>NC_140581.1:359805795-360437504 GCF_964204655.1 Triturus cristatus
GGAACGCCTCGGAAAAGTGGCTGAGAGAAATCTACAAGATTTTTCCGACCCCGCTGCGTCAAAACCTTGCGCCTGCTTATAGCAGACGTAAGGAGTGAGGCAGCACAGCTGGTATAGGGCACCCCCGAGCAGTGCTGGAGTTGCGTCGCGCTTGCCACAACTCCAGCACTGTCTCACCTTTACGACATCAGATGCGTCACGCATCTGTCTATTCATGCGCCATGGTGCGCCGCATTGTAAATGCTGCGCATCCTTGGTGGCGCAAGAGGAGTCTGCCATGACGCAAAGTAACTGGCGCATCCCTGCTGATATGCAGGGATGCGCCAGTTATTGTAAATCTGCCCCAAAGAGCGGCGTCTTATTCTGAATATAGTCCATATCAGTGGTAGTCAGATAAGTGCTATTCGGATACAGTTCTCACAGCTTAGTAATACCCACTTTCGCAAGTGTATGCATCGCTCCCTGTTCATGTGTTATGGAGATGCTCGAGTGGTATGCCACTGGTAAAAGCGGGGAATATAATGATAATTTTCCCGCATCTCGACCCAATGCTTGCCAAGCGGCAATCGTAGAATTAATAGTGTTGAAAGTGTTGCGGGATGTAGGCCTATGGGCATGCGTTAATAAGGAGCTCAAAGGAATGGGGTGGGCATCCCAGTGTTCCACGGCCACATGAGGGACAAATACAAGCGGGGTGAACCAGAAATGTGCATATTGTGCATGCACACAAAGATAATAAAAATCAGGCACATTGAAACCTCCGTGTTTGGAATCCAGTGTGATGGTCTTCCAGCTCACCCGTGCCTGTCGGCCCCCCCAGACAAGGCGAAGCAACAGAGTGTGCAGAGTTTTAAAAAATTGTTGCGTGAGTGGAACCGCTATATTACTGAAAGAATATAAAAATTTTGGCAACACCACCATTTTGACCAATGCAAAGTGGTCTGCAAGCGAAAGCGGGAGTTTTACCCATCTATCTACTTGTTGTTCCCGCATCCCTATGGCAGTTCCATAGTTTTCGCGGATAACCACCTTCGGATTACGGTGAATCCATACCCCCAAATATTTTACAGAATCCGCAGCCCACACGATGGTGGAATTCGAGTTCGTGAGGGTTAGTGCTCTCCGTCAATGGCATCACTACAGACTTGGACCAATTAATATGGAGGCCAGAAAAACGGGCAAAGCGGATATATTCACGTAGAACTGGTGCTAAGTACATGCGGGGCTCTCGTATAAAAAGCAGCATATCGTCTGCGTAAAGAGATATGATGACAGGCCTGTGGAAAAAATTAAGAGCCGCGCACTTGTGACATTGTCTAATAAGATAGGCCGGGGGCTCCAGTGTCAGAGCAAATAACATCGGTGATAGCGGGCATCCCTGCCGCGTGCCCCTGGTGATGTGTATCGGGTCCGATGTGCAGCCCTCCACCCGCACATGCGTCATTGGCCCTGCACACAAAAGGCACACCCAGTTAATAAAGAGAGGTGAAAAGCCCATCCGCTGCAACACATAAAAAGGATAGCCCCATTCTATAGAATCAAATGCCTTTGCGGCGTCTAGCATGATCGCCGCTGCAGGCAAGTTCGGATTAAGAGTGTGGAGTGTAGCGAACAGCGTCCGCAAGTTGTGGGAGGTAGAGCGTTCAGGAATGAAGCCCAATTGGTCGGGTAGGACCAAGTTTTGCATGAGCAGCTGAAAATGAGTGGCCAGGATCTTCGCCAAGATTTTTAAATCTAAATTAATGAGTGACAAAGGCCTGTAAGAGTCGCAACTAGTAGGGGATTTATCCTTCTTGAGTAGTGTTATGATTAATGCCTTACGGAGGGACAGTGGTAGGCGGCCTACATCATACGCTTCAGCATACATTTCTAATAAGTAAGGGGCGAGTTCTTCAGCATAAGCCTTGTAAAATTCACAAGGGAAGCCATCAGGGCCCGGTGCTTTCCTATTAGGTAATGCTTTGATCGCCATCCGAATATCTTCCACCGTGACCGGTTGATTAAGGTATTCCCTATGACCATCTGATAGCCATGCAATGGCGATCTGCGAGAGGTAGTCATCAAGTTCAGCAACATCAGTCTCGCCTTGGGAGGTGTATAATTTCTCATAAAATTGCCTAAATTGATTTGCTATGTCCGGAACACTGTAATACTCTTGGCCCTCCTCATCTGTGATTTTAGTAATGATCTCCCTCTCCAGACGAAGTTTAATCTTATTGGCTAAATGATGTCCCGGTCTGCAACCCTCACCATAGGCCCATGCTTTATATTGTTTAGAAATATATCTCATCTCTTCCTCCACGAAAGCCGCATGGGCAAGAACAGCCTCCTTTATGGGGTCGACTCGCAAGGTGCGGTTTCATAATCCTGTTCCAGTTTTTTTAAAGTAGCCTCAAGCTTTGCCAATTGTGCTCTCAAATCCTTTAATATACTAGAGGTCGTGCTGATACAGGTGCCCCGAATAGTGGCCTTAAACCCCTCCCAAAGCACCACAGCACTATCTACAGACCCCTAGTTATGTGCGAAATATTGAGTTATGGCCTCTCGGACAGTCTCTGTGTAGACCGGGTCCAACTGCGCTTCAGACCTAAAGGGGCATGTTAAGGCCCGAGGGGCAGCTTGTGGGACAGAGATAACGAGGCGGATGGGACAGTGTCTGAGAGTGTGCACGGCAGCACCCACACGTCCACCACCCAGCCCATGGCCTCCTCACTCAGTAGCCAATAATCGAGACGGGACCAGCTACCATTTACGGTGGAAAGGTGAGTGCCCTCTAGTTTGTCCGGGTGTCTATGGCGCCATATAGCTAGCAATCCCAGGCCTGCCATTCCATCCCTAAATGCACAGGCCGCCCCAGGAGAATGACCTTCCCTGCCGCTAGACTTATCCTTATTGGGATCCAAGTGTGTATTAAGATCCCCACCCCAAAGTATTATAGCATCCGGAAGTGCATGGAGAACAGCAAAAATCTGCTCATACAAAATAGGGTCATCAATATTCGAACCATAGGTATTGACAATAGTAACAAACGTGCCCATCAGTTTCCCATGGAGAATAGCATATTGCCCCACTGCGTCAGTATGAGTTTGGAGTGCAGTGAATGGGAGAACTTTTTTGACAAGGGTGAGGATGCCACGGCTGTAGGATGAATGTGAAGATGCAATCCGATATCCAGCCCAGCGACACCCTACTAGCCCATCCCTGTTTTGTGTCAGATGCGTTTTCTTTATACTGGCAATGCCAATACCGTGGCGATCCAAGTGCTGAGCTCTTGACGAATCTTTTTGGGTGAATTTGGCCCCCGTACATTCCATGTTAAACAGGAGATAGGCATTACATTACTATGAACAACTACAGCAAATTATATATGAAACGCACATTGCACCAAAAAGCCTAACCTCCCTTGGAAGCAAGCACTGCTGTGAGGGTTTGAACATACATACATGCCACAGTTACATAAATTAAAAACAAAGTCAGTCACGTTATCAATCTCCACCTCATCCCCACACCCACCAATACCCCCCACCCAATTCAGAGAGCCAAACATGCCAAAGCCTTCCCAAATCTCCAAGAACAATCCCCAAATATAACACCGAGGGAGAACCCAGTTGCGGGGATCACTCATAAGGGGGGGCGCCTGAGCACAATAACCCTCCCAGTGAGAACAGGAGGTGGCCAAGCCGTCATGAAAACATCCGCTCTTCAATTGTTACATCACCTAACAATAACTGTATCATCAGCGCGTAGCAAATATTTCCACCAAACAGCAGTGATCGCAGTATAACAGTACCTGACAGTTAGCAACCCTCTAATATTAAAGGCCAGTGTGGCAGTGTGGTCAAGGAACAACACTGCAGCACAGCAATACCACTATAAACCAGGTTGATACATCACATGCAGGCAGTGAACCTTATCACTCAGCCATCAATTCACTACTTCCTCCAGCAGCAGGCCCTGCACCAGATGTCGGGGAGCGACTACATCGTGTAATGTTCTTAGCAAAAGTCATCGCCAATTTCAGGCAAGTGAAGATCTTGTGCTGCCCATTGATGTGCAGGATACAGCATGGCATAAGGTATTTTTGCTGCAATGAGAAGTTTCTTTACTGGTTGATATTCTTGTTGAGCCTCTTGAACCGCCACAGTTAAATCAGGGTAAAAAGCTAGATTGTTTCCCTGATGTGTGATGGAACCCCTCTCGCGTGCAAGCCTGAGCACAGTGTCACGGTCCCTATAATTCAAAAGGCAGGCAATGATAGGGCGCGGAGGCGCACCTGGAGGTGGACGGGCAGCCAGAGAACGATGTGCATGCTCCACTATCAGGACCTGAGACAGCTGGTCCGCCCCAAAGAGCTCACGAAGAAGATTCCCCACGTATGTTTCTGAACATCCCATGTTCGTGGATTCTGGCAGGCCCGTAATGCACACATTGTTGTGGCGCTATCTAGCTTCCAAGTCCTCATTACGGGCCTGCATGACTTCCAGCACCTTCTCCATAGATGCTGCTTTGACATCAACTTGTTGTAGACCATCCTCGGCATCCGATATGCGGGTGTCCTCCCAAACGTTGCGCATGCTTATCCAATTTCGTGGACATGTGATCCATGCGTATATTAAGATGATCAATCTTACCATCTATGGACTGAGGACTGGCCTGGACCGCTAGAAGAGTTTTATCAATATTAGTGAGATGATCAGCGGGCGCGTCCGCCTCAGAGTCAGAGGCCGCATGTTGTGAGGCCCGGCTGGTCTTATGTGGCTCAAACGTGAGCCGGGGCTGGCCGCTTTGGATTTGCCCATGCTGGTGACTCAGCCTAAAAAAGTGGGAGCAAGACCCGGACAGAAAAATAAAAAAATAAAAAAGAAGGTGAGTCACTCTTCGTCAGACGGCCCGCCACAAAGATCTGATGAGATGGTGAGAGGACGGAGAGACTAAGCAACTGGCAGTACAATGGTGATGCCAATGGGCCCCCAAAGTGCCTCTAATATCACCTGCCAGGCCCGCTCACTGTGAGAAAAATATAGGCCCTGAACTTGGCCAGAGGAGAGGCTCAGCTGCACAATGGAAGAAGCAATTCTGCAAACTAAACAAGCCAAGATTGAGCAGTGATGCAGTGCGATGAGTGGCAGGGAGTGAATGGAGTGTGTAGATGAGAACCAGGTAAGGCTGATATGAATTTCACTCCCACATCAAGCCACAGCCACAATGTTGAGAGGGAAGGAGGGAAGCAGGGCAGATCCGCATCAAAGCAGCACCACACAGGATCCCACCACAGCGGCGGGTTGCAAATGCACCGGATTCACTTAAAAGCACCACTGTATCACGTCCCTCAGGATCCTCAGGGGCCGCAGGAAGATTACAGAAGTCTAGCACGCCGATCGCCGCAGTCTCCTCCCCACAAATGGCACCGCCGTCCGCATAAGGGAGCCACTCGTGGGCAGAAATAGGCAGCAGTCACGGGCTCCCAGCGGGAGGCAAGGCCGCAGCACACACACCACAGAGCTGCCAGTCCTCCCTCCAGCACAGAACACAGACAGCCCCGCAGGGATCCGACCCCCGGCCGCGAGCGGAGGTGGGCCACACTACTCCCCGCACACCCGCCCCGGCGGGCCGCGAGATCAGAGAGCCGAGGGTGGCCTACTCCCACAGCGCTGCTCTACGCAGCCACAGGAGCTTACCAACCCCCAGCTCCCGCCACACAGCCCCCAGGACACAGATCCAGCGGGTTCAGCAGCACCACGCCCCCCACACCAATCACAGCAATAGCCGGCACCCCCGCGGTCCTCACCGTAAAAGGCAGGCCGCAGTCCGTCACGTTGCTGCCGCAGGCCCGGGCCCTCTCTCGGCCCTGTCTCGGCTCCGATCTGCTGTAAGTCTGGCACCGCCATCCGGAATTTCTGGCTAATACGTGCAGCACTCCTTCGCTGCGTATACTCCACCGAGATGGCCTGAAATGAAGGCGGATGGTGCAGGATAATGACAGGATTAAGGGCTTGGCCGGCGGAGCTGCTCTACAGAGGGGCCATCTTGCCGTGCGCCCTCTAGCACCCCCTGCTGTGGCGATGTTTTTTTGCGGCTGCTATCGCAGGTACACTGGTGCTGTGGGCTGTTAACACCAGCTTGGGAATGGGGCGATAAATTTATCGCAACTTTGGCTGCGATAAAGTGCTGTTAAGTCGGCGATAGTTTCTTGTGAATATACCCCAAGATGGACAATCTAGGCAAGCGAAAGAATCTAATAAGAAGCAAGCACATGAGAGTGACACCAATGGTAAGTATTGGATAAGTTTGGAAGCTCCTGTAAGTTCTTGGCAAGGCCACAACAGGTCGTTTGCAACCAGATGGCTTGCACTGTTTTGTAGACTCGATCTAAAAAGGTTATTCTTAAAGTACCCAAATTTCGTTTATCTTCACAAAGTTGAACCATTTTTTCAGCAGAATTTCTCAATGTGTGTAATATTCTCCCTCTAGACAACAGCTTGACAGCTGTAGTCCTTGTTTTAGGAAAATGCGTGTTTGGCTAGGAAGGCTCGGTAAGATTAGCCTCAAGAGACCCGACGGGGTAGAATGCGCTATAGAACTGTGGTGGTCAGCCCCACTTTAGGAGTTATTTACAACAGACGTGGTGGAGCATGTCGTTAGCCTCCTTGGCGTAACGACACGCTCCGCCACTTAAGAAACGCAGGGCTGCACCATATTTACAAGAGTATGATGCAGCCCTGTGTTTCCTTCTGCGCTGGTGCTACACTTAGCAGTGTAGCGCCAATGCAGGCAGCCTTGCACCGTAGTGCAAGGGTGTCTGCCTGCAACGGAAGATTGTTTATGTACAGGAAGGTCCCCCTTCCTGCATATAAACAATCTTGAAATGCTGTTTTGTCACTTCTATGTATGCTGCTTAAGGCAGCACACATGGAAGTTACAAAATATCTTTTTTTTTAAAAAGATTGTTTATGCGCATGAAGGGTCAACAACCTGAACATAAACAATCCAATGCGTTTTGCTTTTTCCATGTGTGCTGCATAAGGCAGCACACATGGAAAAAGCAAAAACGAGGAGAAATAAAGCATTTCTCCTTGTTTCACCAAGTTAAGACCAGGTTTTCCCTGTTCTTAATTTTGGCGCTGCCTCCTATTTACGCTGTCTTTGTAAATAGGGGGCAGCATCAAAATCAATGGGTGTTGGCGTTCCACCGCAACACCCACTGCCCACCCCTTTCATGCTAAGCATAGCGTGAAAGGGGGCCTTATTTACAAGGCAGTGTTAAGCTACGTTAAGTGGCTTAGAGTTGCCTTGTAAATAAGGCGAAGACCCTATCGCCATGGAAACGTCGCAAAAAGTGACGTTCCCATGACGATAGGGGCTTGTAAATATGCCCCTGATTGTCAATGAGCATATGTAAATATGAAAGAGCACCGATGACAGAGTGAGAATGAGGGAGTAAGAGAGTGGAGAGGGAGGCAAAGAAGAGGAAAGGGAAACAGAAAGAAGAAGGAGAGTTTCGGTGGAAAGCCGAACAAAGAAGCAGATTGAAAGAGAGGAAGAATATAGAATTAGTGGTCAAATACAGGTATTAAAGCAACTGATTTTCCTGTTTTCTGACATTGATGGGCAAACAGCCTGCTGCCTAGTAACTGATGCCCAGGCATCAAATGACCCAGGAACTGAATGATGGGTATTATGCGCCCAGTAGCTTATTGCAAGTAACGCATTACCATGCCTTATATGACCCAGAAGCAGATGGACAGTCATCCCGCGGCCCAGTAGCTGATGGTCAGGTGTCATACAGTTTTGAATTATGTGGACCAGTGACTGGAGGGCATGCATCTCATGACTCACTCACTGATGGGAATGCTTTATATTGCCCATTCCCAGATGACCAGACATTTTAAAACATGGACTGATGGACCGGCTTTATGTTGCCAATAACTGCAAAGGATATTCCTTCAATATTTATAGCTAATGAATCGGAAATTGCATTGAGAGGAACATTTTCTTTTTTCTATTGCCAGTACTTAGGGGCATATTTACAAGGCGGCGATAGAAAATTATCGCCGCTTTTGCGGCCGTTTTCGGCCGAAAAGCGGCGATAATTTTATCGCCTAATTAGCAAGGTTACGCTAACGCGTGAAACTTTGCATTAGCGCTTCTATTCTTAACGCCCAGCTTTGCATCTCTAATGAGATGCAAAGTGGGCGTTCCTGACCTGACCTGACAGGAGAAATGTCTCCCATCATCAAGCCCCACGCTATGATGTATAGCAGCAGGAAAAGAAGCGATAACCCCTGTTATCGCTACTTTCTTTACGCCTGCTTCAGGACTGACTTAGCCATGATATCCTATGGAAGTTGGATATCATGGCTAAGTTTGTGAGGCCCTATCAACAAGCTAACGCCACATTTCGTGAGATTATCGCTGGGTTTCCAGCGATAATTTCACGTTAGGCAGTTAGCGCTAGGATTTTTATCGCTTTTGAGATAAGCGTTGCTAATAGCACGCTATCTCAGCAATAAAAATCCACACTAGCCAGCGATAATTATCCTCACGCTAAGAGCGCTGAGCGATAATTATCGCCGGCCCTTGCTGATATGCCCCTTCGTCTGTTAGTAGTGGTATCTGGCCCACTTTTATGATACTGTGTATTGACAGATATAAGAAATCTGATTGCCATAGTCTGATACAGGAATTTTGAGAGGTCTATTTTGAGAGTATCCACATCTCTTGTCAATATATATATATATATTAATCCACCACTTTCCAAATTACGGAAATATCACGGACACAAAGGCAATTGCAGCAATAGGTTTTATTCCGGCTGCATAGCAACGCGTTTCAGCTTACGCCTTGATCACGCTAAGTGACAGGCGTTTTTGCACATTATTTTAAATGCAGTGTCAAACATAAAAGACAGACAGTGAACATTCAAATCACCGTGTAAAAACGGCGGCCATCTTGTAATATATAATCTTGCATTTATATCATTCCAATTACTCTCATTGCATTGATTGTACATATTTCAGGGAAGAATCTGGAAATGAAAGACAATCAAAAATCAATCAACAATCAATATACATTAAGAAGATTGCGGGTAAATATGTAAAGATACATTTTAGTAATTTCACCCATCTCAAACAACATCGTATTATACTGAATTTCAGCAATTCTATTTGATAAATATTCCATAATCTCAGCAGTGTGATCTCAATACAATAGGCCTCTATGTATAAGAGACACCTCTGTTTCAAACACACCGTCTTGCTGTGAAGATTTCATTAGAATAAATCTCATTAGAATAAAGATCGAATTTGAATACTGCCCAAGTGGGCCTTTATCACCAAACAAAGTATATAGTATTCCTCATGTTGTTCAATATCAATTTGCAACAATCAGTCACATTCAGAGATTATCTTCCATGTCCATAATATATCATCAATTCATACTATGAAACTTGAATAATATATCTCCCCGAGATATCTTGATATAAAGTTGTTTAGATAGCCAGCCAACAAAAAAAGTGCAAAAAACCTGAAAAATAAAAAACAAAAGAGACCTAATTAAAATCTGATTGTCTTATATATATCAGTATATATATATATATATATATATATATACTGTTTTTTCTTTCTCAAGGAATATAAGTTCTGATGGCATATGTTGGGCTGTGGCATGTTATTTCAGCTTGTCATGGTTTCTGCCAAAAGTTTCACTTGCATAGAGCTATAGACTAGTCAGTTGTACAAAAATATCTTGTGTCAGAGAGCGGTAGGTAGCTCTATACTGTAAAGAGTTCATTAAGTATTGTTTTTGCGTACCTGGTTTAAAAGTCCTAAAATTGCAGGGCCTAATTCACAATATTTTGTCGAAGGGCAGGCCGCAAGCCTTCTTGCTGTGCTGCCCTACAGCAAAAGAAAAGGGCAGGAACGTGCTGTATCTATCATACACATTCCTCTCCTTTTCGACCTGTGCTGGTTCACAATGGTGCCTGCGTTGAAGGGATGATTGTTTTTGGGCAGGTGGGGCACCTTCCTGCACAAAAATAATCACAAGAGGCAATTTCCTCTTTCTATGTGTGCTGCCCATCTTTCTTTAAAGGTTGTTGTGTATTCACGAATACACAGCAAAATTTAAAAATAACAATACTTAAAAAAGGCTTTTAAACTCCAGCTGGGTCCCTGTGTGACCCACCACCATATCTAGGGGTCAATGTCTTCCTACCATGCCCCTTTTTCATTATTTTTTTACTATTTTTGTCAAGCAGAGTACCAAGATGGATGGCAACACTTCCTGGTTGAAGTGATGGCAGCCAATCAAATTTTAGGAGGATCCGCAAGTCCACTGCAAGCACTCGATTCCCAGATATCTTTTTTTTTTTGTGTGTGAAATATCTCAGAAACTACTGAATGGATTTACATCAAATCACACAAAGCACGCTTTCTGGACTAATATCTAGCTTTCTGACCAATTTCGTGTAATTCCGATCAGCGGTTCGGGCTGTAGTCATATTCAAAAAATGAAAAATCCCCATAGACATACCCTGGGGAAAACGCATTTTGGAATCCCCCTTTTTTCTCGGCCCACCACTTGACGGGTCACCCCAAAAATGTCAACATAGCAGCTGAACCAAAAAGGGGAAGCTTTATAAAGAAAGGTCATGCTGCGCCAAAGTTATTGGCAAGACAAAAAACACTTTTGCTATGGAATCTTTGGTACGAACTATAACAACCTGAAAAAAGAAAAATTAAAAACAAGGGGAAATAAAGGTATTTCTCCTTGTTGCACCTCCCTTAGTCTCCCCTGGGTACGTGTAAGCTTTTGACGCATTCTCAGGTATACGAAATCTCGGGAATGTGGCCAGTAATAATCAACTCACTGACACATCTTCACCAGCAAAAAGCAACCAAATATGCATTGCCAGTTGCACAGCAGCTATTGTGAGGGATGCATTGCAAGGGACTGTGCAGGTTTGAAAAGGTTGTTGGTAATTCTTTTTTCCACAATAGGTAACTTTATCCAGAGCTACAAAGAAGTTATAGGATGACTCCAATTGTGCAAAAAACGCAGTTCTCTACCTCTTAAAAGAAAATAAAATTAAAAGTACACAGTCCATACAATGTAAATTATTCTATAAATTGAAATGAGAGAAACACAACAGTTTTTCATAACCACATTTGAATTTTATGGGTTTTTTATTACAGCTGAATAAGAAAGTGAAGCGCAGTAAAGCTGTATCTCCATTTCCACCTCCGAGGAAAGGAGATGATGTCAAAGAAGGGACAGTGTGCGAGGCAGCTGGATGGGGCCGGAGAAACAACGTGGATAAAAATCTGTCTAAAGCGCTAATGGCAGTCAATGTCACTGTCGTGAGCAGAACCACCTGCAATGACCGGAAACACTACCGTTCAAAGCCGAAAATAACAACGAACATGCTGTGCGCGGGTGACAAGAAGGGTGGGAAAGACACATGCACTGTGAGTAATTTAATTCAATGTTATGTCACCATAAAGCAATCAAATAAAACACTTCAAATAAGTGGCAGACAGTAACTTTAGCAAGGTGGGAGGCCACACTCGCACATATACACACTCACTCACATCCATACATTCACACACATGCACACACACACCCATTCACAACACTCACTCAAATACACATGTTTATATTCATACATACACACACGCACCAAACATCCAAAAACAAAACTTATCTTCACTGCAGCTAGGTTGACTCATTTTCCACGTCAAGCAATTCTAAATGTTGACAAATGATTGGCTTAAAGAAAAGCAGGTCTTTTAGAATGTTGCCAAGGCTTTCTACATTCTTCAGCACTGTACATTTTTCTTCCTAGGGAGACTCCGGCGGCCCATTGATCTGCAATAGAGAACTCAGAGGCATCACCTCATTTGGCCCTCAACCATGTGGCTCAAGGAAGCCTGCTGTGTACACACTTCTGACAGATGACTATCTGAACTGGATAAGAAAAATGACCGGAGGAGATTTGGAATGATAATTTCGTTCTGTATTAGTACTAAGGTGTAAATTAGGAAGTGTGCATCTAAGGGTATATCAATAACTCCGTATCATGTAGATGATTTCAAAAACTGAAAAAATGAATTTTTGGTGAATATATGGGAAAAAATACCCTATATTCTTACATATAAGGATATTGCAAGTGTCTGAGGAGTTCTCGCATAATATTGATGAGCAAGGTCAAATGCAAATTTCCTTTTTAAGCTAGTGGAATGCTGATGTGACTTATAATATCATTTTGAAGTATCACAGGGGGTGTTTTATTCCTTATAGTACATGCTAGCCCACACCATTACCTTCCTGAAAATTGTCATTAAAATTCATGGTGTCATACTTCTCCGTATTTTAGACATCATTTAGCTGTTTGTATGTTGAAAATAAAATAACACAACCTGCATTGTATAACTTGTTGCAGACATGTGTAAAGCAGTCTAATGTAAGTCACAAACAGATATAGGTTAGCATATGTAGTAATGTATAGATAGATTCCAGCTTTTTGTACAATAAAACAACATACTGTCATAAATATTTTCTCAGTGGTTAATGGATGTGAGTTTCTAAGGAAAAACTTTAAAAAACGGGATGTGAAAATCTGAATTTTTCATTTGTTTACGTAAGAAGAAGTTGTAATTTAGCTGAGGAGCCTAAATTTCGCTCTGTCTGCTGGCTCTGGCAGTTGCCATTGTAAGATCACAACACAACTATCATTTGTTATTACGGTAGAGTAACTGTAACTTTCTTATTACAGCTGGTAAGTGATGTCTGTATATATCGGCTAATGCAGGCTCACCTGTACATTACAACGCCATTAAAAGTCAAGGAGGAGTTCCATGATCGCATACAGACAAAAGGCCTGAGTGCCTTTATGGGGGCTTGGAAAGCCAAAGTAGCTTGCAGTATACATACACCAACAGAGCTAGTGGAAAGTCTTTTAAATTTCACATCATTTATAGCTACTCCAATAGATGAAATCAGGGGGGCAGATTTATGAGGTTTTGCCGTAGGGAAGCGCAGCAGGCCTTCCTGCTGCGCTTCCCTACGGCAAAAGAAAAGGGCAGGGATGCGCCCTATCTATAAAATGCGGCGCATTCCAGTCCTTTTCCCCTGCGCCGGTGCACAATGGGCTGCCTGCGCCAACGCAGGCACCTCTGCACCATGGTGCAAGGGTGCCTGCGTTGCGGAGATGAATATTTTTGTACAGGAAGGGAAACCTCTCTGTACATAAATAATCACAAGAGGTTTTTCCTCTTTGTATGGGTGCTGCAGAATGCAGCACACATAGAAAAAGGAAAAACGAGGAGAAATGAAGATATTTCTCCCCGTTGCGCCTCCCTTACGCCTCCCCTGGGGAGGCGGAAGCTTTTGGCGCTGCCTCAGATTTACGATTTCTCGTAAATCTGGGGCAGTGTCAAAAGACCATGGATGTTGCTGGGAACGCCCCCAGCAACACCCATTGCACGCCCCTTTAACGCAGAACACTGCGTTAAAGGGACTGATATTTATGAGGCAGCATTAAGCCAAAAAAAGTGGCTCAGTGCTGCCTGATAAATATCACGCAGGCTTCTGCGCCACGGAACGTCACAAAAAGTGACGTTCCGATGGTGCAACAGGCCTCATAAATCTGCCCCATAGTTTCTAACACATCCAACACAATTTATCTAATTCCTTGTTTCACTCTTTTCAGACCAGCAGCATCTCTCATTTCCTACACATGGTAAACCCTTGAGAAAACCATAGCAAGGTAGTAAGGACCCATCCAATTACAAGGCAGGTTAAAATAAGCATTTTATTCACACACATAATAGATTTCTCTACGTATTGGCTCCTCACCAACCAGAAATTAACCACTAACAATATATTTCCTTTCACACTCACAGTTTCCAACAAACTCCTTTGATTGAAGTCCTATAGACACCAAACATTATTCATCTTTTCTCCCGTGCTCAATTCTCAATCTTGGATGTAAATTTGAATTTCTAAATTTGTCTTCAACCTCAATTTGTTCTCTAATCTTGTTCTCATCATTCCAGTTTCACAAACCTTTGACTCTCCTCCCATTATATCCTTTAACAAATTCATGCTCTTTACTCAAATCAAAAAACATACTACATTTTAGTCAATTTAGTTTTTGATTTAGTTTGTGCAACAAGTTTGAGATATTTAGAATAGGCCACTAAATACCCAGAAATTTCAGGAACCGGAAGCTCTTTCAACAAACCATTGAAGTCCAAAAGATACGGTTATAGAAACTCTTGCTTATTTGATATACTAACAAAAACAATAGAAGCCAAACTGTAGTTGATAATGGTTGCTCCTTCACCCGCAAAAGAAGGGAGAAAACACGCAAAGAATTTCCCTACTGATAATCCTGACGTACTCATTTAATAAATTAGCCTAAATATTTTCTCCATAACTACTCACTAACCTGTCCTGTTGAATCTTCTTCACTCATAGTCGAACTTGTGTTTCAATCAGCAACCTGACGCACTGTGAATCATTTTCCCACGGGGGTTCTCAAGGCTTGAATTTTCAATGTAACTTTTTCAAAAACTAGATCAGAGACTGTTTCTTCATGTTACTCAAGTCTTTGCATCAATACCTCACTCTAATTCCACTGTGGGATTCTGAAAACCTTTATAGCACTGTTAGTCACAAGCACAATTTGATGTGGTAGTCTCCATCTCGGCTCCAGGCAGTTCTTGCTAATGTGCTTCTTGATCAAAATCCAGCTCCCTCATTTAATTGTGAGTGGCACGGAGTTTCTATCGTCCGTATTGTTGCCAAAGTAACCTGACAGATTTCACCACATCAGCCAAACCTTTAACGTAATCTAAAAGAATGTCATCAGTTATTGATACAAGTGTTGCTGAAGGTATGAATGATACTTTCATGGGTCTGCCCATTAAGATTTCAAGGGGAAGAGACCAGTCTTTTTGTGTGGAGTACTTTTAATGCTCATGAGAACAAGATGACGTGCATCAGGCCACTTAATATTTGTGGAGGGACACACCTTGGCAACGTTAAGTTTGATCATGCTGTTCATTTTCTCTACAACACGTGATGCTTGTGGGCAGTAATGATAGAGGAACTTATTTTCACTATGGAGAGCAGAACACACTGAATGCTTTGGGAAATCAAAAGAGATAATCAGTGTATTCAACTAGACAGTAGCTCAGGTGCTCAGTGCCCCCAGTGATACCCAGTTAATAATGTAAAGTGAGTATGGGTGTGTATGTGCAAAGGAAAAAAGTTGGGTTAGAGTAACATAACTGGGTATACAATTGTTACTGCATGGTGCCTCATTAAGTATCAAAAAACCAAGGAGCATATTTACAAAAACAGTGGCGGAGTGTGTTGTTAAGCCTACAAGGCTAACGACACGCTCCATCACTTTAGAAATGCAGGGCTGCCCCATATTCACAAGAATTTGGTGCGGCTCTGCGTTTTCCTCTGCGCTGGTACTAAGTTTAGCACCAATGAAGGCACCCTTGCACTATGTTGTAAGGGTGCCTGAGTTGATGGGAGTGATTGTTTATGTGCAGCAAGGTCTCCCTTCCTGCATATAAACAATCTTTAAATAGCGTTTTATAACTTCTAGGTGTGCTGCTTAATGCAGCACACATAGAAGTTGCAAAACGTCAGTTTTTGAAAATGGTCCCTTCTTCCACATAATCCACACAATGAAGCACACATGAAAACAGCAAAAACAAGAAGAAATTAAACATTTCTCCTCGTTGCGCCAGGGTAAGACCAGGTTTTTCCTAGTCTTTATTTTGTTGCTGCCTCCTATTTATGCCACCCTTCTAAATAGGGGGCAGTTTCAAAATCAATGGGTGTTGCGGTGGAACGCCCACCACAACACCCATTGCCCTCCCCTTTCACGCTAAGTACACCGTGAAAGGGTGCCTTATTTACAAGGCAGCGTCGAGCCACGTTAAGTGGCTTAACGCTGCCAAGTTAATAAGGCGATGTCCCTATTGCCATCACAACGTCACTGAAAGTGACGCTGTGGTGGCGATATGGGCCTGTAAATATGCCCCCTCATCTGTTCGCTCAAGTGTTGATGTTTTAAACGTATGCATTAGTAAGATGTTCATTATCAGAATATAATAATGAGGGGCACCCAGATGCTTGTGCTCATACCATAGAGGCAATCAATGGAGTTAGTTTACCATCTGGGGGAATAGTGTGAGTAAGAGAATGGCATGGTGAACAGAAATTGCCCCAATTCAAGAAATGGGGCTTGACTTTCACCCAAACCACAAAGAAGTTTGTCATAGTTTCAAAACAATTGGTGGCCCGGCTGCACAACCAGTCACTTTGTAGGACAGAAAGCCTTTCAGTTTACTGCCCTTTCCTGCCCCCTTAATTTGATACTTGTAGATTAGTCTATGACTTGATGTAGATTGTATCTCTTATTTGCAAACTTCAGAATTTTGAATAATGCATTATAAAGAAATTAGAGTCAGGTTTTTATACCCAGATTGCAGAATCTTATGTATTATATATTGCTAATACTAGGTCAAAGGAAAAAGTAAGATATCATAAGGCTCTTCATTCTTGCTCCCCATACTATTTAGCTATGAAACTGACAGTGTCAGGAAGTTAGAACTAAATAAAAAGTGCAGACGCACTCCTACAGAAAATCCTATAACACCACATCTCTCAGTCACTGAAGCAATCTTTCTCAGATTGTGCTCTCAGGATCTGTATCCATCCCCAAGACATTAACTTCTAATGACACCTTAAAAACAAATTGAATGGTTTGCTGTTTCCAGGACACTGGACACTCTAAAGGACATATACCAATGCCAACTACCTACAATATTTGGAGAGCCACAACATCATACAATTGATATATATATATATATATATATATATATATATATATATATATATATATATATATATATATGACGATATCGCTCTCCCCACTCTGAAAGAACTGGAGGGACACAACAGGGATATCTGGAGAATGTCTTTAACAGTGCTGATGGGTGCGCAAAATGAATGCTGCAGCAATAATTAAAGCCTCTCCCGTGTCCCCAACGTCCAGCCGCATGTTCCACATACCAGCAATTCCTGAGGCTACCATACCATGATTGGAGCCTCTCCATGAAATCACGGACTGCATCTGCAACGGCATTTTGCTTACTGTGGATGCGGCAGTCTGGAAAAAATCCCGATACCTCGGAGTACTTCACCAATTGCCCCATGATAATCCAGACGCTTCTTGGACGGGTCCCTCCGGCACGCCAAGGGCCAACATGCAAAACATGACGATATCGCTCTCCCCACTCTGAAAGAACTGGAGGGACACAACAGGGATATCTGGAGAATGTCTTTAATAGTGCTGATGGCCTGACGTGTTTCTGCATAATTGCCTTTTTCAAAGGCCCTTCACAACACAAATCGCTCCCCAACACTTCTTTTAAACTGTTCATTCGCTCTCGCGATAATCGCCTCGAGCCAGCTGAGCCGAGTTAGTGATTGACGCTTCCTTGCAGCCAGCATCAGCAAACCACAAGTCCCAGAATACACCCTCCTGGCAATTCGGGTAAGTCTCTCCCCTCGGATATCCTCGTGTAGTGAGGGCCGGCAGAACAATAGAAAGAGCGCATTAAAAGTCAATATATAGATATATATACCAACATTATTACATTTTTCTATTATACACAAATTTTTATACTATATCTTGTTTTTAGATCCCAGGTTAGACATATAGCCCGTGTAGGTAGAGCATTGATTGTCATTTTACTCTCATTATCTTTGTGATTTTAACTCTCATAATTAATATTGTATGTTCATGGGTGAATGTATTCATATTTAAATGTTTTGCGAACATAACAATATTAACATGCAGCATGCAAATATATTAGCAGTTCATTTTTCACATATGAATTAGCCTATTTAACATGGTTCGCATATTAACATGTCCAACATTACAACATTAGGTTCCACATCTTTCTGTTTTTATTTCAGGAAAAAAGCTGTACCCTTAACTTTGAATGCTGTATGATTTGCTGATGTTTTCATATGTGACTGTTTAGTTTTACGCAATCCTCAAAGTATCTGCTAACAAGTTGCTGGGGAGAGAAGATCCTGGAATGAGAGTATATTCTAATGTCCCAGATACTGCAGTTGAAAGACGCGTAGTATAGATGTTATTGTACTTTAGTTTGTGAAATTATTAGGCTACCTTATCAGAATGTACCTTAAAGTGATTGGTTCCCTTGACGGGAATCATGTATATCAGTAGTAAACTGAGGAAAATTGTATTTTTGAAATCATGCAATGTAGACTTGCACTTAGATATTTTTCCAGTTTCCTTTAGAACAGATTCTTTTTGTCCTTTGCCCAAAGGAATTAGACTCTTGGACAGACAACTTCAGTACTTGCGAGACACATTTTTATTTGCTGCATTGATACTGCCTTTCAGAGGCTGTTCATGCAGAAACCTGTGCGTGACTTCTCCCCAACTTTCCCAAGCTTCGCCGAGTGGGGTTTTCCCTCCCAGGGAACTTAGTCAGGTTTCTCCTATTTGTGACAGCTTTATAACAGTTTGCTTTTGCATTTAAATTTTGAATTGCTGTGAAATATATTGGTTAATACATTTATGAATCCAGTATTGATGATTTACAGCTAATTTGATGATTTGAGTTTGTAACTTTGCTCATTTTTAATAAACTTTCATGGTTTGCAAAACTAATGTTCTCTGTCATCCTTGTGAGGCCTAATGTGCTTCACGTTATTGAAATATATTGACTGTCGTGTCCAACTCGGTCAGAAATTAAGGTCTATCTACTTGAGTGCAGTCTGTACTTCAGTTTACACCAATAACTCATCAAATGGCCTCATGTGAAGCGCTCTCACTTTGGGTCGTGTCTACGCAGTTGGACCTGCTAAAAAAGAAAGAATTAAGCAGATATGAACACACTGAAGTACCAATTCTAGTTTTTGAAAAACACACTCTGGCTGCACTGGGATTTTTGGAGAGGCTTACCATCCACATTCATAAAGTCAGAGTATGTTCTCATAACTTCAATGAGCAATTAAGAATGTCTATCATTTTATGGATAGTAGTTTAGCATGGCAAATATCCAATCTAGAACCAGCCTTCCTTTTATTTAAGTGATAGGTATGTCATCATCTTCTGACACAAGTTTGAACATTGGGGAGCGTACCATGCCTTTTTTTGGAACAGTCAGTAAGTAAATTTAATGGTGCTGGCATGGAGAGCAATTGAGATGAAATCTAGCTACTGCTGCAGCGAAATGTAGTTGAGATTCAACAGTATTTACAATTCATACGAGTGCACTCTGTCCCCACGGATGATATCCACAAGTTTGCCTGCTGTCCCACCATCTCACATTATTGGCGGTATATCTATGAAAAAGTATCAGAGAACCTATATTATGACTATTTTGTTTTCAAGACCATTTGCTTGGGGGTTCGTATGTGAATAATGGGCCTCCTTCCAAGATCAAGAAACAAATTATCTTCAAGAATTCTTGGGAATAAGTAAGTATAGACTTACCTTTCTAATAATGTTTAAGAAAAGGAAAAATTATGAAAGGGTTGTTACAATGTACATTTCAGAATACAGGCTTTAAAGACCATTTAATCAAAAGCTACATGAGAACTAAGATTACATACTCCTCCCATCAACCCCCCTGACCATAAGACTGTAGAAAACTGACAGAGTTACCTGTCCAAATGCTGAAGATCCAGAGACTAGTCACATAACCTGACCATCACACACTGTGAGGGTCAACCAGAAGCAGACTGATGTTCACCCTGCCATCTACCCTTCTCCCCAAAAAACAGTGGAAACCCTCCAGCAACACCAAACCGCTTGCTGGAGCACTGGTGGCAGTTTACATGACCTAATTGTTGCAAGGTAGAAGTATTATGTGGTATGGCAGGGGTGACTTACCAAGTAATACTAAAAAAATACGCAAAGATGGACCCCGGGTGCTCTCTCAGTATACCTTCTCTCAGTCATGGTAGAGTGGTAAAGAGCAGACAGGCTACTTAGAGGAACATTTATTAAGCATTTCATACCAACATGGATGCTAAATAATTGACACGACTCGAGAGCAATCCGACACCAGTTTATAAAAATAGCTATGATTTTTATAAATTTTGAGACACCAAAATGAAATCAATACATACAGTATAACCAGAGTCATCAATTTTCAAGCAATAAATAAATCAATACTTTACATTGTGAAAAACATTAACGCTGTGGTCAATAGGAAAAAGACATATATGCAGTCGATACTTTAGAGATTGAGTTCATCAGAACCTACTAGAATTAAAGTCTCGAGAGTCCTTAGACCAGTTCACAACAGCCAGCACAATTGTACCTGGCTCAGGGAAGCGGGGTGCAGAGGTGCACTTTCAGCTGTCAAATGGAGCTGTTAATCAGACTTGCAGTGTTCAAGTAGTTACCTTAGCAAAAAGGTACTTGCGGGGTGAGTTGAGCAAAACCCTTTGGAAAGTACCACCTGGGTTCATGCTGGTTAAACCTTTACACCACCAGTATATCGGGGGTTAAAAAACAGTGTGACACCAAACAGGAAAGAAATTGACCAGGCCATCATGGAGCTGGACATATAAGTAATGTATATATGAGTAATGTCCTAAATGTATATATAAGTAATGTCCTAATGCCAGCCCATGTTCTCTGATGGACTGCCAGTCACTTGCGGTAGAAATACGTTTAGAACACTACCATGGGGTAGTATATGCTTGCACATATACTCCCACCATATAACATAAGGCACCCTGCCTCCTGGGCTATAGAAGGCCTATCTTTGGGGTGACTGACATATATTAAAAGCAGTGAGGTGACCCTGTCACACATGGGGTGTTCAGGGTCGCACTCGAGCAGGCAAGCTGCTCGTGCAGGGCTGACATGGCAGACCTGCAGACTTCGAATTTACTCGGGTCACTCAGGGTTGCACAATACATGTTGCAGCCCTAGTACCCCTTTTACATCCCTCTCCTGGGTCCCACTGATACCACATACTAGGGCCTTAAAGGGGTGTAAAAGCACGTGCCAATTTGGTGTACCAATTCACATTTACAGTTTGAGGGAAAGAGCACTAGTGCTGGGCCTGGTTAGCAGGTCCAAGCACACTTTCAGATCAACTACCACAGCCAGCATCTAGCAGCAAAATGTGGGGCACACTGTAACACAGTCCATTTTACAACACAGATGTTTATACACAGACCCTAGAGCCAATCAAAAGCAGAATCACATACTTCCCACCACACCTTTCTAAGCAAACTTAGCGCCTGAACCCCTGCACATTTTATCTTGCACAGATTAACAGCTCTGCTCTCAATGGGCATTCACTCTACTTCATCCTGCAACATCTTCACCATCTCACACACAAGCGTATAGCACAGCCCTGCATAAACCTCAAACCAGGTATCAAAATCGATATCCCACTCAACACCACCATAAGCAAGCAAACTGGCTTTGTGCTGCATTTCACATTGATCAATGCTCATTCTGCAGTCATGCAGGCAGATGCTATCATTACTTCTAACAACTTCTATGATATCTTCATTACGGAGGCTTAGCTCAGCCTGACTAGTTCATGCTCTATTCCTAGTTTCACAAACTTTTAGCATTTAGCACATCAAGCCACTGATAAAATCAGGAGGTGGCAAAGGAAACATCTATGGTGCATTGTGGCCTTAGACGTTCCCACAACAATCTTACCTGAACACCTTTTGAATCTCTTCTACTGCACCTTCCTGCCATCTGCCACGCTGGCCATCACTTCCCACCTCATGTATCGACCAGTAAACAATAACCCTGCATTCAAACTTCAGATATCTGATCTGATTATGAGCAGCTGTGTGAACAACACCTTCCTCTTCAACATTAACCTTCCAAAAGACACTTCAGCCAAAAGAATGAATGATCTCTACTCGAATCTGCTGGTCACCACCGATATCACACTGCTCAATACTCATCAGCACAGCCTGCTGTTTTTAATCCACCTTCACTGCACTGGCGTCGCCCCGTAGTTTCCGGTCCTGGGAAGGCATGGCTTGGCAGTTCGGGCAGGACTGTTCCCATGAGGCACAGGGTCAGACTGATTTGCATATGGCCATGTCTGAACTGGGGTGGCAGAGTGGGCTAAAGAACGGTGATGGATCAAACCCAGATCTGTTGACTGGGTGTGAGTGTTTGATTGGTTCTAATGCTCCGTCCATCACCACCCCCTTTTGTACCGCTTTGTTCTCCATAAGTTGGCAGGGTATGCTCAGACGTTGAGTCCTTTGCTCACTTTGCCACTGGATTCAAGCAAGCCTGGCTGAAGACGGCTGAAATGCCTGAAACTGGTCCTAGGATGCTTGTTTTCGGTCCAGGGAAGACATGGCTTGGTAGTTCAGGCTGGACTGTTCCCATGAGGCACAGGGTCAGACTGATTTGCATATGGCCATGTCTGAACTGGGGTGGTGGAGTGAGCTCAAGAATGATGATGGATTAAACCCAGGTCAGTTGACTGGGGGTGAGTGCTTGCATTATTCAACACTCCGTCCATCATCCCCTTTGGTTTTGCTTTCTCCTCAGCTGACCAGCAAGCAAACTGACCTCAGAGGAACGTTCCAGTTCAAACCTTCACAAGGAACCTCGTAGGACAGAGGTTACAATTTCCATAGAAATAAAAGACATCGAGAACAACTAAGTCACAATAACTAATTTACAACACACCTTTTCTCTTTCTACTAAAACGAAAACAAAACAAATGAAAAAATAAAGGAAAACAATATTTACTTGAATAAATGATTACCGCACAAAGGGGTATATTCTCAAGAACGTGCGATAATCATCGCCAAAATCACAATCTTTCATATCACCGTCTATCGCGGAGAAATAACTCCATGTCAACGTCGTATACTCAACACGGCAGTAACATGCAATAGTTTCCCAACAATTCGTCAAATGTCCGCGATAAAAGTCCCTGGACGGCGATAAAAATCTAAACCCGAACGTGAAAAAACTTGCAATGGGCACAACTGCGATAAAAAATCCAGCGGGAAGCAACGCCAGGCCTGCAAGTCCCACAAGTCAGGCAGCTAAAATCACTATAAAAGCGGCAACCAAAAACACAAACAACAGCGAAACACCATGCAAGTACAGAGGACAACCAGAACCCCCCAAGCCCCACGGAGGACCAGCCTGTGACCATCAATGGGGAGACGATGGCAAGAGTTGAGGGACCAGACACTGCACAACATGACCTGAGCCAAAAGCAACAGGGTGAGTAACGACCAGGACTAGGGGGACGGGGGGAGATGGGCACAATAGCATACATGCACAATTAAGTTGAGCACATCTGCGGACAAACCATGCCCAAGAGTCAGAACTCCGACCAAGAGCCCAATTTACCCAAGTCTGCAACATCTCAGCACTGTATAAGCACAGAAGTGAAAGGCACACCACCTGAAAGGGATAAGGGCCAGCCAAATCAGAGCTGAAAGGGCAACTCACCCACTATGCAGCACACACACATAAGATGCAGAGCACCCCAACATTGACAACAATGTGGTACAAACTGCAACACTTTCACAACAGAACAGAGGACACAACTGCTGCCGCTTGTGTGTAGAAAATGGCCATTCGCAATTGGCATAGCAGGAAACTTCAAGATGACAATGTACAAGTACAACCTCACATCCCTGATGGTGTAGAAATGTCAACTGTCCGGCTTCAAATAGGCGTCTCCTCACAAACGGTCACAATGTACATTGCCATGCAGTCTGACTGTAAACTTGTAAAATGCGTGAACATACCTGTGAACGCAATGTCAATCTGCATCTCCCCTTCACATTGCAGAGGGAGAATTAACTCCTCCTGCAGAGCAGACCCAACAACACAGCACTGATGATGAAGAGGACCTCCCCAACATCTACACCGACGCACTCCAACAGCTCAGGGACAGCTCAGGCACCCCACCTCCAGGAGCAAGGCAGCCCAGCTGCATCCATGAGCCCCATGCCCTGCACAGACCACACAGCAGGAAGCACCCACTACCACGGCTGTCTCCCAGGCCCCCACGACCAACACATGGCCTTCCAACGCCGTGTGTTAGGGTGCCAGGAGGAGATGTCTGACCAGCAGAGGGTGGGGTTCGACCAAGTGGCAGCCAAACTAGATGTCATACGTGGGTGCCTAAGTCCCATCAGGGACCACTCACAGTCCCTAACGGGGACACACTGTCCGCTCCTTGCTCTACAACAGGCCATGGCTGACATTGCTGGTGTCATGACTCTGAGCCAAGAACAACTGTCTAGTCAGAGTGGCCCCAGCGATGTCATCTGTGAGTTGGGACACATAAGGAGAATGATGGAGAGCTTGTAGCGGATGCAGGTGGAAAGAATGTTTGCCACGGCTGCACACCAGTGAGATATAGTTGTGATCTTCCATGCCCTGCAGATCCTCGTCATGGCATTGCCACCACAAGGCCTGGCGCGGATGGATGCTGGTGCTACTACTACATCCACATCTCCTCCCCCTGAAGAGTCAGTGCCACACAGTGCGGCAGAATTTCCACCTCCGTCCCCTGATGTGTCACTGCTACACAGTGATTGGTTGCCAATGACATAGCAATCACACTGCCTACTGTAGTCTTCCACTCCCTATGAACTTGTCCATTCCGAAAGGACTCTGGCTGGCCCTCGACGGGCAGCAATGTAAAGTGGGGTTTGCATGGCCCTGTACTGATCCAGCTTCAACACTCCACTGAATGTGAATAAAACATTCCAATTTACACAAATGTGTCATGGCCGTGATCAATCAAGAATGAAAGTATGGATGAATGTAGGGACGGTGATTCCACAAAAAGGTACTCCCCGGGTAATGCTATCAATGCGCATGTATGGCCGTGACCCAGATAGGCATTGAGACACACATTGTCATGCAAATTAACACTCATAACAGTTGAATACAAGTGAAGGTGCGTAGACTTTATTAGCATGTACGTGTCAGTACGGGCAAGATAAGTGCCACAACATGCAGACTAATGTAGCATTATGGCAGAATGAGGAACGCTGCCAAGCCCCGCTGTCCACTCTGGGGGAGTGCCTTACCTTTCACGTGTGTGTGAAGCCGCTTTGTTGTCCGCTCATGTATTCTGAGTCCAGGCAAATGCAGCCATGTCCACTGTTGGACATGTGACCAGATCTCCAAGATGCAACAAGGTGTTGGGACATGTGCAGCGAAGGGGTTAAAGCACTGAAAATAATACGTGAAATGCTGCTGTGCATTACTTTGCGTCAAGGGGCGTTACATGGGTGGTACATAGACGTTCCCAAGCAACCATCCATGCTTTTTGATGCAAAGCCCTATCTAATAGCATTAGTAGACAGTGTTTAGCACCAAAAATTAACGCTGCTGGAAAGCAGGCGTTAAAAGGAGAAATGTTTTTATTTCTCCTTTTTTTTCAAATTTTAATGCATACTGCACTGTACAGCACACATACAAAGTAGGAAAAGCCTTGAAGTGTGTCTAGCCATAGTATTTTGTAAATAAAGGGTAACCTTCTTGTTTAAAAACCTATATAGGTGCTAGATAGAGGAGAGAGGACATCTCTGTAGCTATGGGTGCTCCCAGTCACGTAAGACAACGCAGCCTCTTTGGGGGCTGTGCTGCGTTCCGTGACGGTTTTCAGAATCTGGGCCTTCATTGCCAGTAATTTGCACCCATGCACCCTCACGGCATCTCCAGCTCGTGTGACAGTCCAGTAAGTGGACCATATTTCTGCGGTGCCTTCTATGATTCACGTTGTTTAGGCCCACATCAGCGGGAGGCAAAGCCACAGGGGCAGGCACGAGACTAAGGACGAATCTGTGCCCTGAAACGTTGATGCTTTATTTAACCAAAACCCGCACCACATCCTTCACTGAGCTTTATAACTGAGGGCACCTGCCGCCCCGAGGCAGGGCAAAAGAGAGGTCTGGAAGAATGCGTCTTTCAGTCAGCCTTGCTGCTTCTGCGGCCCTTGTATTTCTGCTCCTTCCTGGAGGTGAGTATTTCTTGAATACACACAAGAATGCATTAACTCAGTCTGCCACACGCTCGTGCATGTGTACCCATGCACACTCACAATGGGCACTGATGCACAGAGTTTGATTGGGATAAAATATCGCCCCGGGCACGCATAAAACATTGGCCCACATTTGCGTATTGCCTTTCCGCAAAACACTGCTTTAGCGAAGTTTTATGAAAAGAAAGGGGGGAGGGGGATACGTTTTCTTAACTTCACTTAGATAAAAAAAAATGCACAGATTAGTTTACACTGGTGATCCACACATGAATGCAAGTGAAGGCACTTCTGCTCAGGCCCCCTGCCCTCGCTCAATCAGCATAAATTAATGGGCCGGCCCAGCGAGAGAAAGGGAGTGACACCTCTGCCCATCTGCCTCTAGAAAGGCACTCAGGTATCCACTGGGCCGCTGGCGGCATTCTAACAGCCCAGACAGCCCCCAGGCTGCCCAAAAAAGCAGCACACAGCTGGAACTCGGCAACCGGACCTTCGGCCATTTCTCGAGTGCAGAGACGTTTTAATGCATGGGCAAAGTGGGCTCTGGCCCAGGGCCCCAGCCTTTCAGGGGGCCCCCTGACAGTCAGCTCCGTTCTCCAGTGTTTTGCCTAATGACCTTGAATATTTCTTAAACAGATTGTTTTAAATACTGTTTTCCTTTCATTTATTTTTTATGTACCTGACGTGTGAGTCTAGTACAGCCATTTTGCAGAGAAATGTTGTGTTTATGTTTCATGCAATATACATAAAAAAAGTTTCTTTTAGATCAAAACATGGCCTAACATATAAGAAATGAGAGGGCGTTACAGAGATTATTTGCAGTAATATTGGTGAGCTCCTGCTGTGTTACAATATTGAAAACACACATACCTATCCCTGAATATTAGATGTAAACACATTTAGGGCCTTATTTATGAGAAGTGATGCATCGCTATTTGAAAACAGGGATGCGTCACTTCTTAGTGCGCCCTTCTTGCGACATGATGGATGCGTCATATTTACTGTATGACGCATCATGTCGCAAGGAGTTACAGATACGTCAGTATTTCTGACGTATCTGTAGGTGCAAAAGTGATGCATTGCTGGGGTGGGTCTGAAAACAGACGCAACTCCAGCAATGTGTCCTTTCACATGGGGCTGAGACAGGTGTAAGATATTGACGCAATGGCGTCCTAGAAGTGGTGCACTGAGTTCTCATAGATTTCAATGCACCAGTTCTATGAGGCTTTTTGAAGGGGAACACCCACCCTGCATACAATATACCTGGCGCTGGTATAATGTGGTGCAGGGGTTTATAAAGTGATGCATCGGCCTAGATGCGTCACTTTGTAAGTAGGGCTCAACATGGCACATTTTTTACGCTGCCAGTACGTCACAAAAAGTGACGCACCGGCGGCATAAAAGTAAAGCAAAGCCTCATAAATAAGGCACTTAGAATTTGGACGAGTGTTCCTTTGCACTGTCAGGGACCTAATGAAATGAAATAGTATATTTAATAAAGCATGCAGCTACTCAGACTAGAGTATCCTGGCGAGTGACAGCAGGAGGAAACCGTGCATAAAAGACCCATCAGTTATTAAAAAGCCAGGTTTTTAAGTTCTTCCTGAAAGAGAGTAGGTCTGTGGTTAGTCTCAGAAACTCAGGGAGTCTATTCCACAATTTCGCACCTAGAAAGCCGAGGGATCTGCCTCCAGTGCGGGCACGGCATATTTTAGGCATTTTGGCCAGGTTGGCATTGGAAGATCTTAGGGGTCTAGATGTTGTGTAGCGATTAACGCACTTATTTAGGTAGCCGGCTCCTAAGCCGTGGAAAGCTTTAAAGAAGATGGTCATCGCTTTGAATCGATCCATTCTTGTATGGAGGGCCAGTTTAGAGACTTAAGAATAGAGGTCATACTAGATCTGTGTTTAGGTCTCAGGATGGCTTTGGCTGCCGCATTTTGTACCACTTGTAGATGCTGTGTAAGGGATTTGGGAAGACCGAGGTACAAGCTGTTGAGATAGTCAAGCTTTGATGTCACCAGGGCTTGCACCACGATCGTTCTGCTCCCAAGCGGTAACAGTGGCAGGATTTTTTTTTAGCATCCGGAGTATGCCTAAGCAAGCGCCAGTAAGATTTTGGATTTGAAAGTGCATGGAGATGTCTTGTCTATGACAATTCCTACGTTTTTTACTTTCTCCTTTTCCGCGGGTGGGGGCGGCAGATCTTTTGGCCACCAAGAGCTCCAGTCAGGCGGTTCTGGATTACCAAAGAAAACAACTTCAGTTTTGTCAGGTTTGTACTTCAGCTGATTGATTTTAAGCCAGTTAAAAACCTTTGTGAGGAAAGACCTAATCATTGGCCCGTCGAAGTCGGTTCCTTTTTCTCATGTAAAAATCAGCTGAGTGTCATCAGCATAGGAAACTATTTTGGCGCCCTCTTCCTCTATCAGAAATGCAAGGGGGATAGATATATATTTAAAGGGTAGGACTGAGAATGGAGCCCTGAGGGACACCTACATTCATGTCCAGAAATGGGGACGAGAAAGGGGGAAGCCAGATGTCCTGAAATCTATTTGCCAAGAAGGATGACATCCACATTAAGGCGGTCCCCCCCGCCCCTCCCCCCGGCCGATGTTAGCAAGTCTTTCCAGCAGCCTCTCATGTGGGACCGTACCGAAAGCCGCCAACAGATCGAGCGGTATCAGAACAACCATGCCTCCCTGGTCCAGCTTACCCTTGAGAAATTCAGTCACTTCCAGCAGAGCGTACTCTGTACTGTAGTTAGCCCTAAAACCGGATTGGGACTCATGAATGAGCTTCCCAACTTCACTGTGTTTTTGGAGGACCTTGTTTACATGCTTCTCTGATACTTTGGAGAGGGTCGGAAGAAGGGAGATTGGCCTGTAGGTGACAGGGTCTGTCGGTTTGGCGTTAGCCTTTTCTATCAGTGGAAGAATCTTAGCATTCTTCCATAATTTCGGCATGTTGCCTGAGGAGAGGGAAACATTAATGAGCTGGTTTACCATGGGGTTTATGGTGGGAGCTAATAGGTTCAGGATATTTGCTGGATATGGGTCAGTAGGAGAGCCAGACTTAATGCTTTGGAGAAGGGTCAGTGACTCTTCAAGCTGAAACTCAGGGAAAGCTAGTAAAGATGGAGGATCCAAGAGGTGAAATTTGCTAGAAGAACTAAGGTAGAAGGTCAGTTCTTCCTCTGAGATGTTAGTGAAGGCTTGTTGGATCACAGAGATCTTTTTGTGGAAGAATTGGGCTATTTGATTATACCATTCTTCCGTGCATGGCCCTTCCTTTGCGCTGGCTTTCGGGGTGGTAATGGTAAAGGATTTAACTATGCTAAAGATTTCCTTACTCTTATTTTGGGCATTTTCTATCTTGGTTTAAAAGAAGTTTTTCCTGGCTGCCTTCACGAGAATGTAATGATCTTTTAAGGTGTCTTTATACACCTTCTTGTCCTCAGGTAGATAGGATTTACACAATTTCCATTCCATTTTTCTACAATTTGTTTTGCTAGATCTGAGGGAATCGTTTAATCATGTAGCTGGTGGGGCCGACCTCTTTGAGGAGCGGGAAACAACCAGTACCTCTGCACCAATGTTGGTTCAGAGCCAGGACTCTATTGATAGGGCGTCCGAGTCGGGGCAGCCAGACAGCTCCGTTGAGGAACAACCAAGGGCATCTGCTAACATCGGGATGGATATTTTATGGAACTTTCTGTAATTAGGGACCCTCTGCCCTGCGTTAGCCTGAGGGGCTGTGGCAGAGTTGGGAATGAAACATTTTAATATGAGGTCGTCAGACCAGGTAATGGTAAGAGGTAGGCTTCCAGATATGTCAAAGTTGTGAAAGATTTGGTCTCGGGTATGGCCCTTCTCATGGGTGGCTGAAGAAATAGATGGAAACATGTTGCAGGCTTGCAGCGGCTCCAACAAGGAAATTGTTTGAGCGTCTTTTCCATTGTCCATATGTATATTGAAATCTCCCAGAATAAGGCAGTTGTTGTATTTTAAGGCCAGGGAGGTGGTGGCTGTATTAAGCGTAGTAATACATTTTCCAATTGCACCTGGAGGTCTGTAAATCAGAAAAACAGCTATGCTATGATGGGGACTAAGGTACAGCGGACGCCTAAGGACTCTGCCCCCTCGATGTTTTCCATCGGGATGGGAGAGCAGTCTAGTTTTTTATTGTAAATTATGGCGACACCGCCCCCCTTACCACTCGGTCGGTCCCTCCTAAGGATTTCATAACCCGTAGGGATGGCCGAGGTGATAGTAGGGTTGGAGGCTTCAGACAGCCAGGTCTCAGTGAGAAGTAAAAGATCAGGCTGTTCGTCTAAAAGTAGGTGACATGTGTGGTTCATGCTTTTGCATAGAGCGACAAATCAAAAGGGTGGCCTTGAAGTCCTCTGTTTTCTTATCGTTTTTACACTTATTGTTGCGTGGAAAGATCTTGGGTGCGAGTTTCCTGGGCTGGAGGAGAGACCAGTTTCACTTATTGCATCGAAAGTCTACCTCCAGGCTCGGATCAGCCGCTGTACACTGACGTAATGGTAGCCGCCTAAGGCTAAGCAGTTTTTCCCTATTGTAATAAAGTGGAAGAAACTCACCGGAGGAGAACTGGGTAGCATAGCCGGTGCCAGACGCCTCCGGGATGCTGACGGGCACAGCCGGGCCTGACTTTGGGGCACCAGCAGCGTGCCCGCTGCACGTAATCGTTTGCATCTGGAATATATAGGCTAATGCCTATGATGCAAACTGGATCGCTAACGCACCTGAGGAAGCAGAAACTGCGTGGGTGGAAGTGAGGAGCCTGATAATAACCCCAGCCCTCCACACAATCGGCGTATCAGCCACGGCGGACCTGGACTGGAGGAAAAGCGAGATGCGAATCGGAGCAGCTAAGGAAGTATAGGCAAGCAGAATCAAGTAAAGTGCAAGTGCGCGTAGGTAGGAGAAATTGTTGAAAAGCACAGAGTAATTCAGCCACACATATACAATTTTAAAAGTATTAAAAACCTAGTAGCTGGGCAGAAAACACTAAATCCTACTGCTGCCAGCTGCATGCGCCCGTTTACATCGGGAATATATAGGGTAATGCCTATGATGCAAACTGGATCGCTAACGCAGCTGAGGAAGCTGAAACTGCGTGGGAAACAGGGGCTCAAATTGGATCATAAATTCAAAGCTGTTCTGAACAGGGGCCCCCAAAATATGTTTGGCCCAGGGCCCCCAGAATCCTTAAGATGTCCCTGCTCGAGTGCCTGCGGTACCAATCCGACGCTGGTCATGCGCACTCATGCACACTCACAAACTAGTACACAAACGCACAAACACAACCATGGTCACCCACACCCACTCTCTCTCACTCGTGTGTACTCATACATACTGATGCACATACATAAACACGAGTACACAGACCTACTCACGCACACTCTCCCACACTCTGCTATACTATAACACCACTGAGCAAAAACATATTTTTAAATTAAATTCTCGCAAAGTTTGTTTTAAGAGTGTGACACACTGATACATGCAGTACTATCACTCTACACGGAGTAAATCTTAAAGCGTTTACTCTGTGTACAGGGAAGACTTGCATATTTATTTATGAAACTATAAAAAATACCATAAAATCATTTTTCGTTGTGTACTGGTGAGCATTCTGAATTTGTTACTAATTTTATATAGGCACCTGTGTGCTTTTCTCAGTATGGTATACGCTTTCATCAAAAAAATATTTACTTCTATTTTAAAACCTATGAGTTATATATTTAAGTGTTGCGGTTTGTACCCATGTTATCCTCAATACCAGCTGACTGAGTTATGTAGTGCTCAGTGAACAGTCCAGAGAGGTACAGTCTGAATATGACTCTTTACACATTTTATTTAGTAGAGGGACTGTTCATACACTATTGAACTGTCTTGTATATAATTATTTAATAGGCTGTACAATTTGTACATGATCAGTTAACGCCTGTAAATGTAATACTGTGCTGTTAATGCTACAAGTGTGCATTTAGGGGCATATTATCAAGACAGGCGATAAAATTATCGCCGATTTAGCGGCAGAAAACTGCCGCTAAAACGGCGATAATGGGCTTGATAGTTTGCCCTATGGAATTCCAATTGAAGCTCAGGTTAGATGTCCTTCACATCCAACATGGGCTTCAGTTGGAATTCCATAGAGCATATTATCAAGCCCATTATCGCCGTTTTAGCAGCAGTTTTCTGCCGCTAAAGCGGCGATTATTTTATCGCCTGTCTTGATAATATGCCCCTTAGTTCTGTCAATGTACATTCATTGATATAAATTATTTTCTTTGCTGCAATTGTCATTTCCAAGTAATATTGGGACATATTATCAAGGACGGCGTTAAAAATTATCGCCGGTTTAGCGGCAGAAAACTGCTGCTAAACCGGCGATAATGGGCTTGATAATATGCCCTTGTGAATTCCCATAGAAGCCCATGTTCCGGTGTGAACATGGGCTTCTATGGGAATTCTCCAGGGCATATTATCAAGCCCATTATCGCCGGTTTAGCGGCAGTTTTCTGCCGCTAAACCGGCGATAATTTTGACTCCGTCCTTGACATTGTGCCCCAATGTACTTTGGGGCTTATTAGCAAGGGCTGGCGATATAATTATCGCCGCTTTAGCGTCCGTTTTTGGGCGAAAAGCGGCGATAATTATATCGCAATATCATCAAGGACACACTAGCGCGTGTTTCCTTGAAGCAGAGCTCGTTTTTTCACAGCCTCGCATCGCTAATGAGATGCAAAAGAGGCGTGGCTGTGAAAACAACACATCTTAATATCATGAAGGCAGCTTCGCTATAATAACAAGGAGGTGCAGCGATAAAAAAAATCGCGCTACCTCAGCCTTAACTCAGGAATTTAACACCTGTTAAATTCCTGACTAAGGCATACTTTTAATGGGATATGGATTATGCTGATAGGACCACAGGGTCCTATCAGCAATGTTATCGCTGTTTTCAATGGAACATCGCTGGAAAACCAGCGATGTTCCATTGAAAACACCGCTATCGCTGAAATATTATCGCCATAGCGCTATGCGTTGTAAATATAGCGTTATCATGGCGATAATATTCAGCGATAGCTGGCGATAATTTTTCTATCGCTATGAACGGCCAGCGATAATTATCGCTGGCCATTGATAATATGCCCCCAAGATGTTTAAAGTGTACATTGCTTAGACACCATCTACACTTATTTGTGCCCTAATCTTTAGAGCAAGGTCAATGTGTTCCAGAGAGTTAATTAAGTGGGCTTTGTACCAGCTTCTTTATTTAACGCCAAACCAAACCTGCAAAACATGAGCTGGCGAATTTAATGAAATTTGTGGCTATTAAATACCCGAGCAATGTGCAGCAAACTGAACCAGTAAGAAAATGAACACCCTATGAAGCTGTTCAAAATTGGTGAGAGATTCCAAATGTTAGAACCACAAGGCATTTTGAAAAACTTATGGAAAGTGTACCGTAACCTTAGCTACTGCACTGTAATAATAATTTCTAGGATTCTTGGTCGTTGGCATCCATTATTTATAGGGATAATATTTCTGCAAGTTATGGGGAATAAATAATTCATTAGTATTACATCTTTCGTTTGAAATTTGATTTGGGATTTGAAACCACTGGTGAAAAATATGAGTCAAAACCTGATTTTGGTGCTAGGCAGTCATGATTTTGTTTTATACCAAGGCACACTCTAAGGGGAATATTTAGGAAATGGCAGAGCGCAGCGCTATGGCTAAATTCGTAGCGCTGCATTCCGCCATTTCCAAAACACAGGGATGCGCCGTATTTACAACAATAAAGCGCACCCCTGTGTTTTCCCTAGTGCTGGTGCTAAAAATAGCTGCCTAGCGCTAACACAGACACCCTTGTGCCATAGTGCAACAGTGCCTGCGTTGCAGGGAATGATGGGTTATGTGCAGGAATGTGTCCCTTTCTGCTCATAAACAATCAATATTGGTGATGTGTTACTTCTATGTGTGCTGCATTCTGCAGGGACACCTTCCTGCACATAAACAATCATTAATGGCATTTTGCTCTTTCTATGTGTGCTGCAGAATGCAGCACACATAGAAAAAAGCAAATAACAAGGAGAATAGTTATTGCTCCTCGTTGCGCCATTCTAATACCTGTAATTGCATGGCATTAGTTTTTGGCGCTGCCTAAGATTTACAGATCTTTGTAAATCTGGGGCAGCCTCAAAAAGCAATGGGTGTTGGGGTGGAACGGCTACAGCAACAACCATTGCACGCCCCTTTGACACAGATACCTGTGTGAAAGGGTACCATATTTACAAAGCAGCCTTAAGCCACAAAAAGTGGCTTAATGCCACTTTGTAAATATGGTGCAGGGCATTGCGCCACCGGAACGTCTGTAAAAGTGATGTTCCGGTGGCACAATCCCCTTGTAAAAATGCCCCTAAGTTACTAATCATGCAGTTCAGAAATGGCTTGTGTGTGATACCCCTGCCAACAGTAATTGCTGAACATGACCATGCCGCTTTGGCACTGGCCACTGGGCAAAGGGCATTAGTTGCACCCTTGTCTAGTGCCCGGTGATCCTCTTCTCAGTACTTGCTGGGCATGGCCTGAAGACATGCCCAGTAGGTAGGGTCTGAATCCATGGACTTGCTTGGAACACTTTCTTAGAGCACCCTCTGGGCACAGGTATTTCAAGAGGACAAGCCATTTCTCAGAGCCCCTCTATGGCGCAGTTAGCATATAAAGATGTGTATCAACATAAACATGCCCACAGAGAATATGTATTCATCAAAACTAACTTCGCCAAAGGTACATAATTTGAATTTTTAGACATGCCAAATTTGGATCAAATTTCTTGATTTTTAAAACAGTAGACATTTTCTGTCCCCCAGGCCTCCTCATGGCCCACCCCGTGGTCCCTCAGAATCCAAGAGTCAGACCCACAAAATAAAGACCACCACCTGTTTATTGGCTGCATACAATGGTATCTGCTAATCAGGTGATCTCACTGCATAATGGTTTTCATGTTATGCTGGTTGTTGCCAACTAACTAACAGCACCTAAACACATGGGGTCAAGTCTATTAGGTGAGTCTCCTTGCATATGTGTTCAAGTGAGCACTAAGAACAATATCTATAGGGAGGTTGTACAAATATCAGAAAGTCTCCAAACTGAACGGAGGGCTGCATTCGGCCGTAGTCGAGGCCTTGTTCCCACCATTCACCCCGACTCTGCACACATGCCTTTCCCACGAGTTGACAATTCCATTGCAGCAGCTTGTAAAATACTGGGCTTGGTAGAGCATGTTTGTGAACATTGCTGCTGATGTTTAACCATGCTTTACTGGGTTGTGCTTTCTACAGATCAATGCATGGAAATCATTGGTGGGACTGAAGTGGTTCCACATTCCAGACCTTACATGGCTCTGATAAAGGACAGAGGGTTCCTCATTTGTGGAGGGACATTGATCAAAGATGAATGGGTCTTAACAGCTGCGCACTGCGATATGTAAGTACTTTAATTACAAAGCGGCAATATGTTTCAGCAGAGTGGGGAGATATGAAAGCAAAAAGTGTACTTCGGAGTTTGTCTGCAAAAGGTTGAGGGGGTCTGTCCAGGCTTATATCGTGTAGTGAGTGCCTTGCACCTCAGTGGAACCAGCATCTTCACATGAGAGGGTCATACACATACAGGCAGCAAGTAGGCTCTAAAAGTAGGTTCTAACCTAAGAAGGTGACCTCCTTACTCTGCCCAGGTGGATTGGGGGTAAAACTCAGCAGTATGTCAGTCACACCAGGGAACTGAATTGTTCTGGTAGTCCTGTCAGGTGCCTGTCAGTGAAGCATTAAACTTGCTCTAAACCCAGTGAGGCCACCCAAGGACAGGCACACAGACTCCTGGTTCATGAAAGCAGTCATTTTGCTTAGGCTCACATTACTAACTCACTTAAATAAATCACAGGATCTGTATTACTTATAAACATCAAAGTTCCTCACAAGGCACTTTAGGGTTGGGGTGGGAGAGAGTGTGTTCGGGATTAGCAAAAACAGTTGAAACCGAGGTACTGACAAACATGTTTTTGGTTTTTCACATTGTTGAACACACCTGAAGCTACTCCACCACCAGGCATTACCACATGTGCTTCCAGTGTGTCAAAGGGAAGAGAGAACCTACCAATTTCATGGGGTGCAGGGGAAGAAGTTCTCCACACTTAAGGATATTTTCCTTGTGAAGAAACATAGGGGCATATCTCCAAGGACGGCGATAAATAAACGCAAAGCGCGCCTAGCGCTTTGTTATTTATCGCCGTCTATCTCTGGAATTTCTCAGCCTGGTAATGCGTTATTAACAACGCGTTACTCCAGGGCAATAAAAATCCCAGATATAGCGGGGAAATCGCCGTTTTGCAGGGAACATCGCTGGTTTTCCAGCGATGTTCCCTGCAAAACGGCGATAACCTTGCTGATACGACCCACAGGGTCGTATCACCATAATCCACCCCAATGTCAGGGATAGGTAAGTCTGCATTTTAGCCGACGTTAGTTTATGGAGAAACAGCTGTTTTCTCCAAAAACCAACAAGTGCTAAAATCCTGTGGGCTGCCTTGTAAATATCGCGATGTGAACATTAGCGATATTTGCAAGGTAGTCCATCCGGGGTACGCCCAGTGACGCCCACTTTGCATCTCATTAGAGATGCAAAGGGAGGCGTTGGGAAAAAGGGTGCTAACATGCGATTAGGCATGTTAGCACCATCTTGTAAATAGGGTGATAGTTTTATCTCCGCTTTTTAGATAAAGCCCTTGTAAATATGCCCCATAGTTTGGGGGATACTCAAACCCTCTGCCCTCTGGTTTGTCCGCAGGAGCAGTACAAGCAGTAAATCATTAGTGGTCTCAAGACTAGAATATGGTTCTGCAACTCTTTCAGGTCTTCCCAGAACAAGAACGGCTGCACTCAAAGCGACCCTTGAGGCAGCAACTAGACTGTTAACTGGCACTAGACGCTTTGACCACATCGTCCCTTCACTCAGGTCTCTCAACTGGCTCCCTCTCGAGGCCAGAACTCAACTGAAAACTGCTTGCCACATGCATAATTGTAATGAACCAAGGTACCTGGCAGAAAAGATTCAAATCTCAGGAGACAACCGCTAACTCTGAAGTGCAAGCTCTCTCAGGCTAGAAACTTCCACCTCCCCCCACCCCAGATTCAGGAAACAAACAACATACACACGCTCCTTTTCTGGATCAGCTCCAAGGATTTGGAACTCCCTAGCACCCAACGATCGGTCAGACCCAGCGACCCATGTCTTCAAAATAGAGGTGAAAAAGATCCTAATGAATGGATTCCTCTCTTAAAAGTCCCAATGTGCCCTGGGTCCATTGGCTGCTACAATGACTGTAATACCAATACAGGGCTAAAGCACACCAATGCCCAGTAGAACCCACACAAACATTGTCCCCTGAGTTCCTGAAACGGAACCGACGCAGAGCAGAATCATGGAAATCTACCCTGGAGAACCTACTCCAACGACGCACAAGGAATGGAGATCGTCTGTTAATAACTCCGTTACTACATACCATATCTTACTGAAGTTCTTAAGAGTTGATATTTTTTATTAGAATTTCTTTTTATGTGTCAGATCTTTGTTTATGTTTATCTATCATATGTAAAGCGCTCTGATACCCTTGAGTCTTGTTTGCATGAGTGGGGGAGGAGCACAAAAGGAAATCTACAATTTGTATAGATTTCTGTGCATTCGAATGACTCTATAATAGCTTGGGGTAGCACGTCAACCCATTGTTCTTTTGCTAACCATGCCACTTTGTTTGGAATAGGCATGCGCAAATTAATCTTAACCATGTTGCTCATGGAAACAGTTCACGCCGAACTGCCAAACCAGGTCCTCCCTGAACCAGAACACAAGCACCCCAGGACCGGTTTTGCCCTAATTATAGGCTCATCATCCGGGTGCAGCTTGTTTCCCATTGAAATAGTGAGCACAGGACCCACTTCTGGTCTCACCATACCTCATACCCATGCCACTAAGGCGGGTACATGAAACATGGACACAGTGAACCTACAATAAGTCTATCCACTAGCAATAGGTTGTTGTAGCACGCCAACCCTTCATTCTTTTGCTCACAATGCCACCTCAGTTTGGACTCAGCCATGTGCAAAACTGCCTTGACTCTGCTCTTCATGGGAACTGTCCAGTCAGAACTGCTAAGCCAGGTCCTTCCTGAGATGGAACACAAGCAACCCAGGACCTCTTTTACCCTAGATATGGGCTCACAGGTCGGGTGCAGCTTGGTCCTGTGACATAGTGAGCACAGGATCCACGTCTGGGCATGCAACTTAGGGCAGTACAATGGATTGGGATGCGTCCCCAAATGATTACCAGTGGCTGGGATTAATTCAAGCATTGCCTGCATCTCTGTTTTGTATACTTGTTTTGTTTTGTATACTTGCTTTTAAGGCAGACCATGTTTCCAGAAATAGCTTTATCAAGTTTGCATGCAAAAATGTATATAATTCACGCTATGGACTGTGTACAAGGGAAACAACCTTTACAATGCAGTCATTACAATGCACTACCTTTACAACGCAGTCATTACAACACAACATCCTTTACATCGCATGCCATTAGAACACAGCCATTACAACACGTCACTGCAACGCATGTCATTACAACGCATGTCACTACAACGCATGCCATTCCAACGCATTATAAGGTAAGTAATGGGTGAATAGTAATTTTTATTCCAACACTTACCCTACTGTTGCACTCACTGGAGTGGGAATAGTAATTTTTACCCCTACACTATCCAACACTTACCCTACTGTTGCACTCACTGGAGTGGGAATAGTCATTTTTACCCCTACACTATCCAATACCTACCCTACTGTTGCTCTAAAATTAATATGCATTGTAATGGGATGCGTTGTAGTGGTATGCGTTGTAATGGAATGCTTTGTAAGTCTAGTTTCTAAAAATGCGTTGTGATCACATGCGTTGTAAAATCATGCGTTGTAATGGATGTTGCAATGTAAAAACTGTGTTGTAAAGGCATGTGTTGTAAATGTTCGCGTTGTAACATCATACAACCGTGTACAACGACAAGTAATAAAAAAAAGAAATGCAATCTTTGCACCTCACTTTATCTGAAAATAGATACTGAAGAGCGTTACGTATAAAATTGTGACATTCGATAAGAAATATTTTCTGGAAAATTGTGCTCTCCACTGGCATGCTCAACTCTGCAGGAGATGGGAGTGCACATCTCTTTCATCAAGGGAGATTCGTCAACCTCTTGAGTACTGGTTGGTGGAAACTATTCTAGTTATAGTGGTCAGAGTTTTACCTCTAACCCCTAGTGGGTAGAATGCCTACCAGCCCTGTGTGGAACAATTCACATCCAGCTCTGCCATGATTGGGATCAGTCATCCCACCACCCCTGTGGGTGATATGTATGTGGTCAGATAGCTATACTCACCACAGTCAAGAGACTGGCCTGCAATTAGGTTTGAGAATGGGCACTGGGAACTTCATTTCTTAGTATAGCATAACATTGATTTGATGTTTACCCAGAAACATTTCAAAAATCATTTCCACGTGCACAATATCGGGAACCTCCACCATTTCAATATATTCATTTTAAACATTTTTTCAATCTTTCGTTCGCATTAACAAAGTACCTTTTCCGAGAGGCCTTTTGGGTTCTAAGATCTGTTAGCATTTATGGCCGAAGTTGAAATATTTTTTGTGCCTGCCCCTGTCTGCTTCATTAATGCCACATATAGCACAGCAGCTATGGCACTATGTATGACCCACTGCTTCAGGTACCATATATACTCTATACTAGAAACCACAGCCTCCTATGTGTCTGGACTGGAAGACTTTAATCCATCCGGGGTAGTTGTTGATTCAGCTAGGGGTGGTGGAGGGGATCTTCTGCTAACATACTGATAAATACATTTTTATGTTTAATACAGCTTGATTGACACCTTGGGTCAGCTCTACTCTACGCACCGTTTTGTAGCCTTTATATCTAGGGGCATATGTACAAGGGGATATCGCCACCAGAACATCACTTTTAGCGGCTTTCTGGTGGCGAGATCGTCTACTCCGTATTTACAAAGCGGTGTTAAGCCACTTAACGTGTCTTAATGCCACCTTGTAAATAAGTCCCTTTTCACGCTTCACTGAGTGTGAAAGGGGCATGCAATGGGTGTTGCAGTGGACGTTCCGCCGCATCACCCATTGTTTTTTTTTACTCTGCCCCATATGTACAAGCCTGGGGGGGCGCCAAAAACAAAGACCAGGGAATACTTGGTCTTAGACTGGTAATACGAGGTGAAATTAATTTCTCCTTGTATTTTTCTCTTTCCATGTGTGCTGCATTCTGCAGCACACATGGAAAGAGCAAATCGCCTTTCAAGATTTTATATGTGCACCTTCCTGCACATAAACAATCACCCCTGCAGCTCAGGCACCCTTGCAACTTGGCACAAGTGGGCCTGCACTGGTGCTAGGCAGCTTTATTAGCACCAGCACTAGGGAAAACACAGGGGTGCCCCGTATTTATATTGAATCAACTATTTATTTATATGACGATTGCCACTTATTCATGCAATGGCAGCCAGATAAAGATAGTTTATCTTTATTAAAAGATAGTTTCTTATCTTTATTATTATTGCTATTATATTTATTATTTGAAGTAGGTTCGGTATAAAAAGTAGCAGTGGTAATTGGAGTGTTGGTAACAGAAGTACCAGTAGTAGGTGTATAAAACAAATATTATAAAAGACATAATTACATACAGCCATTCTTTTTATAATGGATGAAACAGGATCAGGTTGTACCTGGAGGAGTTTGTCCCAGGATAAAGGCTTGGAATGAGGTAATGCATGTAGAAATGGGTGGTATCCCACTGATGTCTACATATTTATCTCAGTAGAGGCCCATTGAGGGATTACTTGTAACATGCGGTAATAGCACAACTGGGAACTGCACTAGAAAGGAAGGGGACTTGGCATTTTTGTGGCTGGACACGCACACACATCACACTGTTGTTACTGTATAATCCCACTCTGTACCCGGTGTCCATGCGGAGAGAACCCAGTATAAAAGCTATTTTTTATTTCCAATTGTAAAAGCAATGGCTTGAGCACCTATCAGAGCAATATTAATACAAATCCATTTCTTTTCAGATCAATAAAAACAACGACGGTTGTTCTTGGAGTTCACTTCCAGTTTGAGAAAGAAGCAGAGCAGCAGACATTCAAAATCAAACAATCTATTCCACATCCACGTTATAAATCGGACGCCCGTGACAATGACATCATGCTTCTCCAGGTACACTTAATGTCCTTTTGTTTAATAAATGTTTAATCCCGGTACCCAGTTTCCTCTAGACCTGATCTTGTCGCCCTGATCCTTAACAGGCAAGGTGAACATTGTTGTCATCCTGGAACACCATAGTTTTGTGGCAAGGGGAATAACATGAGATGGACACAGGAGTATCCCCTGGGTGCTCCACTCAACCATAAATCACCCAATACAGGTGCAACACCGGCATTCACAGTCATTGAAAGGTGATTCTTACCATGTGTAGACATTCCAAAGTCTGCTCATCAAGGTCTGTCTTGTTATAAACCCTAACCTATTACCCTACATGTGCCCAACTTCAAGGCCTGCACATTCACCACTAGGCTACATGCAGCATGGCAGGGACACAGGCCTCTGATGACCTCAACCCCAGTTCCACGGCTGGAGGAGCCCAGCACATCTCAAGGCACATTCCAAAGGGTTATCCTGAGAATCTTAACATCTGCCAGTATATTTATCTAAATCCCTGCCAAAGGTAATAAGTGTGCACTGCATGTGGGCTGTTGCAACAGTGCCCTGTTGCTTGATGTGCCTGCCATTTCTAAACCAGTGAAAAGTTTAAATAAATATGTTTAGTTGCAATGTGGATTGGTGAGGGTGCAGAATCCAGAGCTGTGTAGCCCACTGACAGACACTTTCAGAAGTGTGTCACACCTACTGTTCGACCTGTCAGCCTTAGGTTGGTCTTCTCCCAAACCTTTTGCCTTACTCTCCTGTTTTTGCTGAGTTTGCTTTTGTGGGCCTTAGGATTCTGTGTACTTTACCACTGCGAAGCGGTGCTAACATCCTCTCTTTTAAACATGATAAAATCATATCCCTGCCGCGCAGTTTCCTCATCAATAATTTAATTGCAAATGTTGCAGTGAAATTATTAATGATGTCATGGCCTGAGTGAATTAATATACGAGGTAATTAGCAGTGCATGGTAACGGCACAAGCTAAAGTAACCTTAGGGTACTAGTTTGAGGGGCATATTTACTAGTAAAGCGGGGAAGCCTGTTGTTAAGCCAAGAAGGCTAACTACACTCTTGGTCTCTTTAGAAACGCAGGTTTGCACCATATTTACATAAAATGGGGCAGCCCTGTGTTTCCCCCTTCGCTGCCCCTAAATTTAGCTTCCTAGCGCCAATGCAGGCACCCTTGCACAATAGTGTATGGTACCTGCGTTCCAGGGGAAGATTGTTTATGTGCAGGAAGGTGTCCCTGCCTGTACATAAACAATCTATAAATGGTGTTGTATAACTTCTATATGAGCTGCTCAATGCAGCACACATAGAATTTGCAAAACGTAATTTTTCTTAAATGATTGTTTATGTGCAGGAAGGGACACCTTCCTGCACATAAATCATAAACAATCATTGGCGTTTGCCGTTCCATGTGTGCTGCACAACACAGCACACATGGAAACAGCAAAAACTAGGAGAAATTAAAAAGATTTCCTCATTTTGCCAGGGTAAGACGAGGTTTTGCCTGGTCTTAATTTTGGCGCTGCTCCATATTTACGCCACCCTTGTAAATATGGGGCAGCATCAAAAATCAATGGGTGTAGCGATGGAAAGCCCACAACAGCACTCATTGCCCTCCCCTTTCACACTAAGTATAGCATTAAAACACGCTAAGTGGGTTTACGCTGCTTTGTAAATAAGGGAAAGCCCCTATCGCCACCACAACATCCTGAAAAGTGACATTGTGATGGCGATAGGGGCTTGTAAATATAACCCATAGTTACTTGAGATAACTATAACTGGTGAATTTCGGTGATTTTGTATGTTTTTGGAGTAAACTTGACCCAAAGGAAAAAGAGCACTTTACATGAGCACCGGTTGCACAGACGGACACATCCATTTTGTTAGGCACAGAGAGATTAAGGGGCATGTTAACTACAAACGGCGATAAACATCACAAAGCTTAGCGCTATTACATTTATGGCCGTCTATCGCTGGAATTTATCGCCCGGTTAGCGCGTTATTAACAGCGCGTTTCTCCAAGGCGATAAATATTCCAGCAATAGCTGCGAAATGCATGAATATCGCAGAAAATCTAGCGATATTCCTGCAGCGAAAGGGAAAACCTTGCTGATAGGGAGATGTGGATTCAGCCATAGAATCCACCTCCCATTATATGAATAGCTAAGTCTGGATTTTTTTAGACGTTAGCTTACGGCGATATCCGCGGTTAGCGCAGATTTTCATGTCGGTATTGGTATCCTGGGCCAGCTTCATAATAGGGAGAAGTGCAGATGGCGATGATTGCCGTGTTGTTTTGGGAGGAAACGCCTACTTTGCATCTCATTAGAGATGTGAAACGAGGCATCGGGAAAACGGCTGCTAACATGCTCTAATGAATGTTAGCACCGCCTTGTAACTAGGGCGAAAATGTTATCTCTGCTTTTTTGGCTTTTAAAGCCAAAAAAGCGGATATAAGGCCCTTGATGATATGCCCCCAAGTTATTTGCCCAGAATCAGAGGATGCTGAGAGACCCGGCCGAGACTCAAACCCAGTTCCCCAGCTTCGAGGTTGACCGCTCTAGCTGTTAGGCCACATCTGTTGTATGTTTAAAATGTTACATTGTCACTGAAATTGTCACCTAACTATAGCTTTACTTTAACTTTTGTTGTTTTCAGTGAATTTCTAGTTTTTTTGTAACGTAAATTAATATTTTGTTATCACATATAAAGACAACCCCACACAGTGAATGGCCTTCAACCGCGCATGGCAGTGAATTGCATCCAACCCATTATCGCACCCCCACCACAAGGCACTTCAGACCCTAGGGACCCCATCCAGAGGCCTTTTTTTATTAAAGGGAAGGGGGCGTGCAGCCCCCCGAGCTGTTTTAGGCTCCAGTGATAGAGTGAGAATGAGGGTGTAAGAGTGTGGAGAAGGAGGCAAAGAAGAGGAATGGGGAAACAGAAGGTAGAAGCAGAGAGTTCGGGCGGAAAGCCGAACAAATTGGCAGATTGAAAGCGAGAGCATAGAATTAGTGGCCCTCTACAGGCATTCAAGTAACTGATTTTCCTATGTTCTGACATTGATGGCCTAACAGCCTGCTGCCTAGTAACTGGGTAAATAGACATAATTTCGAAAAAAAAATATCGAGTGGACAGAATATCGAGTTTTAAATATAGAATGGACAGAATATCGAATTGCCAAAATATAGTGGTGAAGAATATCGAAAAACAGGTAAGAAATATCAATTGCAATAATATAGAAGTAAGTAATATTGACAGTCATAATATAGTTGTTAAAAATATCGAATTTTTTATAGTGTTTTAAGTGTTAGTATATGTGTTAAAAGTATGTATTAATATTGTAATGTATGTTAGTATATTTTTAAAGTAATGAATTTTATGTTATTTTATTTTTGTGTAATTTAATTCCGTAGCGGGTTGTGGGTTTATAGGGGAGTAGGGTGGGAAGTAATTTAATTATAGTACATTAAATAATAATTTATAGGAATTATTAATTATTTTTAATTTAATTTTGCGTTTTACTTCTGTAGTGGGTTGTGGGTTTATAGGGGAATAGGGTGGGAAGTAATTTAATTGTTATTAGTTCATTATTAATTGGTATTGAAAATTAATTGGTTGTTGATTAATTATTAATTGGTAAATAATTTGTATTAATTGGTAATTAATTTGTATTAATTGTTTAATTGATAATTATGTTAATTGTATTCATTTAATATTTGTAGCAGGTAGTGTGTTTATAGGGGAATATGGTGGGAAGTAATATAATTGTAAATAATTAATTATTTAATTGTTGTGTGTATATTGTTAATTAATATATCTTTAATTTAATTTAGCGTTTTACTTCTGTAGCGGGTTGTGGGTTTATAGGGGAATAGGGTGGGAAGTAATTTAATTGTTATTAGTTAATTATTAATTGGTATTGAAAATTAATTGGTTGTTGATTAATTATTAATTGGTAAATAATTTGTATTAATTGGTAATTAATTTGTATTAATTGTTTAATTGATAATTATGTTAATTGTATTCATTTAATATTTGTAGCGGGTAGTGTGTTTATAGGGGAATATGGTGGGAAGTAATATAATTGTAAAAAATTAATTATTTAAATAATTTGTGTATATCGTTAATCAATATATTATTAATTAATGATTAATTGGTATTATTAGCATTTATTAATGTTTGTTATTGAAAAACAATTGGTTGTTAATTAATTATTAATAGGTAATTAATTAAACAAAAATATATTGGTATTTATAAATAATCCATTCATTCATTCATTCATTAGTCTTTATTATCGATGTATTACATCATAAAAGACAATTACAATACATAGAGAAATACATAATTATAAAAATACATGATTAAAAAGAGAAACATATACAGAATACATAAAAGATATTTCAATATCCTAATGCCTCTTGTTCCTAATAAACCAAACCCAAGCCAGAAATTTAGCAACAGCAATAGCAACAAGTTCACTAGGCTCAAATCTCAACATTTCAAGTGCTTCTGACCCTTGTCTAGTGCCCAGAGTTCGACATAATGGTTTGAGCCATTTGGCTCGAGGTGCAGCATAAATGGGACAAACAAAAAAGATATGGCCAACAGAATCTATACAATCAAAACAACTTTTACAGGAGTCACTGGACGTCCCCTTCCATTTTTTGGTGAAAGAGTTAGTCGGAAGTGTGCCTACCCTAAATTGATGGTAAAGTTTCCTGTCACAAGGTCTGGTGATGGTGTCCCAGTATGCTTCGAGGAGTGGAATTCTTTTATGGGCTAGGAACCTTCCTGACAAGGACTCTGCAGTGACTGAGTTGAAATGCTTCTGCTGCACCGTTGACCAATAGAGGATCTTAAAATCTTTCTTAGAGGGAAAGGGGTTATTGACTGGATCGGACCATAAATTACCCAACCCCATAGATTCCAGGAGTTGTTTAGTCTGTTTGAACCAGGGAATATTGCCAGCCCCCAGGATGGAACGCACATCAAGAAAAGCCTTAGCATAGAGGTCCAGCTCGGGGACTGTCCATAAACGCCTCCAAAAGGCCAATGGCTTAAACCTTGCAATGTCTTCAAACGAGTGACAGCCGAGGTCCAACAGGAGGGGTTTGATGGGGGTAGAACATGGAAGGCCCGTGAGCAATCTGAGGAATTTATATTGTGCCTTAACCAGAAGAGAAAGATCGGCGAAACCCCAAAGTTCAGCGCCATAAAGGATCGCTGAATTAATCCTCACATTATAGATTTTGATGGGGGGGCCTATCATTCTCGACTGGGATTGCTTATGTTCTTTAACTAGGCAACCAGAGAGTTGAGCAAATTTTAGAGATAGAACATCAATTTGCGGCCTCCAATCCAACTTATTTTCAAAGACTACCCCTAGATAGGTCATAACATCAGTACGTTCAAGCAAGGCTTTGTCCATGAAGACATGGCCCTTTATACCTCTCCCTTTGTTAAAAACCATGTATTTGGTTTTGGACACATTGACAGACAAGTCAAAATCAGAGCAGAAATTCGTGAAGACATTGAGTGCCACCTGTAGTCCAGACAGAGTCTGGGAGAGAAGTAGGGTGTCATCGGCGAACATAAGGAGTGGAATCTTAGTACCTCCCAACGTGGGGGCGTCCGTCGATGTGTTGGAGTAATACTTGACAACACTGTTAATAAACAATAAAAACAAGGTGGGAGCAAGGACGCACCCCTGCCTGACACCCCGATTGACCCTAAACCGATCAGTTACCTGGCCCTGTTTCCCCCAGCGAACTTGAGCAAAGTTATTATCATGGAGCCTAATGATGATATTCAAGAGATCGGGAGGAAGCCCTAGCTCTGCCAGTACGCTCCAAAGTTTTGTCCTATTGACTAGGTCAAATGCTGACCGAAGGTCAACAAAGGCAGCGTATAAAGTACCGCCACACTAAATCTTGTGTGATTGGTAATTAATTGTAATACTTGTTTTGGTATTAATAATTAATTAATTTTTAACAAAATATTAATTTATTATTTTCCCTACTTTTGCACTTACTTGAGTGGGAATAGTAATTTTTACCCCTACGCTATCCAATGCTTTCCCTATTATTGCACTCTCTGGAGTGGGAATAGTGATTTTTACCCTACCGCTATCCAACGCTTTCCCTACTGTTGCACTCTCTGGAGTGGGAATAGTAATTTTTACCCAACCGCTATCCAACGCTTTCCCTACTGTTGCACTCTCTAGAGTGGGAATAGTAATTTTTATCCCTACGCTATCCAATGCTTTCCCTACTGTTGCACTCTCTGGAGTGGGAATAGTAATTTTTACCCCTACGCTATCCAACGCTTTCCCTACTGTTGCACTCACTGGAGTGGGAAAAGTAAATTTTACCCTCCCGCTATCCAACGCTTTCCCTACTGTTGCACTCTCTGGAGTGGGAATAGTAATTTTTATCCCTACGCTATCCAACGCTTTCCCTACTGTTGCACTCTTTGGAGTGGGAATAGTAATTTTTACCCCTACGCCATTAGACGTTTTCTCTACTGTTGTAATCACTGGAGTGGGAATAGTAAATTTTGAACTCCCGCTATCCAACGCTTTCCCTACTGTTGCACTCTCTGGAGTGGGAATAGTAATTTTTATCCCTACGCTATCCAACGCTTTCCCTACTGTTGCACTCTCTGGAGTGGGAATAGTAATTTTTACCCCTGCACTATCCAACGCTTTCCCTACTGTTGCACTCACTGGAGTGGGAATAGTAAATTTTACTCTCCCGCTATCCAAGACTTTCCCTACTGTTGCACTCTCTGGAGCGGGAATAGTAATTTTTACCCCTACGCTATCCAATACTTTCCCTATTATTGCACTCTCTGGAGTGGGAATAGTAATTTTTTCCCTCCCGCTATCCAAAGCTTTCCGTACTGTTGCATTCTCTGGAGTGAGAATAGTCATTTTTACCCTCCCGCTATCCAACGCTTTCCCTACTGTTGCATTCTCTGGAGTGGGAATAGTACATTTTTACCCTACCGCTATCCAACGCTTTCCCTACTGTTGCACTCACTGGAGTGGGAATAGTAAATTTGACACTCCCGCTATCCAACGCTTTCCCTACTGTTGCACTCACTGGAGTGGGAATAGTAAATTTTACCCTCCCGCTATCCAACGCTTTCCCTACTGTTGCACTCTCTGGAGTGGGAATAGTAATTTTTACCCTCCCGCTATCCAACGCTTTCCCTACTATTGCACTTACTGGAGTGGTAATAGTAAATTTTACCTGCCCACTATCCTACGCAGAAAATATTGAATATTTGTAATAAATATTACGTTAATATATATGTATTAAATGTTTTTTTTACTTACATTAATTATTTATTAATTTTAATGTTATTTAAGTATTTTTAAGTATGTGTCAGTTAATTATATGTAGTATTTCATTAATTTTACATTACTTTTAAAACATTTAAAAAATTCGATATTTTGACTAACTATATTATTTACAACGATATTTTGGATTCTATATTTTTGTACTTTCCTGTTTGGAGATAGGGAGTCGATATTTTGGTATTCTATATTTTGGCATCGATATTTTTGTAAGTCTATATTTTTGTAGTCGATATTATGTCAGTGATCCTAGTAACTGATGTCTAGGCATCAAATGACCCAGTACTTGATTGGTGGGTATTATGGGCCGAGTAGCTTATGGCAAGTAACGCATTACTCTGCCTTATATGACCCAGAAGCAGATGGCCAGCCACCCCGCGGCCCAGTAGCTTATGGTCAGGTATCATATGGTCTATTAACTTAAAGGCATGCATTATATGGCCAAGTGACTGGAGGGCATGCATCTCATGGCTCACTGACTGATAGGAATGCTTTATATTGTCATTCCCAGATGACCAGACATAATAAAACATGGACTGATGGGCAGGCGGCTTTATGTTGCCAATAACTGCAAAGGGTATTTCTTCCATTTTAAAGCTGATGAATCGGGAATTGCATTGAGAGGAGTCTCTTCTCTTTTGCTATTACGTAGTCTGTTTGTACTGGTATTTCGCCAGCTTAAAACTAATGTGTATAGATGGACATAAGAAACCTGCTACAGAAATTTTTTGAGATTATTCATATCTCTTGTCGGTATATATATATATATATATATGTATATATATATATATATATATATATATATATATACAATAAAAGAAGAACTTTTCCCATATTGTGGTCCGTACCTGCTTTTTCGATCGGAAGTGGGATCGCTTCAGGATTGTGCTTGTCATATATATATATATATATATATATACACACACACAACCACACACACACATGTATATGTTTTTCTTTCTCAAAGGATATAAGTTCTGATGGTATATATTGGGCTGTGGCATGTTATTTCAGTTTGGCATGGTTTCTGGGTTTCTGCCTTTCAATCTTATTATTTTTTAAGTTTCACCTGCACAGCGCTTGCGCTGTGATTGAGAAATCTATTGTTTTCAATACACACTCAAAAGGCACTTATATCCTGCCTCCTCTCTTTCTTGGTTTCTCATTAGTTCCTGTGGGTGCCACTTACCTTTCCTCCATTTCTATTGGCAGTAGCATATGTTCCTGCATTTACCAATGCATGTTCTTCGTCTGCTTCTCTTATCAGTTTCCTACCACTGAAATACTGTTAACATCCACTTTGGCGGAACTATATTTTCATAACGTTTTGGCTTTTACTCTTGCAGTACACTTATATAACAATTTATCACCCGGAAAGATTAAGTGACTTGCATAGAATCACAGGGTGTTGCGTGGCGCTGCAGAGACTCGAACAGGGATCCCCAGCTCTCCGGTCAGCAGCTCTAGTCACTGCACCGCATCCTCTCCATTCCCGTGTTTTCTGTCAGGGAGCTGCCGAATGATTATTGATGAAAACAGCTCTTTACTTATTGCATAGGTGAAACCAAAGCATTAGCAATGCTTGTTTCACTTGTATAGCACTATAGACCAGTCAGTTGTACCAAAATATCTTGTGTCTGACAGCGGTATGTAGCTCTATACTAGTGAATAACAACTAATGACTCAGAAGAGGTCATTAAGTAATGTTTTTGTGTACCTGGTTTAAAAGACCTAAAATTGCATGGCCTCATTTACAAAATGTTGCCATAGGGCAGGTCCACAAGCCTCCTTGGTGTGCTGCCCACCAGCAAAAGAAAAGGGAAGGAACGTGCCATATCTATCACATACGATGCATTTCTGTTCTTTTCCCCTGCATTGGTGCAGAATGGGTTGCTATGCGCCAAAGCATGCTCCCGTGCACCATGGTGCAACGGTGTCTGAATTGCAGGGATTATTGTTTTTGTGCAGGAAGGAATACCTTCCTGCAGAAAAATAATAATGTGAGGCTTTTTCCTCTTCCTATGTGTGCTGCAGAATGCAGCACACATAGAAAAAGGAAAAACGAGGAGAAATAAAGGTTCCCTTGGAGAGGCGTAAGCTTTTGATGCATGTGCCATATGCCATGGGTGTTATGTGGGAACATCCACCGTACTGCCCATGGCAAGCCTCCCTATCGCAGATTGAGGCAATGCAGTGACTTGCAATGCGATGCCTCAGTCTATATCTACTTGACTACTTGTAGATAGGGCCCTACAGTGTGTGCTGACGGACGGGCTGCTCACAGGGCATTGTAAATGAGGCCCACATTGTGCAACTCAGCTCTCTTGAATTTAACAATTTTTATTGAAAGCTAATGTAACGGGAAAATGTGGCTAAAATTAACAATGTGGCTTATTAAAGAAAAATAAATTTGGGTTGATGAGAGGAAGAGCTTCACCTCTATCCCTTCGTATAATTAGTAGTTAGTTCTCTTGCATGCATACCCAGCCGAAAAATGGATGCACATTCTAATGCTGCACATGGGAAAAATGATTAAAGGGAAGGTTGGCCATGACAGAGTATCAGATGCCTCTGGCCCTAGATGCAGGAAACAGTGTAACTTGTGACCCAGAGGACCTAATTGGCACCTGATTAGCATCACATAATTGAGCACATTTTAGCACTAGGGCTAGTAATCAACAACTGACACGTCTTCTCCAGCAAACATATATGAGTCGCCAGCTGATTACTCCAGCAGCTGCTGCGAGGGATGCGCATCTTTCAGAAGGTTGTTGGCAATTCTCTTACTGCAAAAACTGACTCTAACCTCTTAAGAGGTTCAATCCAGAGCTACAAAGAATCTGTAGGATGACTCCAATAAACCTTGGGGTTGTAGCTTTGCAAGAAACGCAGGGGCATATTAGCAAGGGCCTGCGATAATTATCGCTCAGCGCTCTTAGCGAAAGGATAATTATCGCAGGCCCTGGATTCTATCGCGAAGATAGCGTACTATCAGCAACGCTTATCTCCCAAGCGACAGAAATCCATGTGTTAGCCACAAAACAGTGCGATTATCGCTGGAAATCCAGCGATAATCGCATTGCGACCGGCGATACCTTGCTGATAGGGCAGGGTAGAGTTAGCCATGTAATCCACCTCTCATTGGATTACATGGCTAAGTCAGAATAAAAGCAGGCGTAAGGAAAGTAGCGGTAACCGCGGTTAGCGCTACTTTTCTTATCGCTCTGCATGTTAGCGTACACCTTGATAATTGGAGAAATGTGGGTTAGCGACATTTCTCCAGTTATTTTGGGGAGGAACATCCACTTTGCATCTCATTAGAGATGCAAGGCTGGGCATTCAGGAAACAGGCGCTAAGGCATGGATTCACGCGTTAGCGTGTCCATGCTGATAAGGTGATAAAATTATTGCCGCTTTTTGTCAGAAAACGGACGCTAAAACAGCGACAATTTTATCGCATCGCCTTGCTGATATGCCCCTCAGTTCTCTACCCCTTAAAAGAATATTACGTTAAAAGTACACAGTCCATATAATGTAAATTATTCTATAAATTGAAATCAGAGAAATACATGTTTTTCATAACCATATTTGAATTTTATGGGTTTTCATTACAGCTGAATACGAAAGTGAAGCGCAGTAATGCTGTATCTCCATTGCCACCACCGAGGAAAGGTGCTGATGTCAAGGAAGGGACCGTGTGCGAGGCAGCAGGATGGGGATGGAAAAAAAATAATTATAGAAAGGCTTCGAACGCGTTAATGGCAGTCAATGTCACCGTCGTGAGCAGAACCACCTGCAATGACCAGAAACACTACAATTCGGATCCGAAAATAACAATGAACATGCTGTGTGCTGGTGACAAGAACAGTGAGAAAGGCACTTGCAATGTAAGTAATTTAATTCAATGTTATGTCACCGTAAAACAATCAAATAAAACACTTCAAATCAGTGGCAGACAGTAACTTTAGCAGGGAGGAGGCGGGAGGCCACACACGCACATATACACACTCACTCACAGCCATACATTCACACACATGCACACACATACCCATTCACAACACTGCCTCAAATACACATGCTTATATTCATAAATACACACACGCACCAAACATCCAAAAACAAAACTTATATTCACTGCTGCTCGGGAGGGAATCCTCAGAGGTCCCAGGAGGGCTGGGACTGCTGCCTTTCCTCATTGGCTGACCTAAGCCAATGAGGGAAAGCAGCAGTCCCTCACTCATCACAGAGTGGGATGGGATCAGTGAGACAGCTGATCCCACCCTACACTGTGATGAGGCCCTGGGCACTTCAGGGCTTAAAATTGAAGTGCCCAGGTCCGAGGCAATTGGTGACGCTGCCCTTTATCATGTGAGGGAGGACCTCAAGGTGCTTTGCCAGGCTGAGGAGGAGGCCAGGAGCTGTGACATCTTCATCACGGCAAAGTTCAGCTCAGACAGGCAGGAGCCCGCAGATTTAGGAGCAGATTTACAAGAAGTGAGACATCTGTAAAGATGCGTCACTTTCCCTGCGCCACCATGCAAAACTCTTGCATCACCATTGAGGCGCCGTATTTACAATACGGCGCACCATTGGCGCAAGAATTGACAGATTCGTCAGAAATTCTGACGCATCTGTTGATCCAAAAGTGACGCATTGCTGTAGTTGCTCATGAAAATAACGCAACCCCAGCAATGCATCACAACATAGAGGTGATTTCCATCTAAAAAGCCTTGCGTCATTCCTTATGCCTGGTCTGAGCAGGCGTAGGGATTTTGACGCAGTGAAGGCGTAGAGTGTTGAAGTGAAATTTTGTAAATGTTACTGTCAGTTCTACATTTCTTTTTGCGTGGCAACGCCCACCCTGCATACATTATACCTGATGCAGGGCTTTGCAACGTGACACATCTCCCTAGATGCGTCACTTTGTAAATGGGCTGCAATGTTTACACCGCCGCTGTGTCACAAAAGTGACACAACGGCAGCGCAAAAGTGACGCATGGGGCATGTAAATCTGCCCCTTAGTGCCTCTCTAGCTTCTGGATGAGTAACCTGAATAAGAAGAGTGTCTATCAGGTGTACCTTTGTTCAGCCTAACAGGCCCTCTCCTTTTCGGGAAAAGGGTGGGGGCGTAACCCCTCATCACATATAAGCGTGCCACGGCTGCTTCAAAGGAAAATGCATTGCGCTGTTATATTTTTTATATGATATTAGCGAGAAACAAAAGACAGCAGTTGTCATGCTGTACAGTAGCAGGAAAAGTGGGGCCAATGGGATATGATATCTGAAAAAGAACCAAGAAAAATGTGTGTGAAATGCTTAATAAACAAAGTGATAGTGGGTAGGGAAGATGGAGTAAGTTGAAGGCCTGAAAGGTGGGATGGGCTTTTTGAAAATTCATTTGCATAAAAAAGTGTAAAACATCAATCTATTGTAGCACCGATATTTTTGCCTTTGTTAAACGATGGAGAATGAAAATAGTAATGCTTTCCTTGACTGATTAAAAATAGAGGTGTGAAGAAAAACAGAAATTTAAGAATAATTAGAACTGAACTCTGAGTCGTTGTGTGGATATATGTTGATATGCATCAGTAACCTATGGTGCATAATGATGCTCAGCTGGAACACAAGAGGCTAGATTTATTAAAGGGCTTGCATTGCCCTTGCATCACGCAAGGCAATGCAAGTCCTTTACTGGGATTTACTAAGCCATGCAAAGACACCTTGTGGGGCTCTGTGCAGATTAGTAAATCCAAGGTAAAGCAAAGCAGCACAGTTCACTGCCTTCAATTACCTTGCAGCAGGGAGGTGATTCTTGGTTGTAGTGTGGGCATTCACCCTACGGATTTTGGCGAATTCCCATTTTTACAAATTGTGGTAAACCTGGGAATGCATTCAAATGGTACGCCTCTCAGACCCAGGCTAACAAGGAGAAATACGTTTATCTCTCCTTACTACTTCCTTTATAGGTCGAGCCTAAACAGCGCTTGCGCTGTAGGCGATCTGTTGTATTACTTTGTGGAGTGATGGAGTATTGGCTCGGGCACGAGAAGGGGCGCGCACGTGCGTGCTTGACTTTATCTTGTTTTTGTACTGGTCTCTTTTATAGTCCCTTTGCTGCACAAGCTCACAGCATGCAAGCCACCCACGTGCAGATGAATCCAACATCGAGGGCAGGCAACACTAAAATAATCGGATCACTGACAAAATATCGAAGGTCAAAAAATCGACCTACAAAAATATCGGAGCTAAAATATAGATGTCAAGAATATCGACATCCTATCTACAACATGCTAAGTACAAAAATATCAAAAATAAAATATCGAATGTCAAAAATATCGTTTTTAAAAATATAGGGTATTTTTTAGTTAAAAAAGAAATATGTTAAATAAACCAAATAATACATATAAATAAAATGAACATAATCAAATATATTTTACAATGTTGTTTAAAATTAATAATTAATATATATAATTTAAAAAAACGTTAATTAAACATATACATATAATATATAATATATATACTTACTTAATCAGTTTTAATAACTTATAAATTATTAAAACTTATTATAAATTACAAATTTATCATACACATAAAACAATAACATGAATAAAAATTAAATAATTATATATAACACATTTAAAAAATTACATTTAATTTGAACATTGTTAAAATTAATTATATATTACATTAGCTAAAATAATACAAAAAATATTAAATAGCACAGACAATAAAACTACTACTCCAGCTCCCAAAAAAACTACAGTAAGGAAAATGTTGGATAGGGTAGGGGGAAAAATTACTATTCCAACTCCAGAGAGTGCAACAGTAGAGAAAGTGTTGAATAGCGTAGGGGTAAAAATTACTATTCCCACTCCAGAGAGTGCAACATTAGGGAAAGTGCTGGATAGCGTAGGGGTAAAAATTACTATTCCAACTCCAGAGAGTGCAACAGTAGGGAAAGTGTTGGATAGCATAGGGGTAAAAATTACCATTCCCACTCGAGAGAGTGCAACAGTAGGGAAAGTGTTGGATAGCGTAGGGGTAAAAATTACAATTCTCACTACAGACAGTGCAACAATAGGGAAAGTGTTGGATAGCGTAGGGGTAAAAATTACTATTCCAACTCCAGAGAGTGCAACAGTAGAGAAAGTGTTGGATAGCGTAGGGGTAAACATTACTATTCCCACTACAGAGAGTGCAACATTAGGGAAAGTGTTGGATAGCGTAGGGGTAAAAATTACTATTCCAACTCCAGAGAGTGCAACAGTAGGGAAAGTGTTGGATAGCGTAGGGATAAAAATTACTATTCCCACTCCAGAGAGTGCAACAGTAGGGAAAGTGTTGGATAGCGTAGGGGTAAAAATTACTATTCCAACTCCAGAGAGTGCAACAGTAGGGAAAGTGCTGGATAGCGAAGGGGTAAAAATTACTATTCCCACTCCAGAGAGTGCAACAGTAGGGAAAGTGTTGGATAGCGTAGGGGTAAAAATTACTATTCCAACTCCGCAGAGTGTAACAGTAGGGAAAGTGCTGGATAGCGTAAGGGTCAAAATTACTATTCCAACTCCAGAGAGTGCAACAGTACAGAAAGTGCTGGATAGCGTAGGGATAAAAATTACTATTCCAACTCCAGGGAGTGCAACAGTAGGGAAAGTGTTGGATAGCGTAGAAGTTAAAAATAACATACTTATAAATAACATAATTATTTAAAATAATTAATGATTTAATTATTAAATACTCAAAATTATTTACAAATACCAATAAATTATGATTACAAACATAACAACAAATTAATAATTAATTGACAATAAATTAATAATAAATACCAATAAAAAATAAAAAATAAATATTAATTACCCAATAATAAATATTAAACAATAAAATATTTTTCATAACCACAAGCATATGAATTATTAAAAAGTAATTACCAATTAAAAAATATTGAACAATTAACAAAAATTATACCACAAAATAATAATGAAAGATTAATTACCAATTAATAATTACTTATTCATATATTAATTAGAAATATCAATACAGTGGTGCCGATTACGATCCGGTAAAAAAATTCCCCGTACGACTCGTATCCGGTCTTTTTACCGTACGAATCGTACAAGTGCCGTACAAACTGCCAATTACGATTCGCATGGGAAAAAGACCATACGAATCGCATTGGGAAGAATTCCCCACACGTCCTCGGGTCGGAAAATGTGTCCAACACATCCACGGACGATTTACCGTACAAACGTGAAAAGTGAAGTCCGACCGCGGAATCACGATCCATCCCGTGCGTCCGATGTTACAACCGTATGGAAAAAACACCGTCCGCACCGAACTCCCATAGCAACCATGGAGACATGTGCCCGCATACGCGCCCAACACCCCCCCAGCCCTCATATGTACGAGTCGAATCCCCACCCGTGTATGTACACCCCTGTACGTGTCGTACTCCCCCGTGTATGTACACCCCTGTACGTGTCGAACCCCCACCCGTGTATGTACACCCCTGTACGTGTCGTACTCCCCCGTGTACAGGGTACAGGGGTGTACATACACGGGTGGGGGTATGACTCGAACGTACGGGGGCTGGGGGGGGTCGGCGCGTACATACGGGGGCTGGGGGGGGTCGGCGCGTACATACGGGGGCTGGGGGGGTCAGCGCGTACATACGGGGGCTGGGGGGGTTGGCGCGTACATACGGGGGCTGGGGGGGGTCAGCGCGTACATACGGGGGCTGGGGGGGTCGGCACGTACATATGGGGGCTGGGGGGGGCTCGGCACGTACATACGGGGGCTGGGGGGTCGGCGCGTACATACGGGGGCTGGGGGGGGGGTACAGCGCATACCGGGCCACCTACTCTGGTCGTTTCGCGCTGTACTTCGCTTTTCCGGCACTTTTTGGGTGCCGTGAAAATATTGCCGTCCGGACTGCTGTCGGTTCGAATCGTACTTCCTGGGTCGTGAAACGCTGCCTGAAAATGCCCCGACGCCACGTCGCAGCATTCCCGGATCACATTCGTATGTATATTTTCGTCGGTCGGTGTTTTTTACGATTCGTACGGAAATGGTGTTTCCGTGCGAATCGTAATTCCATGTTTGTAAAGTTTTATGACCGGGTACGAGTCGGACAGAGATAACGCTCCGTTCGACGGTTCGTACCCGGTTTTTACCGGATCGTAATCGGCACTTAATATTTAATCATATTTAATTCACAATTAATGATTGATCAACAACAAATTATTTTTCATAACCAAAATTTTATAATTTAAAATATTTACCAATTAATAATTAATGTCCAATTAATTAATTATCAACACCCAACAACAAATTTAATAATTACTTAATAAGATTTCAATTACTTCCAAGACTATTCCCCTATAAACGCACAACACACTCCAATAATAAAATAATACACTTAACATAATTATCAATTAATCAATTAATAAAAACGAATTACCAATTAATAAAAATTAATTACCAATTAATACTTAATTAACACTAATATAATTATCAATACCAATAAATGAAAATACATTATTACTTAATTACAATTAAATTACTTCCCACCCTATTCCCCTATAAACCCACAACCCGCAACAGAACTTAAACGCAAAAATTAATTAAAATTAATTTATAATTCCTAAAAATGTATAATTAATTTCATATAATTAAATTACTTCCCACCCTATTCCCTATAAACCCACAACCCGCTACAGTACTAAAACACAAAATTGACTTAAAAAAACATTATTAACATATACAAATTGTATACATATATTTTAAAACCAGTAAAACACTTAACCAAAAACATATAACACATGCATATTAAATACATAATAAAATACATAACAATAATATAAATATCGATATTAGTAACATCAATATTAGTAACATCGATATATTTGATATCGATATTACTTACTTCGATATTACTAACATCGATATACAAATACTTACCTTAGGGTCGATGTTCTGTCCATAGATATTATTGACATCGATATTCTGTCCCTTCAATATTTAAAACTCGATATTAGTGTAGGTCGAAATTTTATTTTCGATATTTTGACTGTTTACCAAAATAATCTTGACAAATGCCATGGTAATGTATGTCTTCGCAGAAGCCCCCTCCACTCGACTCACAAAGGAGGAACGTTGTGCTTACAAAAAGAAGCCCTGCTCTTTGTTGCAGTTCAACCCTCGAACGCAATTACACTCCCGCCCCACCGGCCGAAAGCATCATGGCGCGTGCACTTGGGGTCGCGCCTACGGGGGGGGGAGGGGCAACTTTAGATGAAAAGTCACAAGCAAATGCAGGACTTGGAAAGTGGGTCGGGGCTCCGAACAGCCTCACGCCTCTCAAATCCATTCTCATAAAGAACAAGCATTGGCATAGCCAGTAGGTCTCGCCTTTGGGACCTTATAAGTTTTTAGCCATGCAACAGTTGATGTTATTGCACCAAGGATATTGTGCTGCATAACTAAATACTTATAAGGTCCCAAAAGTGAGACCTATTGGCTATGCCAATGCTTGTTTCATTTAATAGTGTGCGCATATGGTAGCCATATCTACTTCGTAATTTGTTTTCTCTTTCTTTCTTCTGGCATATGCTTTCAATAAGTAAATAACCACAGCAGCACCCTGTCCTGGCCAGGCAGTTTGGCTTTGCCAATGCTTGTTAATTCATCTTGAACGTCGCTTGCTGTTTTCCGATTCTCTGCAGACCTCTGATGGCATGTGGTATTTTATAACCTGTTTGTGCAGTGGGCATTCCTGCACGGCGGGGGGGCCTTGTCGTGGAAGCTGTGGTTACTGTGGTCGCCCGCTCAGCACTCCCTGGCTCTTCCATCCGAGCATAGCGCCTTGGGTGAGAGCCTGGCTCTTGGATAAGTTGGCGCTGCGCTGAGGAGCACAATCGAGTCATTTACAATCACCTGTCAAAGGGCTCGTTACCCGCACAAGAGTGTCTGTGGACTTCCATTGGAGTGCTTGTGCCTGGGCTTTTCATCACTAGTGTTTTGTTTTTTATTTTTATGCGGTTGTTCTGCTTTGAACTTTGTCTTTTTTGGTTTTAATTGTAATTTACAAATATTCCAACTGCCGCCGCGGAGCATTTTTGGAGGTGATTTAAATGGAATTGCTCTTGTATAAAAATCCAACTGTCCTTGTGATGGATAATTGTGATGCATATTCCGCCGCACCTAGAGATGTACTTATCAGCTCAGAATCACACAATTTGAAGTCAAATGAAGCGCCACAGCCGGGATTGGAACCCAAGTCCACCCGTTTCAGATTCCACTGAGTCCTTCACCTCTGACCTCAACGAGGTCAAGACAGCAGTTGGTGGCAGTCTAGTGCTCGTTCTGACATTGGCCCTTCACGCTTCCAGTTTGTGTGATGGACGCACAGTTGAGGGGGCCACACATGTTCATTGACCCACGACATGCGTGCATCCACTCGCATCCTTTGGACCAAGCCCTAGTGGTCCGAGTGAGCTTGGCATCAGCAGGCCGGTAGCAGGGTTCAAAGATGCCAGCTGCCTGCCTGGCGTTTCCAAGAAGCGGGTCTCTGGTGCAAGACCCCTGGTGGTAACGAGGAGTGGGCGCAGTCGTGAGGTCGCTATTTTGAAGCAACTTTTTAAATCAAAAACTTGATAAATATTGCCTGTCTGTGGAATTAAAACCTGAGAAAATCAGGTGACACAAACCGGAGAAAGTTGGGTTCGAGGAACGAAAGTACTCCGGTAAATTGCACTTTGTGAGTATTTATTATTTATTTATTTAAAACATTTATATAGCGCAACTGTCACCTGGCAGGTATCCTGGCGCTGAGAGATTACTCCTAAGATGAAAAGAGAATGAAAAGAGACGGGAGACTGGGGATGGGTTGTGAGGGATTTAGGGGAAGAGCCAAGTTTTAATCCGCTTTCTGAATGGAAGGAGTTGTGAAATTTGGCGGATGTCGACCGGCAAACTATTCCAGAGTTTAGCGGCGGCCACTCTGAAGGATCTTCCCCCAGTCCTTACCTTGTTGAATCTGGGTACCCTCACAAGGCAGGCTGAGGCGGATCGGAGAGTTCTGGTGGGGATGTACCAGGAAAACATTTTTTGTAGGGATCCGGGGCCAGTTCCGTGTAGTGCTTTGAAGACAAGGCAGAGTGCTTTAAAGGCTATTCGCTGCTTCAAAGGGAGCCAATGTAGCTCGGCTAAGGCTGCTGTGGCCGAGGATCTCCTGGTCCATCCGAGGGCTAGTTTGGCTGCGGCCGACTGGACTCTTTGGAGTCTGTCCAGTAGCACAGCTGGGGACTCGAGCAGAAGTGCATTGCAATAGTCAAGGCGACTAAGGATAGTGCACCTGACTATTAGTGCTCGAGCCTGTGCGGGGAGTAGTGGCATGATTTTGCGTAAAGAACGCAGTAGGGCCGAGCAGGTGGAAACTGTTTTGGTTACCTGCGTTTCCATGCTGAGTTTGCTGTTTAGCATAACACCCAGATTGCGGACACTAGTGACCGGCTGTGGTTTTTCTGGGGTTTCCGGGGGCCAGAATTCCGTGGGGAATAGGCGAGGAATCCGGCTCCCAGTGCAGAACAGTACCTCGGTCTTGGAGGAATTGAATTGCAGGGAATTATTGTGCAGCCAGCCGGCTGTGTCTCTTAAGCAGTCGTGGAACGATTCCATGGGAATTGAGTCTTCCCCCTCCCAGGAGAGGATAAGCTGGGTGTCGTCCGCGTAGTTTATAGATTTCAGTCTGTGGGATTTAATCAGGGTGATTAGTGGTTTCAGATAAACGTTAAAAAGGATCGGGCTGATGGACGAACCCTGGGGCACCCCGTGAGGTACTGGGGAAAAGGCGGACTGAAAAGGGGGGAGGGACACCGCCTGTTCCCTATCTCGCAGGTATGAGTGGAACCAGAGCAAGGAGGTGCCGTCGACCCCTGCCTCTCTGAGCCTCTTTAGCAGAATTACATGGTTGACCGTATCAAATGCGGCAGACAGGTCCAATAAGATCAAGGCCACTGCGTGGCCCCTGTCTGCACGCATACGAAGTTCTTCCATGGCTGTAAGCACAGCCGTTTCGGTACCATGGGCTGGGCGAAATCCGAATTGGAAGTCGTCCAGAATGTGATTCTGCTCTAGATGTGTCGATAGACAGGAGCTAACCCAGCGTTCCACAACTTTCGCCGGAAAGGGTAGGAGCGATATAGGCCGAAAGTTAGATAGACACTCGGGGTTCAATGAGGGTTTCTTTAGCAGCGGGGTGATGAGTGCTTGCTTCCAGGGGGTAGGGACAAATCCACAGCACAGGGATTGGTTGCAGATCCTACGGAGGGTGCGGAAGAGTTCAGTTCCACACGCTTTCCATATTTTTGGTGGCAACGGGTCGAGGGGGGACCCAGAGGTGATTCCGTGTGCCATTCTCTCAAAGTCTGCTTCCGAGATAGGGGGGAGAGTCTGCAGACATTCCCTGGGTAAGAGTCCTGGGCTCAACGGATCGAGGTAAGTCGTGGCTGCCCCGGGGGAGTTGAGATTATCTTGCAAAGGGGGAATGGCAAGATTGTGGATGATGGTCTCAATTTTGTCCTTAAAGAACTGTGCGAGATTATCACAGAGGGTCTGTGTGGGGGGGATGGTTTTTTTGACACAGTCGGGGTGGATAAGGTTGTCGAGGATCTGGAAGATGCTTTTGGAGCTATTTGCGGCATTGACTATGGTGGAGCAGTAGTGGGTGGATTTGCTCTCAGCGATGGCAGATTTATATTCCAGGAGCTTGTTTTTCCAGATAATTTTGTTTGTGTCGCCATAGCCTTGTCTCCACTTCCTCTCAGCCTGTTTACAGGCTAATTTGAGGGTTTTCGGGGAGTCATTATACCATGGGGCAGGTGCTCTGCCTTTAGGTTTGTAACTTTTTAATGGAGCTATGGAGTCCGTAGTGGATAATATCCTCGTGCAGAAGGCTCTGTAGTTGTCTTCAACCGAGTTGATAGGGGAGAAGCTATCTTCCACGTTAAAAACGGCGGTGGTAGAACTCAGTTTTTCCAGAGCTTTCCAGTCTCTGTACATAAATTCTGGTAGGGCGCTGTGATTCGGCGTTCTAGTTTTTGTGCTGGTAATGTAGAATTCAATAAGAGCGTGATCTGTCCAGCTCATGGGCAGAATGTCGTTCAGATGTGTTAGTTTAGAACTGGAAAAGATGAGGTCAAGTCGATGACCTGCTGAGTGGGTAGGTTGCTTAACCAGTTGGTAGAGTCCCACGCTTTCGCAAGAGAGCAGGAGGTTTTCTAGACTAGTGTCTAGACTACCGTTTGGCCAGAGCTTGAAGTCCCCTAGGATGATTAGTTTATTGTGAGAGGTTGCCATGTTCGTAAAGGTGGTGAGTAGCGCTTGCTGTTGTTGGGAGGTGAAAGTCCCTGGAGGACGGTAGCAGATAATTGCCGTAAAAATACCTCCGGAGTGGCAATTTATGGAGAGGCCGAGGATCTCGGTCCCGGGGACTGAGTCCATGTCTATGGTGTTAATGTGCCAGGAGGCTCTGTAGATAATACCTACTCCACCACCACGGCCTTTGGGTCTGGGAAGGTGCAACATTTTAAAGTCCTGAGGGCATGCCCATGCTAATTCAATGTCACAATCTGCGTGAGTCCATGTTTCGGTTAAGAAAAGGACATCCAGGTGATGAGATTCGATGAGGAGATGAATTTCGTTAGCATGCTTTGGCAGTGATCTGACATTCAGAAGGCCTCCCAGGAGCAGACCCTTATATGCGAAGTCATGCAGTGGAAAGGCGGAGTCAGCAAAGATGGGCTGACCTTCGTGTGCGAATTCTCGCAGGTTGAGCAGGGTTTCACGAGTATAGCGTGGGGTTTGCGAGCAGATTTGAGCAGAGTTGTCTGCGCTAGTCACGTCCTCGTCGCTGACGAGCGCAGACGAGCTTGCCTTAAGCGCGCCTTCGGCGCGCCATCGTCGCGCCCGCTGCGCTCGTCCGCTGCGCTTCCGGCATGGATTCATGCTTTATAGTAGGTGCTCTGGGCGTCAGAGGGGGGGTGTGGCCAACAGAGGTGGGCGTGGCTCGTGGCTCCCTCGAGCAGGCAATGGCGGCAGAAGCGAGCGTTTTGGCCGGAAAACAGCGATTAGATCTACTGCTCGGCGTGGTTTGAGGTAGGTGCCAGGGGTTGGTGCAATAGTGCAGCAGTTTTTAAAATCACAATGTACAATGTTAAAACAAAGATTTTCTATAGCGCGGCTCCCGGCTTTTCGCCTCAGGAGTGTCTCAGTAAGTAGTGGCTTCGTGTTTGAAGGTGGAGGTTGTCATGCAGTGAAGACTTTCATTTGCGGTTCCCCTTTCAGATGAAACAAGCAGCATGCGCTGCCCACCCCTCGAGCACACCGGCCGGCTTTTTGTTTGTCTTGCGCATGCGCCACTGCCATGTTCAGGTCAGGCAGCGATGTGCATGACAAACAAAAAGTCTGAACAGTGCGCACTAAAACTGTAGTTGGTGGCCGCTGCTTCCGGACTACACAGAAGTCAGTTGGGCCACTGAAAAACAAGGTAAGAAACAGTACGCCAACACTAAGCCAATGGCAAGCAGCAGGAAAAACTACCGGCTGCTCGCCAACATATAGAGATTACTTTAGGTCTCGCTGAGACAGTGCATGCAGTGCATGCTCTGCCAAGGCAAGACCTAAAAAGTTCACATCCGTGACAACCTTCAGCTCGCCTTCCCGCCCACGGTGTAAATAATACACACTACCGGTTGGAAACATTTACAGCGGGTAACTGTGAAAAGGGCTTGCAGGGACATTTATGACTGCTGTCACACGAAGCAGTATGCCGTGTATATTTTTATCTCAGGGCTATCACAAAGTACATTAGGGACTGAAAGTCGAATCGATAGGAGGTGACAGAAACAGGCCCGTGAACACGCCCGCATTAACAGCTGTCACCCTCTTTTTACTTCTGTTCATATACAACCACACCACAGGCACAGACGGTCACACCACGCATACCCAACACTCAACCCACCCACACACACCACCCAGAAGACTGACACCTAGGCGCACTCAGCAACGCACATCCTACACACTTCCAACCAACAAACCCACCAGTCCCAGGAATCCCTCACATGATGTGATAGCAAGCTGCATGCACAACAACTCTTTGTGCCTCATGAACAAAAACAGGCTAAACACAGCAGACACCTGTGGGGGTGAGGACAAGATATAATTGGTCCTCGTGTGATTGAAGATACAGATGACTAAAGAGCTTTTACTGTAAAAAGTGTCTGCAAAGCGATAGCACAGCAGTGGTGTGACCTCATGTTGATTAAGAAACTCACATGGGGGCATATCAACAAGGGCTTTATCTCTGCTTTTTTGGCTTTAAAAGCCAAAAAAGCAGAGATAAACTAGCACCCTATCAACAACAGGGTGCTAACATGCAAATTTGCATGTTAGCACCCATTTACTCTACGCTTCCCCTTGCATCTCTAATGAGATGCAAAGGGGGCGTTCCAGAGTAAAATAATAGGAGAAATGTCGCTAAGCGACATTTCTCCTATTATCAAGAATGTCGCTAACCCTGTTAGAGACAAAAAAAGCAGCGCTAACCGCGGTTAACGCTGCTTTTTTACGTCTGGTATTTTTCAGACTTAGCCATGATATCCTATGGAAGAAGGATATCATGGCTAAGTTTGCCTGTCCCTATCAACAAGGTAACGTGAGATTATCGCTGGGTTTCCAGCGAAAATCTCACGTTAGCCTGTTAGCGTGAGGATTTTTATCGCTATTGAGATAAGCGTTGCTAATAGCACGCTATCTCAGCGATAAAAATTCACGCTAGCCGGCGATAATTATCCTAGCGCTAAGTGCGCTTAGAGATAATTATCGCCGGTTGTTGTTGATATGCCCCTTAGTTCTATGAATCCCACCCTGCGACTACAGCTTAATAGGAGGTGTATTAAGAGGTGTACTCAGTGCCTAATTTATAATAAAAACAAGCATTTGCAATGCAATAGGTCTCGCATTTACGCGAGTTTAAGCTATTAGCATTGTAAATGAAAATGCCTTTTATTTAGGTTTTGAAAACGAAAAAAATAAAAGCCACTGTTATTTACAATGTCAATAGCTCAAACTCGCGTAAATACGAGACCTATTGCATTGCAAATGCTTGTTCTATGTGTGATGCATTCCACATCACACATTGAAAAAGGAAAATGCCTTTAAGGATTGTTTTTGTGCAGGAAGGTGTTCCTTCCTGCACAAAATTAATCTTGCTCATAACGAAGGCACCTTTGCACTATGGTGCAATGGTGTTTGCATTGGCACTAGGCAGCACACAGTGTGCCAACTCAAGAAAGCAGCAAAAAAGTGTCATATCTTCAAAATTTGGCACTTTTCTGATGTCTCCCTTTCACGCAATGCAGCACAGCAAGTTGCCTTGCTGCTCTGCATCGTGTGAAATGTTCGTGAATCTGCGCCAGGCTATTTTTCTTCTTACAGCATTATCCAAAAATGTGAGACAAACTAGGGACTTCAGTTAGGGTTTGGCGGAGTGGGTGGAACACAGTAATTCATATGTACTACTGACCCGCCAAACCCATGATTTTCCCATTCTATTTACATTTGGGGAACTGCTGGGTTACTGTTGATGAAGACTCCGCTGGCTGTGCAGTAACTCCTCACTCAGTAGTCTGTCCATCACAAGACAGCTGTGTAATAATGGTGATGGTCCCATTCTATTCTCATTTCCCTTACCCACATTTTTTATGTGAGGTATAACATATCTGGGCAGGTAAAATGAAGAATGGATCCCAAGCACAGGGACAAAACTGCACATTTAGCCCATTTCTTTTTGGGAGAAAACAAACTCCCAAATAGGGTGTTTGTTTTTTCTGAGCAAAACACTTTGCAGAGCAGGTACTTTAAATGTGGTACCTGCTCCCCAAACCTTCAGGGATGTAGATAACCACCATGGTAGTGGCTTCCTTTACCACACAGAGATCCTCGCCACCAGATTGGATGGTCCTCAGTCACAGGGACAAAGTGCATTACATCTGGCTTCCTGCTAGAAAGACAACCCATCTACCATGGTGTAAATAAGGCTGCTTGTTTTTCTGTTTGCAAATACTGAAATTTCTCCCGGTTCCATTCATACACTTATCAGTATGATAGCAGTCTAAAGAAACCTAGGGCACAAAGTTAAACTTTCACTTTTGTGTCAGTTTACTCTCTTTTAATATTCACAAAAAATGATTTAATAGTAATTTTACGACTGTGGAGACTACACATTTGGGGCAGAGAATTATGTTCATAAAAAGATAGGTCTGCCTTTGTGTGGGTGCCCTTAAAAGATTGAGATATACATTAGAGCCAACTCTTCTTTAATTTGCGATTTCTAGTTTGTGGTGCCCTGGACTCCCTGCAAGTCTGGTTTCAAAAATCCATTGACTGTCAGTCCAAAGCTTGCTCTTTGTTGTTGGTATGAACCTGCTAATCAATTTAGGACAGATGCACCAACGCTGAATTGGATTAGGTGTAAAGGCAATTTTGGAGTGTGTGTTGTCCATGCAAGATAATTGATGGATTTCCAAACTTTTTGGGTGGTTTTAGCAACTAACTAGTTAGGTAGGTTGAGTAATTTCCCCCGTCAAGCAATTCTAAATGTTGACCAATGATTTGCTTAAAGAAAAGCCAGTCTTTTTTTTTAATGTTACTAAGTGTTTCAACATTCTTCAGAACTTTACATTTTTCTTCATAGGGAGACTCCGGCGGCCCATTGATCTGCAATAGAAAACTCCAAGGCATCACCTCATTTGGCCCTATAAGGTGTGGCTTTGGGTTGCCCGCTGTGTACGCACTTCTCACAGATGACTATCTGAACTGGATAAGAAAAATGACGGGAGGAGATTTTTAATGTTAATTTTTTGTTTGTTCTGCACTAGTACTAAGGTGAAAAATAAGTAGTGGGCATCTAAGGGTATATCAATAACTCCAAATCATGTAGATAATTTCTAAAATTGAAAAACTGAATTTTTGGTGAATATATGGGATAAGATACACTATACTCTAATATATAAGGATATTACAAGTGTCTGAGGAGTTCTCAGATAATATAGATGAGCAAGATCAAAGGCAAATGTCCTTTTTAAGGTAGTGGAACTCTGATGTGACTTACAAATTCATTTTTAAGTATTTTATTCCTTATAGTACATGCTAGCCCACACCATTACCTTCCCCAAATCTGTCATTAAAATATTTGGTGTCATACTTCTCCTTATTTAAGACATAATTTAGCTGTTCGTATGTTGAAAATAAAATAAAACAAACTGCAATTTGTAACTTGTTGCAGACACATGTAAAGTATTCTAATGTAAGACACAAACAGATATAGGTTAGCATATGTAGTAACGTATAGATACATTCTTGCTTTATGTTCAATAAAGAAACATACTGTCATAAATACTTTCTCAATGGTTAATGGAAGTGAGTTTCTAAGCAAAAACTTAAAAAGAACAAGATGTGAAAATCAGAATTTTTTATTTGTTTGTATAAGAAGAAGTTGTAATTTAGCTGAGGAGCCTGTTTTTTTCTCTGTCTGATGGCATGTGCCATTGTAAGATCACAACACATTTATAATTGGTTAAGTGGCTTAACGCTTCCTTGTATCCCTATCACCATCACAACGTCACTGAAAGTGACGTTGTGGTGGCGATAGGGGCTTGTAAATATGCCCCCTAGTCTGTTTGCTCAAGTGTTGATGTTTTAACCTTATGCATTAGTAAGAAGTTCAATAGAAGAATATAACAATGAGTGGCACCCAGATGCCTGTGCCCGTACCATCAAGGCAATCAATGGAGTCAATTTACAACCTGGGGGAATAGTGTGAGAAAGAGAATGACATTATGGACAGAAATTGCCCCAATTCAAGAAATTGGGCTGGACTTTCACCCAAACCACAAAGAAGTTTGTCATAGTTTCAAAACAATTGGTGGCCTGGCGCTACAACCAGTCACCGTTTAGGACAGATAGCTTCTCAGTTTACTGTCCTTTCCTGCCCCCTTACTTCGATCCTTGTAAACTACTCTATCACTTGATGTAGATTATATTGTTCTCCTCTAATGATCGAATTATAAAATATTGGATAATATCCTTTTATTTTTTGCAAATATTTTTTAACGTATCTAAATAACTGGTGTGTGCTTGCTTGATGTTAGGATCAGATGCTTAGAAGAGAAGTTTTTACACATTAAGGGCTTCACAAATGTACAAAACATACATGAAGATTCAAATTTACATGTGCAGATAGTATATCTTATTTGCAAAGTTCAGACTTTTCAGCATGAATAATGCATTACAAAGAAATTAGAGACAATTTTGTATACACAGATTGCATAATCTTATGTATTATATATTGCTAATACTAGGTCAAAGGAAAAAGTAAGATATCACAAGGCTCTTCATTCTTCCTCCCCATCCTATTTAGCTATGAAACTGATCGTTTCAGGAAGTTAGAACAAAATTAAAAGTGCAGACGCACTCCTACAGAAAATCCTGTAACCACAATTCTCAGTCACTAAAGCAATCTTTCTCAGATTGTGCTCTCAGGATCTGTATCCATCCCCATGACAATGAAGACATTAACTTCTTATGAAACTCTTAAAAAAAATTAACGGTTTGCTGTTTCCAGGACACTGGACACTCTAAAGGACGTATACCAATGCCAACTACCTACAATATTTGGAGAGGTGCTACACCATACAATTGACTGATATATACCTGCATTATTTATATTTTCCTATTATACACAATATTTTATACCATATCTTGTTTTTACATCCCAGAGTAGACATATAGCCCGCATAGGTAGAGCGTTGATTGCTATTTTACCCTCATTATCTTTGTAATTTAACTCTCATAATTAATATTGTATGTTCATGGGTGAATTTCTTTATATTTAAATGTTTTACACATATAACAATATTAACCTGCAGCATGCAAATATATCAACAGTGCATTTTTCACATTTCACTTAGCCTATTTAGGGGCATATTAACAACAACCTGCGATAATTATCTCTAAGCGCATTTAGCGCTAGGATAATTATCGCCGGCTAGCGTGAATTTTTATCGCTGAGATAGCGTGCTATTAGCAACGCTTATCTCAATAGCGATAAAAATCCTCACGCTAACAGGCTAACGTGATATTATCGCTGGAAACCCAGCGATAATCTCACGTTACCTTGTTGATAGGGACAGGCAAACTTAGCCATGATATCCTCCTTCCACAGGATATCATGGCTAAGTCAGAAAAATACCAGACGTAAAAAAGCAGCGTTAACCGCGGTTAGCGCTGCTTTTTTTGTCTCTAACATGGTTAGCGACATTCTTGATAATAGGAGAAATGTCGCTTAGCGACATTTCTCCTATTATTTTACTCTGGAACGCCCCCTTTGCATCTCATTAGAGATGCAAGGGGAAGCGTAGAGTAAAAGGGTGCTAACATGCAAATTTGCATGTTAGCACCCTGTTGTTGATAGGGCGCTAGTTTTATCTCTCCTTTTTTGCCTTTTAAAGCCAAAAAAGCAGAGATAAAGCCCTTGTTGATATGCCCCTTAATATGGGCCGCATATTAAAATGGCCAACATTAGGTTCCACATCTTCCTGTCATGTATCTTTTTTTATTTCAGGGGAAAAGCTGTACCCTCAACTTTGAATGTTGTGTCAATTGTTGATGTTTTCATATGTGAATGTTTAGTTTTAAGCAAACCTCAAAGTATCTGCTAACAAGTTGCTGGGGAGAGAACATCCTGGAATGAGAGTATCTTCTAATGTTCCAGATACTGCAGTTGAAGGACGCTTAGTATAACTTTTATTGTACTTTAGTTTGTGAAAAAATTAGGCTACCTTGTCAGAATGTAACTTAAACTGATTGGTTCCCTTGAAGGGAATCATGTATATCAGTAGTTAACTGATGAAAATTGTATTTTTGAAATCATGCAATGTAGACTTGCACTTATATGCCTTTCCAGTTTCCTTTAGAACAGACTCTTTCCTCTCTTGCCCAAAGGAATTAGATTCTTGGGCAGACAACTTCAACGCTTGCTAGACATATTTTTATTTGCTGCATTGATACTGCCTTTCAGAGGCTTTTCATGCTGAAACTTGTGTCTGACTTCTCCCCAACTTTCTGAAGCTTAGTCGAGTGGGGTTTTCCCTTCCAGGGAACTTAGTCAGGTTTCTGTTATTTGTGACAACTTTATAATAATTTGCCTTTGCATTTAAATTTTGAATTGCTGTGAAATATATTGATTAATGCATTTATGAATTGAGTACTGATTTACAGCAAATTTGATGGTTTGAGTTTGTAACTTTGCTCATCTTTTAATAAACATTCATGGTTTGCAAAACTAATGTTCCCTGTCATACTTGTGAGGCCTAATGTGCTTCACGTTATTGAAATATATTGACTGTCGTGTCCAACTCGGTCAGAAATTAAGGTCTATCTACTTGAGTGCAGTCTGTACTTCAGTTTGCACCAACAACTCATCAAATGGCCTCATGTGAAGCGCTCTCACTTTGAGTTGTGTCTATGCAGCAGGAACTGCTCAAAAAATAAAGAACTAGCAGATATGAACACACTGAAGAACCCATTCTAGTTCTTAAAAAACACACACCGGCTGCACTGGGTTGTTTGGAGAGGCTTACCATCCACATTCATAAAGGCAAAGAGTATTTTCATAACTTCAATGAGTAATTAAGAAGGTCTATCATTTTATGGATACACATTAATAGTTTAGCATGGGAAATATACAATCTAGAACCAGCCTTCCTTTTATTTAAGTGATAGGTATGGCATCCTCAGCTGACAAAAGTTTGAACATTGGGGAGAGTACAATGGCTTTTTCAGTAAGTAAATTTAATGGTGCTTGCATGGTAGCAATTGAGATGAAATCTAACTACTGCTGCAGCGAAATGTAGTTGAGATTCAATAGTATTTACAATTCATATTTAAATTACTCTCATGTCCAGCAAATTTGTTTTCACACATATTTGCATTGGTCTTGAGTGTAGATGATATCCCTGTGACTGAGGAGAAATGTTTGTGTAAATTCATGCTTCCCTATGTCCCTGGAGGAAATGAAACAATGACTTGGATTTAACACATAAGGTAGTACTTGATACCAAATATAAACTTCATTGTTTTAAAATGATCTACACACTTGTTCCATAATAAGTTATACTGCTAGAATTATTAGACAAGTGCACTCTGTCCCCATGGATGATATCCATGTTTGCCTCTTCTCCCACCATCTCACATTATTGCAGGTATATCTAACCTCAATTTTATTTATTTATTTTTATTTAAAAGGTTTTATATAGCGCTGGCTAGACCCGGAGGTATCAGAGCGCTTTACATGAGTATCAGACAATAATTGCAGGTTACATCTTTACAAAGGTTACACAGTTATTAGAGCATGGCAACATAGTGACAAATAAGGTTGAGACAAACAAAAAGGAACATATAGGTAAGGGAAAAAGCAGGCAAGGGGAGAGATTCCGGGGGGTGGAGGGGTAAGAGCAGGGAAAGTAGACAGAGAATGGAGGAGGGAAAGAGGAGGGGAGGGTGAGAGAGACACCATGGCAAGAGGAGGGGGAGGGTGATGGGGACACACACGGGTAGACGAGTCAAAGCTGCGCCCAAAGACCAGCAAGCTGTGATCGCAGGGGGAGTGGTATAATTTCCCCATCTCTATTGCGAGAGGCTCCCTAAACGCCGTGGACTCTCTCACAGGGGTCTCTGAGACTCCAAGACCTACTTACTGGATCCTTCCCCAAAAAGGGGAGAGGGAGTGCTTTGGCAAGGGGTGCCATACCATACCTTAATTGTGAGTGGCTCCCTTGGCGCTGTGGACTCTCTCAGCGGCTACGCTGAGACTCCAGCGTATATATCTTGGATCTTTCCCCAACAAGGGGAGAAGGAGTGCTTAGTCAAAGGGCACAAAAGGACAGGAGGCTAAGCGGTGTAGCGGGCAAGGGGAAAGATTCAGGTAAGAGAGTATAGGAGCAAAGGAAGTTGACAAAGAGCGAAAGAATGCTGAATGGAAACAGATAGATATATAGGAGACAAGGAAAAAGCAGAGTAACAGAAATACGATGGGGGGTGGGCGAGACAGGGAGACGGGGAGAAAAACTGTGCCCAAAGTACGGCTGGGTAGGTGACGGTCAGGGAATGGTAGATGGGGGTAGGGAATGCAGGTAGGAAAACACAAGGGGGAGGCAAGGAAAACGATGTCCAATGTCTGACTGGGTAGGTGCCGGCTGAGGGGTGAACCAGAGCAAAACTCCTCTATAGCTGCATATGACAGCTCCACCGGGCATCAGCCAAAGTAGCTTGGGGACTGCGGTATCATTTGCAAAGTGGGATATAGCGCTGGCTAGACCCGGAGGTATCAGAGTGCTTTACATGCGGCTTGGTTGTTCGTGTGAGAATAATGGGCCTCCTTCCAAGAACAAGAAACCAATAATCTTTTAGAATTCTTGAGGAGAAGTATGGACTTTCCTTTCTAATAATGTTTAAGAAAATGAAAATGTAAGAAATGGATGTTAAAATGTACATTTCAGAATATAGGCTTTAAAGATCATTCAATCAAAAGCTTCATGAGAACTAAGATTGCATACTCCTCCCACCAATCCCCGGACCATAAGACTGTAGAAACCTTCCAGAGTTACCTGTCCAAATATTGAAGATTCAGAGACTAGTCCTGTGACCTGTCTATCCACACAGCTGGTTAGGTCAGCCAGAAGCAAACTGATGTTCACCCTGCTATCTACCCTCCTCCCCAAAATACAGTGGAAGCCCTCCAGCACCACTAAACTGATTGCTGGAGCACTGGTTACAGTTTATATGACCATATTGTGGCAAGGTGGAAGTATTATGTGATATGGCAGGGGTGCCTTACCATGTAATACTAACACAATACACAAAGATGGTCCCTGGATGCTCTCTCAGTATACCTTCTCTCAGTCATGGTAGAGTGGAAAGAGCTGACAGACTACTTTGAGGAACATGTGTTCATTTCATATCAACATGGACCATAAGTAATTGACACGACTCGGTAGCAATCCGACACCAATTTTTAAAAATAGATCAGATTTTTATATATTTTAAGACACCAAAATCAAATCAATACATACAGTATAACCAGAGTTATCAATTTTCAAGCAATAAATAAATCAATACTTTGCAATGCGAAAAATATTAACTTTGCGGTCAATGGGAAAAACACATATATGCAGTCGATACTGTTATGAATCACAATGTACCCCAATATAGGCTTGGGTAGTCTCATAACCTGTTACCTACATTAACCCTGCCATTGTACTACATAACGGTTTTTGGTGCTGACCTTTTACCTACTAAGGTGCTGCATAAATGTTGTGTGGTTTTCCCTGAAAACTAACCTTATTTATTATGTATGAGGATTCTCAGAATCACAGCAGGATTATCATCTTCTGCATAATAACTGTGTATAAGGTTCATCACCATTGTCATCCTTGGCCGACATGACACAGCAATGTAGTACCCCTGAGGGTACATATGGGTATATAAGCACTATGGGACAGATTTACAAGGACTGGCGCATCCCTGCATATCAGAAGGGATGCACCAGGTAAGATGTGTCACGCAAGTTTACCCTTGCGCCACCACACATGCGCCGCATATACAATGCGGTGCATCTTGGAGCAAGGATAAACAGATGCGTGACGCATCTGATGGCGTAAGGGCGGCACATTGCTGGAGTCGTGTCGCAAGCGTGATGCAACTCCAGCAATACTCAGGGGCTGCCCATACCTAACATGCTGCGTCACGCCTTACGCCTGCTCCAGGCAGGCGCAGGGTTTTGACGCAGCAGCGTCAGAAAAGTGACTCCGTGAAATCTTGTAGATTTCACTGCGTCACTTTTCCGAGGCTTTTTCCGATGGAACGCCCACCCTGCATACATTAAACCTGACGCAGGTTTAATGTAGCGCAGGGCTTTACAACGTGATGCATTTCCCTAGATACGTCACGTAGTAAATAAGGCGCAACATGGCGCATGGTTTACGCCGCCGCTGCGTCACAGAAGTGACGCAAGGGGCTTGTAAATCTGCCCCTATATCTTTGCTGGGGCAGGCAAAGGAGAAAGACTTCCATGCTGACACGCTGACATGAGACGCTGAGGTTCCTGCATGCAGACACTGCAGCACGCAGTGGTCTGGCATCCCTTGCAGGGTGTCCATCTCTAGACCAAGACGGGGTCCTTTGCTCTCCCACATCAGGTAATGGGGTTGGATCTATCCTAAGGGGATTCTTGGCTATACACCTACATACATGCTATGTACATTTAGGGACATCTGGTTAGAGTTAGCATCATAGGGGCACACACTCTTACTGTCATGTATTTATATGCCTGCATATATCCATTGTTTTAGCATTTTGGTAAAACGTTACCATCTTTTTACTCTGTTGGTGCTTTTACCAGTATACATCTGTTTCTGTCATATGGTTGTTGCAGCACATGTATTTTACACCAGAATGATGCTGGTTCAATAAATGCTTATTGAAAACGTCCCTACCGTTTATACTGTGTATCTCTCTGAGACAAAGTGAGCACGAGTGACATAGCGAAAAGTACTGTACTGTTTCCACGATCCCCAAGTGGACTGGGTTGTGTTACATCCTTTCTTTTAATTCCTATGTATTATTGTCTTGCTCCCTTCCCTCAGCCTGGAACATAGAACACAGTACCTGCGTTGTACGTTTGGTGTTCTGTGTTCCAGGGTCGACAGTTGAGACAGTGGATCTTTGGTTTATTTCGGGCTGTGCCTCTCCATTACTCTACCAATAAATGATTTCTACATCATTTGCAACGTATTTCTTAACAAATTTGGCGACGAGCGGAAGAAGACTCCAACACCACATTCCTTGAGGCACAGGTCTAGTGGAGTTTTCTGGATCATATTTTCAAAGATGTGAACATCTTTGTTAAATGTTTTCAAGATGATATACTCATCTTCTCTAAAAATGTGGATGAAGACTTTCTTCATTTAAAAGAGGTGTGTTCTAGATTGAGTATATCTGGTTTAACACTTAAAGCTTCTAAATGCAATTTTTTTTGCAAATCTGTGGAATATCTGGGTCATACTCTTTCAGGTGAAGGTGTTGTACCGAAAAAAGCGCTGGTTGATGCAATCATAAATGCTCCAGCTCCTGATAATAAGGAAAAATTCCTTTCTTTTGCTGGTTTATGCGAATATTACAGCAAGTTCATACAGAACTTTGCTACTAAAATGGAGCCTCTTAGAGAGTTAACTAGGAAATCGTCTGAATTTATTTGGACTGAGGTTCAAGAAAAGGCTTTCAGTGAGATCAAAAGAGAGATTGTGAATGCACCCACACTTAAATCTTTTTGTCTTAATAAGAAGTGCATTATCACGGTGGATGCCAGTTTGTATGGACTGGGTGGGGTTCTTAGCCAAAGCTCTGGGAGAGATGAGTGGTGTGTAGCTTTTGCTTCCAGAACTCTTTCTGCAACGGAAAGGAGATATGCTGTAATCGAGAGGGAAGTACTAGCATGCATCTGGGCCATTGAACATTTTCATAATTATGTCTGGGGTAGTAGATTTATACTCAGGACTAAGCCTCTGGTTGGAATTTTATCTCCTGGGGGTGGTTGGAATTCTACTGCCCACATAGCCCGCCTCACGTCCCGTTTACTAGAATATAACTTTGAGGTGGTATATGTTCCGGACAGGAACAATATCACAGCTGACTTTCTCTCTAGATTTCCATGCTCTGATGAGTGTGTGTCCACACTTGCACAAGATGGGGACATTATTGCCACTTTAAAAGATTTTGTTTCTCATGAGTGTGCGAGCCTGTCTGAAAGTGAGTGGTCTAAGGAAGTGAATAATGATGTTTTGTGTCAACAAATGTTGGAGTACATAAAAAAAGGATGGCCCAAGGAGAGATTTGTGTCCGCTGAAATTGCTCCGTATTGTCGTATATCCTCTGAGATTGAAGGAATTGGTGGCTTACTTTTCAAAGGGGGGAAAATTATTCCTCCTGTTAAGTTGCAAAAGAAGATTATGTCTCTTTCTCACCAAGGACATTTGGGTGTGTCATCAATGAAACAACTTATTAGGGCTAATTTTTGGTGGCCGGGTCTTGACAAGATGGTAGACAAAACTGTCAGGGAATGTCCAGAATGTATTAGTAGTGACAAAATGCTCCAAGTTTCTTCGGCCCCTCTCAATCCGGTCACTTGGCCTGTTTATCCTTGGCAGAAAGTGGCTTTTGATATATCTGGGCCTTTCAAACAATTGCCTGTAAATGCTTGTTTTGCCTTAGTTATTATGGATTATCACTCTAAATGGCCTGAGGTTAAATTTGTAGCAAGTATTTAATCTCAGGTGATTATCAATTTTTTTAAAGAAGTATTTGCCCGTGAAGGGGCACCAGAGATGATTGTAACGGACAATGGAGTTCAACTCATTTCACAAGAAATGAAAGATTTTCTTTTACAGTGCAACATTAAACACCATACCTCGTCACTTTATGAACCAAGAGAAAACGGTCAGGTAGAACGTTTCAATCGGGTTCTTAAAGATAGTATTCAGTCAGCTAATGGATCTTCTGAACCATGGATGAATATAGTGAGGAGAAAGTTATGGATGTATCGTATCACTCCACACTCTGTAACTGGTGTAAGTCCTTTCAGACTATTGAAGGGTAGAGAACCCCCTTCTGACATTTGTCCATGGTGGATAAAGAAAATGAATACTAATAATGAGACTCTTGATATTAACATTGTTGCCACACGTGTGGAAGAGAAACAAAACAAAATGAAAGTAGCATTTGATGCAAGAATGAAAGTCAAACCTCATGAATTTGCGATAGGAGAGTGGGTCAGAATCAAAAAAGCGGGTTTTTTGATAAAAGGTTATTCCAAATTCTATCATCCCATTAAGATTGTGAAAGTTTGTAAGAGTAGTGTTGTTACCCAAGATGGTTGGGTTTGGAATATGAGAAGGGTTGCTAAATGTAAAATGTTAAAAAATGCTGATTCATCTCTATTACACAATTCCGATAATGTTTCTGCTGATACTTTGGTGCACACACAATCAGTAGCGTCAAGAGTTAAAGAAAATGTCCGTCCAAGAATTATACCTGGTAGATATTTAACTTGATGGTTACCTTTTGTTTTGTTTTGTGTTAAGAAATAAGATGTGTTCCAGGGTCGACAGTTGAGACAGTGGATCTTTGGTTTACTTTGTGCTGTGCCTCTCAATTACTCTACCAATAAATCTACATTGATTTCTACATCATTTCATTTCATTTATTCCATTTGTAGCGCGCTCGGCTACTCAGGAGTGTCCCGGCGCGAACCAAAGGGGGGGAAAGAGACATTCATACAAAAAGGAATGTTTTAAGCTTTTTCTTGAAAGATGCGAGCTCCTGAGTGTGGCGAAGATCAAGAGGAAGGGCATTCCAGGCCCTACTAGCTCTGACCACCAGAGAGCTGCCTCCCATCCTCTGAAGCCTGAATCGCGGGACGACAGCCAGGCGGAGAGCCGACGAGCGCATGACCCTTGCAGGCACATAAAAGGCAAAGCGTCTTTGAAGATAGAGTGGGCCCTGCCCATGAAGAGCACGATGTGCCAGGACCAAAGATTTAAATTTGATCCTGGCCGAGATCGGCAGCCAGTGAAGAGATTTTAGGTGCGTGGTGACGTTCGACCTAGATGGAAAACCTAAGACCAGCCTAGCCGCCGTGTTCTGGACCACCTGCAGCTTCTTGACCAAATAACCAGGTGCTCCAATGAACAAGGAATTGGCATAGTCTAGCCGAGAGAGAATAAGCGCGTAGGTCACGGTTACTCTGGCTGCCTGCGGGATCAGAGGGAAGAAGCTCCTGAGTGTTTTAATCAGGCCAAAGCAACATCCGGCAGTTTTCTTAATGTGTGTGGAGAAGGACAGGTTCAACGTATTTGCAACGTATTTCTTAACAGTTGTCATGTTCGATAGTTGCCAGAAACTATTCGCTCCTCGGTAAAAGAAGTTCAAGTGGCACTGTGAGCTAGCTGGTATACAGGCGAACATATCCAATGGGGGTGTCTGGAATCAGTCTTGACACCAATCCCACAGTTTATGTTGTCTAAACGTGCAGATCCTATATAGATTTATTGGAACTACACAACATTGCGCCGCCATTGTTGGTTTGGTTCTTATTTAACGGTCAAATCTGAGTAGTTCAGTTGTGCTTTCTCAGAGACCCCTACTCACAACAACCCAGAGACGTCTGTAGTGAGAAAGGAAAAATCCACCACAGCTGAGTGGGCATATCCTATGTATTGGCTTAAGGTTTGTTCAAGCTTGAAGGATTATAGTTCCCTACATTGTGCATAAAACCTTATCTCACTTTCCTTGACACTCTTTCAACAATATGTGACATTACATGAGAATGCAGTGTGGATGGGGAGCAGGAAGGTGCTATAAAGATTTCAGAAAATGTCAGAAATGCACTTACTTTAAAACTAGCAGAGTTTGGAGTTTCAGCATTAGGTGGGACTGGAGCATCTGTGATTGAGGCACACAAATCATTTAGGATGGAGGTATTCTATTCATGGGTTAAATTCCCACCTGCAGATACACACAATAATACATTTCATTCTTACACTTCAGATGAAATACCAGAAGAATACTGTCCGTATGGGGAGATTAAATTTCCGCTCAGTTACCATGAGCATATAAACTGGTTTAAAGGCGCCCTCCCACACACCACAGAAAAAGTGAGACTCGGTCAGCTCAGCAGAGACGGAGCGACTTGGCTGGTCCTAGCGGTTTACACACCACATCCAAACATTGACACATTGCCAATAGCAGACCTATGCCCACTTAACAAAGAAATAATACATCATTACAGAAATCTGACACAGTTCATTATGAGAAAACTCATACTTCAATCTACCAGGGTTACACCATCAGGTCAACTACAAGGAACTGCAACTAAAATTACCCCACAACTACTGAACGCAGTCATTGGAAGAATGCCCACTAAACATGAGCAAATGCCATTCTGGATAGCACAGAAAATAGCACAGTTAGAGGCAGTTTTTCCACACACAGGCCCACAAGCAAAAACACAGACTACTGACAATATGCTTGCCAACAGGGATAACTCCCCGATAGAGGATTGTACATCCTGGGGTATAGTCTTCGCTGCCATCTATACCAGAACTCAGAGGGGCATATTTACAATAACTGGCGCATCCCTGCATATCAGCAGGGGTGCGCCAGTTATTGTGCGCTACAGCTCCGCCACCATGGATGCGCCGCATTTACAATGCGGCGCACCATGGGGCAAAAAAGGTACAGATGCGTGACTCATCTGTGCCGTAAAAGTGGCGCATTGCTGGAGTTGCGTCGCAAGCGCGACACAGCTCCAGCAATGCTCTGGGGGTCCCTATCTTGTTAATGATGCGTCAATCCTTACGCCTGCTTCAGGCAGGTGCAGGGTTTTGACGCAGCATTGGGCCTAAAAGTGACTGAGTGAAATCCTTTAGATTTCACTCAGCCACTTTTAGGAGGCGTTCCTGCGCCGGAATGCCCCCCCCCCCCTGTGCAGGTACGCCTACATGTGGCGCTGGGCTTTACAACGTGACGCATCTCCCAGATGCGTCACGTTGTAAGTACCCCGCACCATGCCGCAGTATTTGCGCCACCGCTGTGTCACACAAGCGACGCAACGGCGGCATAAATGAGGCGCAAGGGGCTTGTAAATCTGCCCCATAGTATCCCTTCAATAGCAGTGATAACAGAAGTAATAAGACAAATACAGAATGAGTATGGAGCAGAACCCACTCTTAACTTGGGGATGAAATTATTAGTCAGTTTTTCCCAAGTATCCAAGATTATGTTAGCAAACATAAAAGGGAAGGCAGCAGCAGTGGCTATACGCCAACGCTTGAGGGAATGCACTCCTTCACAACAGGAGCAAGAATCAAAGATACATACGCCGAATTAGGTTGAGATAATTTGGGATCTACAGCTACAAAACCACAAGTAATGGGTAGTCCTGAAAAGGATAACACCAAGCATACACCTAATCCTTCAAAAAAGAAATGGGATAATAAAAAAAATAGAGAGAATAGAACACAATCTAGAGGTGGGTCTCCTGAACAGGAGCCCTCCGAAAGGAGGTATAACCTTAGATGCATGATAACATTGAAAAACCTGACAGGTATCAGTATACAGATACACGTTCCTCTCGTTCCTTTCATGGTTCATAAAAAAACTCCGATAGAGAAGGACGGTCAGAACACAGATCATAAGAGCGAACAAAGTCAAGAGACACGCATCGTAGTTCAGACTTTAATATCAAAAAAGAAGATAAACATAAATTGAAAACTCAATTTAAGAAGAAGAAGGTAACAGGACTTAAAGTAAGAAATGCCCAGGCTACTGAGGACTCAGCTTCTGAACAGGGAATGGGCTCTGATGATGCTAGACAATGCAGCATAAGTAACAATAGCTCGCCAGAACCTGATGGAATTGCTGGGGACAGTGGTGTTGAATGAACATATCACGGTGGAAACACCTGATACTGGGTAAGTGTCACACACCAGTTATATGAAGAAGCACTCCACATTGAGGGGGACATACACAGGAAAGTAAAAAGTCTCTTTTGGGAGAACCTGACTTTTGGATACAACATTCTTTTAGCAGAAAAAGATTGGCTGCCTGAGTTTGTTATGGTTTGCCCAAAAGGAGAAACAGTAATTTTACCAGCCTTCTCTGACCTCGTTCCAGAAACACTTAAACATTCATACACGCAGGAGTGGGTGGAAGCATTACCTCCTGCATTATACCGCAATCATGTAGAGTGGGATGCTGAGTCACCTCACCATGTAATCCCAATGAAACCTACTCCAACTCCACAAACCTGATCCCAGACCTGAGGCGGAAGCCGGGCTCTGGCGGTACACGCTAATTTTAATACTTTGATATTGTGTTTTTACTTGTGTTGTGTGGATTAAATCACTTGCCAAACACCTGACATAGTCATCCTACCTCTTTGCCACGCAGCCGATTAAGCGCTGTCGCGGTAATTGTTTTGCTTCTTGTTCAGCGACCGCCATCGCAGGCGTGCTCGCTAGCCACGCCCCCTTGAGGCCACGCCCCCTGCCCTACTTAAAGCGCCGCGCTGAAACTGACTCTTAGAACCTGATCCCAGACCTGAGGCGGAAGCCGGGCTCTGGCGGTACACGCTAATTTTAATACTTTGATATTGTGTTTTTACTTGTGTTGTGTGGATTAAATCACTTGCCAAACACCTGACAAAGTCATCCTACCTCTTTGCCACGCAGCCGATTAAGCGCTGTCGCGGTAATTGTTTTGCTTCTTGTTCAGCGACCGCCATCGCAGGCGTGCTCGCTAGCCACGCCCCCTTGAGGCCACGCCCCCTGCCCTACTTAAAGCGCCGCGCTGAAACTGACTCTTAGAACCTGATCCCAGACCTGAGGCGGAAGCCGGGCTCTGGCGGTACACGCTAATTTTAATACTTGATATTGTGTTTTTACTTGTGTTGTGTGGATTAAATCACTTGCCAAACACCTGACAAAGTCATCCTACCTCTTTGCCACGCAGCCGATTAAGCGCTGTCGCGGTAATTGTTTTGCTTCTTGTTCAGCGACCGCCATCGCAGGCGTGCTCGCTAGCCACGCCCCCTTGAGGCCACGCCCCCTGCCCTACTTAAAGCGCCGCGCTGAAACTGACTCTTAGAACCTGATCCCAGACCTGAGGCGGAAGCCGGGCTCTGGCGGTACACGCTAATTTTAATACTTTGATATTGTGTTTTTACTTGTGTTGTGTGGATTAAATCACTTGCCAAACACCTGACAAAGTCATCCTACCTCTTTGCCACGCAGCCGATTAAGCGCTGTCGCGGTAATTGTTTTGCTTCTTGTTCAGCGACCGCCATCGCAGGCGTGCTCGCTAGCCACGCCCCCTTGAGGCCACGCCCCCTGCCCTACTTAAAGCGCCGCGCTGAAACTGACTCTTAAAACCTGATCCCAGACCTGAGGCGGAAGCCGGGCTCTGGCGGTACACGCTAATTTTAATACTTGATATTGTGTTTTTACTTGTGTTGTGTGGATTAAATCACTTGCCAAACACCTGACAAAGTCATCCTACCTCTTTGCCACGCAGCCGATTAAGCGCTGTCGCGGTAATTGTTTTGCTTCTTGTTCAGCGACCGCCATCGCAGGCGTGCTCGCTAGCCACGCCCCCTTGAGGCCACGCCCCCTGCCCTACTTAAAGCGCCGCGCTGAAACTGACTCTTAGAACCTGATCCCAGACCTGAGGCGGAAGCTGGGCTCTGGCGGTACACGCTAATTTTAATACTTTGATATTGTGTTTTTACTTGTGTTGTGTGGATTAAATCACTTGCCAAACACCTGACAAAGTCATCCTACCTCTTTGCCACGCAGCCGATTAAGCGCTGTCGCGGTAATTGTTTTGCTTCTTGTTCAGCGACCGCCATCGCAGGCGTGCTCGCTAGCCACGCCCCCTTGAGGCCACGCCCCCTCCTTCCCCTGTATTATGTGCCAGGGCAGGAAGCGCAGCGGACGAGCGCAGCGGGAGCGCCGTTTGCGCGCCGAAGGCGCGCCTAAGGCAAGCCCGTCTGCGCCCGTCATCGCCAGACCATCGCCTCTCGCCAGTCCCCTTGGTTCGCCCAGGCCTTATCCACGCATTCGCTATGACGGTAAGGAACTCCTACACCTGAACCCCGACCAAAAATGCCCCAATGCCTCTGGCATTATTGGTCATACGCATCTCCATTGCAACCGTTGCCATTTCTCGACTCACTTACCCACTAGGGTGCGGAGTGACCCCTTAAATACTATAAACCCGACATTGACGATACTTCAACTTAACTGCAGATCCCTCGTTAAACACCACCCTGAGGTGAATACGCTTCTCCAGGAGGAAAACCCTGACGTACTGTTTCTATGCGAAACATGGCTCCAAGATGGCATAACCACCATCTCCAACTTAACGCTCCCAGATGAGTTCCACCTGGGCACCATCAACCGTGAATCTCGCGGCGGCGGCATCGCAATTATCTATAAAAAACATCTCACTTGCTCTTTCATAAAAGAACCTCTCCAAGACTGTGAATGCGCCCAATTTAAAATCAGTGTGACCCCCCAATTTACGCTATCTGGCCTTTACATTTATCGTCCTCCAGGCCAGGCCACTAGATTTATTAATGCCCTCCTCGAAACGACCACAGTGCTCATTACTAAATCCGCCAACTTCACCATCTTAGGCGACCTAAACTTGCACTTTGATGCAACTGGCGACCATACCATCACCAACCTCCTAGCGGACCTCTCGGCACTGCAACTTAACTCCTTAGTCCTCACTTCCACCCACATAGCTGGACATACCCTAGATCCGATCTTTTCTAATATACATGAGGCAGCTACAGATATCCCCACCCCCCTGGGATGGACGGACCACCATCTTGTTAAACTGAGTATTCCAGCACCTCAACGGCAGATCAGAACTGAATCCAGTCAGCGTCTAAAAAGACCCTGGCACAAACTCTCCCCCCTCGCCCTACAGGAAACCCTTGGAGAGTTCCAATACGATGCGAACCAGGAATTAAACGCGATCTATACCTCGTTCACCAACTGGATCAGCAACGGCCTTGACACTCTTATTCCGGCTAAGTTGACTAAAGGACGTAATACTCCTTCCAACCCGTGGTATGACGACACCCTTAGGGCAATGCGCAAGGAGTGTAAAAAAATCGAGCGCCTATGGAGGAAACACTACGATAACCAGGACAAGGCATTATACCTATCTAGGCTTAAGACCTACCATAAAGCTATCAGATCTGCCCGTGCTTCTTTTTATTCCAACAAAATCAACTCCAATACGAACCCATCTAAAACCATTTTTAAACTAGTGAAAGAGCTCCAAAACCCTAGGGCACCCCTACCTAAAATTTCTTCCCATGAGCATTGTGAGCAGCTCGCAACATACTTTGTTGAAAAAGTTCAGAAAATCTATGCGTCCTTCCCGCAGATCGCTCCTCTCTGTGGAGCTCCTAAGACCACAGATCTCGATCTCTTACCTCTGTCTCAAATTTCTGCCATCACCGCTGCAGACCTGATCAGACTAGGTAAGAAAGTAAAATCTGGCTCCCCAGCGGACCCCATGAGTCCCTCCCATTTCCTGGACTCGATGGACTCTTTCCTACCCCCCATGCTGAACATCCTCAACCTTTCCTTCTCTACAGGATCTGTACCCATAGCTTGGAAGCAAGCGTGGGTATCGCCGATAATTAAAAAATCTACCCTCGACCCTTCCAAACCGGAAAATTTCCGGCCGATATCCCTTCTCCCCTGGATTTCCAAAATAGCCGAAACCCATGCTAACAGCATCCTTTTGAAGCATGTGGAAAACCACGGTATCCTAGACCCCTCTCAGAACGGCTTCCGTGCAGGCCATAGTACGGAGTCTGCCCTACTGGCCACTACGGAACATCTCCGGACGATTTTGGATTCCGGTCATAGTGCTGCGCTGATCCTTCTTGACCTCAGCGCAGCCTTTGACACGGTATCCCATGACATCCTTCTAAAACGTCTGGAGCTGACCGGGGTGACTGGTTTTGCCCTCGCATGGTTTCAATCCTTTCTCAAGGATAGATCCTTTAAGGTGTCGGCTCCCCCATTTCTTTCTAAATCCCACCCTATCGCTCAAGGTGTCCCCCAGGGTTCAGCGTTGAGCCCCTCCCTCTTTAATCTATACGTCCAACCACTTACTGACGTGGCTAGAGAGTGGGGGCTCACGCTGGTCTCATATGCCGACGACACCCAGTTGGTTGTCACCCTTTCGGAAAGCCCGTCCCCCGTGGCATCCAAGTTTAAAGAGGGTATGACTGCTGTGGCCCGTTGGATGACGGACAATTACCTCCAACTCAACGCCGGTAAAACCGAGGTGCTCCTCCTAGGCCGTAACACCAGCCTATGGAACGAGCACTGGTGGCCGTCATCCCTAGGCGCCACCCCACTCCCCAAAAAATGCGTCAAAAATCTGGGAGTCTGGGTGGATGCCAACCTTGGCTACCAGACTCATACTAAAAAGGTGGCAGCCACCTGCATAGGCCTTCTAAGGAACCTCAGGCCCATACTCGGGCTCTTCGATTCTAAGGCCCGCCAGCTCATCGTCCAGGCCACCATTCTATCGCGCCTGGACTACGCTAACGTCCTCCTTTTGGGAGCTAACAAAGCGGAAACTGCTAGGTTCCAACGTATCCAAAATGCGTCAGCCAGAATGCTGATAGGCCTTCCACGCAGATGTTCAGCCAGAGCGACTATTCGCAAACTCCACTGGCTGCCCGTGGACCGTCGAATTCAATTCAAGGCCTTAGTTACGATCTTTAAGATCGTTAAACTAAGAAATCCCCCGCTGCTTCGTAACCTTGTCCAACCTTACGTTCCTGGCCGTGATTTGCATTCTTCCAACCAACTCCTCCTGTCTATCCCTAGGACCCGGCTCTGCCGAACTGGAGGCCGTTCCTTCAGCGTTCTTGGCCCCAAATTGTGGAACGATCTCCCCCTCAGTATTCGGTCCATCGACTCTTTCCCAGCATTCCGCAAAGCAATTAAGACTCATCTCTTCCCCGCTCCCTAGTCTTTCCTTTCCCCTCTCCCCTCAATCTGTGCATCTGTTCTTAGCGCCGGGACACCCCTTTGCCGGGGTAGCTGTTGCGCTTCATCAAATCTAGAAATAGAAAAAATAGAAACAATACCCAATAAAACACGACATCAAAAAACAAGTCAGGGAGATCTTGGATCAACTTGTAGAAAATTGCACCTCTTCCGTGAATAATCCTTTGTGTCCTGTAATGAAATCTGATAATTCATATCTTCTAGTTTTAGACTACAGGCATTTAAACACATGCACACAAACATTTGCAGTACAAAATGCACACAGTGCTGCATTGATGAATAACATAGTGTGGTAACAAATACAAAACAACACTAGATACCTCGAATGGATTCTTTTGCCAAAATATAGCACCCGAGAGCAGATATTTGATATAATTCTCAGCCCTAGGATCTCAGCGTCAATTTTGTAGACTACCCGAAGGGTATAAGAATAGCACTGGGCTGTTCTCAGCAATAGTAACAGAGTTGCTTCAAAATTTTGATGAAGAGGCATTGTCCCATGTAGATGATATTTAAGTGATGGATGATGAATTATTGGATCACTTGAACAGGGTGAACAACATAATTTTGGGGTTTGCCTCTGAGGGCTACAAATTTAATTTAAAAAAATGCCACCTCAATGTCCTATTTTTGGGATATGAGCTTTCAAGTAAAGCCCGGCAGCTAACTTTTTAGAAAAGTGTGCGGTGCACCAACCTCCAAGAAAATTTGCAAACCATTTTAGGATTTCTAAATTTTGCCAGAACATACATTTGGATTATGCAGAAAGATTAAAACCTTTCTACGACTTACTCAGACCTAATTTCTCATTTCAACACTGGACACAGGAACATACAGAAATACTACGTTCCTTACAAGCTGACATGATAGCTTTCAAACACTTACACACACATAAATACTACGAATTTGGTGATTCCATGTAATAGCAGGTCAATCCAGATACACTTACCTCACCTTCAATGAAGGCGAAACTGTACCAATTGCATACAAATCTCATTTATGCACAAATGCTGAGATGCATTTTGCATCAACTGGAAAGATTTTAACAGCAGTGCAGACTGCAGTAGTGTGAGAAAGAGCACTAGCTCAAGGGGAAATAAACAATTGTTGTAACCCTAGTACCAACCCTAGAGGCGGTTACAAAAGCTAGCATTCCAAATGCAAAAGCACTGCATCCACGATGGATACAATGGGCTAATTCTCTCACTGCAACAGATGTAGGCTGCAAATTGATTCTACTATAAAAACTCAAGCATTTCTGCACTACAAACAAGAATATCCTCTCCGAATGAAATAATGCCTCTAGATCAGTGGGAATACATTATTTACACGGAAGGATCTGCTCAGCATGCCGTAGGTAGTAAACAGCAATACAGCGCAACATGCGTGATTGTAAGGGTCGTATGCGGAATGGCAAGTTCCATCCTAGCAATATGCAGACGCAGTCTCTAGGAGATTGCACGGCTTAGCTGGCAGAACGCAAAGCCCTAATACTGGCACTAAAAAAAACGGATCGAGAATTCCCCACACTTATTGTGTGCAATTCATTTTATTGTGTTCAGTCATACAATAATAGCCTTCACTACTGACAATAAATGGAGGTATTGCTGTGAGGTCACGCAGAAGGTTTGACTGAACGGTAAACACAGATTAATACACTTCAAATACCTTAACAGAGTGGATTAGACTCTAGAGCGATTGCACAGATATAGTTTACATGAGTCGGACTGTTGTGAGCGCTGTGGCGAAAGCAGCACAGATTTTCTGCATGTTGCCTGATTGTGCCTTCAGATTGTGGCTTTTTTGGAAGCAAATAATTCATGAGTTGGGGGAAATTACAGGAACACCACTCTCTCCAGACCCTCAGACTGCGCTCTTGGGTTATACAAAACCCCTGCAAAAAGATATTAGAAAACTGATGGGACTGGGTTTGCTTCTTGCTAAGCGAAGAGTGGTGATGCGTAGGTTGCAAGGCCCTCCCCCTCTAAATCTGATTGGGAAATGGGTATGTTATTCTGCAATACGCAGTCTGAAACTTATAGTGTCCTGATTCCCCCACAGAGCGGGCTGAAAAGCTTCTTGGGTTTGTATAAACAATACATGGCTGTAAGAGAAATGGGTGAGTTGAGTGATGATTAATGTGGTGGTGCAGAGATGCAGCATAATGTTTGGAGTACTATGTGATGTGTTGCCAAGGTATTTAGTGCAAGTTCCGCAATGTCAATGTTTGTCGTAATGATAAATTGTTGCCGCAGCTGCTGGAAATGTCTATTGGCGCTATTTTTACTTAATAATGATGATTCTGTAATGCATCTTGCCTGTTTGATTTCAGCTCTAATTACTAAATGCTACTGCAAGTGAAGTATTGTATGTTTCTGTGAACTGTTCAATAAGATTCCCCCCCCAAAAAATAAATAAATAAATTATCTTCACTTCTGGGGTCAGAATGGTATTAAAGTCTCAAAAGGTTGCACAATAAAGCACAAGTTGCTTTGGGAACAAGTGGCAAATCTGAGAAAAAGGTTTGCCACGGGCTCACGTGATTCACACGCTGAGTGTTGGCGTGCACGTAGAAGGGAATTCATTGGCTGATGAAGCCGCCAAGGCAACAGTGCGAACTGCTGCCATAGCTGCAATCACTTGTTCAAAAACGAGGATAGACGGACAGATAATGGTTGCTGTCATCACTTAATGTAAAAATAGCACTGTTTTGCCAAAAGGCTTTCCACTCAAGTACTCCTACAAGTTAGATGCGCAAAATATTCCATATGCTCAAATTCCAAGAGTGGGGGATAGAGTAATACCAAACATGGATCGCAGATTAGGTTTAATTCTAGCTGCACACAAGGGTTCAGCACACACAGGGATTACTGCAACAGTTTTACTATTGAAACAACGCTAATGGTGGTGATGTTTAACAAAACAGACAAAAGCATTTGTCCTTAAGTGCGACATCTGTCAGCAGATGAATGGTTCCACTGTAGCACGTCCAACGCAAATACAATTACTGGTATCAGACAGACCTCTTGCTAGTGTCTATTTGGACCACTGCGGCCTCTTACAATCTGATGGGGCTTACAAGTATATCTTGGTGGCAGTGGATTCCTGCTCTAGATTCCTGTGGGTTTGGCCTCAGCGCTCAGCTGACGCCCCAACTGTTATAAAGGATTTGCGAGTCTTTATAGGGACATATGTAATTGGCACATTACATTCTGATCATGGCCCCGTGTTTAGCTCTCTGGCTTACCAGGAAACCATTAGAAGTTTGAGTGTTGCATTGCTGTACTCATCTCCGTATCATTCCGAGGGAAATTCGATTGTGGAGATGAAAAACTGGGATTTAAAGCAATCTTTAACAGCAAGGGTATTAGGCTCAGGTGGCAGTTGGGCCAATCACCTATATGCGGTCCAGAGGGCACTTAATAACATACCAAGAAGCTCCCTTGGAGGCAGTACTCCTTATGAAGTCCTGTTTGGGACAAGAATGTGGGCATCCGACCTCGATTGTGGCATCCCAGCGGCGGATGAAAAGGGATTTGATATAAATGATCATTTGCCTGTTTTACAGGAACTTAATGAATTCCGGGCACTACAAAGCAACGTCCAAGTAAACAGCACCACCACTGGGGAAGTAAAATCAGTTACGGGAAGACCTGCCTGGGTCCCAATGGTCGGGGATGTGGTTCGAGAAAAAATAGTGGACAAGAAGGAATTTGGGCCCTCTTACAGAACGCCTGTACCTGTCCTGGCTGTCGAAGGAACAAGAACGTTACTTCATCCGCCTCTCGTCGGAAAAAAAGAAAAGAGATTCATCTCCATTGATCTGATCAAACCACACCATGTGGCCAATACTGAATAGCAGGCCGCGTGGGCTCCTGGGTAGCCGCTGATCTCCTCTCGCTACCATACAGGAGGATCAGACAGAAAGACTAATAACATTTTAAGAATCTACTCTATGAAGTAATGGAGTTGCCAACAATGGAATGGAACTTATGCCTATTGAAAATGAACATTAAAGCACAAATGAAACACAGATCTCAATTCGACTAATAGCTACACCATTGGGAGCTAACTGTGAAAGTTGGGATATGTACACTGAAACTAATGTGAGAAGGATGTATTCTGTTTAGCCTCTATAAAATCATAGCTTCCATGTTACCTCATGTCCCAGCAGCCATTATCTTTCTTCAACAAAAGTGCATTCTTAGGCAAGTAGTTTTACTTTTCTTATCAATGGGATGGGCTGCTCAGTCTCAATGTGAAAGTGGTATTAGCTCAAAAGGAAGATCTACCTCCACATATCACACACACCCCTTATGGAAACATGCAAATATGTTTACAGTTTCACAGAAATACACTTGACATTATGCTTAATGCTGACCTTTCATTGTAAAAGGCATCTGAAGAGACTGAGATATCTCCTTGTTTCACCTCCCCTGGGGAGGCGTAAGGTTTTGGAGCACTCCCAGGTTTACATGGTTTTGTAAATCTGGGGAATCGTCAAAATCCGTGGGTGTTGCGTGGGAACACCCAATGCAACACCGATGGAGCGCCTCCCAAGCGCATTGTAAGGCAATGCAGCGATTTACAATGTCTTGCCTTACTCCATATACATGAGGACATGCAAAGCCAGTAGAGTGGCTTTGTGTGACCTCATAAATATGATTTTGTAGTTTGCACTGCCGTAGCGTCACAAAAAGTGATGCTACGGCGGCGCAAGGTGCACATAAATATGCCCCTTGGTGCCCAGAAAAGCCTGCAAGTGTATGGAACTGTCCCTGCCTGTCCCCAGCACCTTCTCGTGTCCACCAGAAGATTCTACATGTCCCTATGAACTGGGAATACACGAGTTTGCTTTTTGCCCAATTTGTATATTGTGGATGTTTATTTTAAATCCAATCGGAAATCAATATGTATTATTGAAGTATATATGTTTGTCTTGTCTAACTTATGAGTATGATGCTTGATTGAGTCGTCTATGTGTGTTTTTTGTGTGGGATCTTTTGTTCAGGTGTAAAAATTGTATTGCCTGTTATATTGTCTAGATTTTTTATGCACGTACTATCATCGTGATTATTCAAACTGAAATAAATCTTGACCTGTTATATCTTCTTCTCTAGTCTGTCTTGGCCCAGTGTTCCTTTTTATAAATTTGACCCATCTGTGGGCATACTGTAAATCAATTCAGTGTAGACAGCGGGTTGTGCTTTCTCCGGTTGACCCAGCACCAACTAAGCCTCACTGCAGTTTACTTTTCTTTCTCAGGCTGCAGTTTAATATCTGTCAGTTCTATAACCGCGATCTGCGTGGAGGTAAAAGGCATGGGTCATGCTGGCCTCAGGGAAGAGAGAGACGGCAGTTTGCAGTTGCAGACTCTCTGCGGAAGTGAACTCACCCAGTGAGATTACTCCAGCTGTAGGCTCCCAACACAATAACATGCACAGTAAATGCATGGTAATGTTTTACTTTTAGCAATATGCATTATTTAATATGCATCTCGCCCCCCACATAGCACAGTACATCCCTACTCCTTTCGAGCTGAGCTCTCCGATACCATCTTGCATCACCTCTTAGCGTTGCGCCACCACCAGCTGTAATCTTGGCAGCTCCAGCAGTAAACATTTTTGACATGTAAATCATGCAACAAACATCACATAAAAATATGATGAAAGTCTCTTCAAAATTCTAATTTTTTTAACATGTGGCAGCATTTCACCGTATTCAGATGACATCACTGCATCGAGAGCCACATATTAACAAGCATTTGCAATGCAATAGGTCTTGCATTTGCAAGAGTTTAAGCTATTGGCATTGTAAATGACAATGCCTTTTATTTTATGTTTTGATAATTAACACATAAATAAAAGACATTGTCATGTACAATGCCAATAGCTCAAACTCTTGTAAATGCGAGACCTGTTCAAAGAAGCGGCTGCTTAGAATGTGAAAGCTCGCATGGCACGCTGAATGTTGTAGGAAAACATGTCGTGACTGCAGTAGGTGAAACTAATTAAAGAAAATAGGTGCATATTTACAAGGCGGCGATAGAAAATTATCGCCGCTTTTGCGGCCGTTTATCGCCGAAAAGCGGCGATAATTTTATCGCCTAATTAGCAAGGTCACGCTAACGCGTGAAACCTTGCATTAGCGCACAAATTCTTAACGCCCAGCTTTGCATCTCTAATGAGATGCAAAGTGGGCATTCCTGACCTGACATGACAGGAGAAATGTCTCTAAGCGACATTTCTCCTATCATCAAGCCCCACGCTATAAAGCATAGCGGCAAGAAAAGTAGCGATAACCCCTGTTATTGCTACTTTCCTTACGCCTGCTTCAGGACTGACATAGCCATGATATCCTATGGAAGGTGGATATCATGGCTAAGTTTGTGGGGCCCTATCAACAAGCTAACGCCACATTTCGTGAGATTATCACTGGGTTTCCAACTATAATCTCACGTTAGGCAGTTAGCGCTTGGATTGTTATCGCTTTTGAGATAAGCGTTGCTAATAGCACGCTATCTCAGCGATAAAAATCCACGCTAGCCGGCGATAATTATCCTAGCGCTAAGTGTGCTTAGCGATAATTATCGCCGGTTGTTTCTGATATGCCCCTATGTGCTTAGAGACTAAAAAGACTTACCGTGTAACAACGTGTGTTACGGGGGTCCTGTGAGCCTATGACCTTGGTGATTGCTGCTAACTGCGTTATATGCACTCTGATATTTGTAGGTTTTTTTGTTTTTAATATTCATACCCTTTTAAAATCATCCTGCCTGAATCATTTAACTGTCTCACGCTGACCCGCGGTGCCCGCCTGTTAGAAAGGAGCCCGTCGTGCGCAGGGTCAGCGATCCAGTTCCTTCACCCTGGCTATAAAAACCACGCAGGCGCGACAGCGCAGCATGTGTTACGGGGGTCCTTTGAGCCCGTGACCTTGGTGATTGCTGCTAACTGCATTATTTGCACTCTCATATTTGTATGTTTTTCTGTTTTTAATATTTATACCATCGTTTAACTGTCTCACGCCAACCCGCAGTGCCTGCCTGTTAGAGCGAGCCCACCGTGCGCAGGGTCAGCGTTCCAGTTCCTTCACCCTGGCTATAAAAACCATGCAGGCGCGACCGCACCAAAGGCAAGCTCGTCTGCGCCCATCGCCGCCCGGAGCGCGCCCAGCGCCAGAACCCCTGGTCTTTTTGAGCCCGTAGCTTTACAAGAAAACAACTAATTGAGCTCAGGAGAGGTGAGAGCTGTGTCCAGGACGTTCTTTCTGCGTGGGAGAAGCATGGCGAATTTAAGTGTAACAGATGCGACTATTGGCTTAACCTGGCATTCGGCCTTGTTAATGGTGCTGAGGAAGCAGGGTGGGCGAGGTTGGGGACGAAGATGGGAAAGATTGAAACCCCCGTGACCGGTGCGAATGGCTCTCTGACTCCCACCGGTACTAACGGTCATTCGTGTGGAGATGTTAGGACGCGACCTGACCAGTCTCTTCAATGCATATTGCTAAATACGCGATCTGTAGTTAAACTCAAGTACCAGCTAGAATGCTTGTTGCAACTCTCTAACCCGGATACAGTTTTCCTAACCGAGACCTGGTCTAATGAGACCTCAGATCCTGAATGTCCTTCCCCCCGGTTATGTAATGACTATACGGGACAGGATTGGGAATAAAGGAGGTGAAATAGCCATAATATATCGAGAGCACCTAAAGGTTGCGAGTTGATGCAATATCACTGCTCCTTGCGGAGGTGATGCATTTCTCCATTAAGCTAAATAACATTTCTACTTTTCAAGGCCTACTCATCTACTGGCCACCTGGCCCAAGAGTGGCTTTCTTGCAAGCCCTCCAGATCCTAGTATATCATATCATATCATATCATATCATAGTCATGTGTAGACTTTCCCTCACTCACGATTCTGGGTGATTTTAATTATCATCTGGAGTTAAGAAACAATTCAGACACCACCAGACTCCTTGACAACCTAGCACCATACAGACTTACCCAAATAGTGTCGGAACCTACTCATTTAGCCGGCCACACCCTTGACAGCATATTCACCAACAACCCTAACATAAACCTGACCAAACTTTTACATTAAGATAATACGGCCCATTCACTATATCCCAAACAGACCATCCAGGGTAAAAACGTGTTTGTGGAGCAAGATACAAGGTAATGATTTAGAATAGGCTCTTAACATGTGCCCCCCTACATTGGTCATGGATAATGATGAATCAGTCCACCAGTTTGACAACTGGATTCGAACAGCAGTCAATCGTGTAGCACCAGAAAGAACTATTACGGTATAAAAAGGCTCAGCTACCTCGCCATGGTATGGACCAGACCTTAAACGCATAAAGGTTAAATGTAGGAAATGCGAGTGAACTTGGAGATCAGATTACAGTAAAGAGCACAAAGTGGCCTACAATTTAGTGTTAGTACAATACAAAGAGGCAATTATTGAAGCCAAACATGCTTACTTTGCTGCAAAAATTGAGGAGGCTAGCAATTCCCCTAAGGAACTTTGTAAATCTATCCAACTGTTAGCCAAACTGTCGCAGGCTAATCAGTTTAGCCCGGACCAAGCCTTCTGTAACGAACTGGCTATGTTTTTCCAAAATAAGGTGCAAGTGATCTACAATGATCTCCTAAATATGCATAGTGTCATAGATGGTTGTAAGAGGCCATCATCTGAGGAGAAAGTAGCTCACTACCAGCTAACCAACTTCCGGTCACTTTCCCAGGAGGATGTGAATAACCTCCTCCTATCTATAAAATTAGGCTCTCCAAACGGTCCCTGCCCTGCTGCCACTATGCACCTAGATTCTGGGAAGATTATCACACATCTAATCCAAGTCTTAGAGTCTGGTATCTATCCTTGTGCCTGGAAAAAAGCATGTTTTAGGCCAATCATTAAAAAAACGAATCTCGACCCCACGGAGACCAAACATTACCGAACCATTCCAGGGTTGCTGGTAGCAGACAAAATTCTTGAAAAAGCCGTTGATAAGGAGTTAACTCTATATCTCGACTCCAATAACCTGCTTGACTCTATTCAACATGGTTTTTGGTCTTGCCATTCCACTGAGACGGCCCTGATAATGGCAATGGAGGAGATTCGCAGAGTAATGGACGGGGGGGGAAGAGCTGTTCTTATCCTCCTAGACTAACGGCAGCATTTGACACCGTGAACCACACGGTGTTAGTGCGACGGCTGAAGGACTTGGGAATTGAGGATACAGCTCTGGCCCTTCTTTCCTCCTTTCTAGCAGTACGGGAGCAGAACATACATTGGGACAGTCTACGTACTGACACCTTTCATCTCCCGTGCGGAGTACCACAGGGCTCTGCCCTGTCCTCAACGCTTTTCAACATATATGTCACTCCTTTGGCTAGACTCATCAGAAAGCACGACTTCACCCTGGTCTCGTACGCTGACGATTCTCAGTTCGTAATATGGGTGTCCAAAAAACCAGAGGCCGTTGCCAGTAGCTTTCATGCCTGTCTGACAGAGATTATGAGCTGGATGAGTCGAAACTTCCTCAAGATAAACACTGATAAGAAGAAGGTACTGGAGTTTGGCAAGGGCCAATCACTGTGGAATCAAACCTTTTGGCCGACAGAGGTAGGCGAATTCCCCAGCCCTACTGCTAAGGTCAAGAAACTAGGAGTGATCTTTGATGATCAGCTCACTTTCGCGGCCCAGGTTAATCATCTGACTTCCTCCTGTTTCATCTTATTGAAGAGCCTAAGGAAGATCTTCCCTTTCATCTCACAGGGGCATCGGAAAAATGTAGTAGCAGCTCTTTTTCTTTCAAAATTAGACTAGTGCAATGCTCTTTTTATGGGCATTGACAAATCTCAGAGGATGAAATTGCAATCACTACAAAATGCTGCGGCATGATTGCTACTGAATATCCCCAAAGGTCATTCTACTTCGGTGGGCATAAGATCACTTCATTGGCTCCCTATCCAGCAACAAGTAGAATTTAAGGACCTCTGTTTAGTGCACAAGGCACTTTATGGAGGCGGTGCGGTGGAGATCCAGAAAGTTTTTTCATGGTACACTCCCACCAGAACGCTTAGATCCACTAATATGGGCCTCATCAATACTCCTAAAATTCGGAGAGCTAGATGGGGTGGCCGGAGTCTATCATACTGTGCAGCCAAGCTATGGAACCAACTACCATCTACCATGAGACTTCAACCCAACCCGCAACTTTTTAGGAAAACGCTGACATTTTGGCTGTTTCCCTCAAATTAAACCATCAGTTCTACTGCCCAGTTTCCCTCCGTACACTCTTAGCGCCAAGACGCCATGCCATTTGAGCACTTTAAAAATGACTACCCTATCCTATTCTACAACCGAAGTAAAAGGGCCAGTCCTCATGGGAGGTAACAAATGAAGACAAGGCGGTACTAAGGAGAGACTAACAAGCCTATTAAAGAATCAGAAGCCAGCATTTACTAAGGACAATGACAAATATGGGCTGATAGTGGGCGGGACTTCTATTCCGTACTCCAGTACAGTGATCCAGCGCTAGACCGGGTAATGGGGAGCAACCTGTACCAAAATCCTCCCTGCGTCACAGACCTGACGTCACACTAGCTCATTCACACATGCAGTCATTGGTGGGGCCCATAACACCAACACTCACACGTCTCTTTCACTAGTCTGCACACACAGGAGGGATGAGTAATTCAAGCGCTGGACATGTGGGGGGAACACCTTATAACCAATAGGGAGAGAAAAGTTATTTTACAAAATATACATTAACATCCTTCGCCTACAGATCCATAATCCTAAAACATCAAGGCACTCCTCCCACTTGGTCAATGGACCAATTTAGTTGGATTGGTTGATGGTGATTTAGAACCAGCTAAAACACATTTTAAGCCTTCAGAACCTTTCTCTAAATGAAAACTCACAACTCATGATTTCTCGTTAATCAATAAATGTTTATCTAAAATTTATAACGATTTAAATTTGCATTTGTCTCTTCAAAGTTTGGAAAATTTTATATCAAATTTTAAGTAAATCGCAGAACATCATATTTACCTAATCTGGCTATCTGGGGCTTCTCTATTTCATTGGCTCAGCATAACCGAGTTCTGTCATCAATCGCCCAAATATATTAGGCCAAAGCTCAGAGTCCAAATTCTCTATTCGGCACGCATCAGTCCCAAAGATCGGCAAAGGACCAAAGACGTGCAAGCATCAATCATTGCCCGTGGAGATGGTAAATAGTCTGCAGTCATCAGACGATCAGGCAGCATCCGGACCCTCAAGATTCAGGAGCGATAAAGGAGAACAGGAAGAAGATGAGCCGCCCTCTCTCTCTAATCTACTACTCTTTTATCACAAAATTAAGTAAAGAAGATACATTTTCAAACTTTAGAACCATTGGGATTGGCTGGTCGAGATCGTCTGACTTAAGATTTCCGAAATTTTCAGTACAGTTCGAGGGGTGAAGTCATTGGTCAGTGAAGAGTTGGCTTGTTCCGGTTTATTGTAAGGTCGATTGTTCTCCTGTCTTGGCAGACCTCCCGTTTCATAGCCTTGTCTGGGTACATGGTGAACAAAGGTCGCGATTAGGTTTAGGAGATTTGTCGCGCATGCGCAGCACGCTCCGCGCTTCATGAGACAGTGGCTACTTCGACGTGTGGTGACAGCGGCCATCTTTGATTTAGGCCCAAATGCCAACTTAAGCGAAACAAGCACAAAAGAGTAATTAATACATAGAAATAATGAATCTAATGTTAACCCCTTACTAATCCCTCTATGTGCTTGTATTTATCTAGCATATAACGACATTTAAAGCCATCATATTCACCTTTTTCGGTTCTCCTCGTGGGGGCAATATCACAAAAGCAACATATATCCTGCAGTATTCTATTACCACATATACTATCGTTAATATGCGTACAGATTTTAGTTATAAAGATTATTTAGCCATGCAAAATGCAAATCCCACATTTAGTTCAAGTTTTAATAATGTTGGTTAGTATCCATGCATAACTTGTTTAATAATATTATAGTTAATAGATTATATAATTAGTATTTTCATGCAAAATAGAGGAGGTATACAAAATGTTGTACTACCTGCTCCATCAATCCCCCCTTTGGTGATTTTATCACCACACTATTAAATTTTGTATCAATTTGTCATGGAAAAAAAATGAATTCTTTATATTAGTTCACATTTCTGTTTCCCCAATTTCTTCTCTCCTTGCTGTTTTATACATACTATCTTTCATCTCTTCTAATTCTACTTCTTCAAATTCTCTCTCTTGTCTCTTATTCTGTCTTCTTTTCATATTTTCTCTTTTTAACTTTTTCTGAATTTTCTTTCTTTTATAACATAAACATCCTAGTCTTAAAATTAATACTAGAAAAATCACACAGGTTAATAGAAATAGGATCCTACCTATAAATGTACCACCTAAGTTTAACAAGAAATCTTTCCCAAACACTTTCAACCTCCAGTGGTGCAATTTCCTCATGCAAATCAGTTATATTTTTAATGTAGATCTTCAGATCTTTACTTTCGTCAGGAATATAAGTACAACAATGTTGAACTTTCAGCATTCCACAGACTCTACCCTCTTTTGCCAATATTATATCAAGGGCAAGTCGATTTTTCATTACCATGGCACGCATGGCAACCATTTCAGTATTTACCAATAAAAATCCTCCAGCGGTGCTTATTGACAAGTGATCCACTACTGTTGATAGTCTTCTAATTTTGTGTGCATTCAGAGATATTCCCACTGCTGGTATCGATGCTCCAAAAATGTCTCCTACAATCTCTGACGAAGATTCTCTCTTTCTACGTGTTAGTAGACTACCTAACTCATGTACACCATCTTTTCCTCTTCCCATGTGGAATATCTTTGGGAAAACCAGGCCTACATAACATGTGCCATACCAATGGTCTGGCAACCGATAATATGCCTTGTTCCCGCAGATAAAATATAACCCAGGAAAAACTGGATCATTTCCTCCTTTAAATCCCCATCCACCGATGATTCGGTATGTATCATGGCATTCACTGTTACCTACAAAGTAATTATCATATGCAGTTTGATTCCTTCTAATACACAACTTCCCTTTCTGAGGCCAATCCAAAGCCATGGTTGGACTAGCTTCTCCCTTCAAATGTTTTTACATTTCAACATCCCAAATGGTCTTTTCTTCTTTTCCTTCTGGTATTTTCGTTTGCATCTTTAATCTCCTTTCTTCAACCATATCTAAAACATCCTTTCCTCTTTCTTTAAACTGCAAGTTAGATTGGGGCATATTATCAAGACAGGCGATACAATTATCGCTGCTTTAGCGGCAGAAAACTGCCGCTAAAACGGCGATAATGAGCTTGATAATATGCTCTATGGAATTCCAATTGCAGCCCATGTTAGATGTGAAGGACATCTAACCTGAGCTTCAATTGGAATTCCATAGAGCATATTATCAAGCCCATTATCGCTGTTTTAGCAGCAGTTTTCTGCCGCTAAAGCGGCGATAATGTTATCGCCTGTCTTGATAATATGCCCCAATGTTTCTAAATATAGATTCTAATGTTAGTTCTTTAGTTTCTAAGAAAAATTCACCTAACACCTTTGCAGGTTTTACTTTATTTAATTTGTTAATTGCAGGTACTTGTGAGAATATGTTATCTACATCTGAAAAATAATATTCTAATTTCCCTATTTTGTAAAACAAACTAGCTATTACACTACATGTTATTCCATAGGTTACTGGGAGGTGATGGTAGGTCACTCCCTCCGATACAGATGCAGGTAACTGCATACAGACGTAACAGTCCCTCACGTCTATTGTCTTTACATATTCGTACAGTAGTTTCGAAAATGCATTGTTAGAGAAATAATTTATAGACCTGTCTTTATGTAGATAATTTCTATCTATTTAGTCGGATTTACTTTCTGAATCTTTTCTATATTCGTTTTATTCTCACTGTGTCCTTCTATTGTTTCTAGCGTAATCTTAAATGAGATCATCAAAGCCAACACACTCCATAGAAGCATTAGTAATCCTGTACAACAACAACACATTTTAAACCATCTTCTAAGAAATACACATTTAGCTTTTCTACTTTCTGTGTTTGCCATTTTCGTAAATTGATCAGTGTCTTTTGACTTAGCCTCTTCTACTTCACAACTAGTTTTGTCTAACCCAAGACTCTAAGCACCTACTTGGTTCTATCAGTTATGTCTTTTTCCGTATGTTATTGTCTTTCCATTGGCATCACTTTTTGTCTTGTTCAGTTTGGCATTTGATCGTCTTTCACCTTTCTCTCATAATCTTGATTCAGAACTTCCTGAACATCCGTTTCTTCTCCAATATCGGACAAGATAACTCTCAGGATTTCCGATTCTTCGTCTACTTCAACCACTTCTGGTACAGCCACCTCTGGGTTTTCTTGGCTATTCGCCTCTTCTTTTATTTCAGGCAGGGCCACATACCATTCCGGTGACTTATACTTCTGGTTAGGTTTTCTCGTTCTTTTGTTTTCCTCTGCTGTAGTTTTTTTCCTATCTTTCGATTTTTCTTGACTGGATACTTCATTCACTTGTTCTGCTCTTGGTGAATTTACTCTTGTCAGTCTGTATCTCAATCTTTTTATTTTGTTTGGCCAGATTTCATCTCTTGCTGATATTTCCATTTTTTCCCCCTTATCATTCTTCTCAGCTCTCCATGCTCTCTTTCTCAGGACTCGACCTTCTGGTACTTCTTCCTCACTAGTCTCTAATTCTGCTTCAACTTGCTTTTTGCTTTCAGCTGTTCCACCACTTCTTTTATTTTCCCTACTTCTGTCCCTCCTCGTGTTTCTTCCACACAATCTTCCTGCTAACTAACTGTCCCTTCTTCTAACTAGATGTTCGAATTCCCTACAACTCCTTGGGGGTCTACCGCAGAAATCTTTCCCTCACTTTCTGTATCTGGCACCTGTCCATCTATCTTTGTTATTTCAGGTGGAATTTCTCTCAGCTTTCCATCATCCTTATCAACAATTTCTTTGATTGTCTCTTCACTGCTTTTCTTTTCTCCTGAATGTACCTGTATTTGTTCAGTCTCTGAGTCTGAGCTGGTATCAGAAATCTGTAATTTCCTTCTCAAGGGAATATTTTCTGGGGCAAATGTCACATTTTGCTCTGACTCCCCCCTTTCAGGATTTTCTCTTGTTCTTGATCCTTCAGCATCCGATTCAGAATTAGTTTCTGACTCCTTAAAATATTCTCCTTCCTTGTTATCCACTGGATTTGGAATTCTCAATGTGTGACTAGCATGAATCCAGTTCTTTATCCCAGCACACTTCACAGCCGTTGTTGTAGTCAAAATCACCTGTCGTGGTTTTGCCCACCGTGGGACCAAACAGTTCCTCCTTCTGTGTACTTTAATTCTCACCCAGTCTCCTGGGCTCAGATCATGAGCTTGCTTCTTTTCAAGGGTGGTGGCATCCGATCCAACCTGATAAAACACAGAATGTACGGCGTCAGCCAGCCCCTTACAGTAATCCAACACCAAGTCATCAGATATAGGCAACAGCTTGTTTACTGGTATGAAAACATGGCGCATTGCTCTTCCCATGACAATTTCATGGGGACTCAGACCTCTGTTCTTATCTGGAATAGATCTAATAATCATGAGTACCAGAGGCAAGACATCAGGCCATTTCAAACCTGTGGCTAAACACATTTTCCCCAATCTGTTTTTAATGGTGCCATTTACTTGTTCCACCACACCAGAAGCCTCTGGGCGATAGGCACAATGCAGTTTCTGTTGTACATTCAATGCCTCAAAAATTAGCTTCACGATTTCATTATGGAAATGCTTTCCTCTATCTGACTCAATTGTGACTGGGAACCCGAATCTGGGGATGAACTCTCTCAATAGTAATTTAGCTATTGTGATTCCATCACTTCTTCTTGTGGGGTATGCTTCTACCCATCTAGAAAACAAGCAGACGATTACTTGAACATACCTCAACCTATTACAGGGCAGCATTTCAATGAAATCAATCTGCATTCTGGTGAAAGGCCCTCCTTCTCAACCTATCGTTCCTAGACTTACCACTGTTTTCCTTCCAGGATTGAACTGCTGACATATGAGGCATCTTTGACAAAGGCTCTCAGCTACGAGTCTAAATTTTGCATTGTACCATGTCTGCTTAAATGATCTAATCATGGCATCTCTCTCTATGTGTGCTTGTCCATGATACATCCGTGCCATGGCAGACACCGTGCTATCAGGCATGACTGGTCTTCCATCCTGATAGACCCACACATGATCTGTTTCTCTTGGTGTACATCCTGCTTTTACCCATTGTCTCATCTCCTCATCTCCTGCTTCTTCCTGCAATTGCCTCACTTCCTCCCATGTATTCACAATTTTAGTAAACAACAAGGGACAAGAATTAATTTCCCTTTCTTTTGCCCTGTTCACCAAATTCTGATTGCGTGCACAATTTTGAGCCATATCGTTGGCATATTTGTTCCCTACTGCGATGTAATCTCCAGTCTGCACGTGAGCAGCACACTTTACAACAGCCAATTGCTTAGGAAGCTGTATCGCCTCAAGCAATTTCCCAACCACTTCAGCATTCTTTATAGGAGTTCCACTTGAAGTCAAAAATCCTCTCTGTGACCAAATTTGGCCAAAATCATGCACGACACCAAAGCCATACTGACTATTGGTTATCACAGTCACTCTCACATTCTTTCCCAACTTGCATGCTCTAGTTAAAGCAACAAGTTCAGCAACCTGGGCTGATTTGACTCCCTTCAGGTAGGATGCTTCCATTACCGCTGCAACTGTGCATACAGCATATGCTGCACTCAGAATTCCTTCATCTGTTCTCAAGCATGACCCGTCCGCAAACATCACATAGTCACTTTCTGACAAAGGTAAATCTTTTATATCAGGACGTGGTTTGGTACAGAAATCGAGTACATCCAAACAATCATGATCCACTTCGTCCCTGACTTCTACATTCTCAGCATCAGGCAATGACGTTGAAGGATTCACTTTCAGGCATCTCCCAAGGCTCACATTCGTTGCACCTAGTATGACCTTCTCATATTTAGTCAGCCGACTATGGGACATATTATCAAGCTAGGCGATAAAATTATCGCCGCTTTAGTGGCAGAAAACTGCCGCTAAAACGGCGATATTGGGCTTGATAATATGCTCTATGGAATTCCAATTGAAGCCCATGTTAAATGTGAAAGACATCTAACATAGGCTTCAATTAGAATTCCATAGAGCATATTATCAAGACCATTATCGCTGTTTTACCGGCAGTTTTCTGCCGCTAAAGTGGCGATAATTTTATCGCCTGGCTTGATATTATGCCCCTCAGTGTCATGAACTGAGTGCGGCTTCTTGTTAAAAGGATTGCCACATCATGAGGTACAAACACTCGCACAGGATATCCCATCACAATTCCTTCACTTTGTTCCAGACTCTTACAAGTAGCAGCCACAGCTTTCAGACAACCAGGTAGTGCTACAGCTACAGGGTCTAGCATAGCTGAAAATTATGCAATTGGTCTTCTTAATATTCCATGTTTCTGTATTAATACAGAGAGTGCATATCCATTCCTCTCACTGCAGTAAAGTTCGAACTCCTTATCGTAATCTGGCATACCTAATGCTGGCGCTTCACACAAACTGTCTCTCAATTGTTTAAAGGCTGTCAACTCTTCTCTATTCAATTCAATGGGGTCTTTTACATCACTTCTCGTCAGGCGAACCAAAGGTTTTGCAATCAGGGAAAAGTTACTTATCCACTGGCGACAATATCCAACCATTCCAAGAAACATTCTCACTTTTCTTCGCGTCATTGGGGCTCTCATTCCTTTCATTATCCTGATTCTGTCGGTAGTTATCTTCCTCAGTCCCTTTTCAATTTTATGGCCTAAATAGTGTACTTCCTTTTGACAAAATTGCAATTTTGATGGGGATACTTTAAGTCCTCCATCTGCCAGATGATTTAGCAATGCTATGGTATCCATTACACTAGCTTCTCGAGTTTTTGATGCCACAAGTAGGTCGTCAATATATTGCACTAGCACTGAGTTCTCTGGCATTTCTAGGTCTTCTAAGGACTTTTTCAATATCTGATTAAATATCGAGGGGCTCTCTGTATACCCCTGTGGGATTCGGCACCATGGCAAAATACGTTCGCCAAATCGGAACGCAAAAATCTGCTGACTGTCATGATGCAATGGGATGGAAAAGAAAGCATGACATAGGTCAATTACTGTATACCATTCTGCATCATGAGGCATCTGATACAAAATCACAGATGGATTTGGTACAATAGTACAACATGACACAACAATTTTGTTTATTTTTCTCAGGTATTGCACTATTCTAAACGTTCCATTAGGCTTCTTCAGGCCCATAATTGGTGAATTACATGGACTACTCATTATTTCATTCAAAATACCTTGTTTAATCATTTTCTCGATTATAGGAGTAACTCCTTCAATTATCTTGGGTGTCAATTTATATTGAGGGACATTTGGGTAGCTTATTCCTTCCTTCACTGTTACTTTTACAGGATCCACATTTTTCATTAATCCTATATCATCTCCTGTGAAATCCCAGACCTCTGCCTTTATGTCTTTTTTAGTTCTTTTGGTAGTTCTTCAGGGTTGAATACAGCAAATGCTTCAGTAATCTCAGTTTCCATATTAGCCATAGTCATTTTATACAGTACGTCTTCATCAGGGGTCTCAAATGCTATACCATCAGGGGTGCAAAATATGGTGCAAGTCATCTTGCACAGTAAGTCTCTTCCTAACAAATTTACAGGACTTGAATCGCACACAAAAAGCGGTGCATTTCAGAAAATTTCCCTATACTGACTTTTACTGGTTCTGTGAGATACGTTTTAATCTGTCTGTTGGTTACTCCAACTACTTGGATTGTTTCGTCCGAGAGAGGAAGATTCTTAACCTCAGCTGACCTAACAGTTGATCGAGTAGCACCAGTATCTACTAGGAAAGTAATATGTTCATCATTTACCTTTCCGTCCACAAAAGGATCTGTCTGGTCTACTTCTAGAGTTGCGCCAAGTACGCACTCTTCTTCCTCCCCTCGGCACCGTCAATAATTTTCTTCTGACTCACTCTCATCGCGTTGCAGCCAATACTGCGAAACAGTGCTATCACGCGGCAGCTTAGTTACCTGTTCTTCGTTGTAGAATCCTGTCTCATTACTGTATTTCTGTGAATTTACGCTCTGTAGAAAAGGTGGTTTTGGCGCCTGATTCTGTTGGGTAACAACCTGCTGCTGTCGCTGCGGTTGACAACTCACCTCTTTCTGCACCTGCGGATTCAGTGATGCATTATCACTATTAGTATTCGGGGGAAATTTACACTCGGATTTCCAGTGCCCTATTCTTCCGCAATTATGGCATGGCCATTTCTTTTTGGCTTCTTCTATATTGAATTGTCCCTTTCCTTTTCCAGCATTAAATTTAGGTTTTGGTCCTGCACTATTTGCTTGTTCAATCAGCTGAGCTTCCTGTCTTTCTGCCACTTTTACCTGTGCCCACATAGCCTTTTCTTTTAATTTACGCTGCTTGGCTTCGATTTCATCACTAAAATATTTTGCATGTCTTAGTACTTCATCTATTTTCTTATTTTGCCAATCCACTGTATGTTGTTTAATCATTTTACTTATTTCTGGGAGTAGGCCATGTGCAAATCTGTATACAAAATGATTTAATCTTTTTCACTTAAATTTTCATCACCACTAAACTGCTTAAAGGCAAGGATCAACCTTTCATAGTAATCATGCACCGACTCCTTAGTTTCCTGATCAGTTCGGTCAATTTTTACCCAATCCGTCTCTTTGGGAGGTACTTTGTTTTTCAGAAAAGTAATTGCTTGTCCATATTTTTTTATCACCTCTGAATCAGGGGCACCTGTCTTTGGATCGCTAGGGTATTCTGGTGTAGGCCAATTTATCCCTATTTTGCACTCTGTCCATAAATCTGCTGGTACTATTATGTCAAATAAACTATTTAAATCAATCCACAAAACTTTTGACAATTTTACAAACCTATCTACTTGCCTATATCACTCCACTTGCTTTTCGCGTAGTCGGGGAAAATCATTGGTAAATGACAAAACATCTTGTCTAGTCCAAGGGACATGTACATATCGTCCACCTGGAATTTCTCTCATAGGGCATTCTGTACCTTTTCCTTTTCTCTCATTGGGAAAGCTGCAAACATTTTGTCTGAGGGAACCTCTTGTTTTCGATACCACCTACTTTTCCATTTATCCACATCTTCCCATTTTCTTAACAAAATGATTATGTCTTTAATCTGAGTTATTCGTCCTGTGGTGTTTAGATTTTCAATATCTTTTTCAGAAAAATCTACTCGAAATGGTTTTTGTAAAGCTTTCACTTTCAATGTCTATACCCATTTCATTTGCCACTTCTTCTAGTCTTACATGTAGATTCTTTGCTCTCCAAGTTATACTTTTGCATAGAAATAATAATTCTTCATCCTGATAGGTTTTTAACTTTTCTGTGGGGATAGTCCCTACTATTAATTCTTCCAAAACCATCCTTAGCTTGGCCACATCTATAGATTGGATTTCTCTGTCTTTTCTCTGTAAACTCCTCAACCATTCACTTAATTCTTCTGAAGTACGCCCTACTGGTTTTTCCTCATTACCTCGTTCTGAGTCTCTTGGTGTTTCAGATACAGATTCTGTAGTCATTGTCAGTCTTTCCACTAAACTTGGATTTACTGTCAAGTTTTTAGGCGTACTTTGCTCTGATGTACTTGCTGTCTGTTTCCATGGGTTCTCGTCTGAACTCTTTCTTGGCCTCTCAATTTGTTTATTACTGTTATAAGGGACCGTCAGACAATGCTCACCATCCTTTTGTTTATCAAAAATAGGCATCACAGGTCCTATAAATACAGGAACAGTTACGGCTTCTAAGTTTTTTGTCAATTCCCTAATTTTTTCAGTTAATTCTAAAGTTGTTTTCGCTAATTCTGCCGAATTTTCATTACTTGTTTTAACATCCTGTTTTTTCTCTATCTCTCTGAATGAATTATTTCTTCCAATCTCTTGTGTTACTGATTCAACTTTTATGTTTCGCAGAGTCTCTCTCATTGGGGCACTTGGTATCAGTATGTCAGAATCTGGTTGATACGGGGGTGGATTTTTATAAAACATGTCATCAAGAACATCATCCTCCGATTCATGTACTCCATACCCTCCTGACTCTATATTATTTCTTTTCCATACATTTTCTACAACTAACGTCTTCAGCATGTCTCACAGGAAAAAAAACATCAGCCATATTTGCACTTCGCCATCTCCTCATTCTGTCATCATGATTCTCCTGTCCATATGCTCGTGGCCTGCCCATACATAATGTGGTGCGTCACGCCTTACGCCTGCTTCAAGCAGGCGCAAGGTTTTGACGCAGAGGCGTCGGAAAAGTGTCTGAGTGGAATCTTGTAGATTTCACTCAGGCACTTTTGCGAGGCTTTACTGCTCTGGAACGTCCTCCCCGCACCAGAACACCCACAGGAAACCTGACGCAGGTTTCATGTGGAGCAGGGCTTTACAATGTGACGCATCTCCCTAGATGCGTCACATTGTAAATAGGGTGCAACGTGGCACATGGTTTACGCCGTCGCTGCGTCACAAAAGTGACGCAACGGCGGCGCAAAAGTGGCGCAAGGGGCTCGTAAATCAGCCCTCTGGAACCTAAGACCAAGATTTCACAGGTGACCTTCGCTACAATATATTTCTCTAATACAGAAAATGTCCCTAATGGCAACACACGACGATGTTACCGAATCGAACCCAGACAATGCGTCGTGCAACTCCAATCGTCACACGTTTTCCCCGTATACCTACAGGGCAACAACAATTCCGTCTTTCCCGAGAGCAGCGCTTACCTCTGCTCTACTACGGAACCGTTACAAACTTCCGACTTCCTACATCCCAGAAGCCGTCAAACAACATAAAACTCAACGCGACACAACATAGAGTGTTAGTAAATAAACCAATGCTTTCCCACAATCAATAATCAATAAGCAATTTACAAGCAATAATCACCAAACCAAAACAATAAAACCATCATACTCCTACCAGAAAAACTGATCCAGCGCAAGACAGGGTAATGGGGAGCAACCTGTACCAATATCCTCCCTGCGTCGCAGATTTGACGTCACACTAGCTCATTCACACATGCAGTCATTGGTGGGGCCCATAACACCAACACTCACACGTCTCTTTCACTAGTCTGCACACATAGGAGGGATGAGTAATTCAAGCGCTGGACATGTGGGGGGAACAACTTATAACCTATAGGGAGAGATAAGCTATTTTACAAAACATACATTAACGCCCTTTGCCTACAGATCCATAATCCTAAAACATCAAGGCACTCCTCCCACTTGGTCAATGGACCAATTTAGTTGGATTGGTTGATGGTGATTTAGAACCAGCTAAAACACATTTTAAGACTTCAGAATCTTTCTCTAAATGAAAACCCACTACCCATTATTTCTCGTTAATCAATAGTTGTTTATCTAAAATTTATAATGATTTAAATTTGCATTTGTCTCGTCAAAGTTTGGCAAATGTTATATCAAATTTTCAGTAAATCGCAGAACATCATTTTTACCTAATCTGGCTATCTGGGGCTTCTCTATTTCATTGGCTCAGCATAACCGAGTTCTGTCATCAATCGCCCAAATATATAAGGCCAAAGCTCAGAGTCCAAAGTCTCTATTCGGCACGCATCAGTTCCAAAGATCGGCAAGGGACCAAAGACGTGCAAGCATCAATCATTGCCCGTGGAGATGGTAAATAGTCTGCAGTCATCAGACGATCAGGCAGCATCCGGACCCTCAAGATTCAGGAGCGATGAAGGAGAACAGGAAGAAGATGAGCAGCCCTCTCTCTCTATTCTACTACTCTTTTATAACAAAATGAAGTAAAGAAGATATATTTTCAAACTTTAGAACCATTGTGATTGGCTGGTCGAGATCGTCTGACTTAAGATTTCCAAATTTTCAGTACAGTTCGAGGGGTGAAGTCATTGGTCAGTGAAGAGTCGGCTTGTTCCGGTTTATTGTAAGGTCGATTGCTCTCCTGTCTTGGCAGACCTCCCGTTTCATAGCCTTGTCTGGGTACATGGTGAACAAAGGTCGCGATTAGGTTTAGGAGATTTGTCGCGCATGCGCAGCACGCTCCGCGCTTCATGAGACAGTGGCCACTTCGACGTGTGGTGACAGCGGCCATCTTTGATTTAGGCCCAAATGCCAACTTAAGCGAAACAAACACAAAAGAGTAATTAATACATAGAAATAATGAATCTAATGTTAACCCCTTACTAATCCCTCTATGTGCTTGTAATTATCTAGCATATAGCGACATTTAAAGCCATTATATTCACCTTTTTCGGTCCTCCTCGTGGGGGCAATATCACAAAAGCAACATATATCATGCAGTATTCTATTACCACATATACTATCGTTAATATGCGAACAGATTTTAGTTATAAAGATTATTTAGCCATGCAAAATGCAAATCCCACGTGTAGTTCAAGTTTTAATAATGTTGGTTAGTATCCATGCATAACTCGTTTAATAATATTATAGTTAATAGATTATATAATTAGTATTCTCATGCAAAATAGAGGAGGTATACAACATTTTGTACTACCTGCTCCATCAACAGCATGGCTCGCAGAGCAACGCATGTGCTGCCCAGGCTCGACCTAAAAAAAAAAAAATCTATTCACGGATCCAACATTATCCAATACTTTTTAGTTTTACTAAAATTATATACATAATATACCTATAGGGGCTTTCAGGTAGCCCGATATTGCATTTTTCACATTTTCTTCTTCCCCCTACTACATGAACAATGAGACAAAGAGTCAGCCCACTTCAACCATTGGCTGACTTCACTGTGAGAGACAGCATGCTGCCCTCTCACAAGGAGCACATCTGCAGGCCAAAGACTCGAGTCTTATTTATGAAAAGTGACGCATCGCTGCGTGAAAACAGCAATGCGTCACTTTTCTTTGCGTCCTCCTTGCGACACCAATGATGCGTCATTTTTACAGTATGATGCATCATGTCGCAAGTAGTTACAGATATGTCAGTATTTCTGACGGATCTGTAGGTGCAAAAATGACACATTGCTGGAGTGTGTCACAAAACAACTCCAGCAATGGGTCATTACACATGGGCAAGTCCCATGTTAAATGTTCCTGCGTCAGTCTTCCCAGCCATGAGGCAGGTGTAAGATATTTACGCATTTGCGTCCTACAAGTGGTGCAGTGAAATCTTATAGACTTCACTGTGTCACTTCTATGACCCTTTCTTGCGTCGGAACACCACTCTGTAAGAAACTGGCCCTATATGTACTGCACCAAAGTGAGGTACACTGTGTATAGAGTTCAAGAGTCTCCAGAGGTTTGGCAGAGGTTAAAGTTAGATAGAACCTTACTCTCTAAAGTGGTAGCTTGGTCGAGCAGTAAGGCAGTATCAGAGGACAGTGTAAAGCATTTGATGTACTCACTAAGTCAGCAAATGAATCCACACACTCAAGAACTGAACTCTAGTCCAATTGTTTTGTATAAAAAATCTACTATTGTTTTATTTCTAGAACCAACCAAGCCTGGTACAGGTAAGCATTTAAATACTTTTCAGTAGTAAATTGCTTGTATGAATACAGTTCAAAATTGCAGAGTAACGTGTACTGGTTTTGGTTACAGTTTTAAGTAAGCAGTTTGCAACACATTGCAGGTATAGTACATTCAATTGAATGGGCTTTTTAAGTAAAATGCAGTTAATTACTTTTCAGATTACTTTTGCTAACACAGGGCTGGATCCTAGATTTAGCCCTGTGACATTTCCTGAAAACAGGTGAGTAAATGCGTTTTGGTTAAAGGTATCATTTTTAAGGAATATTATTGTATTTCAAACGTTGACACAGAAACTTTTTCACATAGAATCACCAATGTTATCCTATGGGAGGAATTTCACTTAGCAGGTGAGTTTGGTTATTGTTACTTTTTCTTACTTAGTGCTGGATCTTGGATTCAGCACGGGACATTTCCTGAAAACAGTTGAGAAAATGCGTTTTGGTTACTTGGCTGATTTTTAAGGAATATTTGTAGTTTTCAATAGTCGACATTAAGAAAATTTTTGGGAGAAAAAGTGTCAATGTTATCCTATGAGGAAAAATGAGTTATTGGTTTCAAGGTAAGTAATCGGTCTTTTGAGTTAGGGTTCTGGGGTTAGACTCAGGGGTCTCCCAGGGTCAGTGATGCACTGTTGTTGCACCCTCAGCGGAACTCGGGCGGCCGGGTGCAGGGTGTTGAGGCCCAATGTTATCCTATGAGAGATAGGGGGACTCTGGTTGGTGGCGGCTGGCAAGCACGCCACAGGGTTGTGGGAGCAAGGCTCCTAGGGTTAAGCTCAGGGCAAGTTGGGGACCAAGTTAACACCAAAGGGGCACCCTCAGCAGCGCTAGAGCAGGGTGCAGTTTTGAGGTCGGATGCCCTGTTGAGTTCAATGGAGATTCTCCGGGACAAAGAAACAGTGCAGGCTCGGGGACGAAGATCTTCCAGGAGCGACCACCACTTTGAGGGGTAAGTTGGTATGTAGAGGGATGGTTAGGCACCACTGGGTTGGGCATACAAGGTCGTGGGGCGTCGGGTGCAGGGGTGCCTTTGGACATCGGATTTTCTTACCCGCTCTGGTCGCGGTAGGGAGGGTCTTCTGGATTGAGGCTGAAGGCGTCGTTTGGAGGCTTGAGGCAGGTCAGTGGTCACCGGACCTCGGGTCAGGATCGCCGCGGGGACCTCCTATTAGTGTTTATTCACTCAAACACGGACCAGGCTCGGCGGGTGCAGAGTGTGCTGGATTTGCGGTTTCTGGCTGGCACCAGAAGCTGCAGTTCAAACACGTCCGTTGTTCAGGGGAGAAGCAGCTTGGAAAGTGAATGCAGGCAGGTCCGCTGGGGTTTTCGAGGTTGCTGGCCGCGGGACATGCCGGGGTTTTAGAGGAGCAGGTTCGAGGGGAGACAGGCCTGTAGGGCTGGGGCCAAGTCAGTGGGCGTCGTCCTCTTGTTAGCTCTGCAGGGCTTCTCGGCCTTCTTCTTCTCCATCTTTTCTTGTGGTTGCTGGATCTGAGGAAGTAAGGTTCAGGGTGCCCCTAAATACTAAATTTAGGGGTGTTACAGGTAGGTAAATGGGTCCCTTCCCTGGGGTGGGTACACCCCCCATTCTGCCATTTTCCAGTGGGAGGAGGGCAGGAGCCTGTCTCTGGTTGGCTGGGTCCCCCCAACCTCAAGATGGCGGAGACTCGAGGTTGTGCTTCACCTCGCCTCCCCCACCTTAGGGGTGGAGTTGACAGAGGTGGGCACACCTCTCTTCCTCACTTGTTTTTCCCACCGGTTCTTCCACCGAAAGTGGGGGGTAGTAACCAGTGGAGACCAGTTACTGAAAGCAGCATATGGTCTGGAGAAGCTCACAAAGGCAGCATGTCTTTGAAGCTTCCCCTTCCTGAACCCTGCCCATCCTGGGGGAGGAGGCTTGGCACCTCGTCCCAGGTTGTGCATTGTTTCAGGCCCCCGAGAGCAGCAAGCTCTCGACCCAGGGGTCCAGAAACATGTCTGGTGGTGGCAGCCTGAGCAGCCACACAGTCAGGTCACTGGGAGTTGGTCGAGTTTCAGGGGGCATCTCTAAGATGCCCTCTGTCGTGCATTTTACATTAAATCCCACACTGGCATCAGTGTGGGTTTAATGTGCTGAGAAGTTTGATACCAAACTTCCCAGTCTTCAGTGTAGCCATTATGGTGCTGTGGAGTTCGTAATGACAGCCTCCCAGCACCATATACTCTTAATGGCAGCACTGCACTTACAGGGCCCAGGAATGGACCTGGGTACTGTAGGGGTACAGGGCTCATGCACCTGTACCCTCACCACTGGCATAGGGCACCCAGCTAGAGGGGTAACTGATGTATGCCAGGGCAGTGGTTTGTGGGTGTGGCATACAGGGATGTGTACCATGTTGACTCTATGTCTTGTTTTGCACCTAGACACCCAGCTTACAAAGGCAGAGTGTGTGTGTGTGTCAGGTTACAGGGCCTCTAATGGTGGCACAATAAGTGCTGTAGCCCTTGGGGGGCCTTCTCTGGTCATAGTGCCCTGGGTACCTATGGTACCATTTACCAGGGGCTGACATGTGGTCAGAGATGCCAATTGGGTTTAGGCTTCAATGCAGTTTTAGGGAAGGAACACATGCCCTGGGAACATGATTTGCAGGAGCCCAGGGCACACTTAGTCAAAGTACATCAGCCATTCAGCAAAAAGTGGGGGCATACCATGCAAGAAAGAGGGCACTTTCTCACACACCCCCTGCATACTTTATACCTGGCACAGGTATAATGTGGTGCAGGAGTTTACAAAGTGACGCATCTACCTAGATGCGTCACTTTGTAAATATGGTGCAACATGACATATATTTTACGCAGCTGGTGCATCACAAAAAGTGATGCACCATGCACTCATCCTGTGCTCACATATTTGAAGGGGCCCTCATATGTGATAATGCAGAAAAACTAGGCTCAGTGAACTATAGGGTCCTCATTTACAATGAAATGTTGCAGTTCACTGGCAAAAGCCATTTTGCTGGACTGAGCTGTGTCATTTGAAAAGCACATAGATGCGTCATATTAACAACAATATGACGCATCCCTGTGCTTTTCTCTGCGCTGGTGCACAATTGGCTGCCATGCGCCAACACAGGCACCCTTGCACCATGGTGCAAGGGTACCTGCGTTGTGGGGATGATTGTTTTTGTGCAGGAAGGGGAAGGAACACCTTCCTGCACAAAAACAATAATTGATGGTGTTTTCCTCTTTCTGTATGTGCTGCAGAATGCAGCACGCATAAAAAGCGGAAATAACGAGGAGAAATAAAAGTATTTCTCCTCATTGCACTTCCGTACATCTCCCCTGGGGCGGCGTAGGATTCTGACGCATTCCCAGAAATGTAAATCTGGGAATTCTGCAGAACCATGGGAGTTGCGTGGGAACACCCACAGCAACGCAAAGTATTGCATGAAAGGGGGCCATATTTACAAGGCCATGAAAAGTCACGCAGCGTGGCTTTGCGTCACCTTGCAAATATGGGCCAACACACTGTGCCGCCAGGGCATCAAAAAAAGTGACTCATCGGCGGGGCAATAAGCCCCATATTATTTGCCTAGAATAGCGCAATTTGGTAAAGCAGAGAAGCTGTAATAGATCTTTGTGTATGATGTTAGAGCTTTCCCTATATTTTTTTGTTACAATTTTCTACAGCACCTACTTACAAGGTAAGAAGAACACTTCATGATAAAACCACAGTACTTATTTTTTCAGGGAGAATAAGTGATTTGGGATGGATTCAAAGGATATTGTGCCAAGACTATGTTTTTTAACATGGTTTCCATTTTCCAGGATCGGTAGTTATAGCCAATAGGCCACATCTCCTTATGTGAAAGCTTGGCTCACTTGGGCTTGAGATTCCAAGAGGAGGATCTCTAGCTAAGCTGGAGCCAGCCATCTGGGTCGAGCCTGAGGCGAGTTTTCAGTGGCTGTAACTTAATTAGCTGGAGGTCAATAAGAACAGAACTAATTCAGTCTGGACACAACCTTGGCACCGCTTCTCTGCCAACTGTCAGCTTGATTTCATTGCAGTTTACACAGACACTAAACTAACATTTGACAAATAAACACCAGAACTGGTGGCAGGTAAAATAGAATATCAGCATACCTCTACTATATCAGGTCCAGCATCTTGTCATGGATGCCTCCCTCTTATATGCATAGGAAGTCCTCTCATGGGCCAAGAACTACCTCCAACGTACCATCATGAGCATTTTCCTGCAGGTGCCCCATATTCCCGCAGTTGCCCCATATACTAAAAATGAACCTCTACTAGGCCTCATACACCAAGAATTACCTCTACTAGATCAGCACCAACATTTTTCCACAAGTAAAGCATATGCCAAGGATTACCTCTTGTATGCCAGTGTGAGTATTTTGTCATGGGTATTGCATATGCCAGGTAATACACCTCTAGTATACTAGTGCCAAGAAATATCCTAGTGCAAAGTATTGCCTCTAATATGGTAGTGCCCATTACTCTGAATGCCAATTACTTTGGTAAATGTGTTATGCTAAGAATTTCTTTCAGTATTCCAGGGACAAAGGCAGACTCACATTCTCACTAACTCATGCTCATCCACACCCACTTACTGACACTCATTCTCATTGATTCTCACTCATTCTGTCACTTCCTTGCTCAGAGCCACTCGTTCGTACTCACTCTCACTCATTCTTGGGCTCTCATTTACCATGTAATATATACTTTCCTGAACACTGCCAGCAGAAATGTTGCATCAGGCTAAGTCAATTTGCATAGCTCTTCTTAGAGGTTGTAGTCTGCATGAGCACTATATATTTTATTCATCTCCCCAAAAAAGATTTATAGAGAAATCACTAATATAATATGTATTTTATAAAGCATGTTGGACAGGTACATTTCATAGTGGACTTGACACTCTCTATGCTGTGGGTTTTAGAATAGAAAAGAAAGCATGGGCAGTGTAGTTGTAATGCAAGCTATTAAGAGTCGCTGTTTGTGTTGAAGGGACCTCTATGCAGGACATTACCCATCCTTCCACATATTCAACTTTCAGTGAGTTGTACTTTGTCAAATAATACCTGAAGGCATTCTACTGGTAGTCATTTCATGGAGACTACCCTGTTTTGTGCTTGTTCTTAGTAACATTAGTGCCGTCCTACATCGGGCCAGTTCAGTTGCCATCTAGAAAGGAACTGCTCAATCTTGAAATCTGATCACAACTCATTTATTATTTAACATGTTATAGATCTGTGGTAATTTTACCCAACGGATTGGTCCTCCTTTTGTGTTGGAAGAAAAGAAAAGCTGCATTGGCATTCAAACCTGTGACTTGCCAGTCACACATCCCAACTTCAGGTGACTTAAACCTCTAAGGGGCATATCAGCAGGGGCCGGCGATAGTTAGTGCTAGCGCTAGGATAATTATCGCCAGCTATCACTGCTCTCTATCGCGGAGATAGCGTGCTATCAGCAACGCTTATCTCCAAAGCGATAGAAATGCAAGCGTTAGCTGGAGAACAGTGTGATTATCGCTGGAAATCCGGCGATAATCGCACAGTGACCGGCGATACCTTGCTGATAGGGCAGGGTGGTCTTAGCCATGTAATCCACCTCCCATTGGGTTACATGGCTAAGTCAGAACTAAAGCAGGCATAAGGAAAGTAGCGATAACCATGGTTAGCGCTACTTTTCTAATCGCTATGCTTGTTAGCGATTCCCTTGATAATTGGAGAAATGTCGGTTAGCGATATTCCTCCAGTTATTTCGGGAAGGAACGCCCACTTTGCATCTCATTAGAGATGCAAAGCTGGGCGTTCAGTAAACAGGCACTAAGGCAAGGATTTACGCGATAGCTTGACCTTGCTGATATAGCGATAAAATTATCGCCGCTTTTTGGCCGAAAACGGCCGCAAAAGCGGCGATAATTTTTTATCGCCGACTTGTAGATATGCCCCATAGTATTCCTTTATTCGGTCTCAAATAAGCATATAATGCAATGCCAAGAGGGCAGAAATCTTTCCACTGAACATTGGCAACTGTAATATTCTCATTTTATATCGAGGTGGTTTTACAAAATTATTTGGGGCTTATTGCATTGGATAATTTCATATTATAAGAACTTCCTGACATTTGGTTGATGTTAAGTCTGGAAGTCTATGGTACTGTTAATAGTACAGAAAAGCAAGCTACTTCCAGCTTATTTCATTAAAGAATTTGGATGTAATTAACGGAGGCACTGGATTTTTACCTTGGCTTTTGTTGTTGCTTCATCGAAGAAAGGTACACTCTTCTATTTGTCCACCAATTTTTTGTAATGATCAGATCATTGACAGGACGACCTTTGTATTTTTTGTATATTTAATCAGACATCATTATTCGCACACAATAGTTTGGCAGAAAAGAGAGGTATTGGGCCACAGAATGTGAAACAGCGAAAGATAGATGATTTTTTTCCACTTATCGGTTAGCCAGACAAGAACCTTTGACAACATGCTCAGTGTTAGATGAAGAACCTGGGGGCTTATTATCAAGGGCAATATCACCGCTTTAGCTGCACTTTTTGCCGCTAAAGCAGTGATATTTTTATCGCCCTATTAGCAAGCTATCACTAACAGCTGTTAGCGACAGTTTACTGGCAATAGCCCCCATTTTTTTGCCTCTTTGCATGTCAGCGATATTTTTCGCTAATGACATGTAAAGTAGGCATTCCTCATTAAAAGTAAATGGAAACAGTCGCCAAGACAAGTTCTCCCTATTATCTATGCCCGCGTTGCGATAAAAAAAGTCGCGCTAACCGCGATTATCGCCGTAAACTAACGTTTGCAAAAATCCAGACTTAGCCACACATATAATGGGAGGTGGATTCTATGGCTGAATCCACATCTCCCTATCATCAAGGTTTTCCCTATCGCTGCAGGAATATCGCTGGATTTTCAGCGATATTCCTGATTTTCACAGCTATCGCTGGAGTTTTTATCATCTTGGAGATAAGCGTTGATAATAACGCGCTATCTCGGCAATGTAATCCAGGGATAGCCGACGATAAATAAACTCGCGCTAAGCGCGCTTAGCGATAATTATCGCTGGCCGTTGATAATATGGCCCCTGGTCTGCCATCTTCCAGCATTTTGCCAGAAGGACATACACCATTGCTTGATTCGGATTCTGTTGCTTATACAACAATTGCACACCAAAGGCTCCTAGTCTATGTCCTTCAGAGAGCAGTTCTCTTGATGCAGGCCAGAGGTTCCGCAGGGTAGTCCTTCTTCTTCTTGTTTCTTCCATGCAGGGATCTGTGTTGCTGAGCAGCTCTCCCATATTTGTCCAGGCTTCTGGGTTGGCAAGCAGAGGGGGACCGCTGACCGATGGGGTGCAGGGTGCCACCCTTAATGATGACCACTTCACCTAAAGTATAGCAAAATATTGTCCCAAAAAAACCGAAATGGATAAAATCTCTCCTGGAGCTTCAGGCCCGGCTAACCCCTCCTACAAGTGTGGATACCTTTCTATAACACTCCCCTTTCAGCACCTCTGCTAATTCAATTACATCTCCCATCTGGCTGGACGAGCAGAAAGTGGGGGTGGACTGGTTTCTGTCCTTACTTTCTGTCTCCCTTTGAAGATCAGTTTGGCCACCCAGCCTCCTTCCTTCCTTCTGCAGCAGCAGATCCCCTCCCACCAGAAGTCTCTTTGTCTCAGCACAGGCCACTGCATACCTCATCAAGAGTGCTTGGCTCAGCCTGTCAAAGGTTGGCCAATCAGAAGAGGCTGCTACAGGGCTGAATTCAGGCACATCAGACAAGCAAGGGGTATATTAGCAACGCTTTGTGATAAATATCACAAAGCGCGTTTAGCGAGTATTTTTTAATCGCCGGCTATAGCTGAATCCCATTGCCGAGACAGCACGTTATTATTAAAAACGGCTATCTCCACGGCGATGAAAAATCCAGCGATAGCGGCTAAAAGCAGAATTATCGCATGAATTACAGCGATAATAACCCAGCGTTAGGGGGGTGGTTGCTGATAGGCATTGGTGGTCTCAGCCACACAATCCACCCCACCATTGAGTTGAATGGACAAGTCAGGTTTTGAGCAGGTGTTAAAAACCTGTGATAACCGCGGTTAGAGCAACTTTCATTTTCACTAACCGGGTCCCAGGGCCGCATTGCTGATAGGAGGTAGGTGTGTTTGCAAGTGGATTCCTGTTGTTTTCGTGGGGCACGCCTACTCTGCATGTCATTAGCGATAAATATCACTGACATGCAAACTGGCAATGGAAACGGTCGCTGTCACTGGAAAGCTGTCGCTAACAGCTGTTAGCGACAGCTTGTTAATTGAGCGACAATAATAACGCCGCTTTAGCAGCAGAAAGTGCCGCTAAAGAAGCGTAAATGCCCTTGCTAATATGCCCCCAAGTTCTTTAACTTATTTTCTGTAATATGTATAATAAATCCAACCTTGGCAAGTTGATGAATTTATTGCAACTATAATTTTCATTCTTTGAAGTATTATTTTAGCTCACTTCTGTCAAAAGCTAGACTTTAAGTTTAAATAAAGCCTTCCCATGTTAGCCTATGGAGCTAATGCACTACAACAGGGAAAAACGAAGGGGCATATTATCAAGAAACGGCATTAAAATTATCGCCACTTTAGTGGCAGTAAACTGCCGCTAAAGCGGCCATAATGGGCTTTATAATATGCCCTTGAGAATTCCCATAGAAGCCCATGTTCTGGTGTCAACATGGGCTTCTATTGGAATTCTCTGCTGCATATTATTAAGCCCATTATTGCCGCTTTAGCGGCAGTTTTCTGCCGCTAAAGCGGTGATAATTTTAACGCCGTGCTTGATAATATGCCCCTAAGATCTTTGTGGCAGGACCTGCTAGGTGGGTACCTGACAATACAATGTACGAGAACACTGTAGACAGTGTTAAGGACGTATAGAATGTGGCCACAGCAGATGAAGCGGCTGTATGGCAGGAACGGACAGGTACTCTAGATGAAGATGGGTGCTGGACTCATCTGTCCGACAGCCGGAGATGGCTGCTGCCTAATGCATATGTTTTCCCAGTTGTCACTATGGCTCATGGTCCCGCTCACATTAACGCAAAAGGGATCTGTAAATTGTTAGACCCAGTGTGGCAAAATGATCTTATTCCCAAGGTAAGTGCACAATTAGTGAAGACTTGTATGATTTGTTTGAAGCATAATCCTGGAAAAGGGACCCTTGTGGCTCCTGGGAATTTTGCACCACCCTCATTTCCCTTTGAGGTTCTTCAAATGGATTTCATTGAGCTAGAACGAGTGAATAATTTGAAGTACGTCCTAGTGGTAGTGTGTGCTTTCAGTAAGTGGGTGGAGGCGTACCCTGTGATGGAAAATACTGCTAGTGCCACGGCGAAAGCACTCATTAAATAGTTCTTTCCTCGCTACATATTGCCTCGGGTGATCTGGAGTGACAACGGCAGCCATTTTAATGCCCGACTTATGCAGTTGGTGTGTGAAGGGTTGCACATAAATCAGAAGTTTCATGCCTCAAATCACCCCCAATCTGCAGGTCTTGTGGAGAATTACAATGGAACGATTAAGTTAAAATTGGGCAAAATACAGGAGAGCACAGGTCTGAAGTGGCCGGATGCGTTACCATTAGCCCTTTCATCCACAAGAATGACTGCACACACGAGGGCAGGATTATCTCCTTATGAGGTAGTTATTGGGTGCCCAGCCAATATCTGGGGTGTCCCTAGGCCCAAGAGATTGAGTATCCAATGATGAGTCACTGCGACCACTTCCTGAGAGTCCTGGGCACACACTGCAGCCCGGAGACTGGGTCTTGATCCAAAACTTTGCGAGGACCGAGGCTTTGGAGCCTCGCTGGCTCGGGCCTAAACAAGTGCTGTTGGCCACGAAGACTGCAGTAAAGGTGGATGGGAGAAAGCATTGGATCCATGCTCACCACACCAAACGGGTGCCACTGCCACTCCCTTATGACCGGTGGGTCCAAGAAGGAATCGGAGATCAGGAATGTGCGCGCGTACCACAGTTTGTTCCCTTTTCGGATGCCCGGTTGACCTGGACGGAGACAGAAAAGGAGAACGACGACGTGCTGCTGGAAGCTGTCCCACCTAAAATAAGGGCAGCCCGAGCGTCCTCCGACACTGAACAGCGAGTGTTGGAGTCTGGGAGTGTTGTTGAGCCTGAAACTCCGTTGCTTTTTCCTGATCAAACAGTGCCTGGGTCTGCATGATATGACCTGCGTCCACAACCAACGAAGAGCACCAGAGGGAAATAGAGAGTCATGGATTTCAGTTTATGGTAAGAGCACGATATCTGTTGTGCCTGCCGAAAAAGAGAGACACTGATGCACTGCTTGGAACACTTAGGGGCATATTATCAAGCACAGCGTTAAAATTATCGGCGCTTTAGCGGCAGAAAACTGCTGCTAAAGAGGCGATAATGGGCTTGATAATATGCCGCAGAGAATTCCAATAGAAGCCCATTTTGACACCAGAACATGGGCTTCTATGGTAATTCCCTGCGGCATATTATCAAGTCCATTATCACCGCCTTAGCGGCAGTTTTCTGCCGCTAAAGCAGCGATAATTTTAACCCTGTTTCTTGATAATATGCCCCTTGGACTTTCGAGTGAGCTGTGAGTGTTTGCCAGGAGGGCACTCTGACAGATACTAAAAGGGACTCATTTCATGGGAGAGGCCTAGACTGGGAGGCCCTACGCGGAAGAAGACAACTGGTACAGTTTGATGGACAATAGAAGCCTACCCCACGCTCCTCACCTCTCCTGCTCTTCTTAAGGGGACCCTGCCTGCCACTTGGGAGCGACCACTGCGCCTTCGGCCTGGTCACCCCCACGCTCCTCACCTCTCCTGCTCCTGAGCCTCCTGCTGCCTGAGCACATCGCCGCTGCGAGCCGACGCCGATTGCAACGCCCCAGCCGCCGCTGGGCCGCCTGCTTAGCCTGCACCCGTTTTTTCCCGCCGCTGCCTGCCTGCGGCCATGCCCCCACGCCAGACGATTGGCTACCACGATCCCGCCTCCCAGCTGACCCGCCCTCCCGGCTCCCTTCTTATGACGCCCCCTCAGCGGACGCGCGCAGCGGGAGCACCGACTGAGCGCCGAAGGTGCGCCAAAGGTAAGCCCGTCTGTGCCCGCCCGCGCCTGGACCGCGCCCAGTGCCAGGACCCCTGGCCCCCGCAGACTCCAGCCCTCCCGCCAGACCTACGACACCACCGAACTCTACGCACTCAACGCCGGCCGAACCCCGGGTTGCTACCGAGCCACCCCGAGACGCACCCACGGACCCTTCTGCTGCCACTCCTGCAAGTTCACCTGCATCCGGACCTGCACTACTCCTGCACCGACCAAGACCAAGACGAGCAACAGCAGCAGCCACCTAAAGTGCATCCTACCCAACACCCGCTCCGTCCACAGACACGCCATCGAGCTCTGGAACCTGCTCGACACTACTTCACCAGACGTCGCCTTCCTCACGGAAACCTGGATGAACGCCTCTTCAGCGCCCGACATCGCCATCGCCATCCCAGACGGCTATAAGATCATCCGAAGGGACCGCATCAACCAGACCGGAGGAGGCATCGCCATCATCCACAGGAACACCATCCGCATCACGACCAACACCGACGACACCCTCGCACCCGCCGAGCACCTGCACTTCCAGGTCCACATCAACCCCAAGACCACCCTCAGAGGCACCCTCATCTACAGACCCCCGGGACCACGCACACAATTCAACGAAGACATCGCCGACTTCATCAGCCCGCACGTCCTCCCCTCCGCTGACTACATCCTCCTCGGGGACCTCAACTTCCACCTGGAGAACAACAACGACCGCAACACCACCACCCTGCTGGACAACCTCGCAAACCTCGGACTCAAGCAGCTGGTGACCACCCCCACCCACTACGCCGGACACACACTCGACCCAGTCTTCTCATCCAGCAAGAACTTCGCCTTCAGCCACGCCACCGGACTCCACTGGACGGACCACAGCTGCGTCCACTTCAGCTTCAAAAGGACCACGATCCACTACCAACAGCAACAGGTTGCACGCAGAAGCTGGAACAAGATCACAGCCGACCAGCTCACGACTTCCCTGAGCAAGAACCCACCCACCAGCGCAACGAACCCCAGCCAAGCGGCCACCAACCTCACGAAATGGATCAGCGACTGCGCAGACGACCTCGCCCCCCTGCGGACCCCGCCTAGCAGACCCGGCAGCAAGAAAGCCCCATGGTTCACTGACGAACTCAAGAGCTCCAAGAAGGACTGCCGAGCCCTCGAGAGAACCAGGCGCAGAGACCCAACACCGGACAACATGACTGCCCTCAAGCTCGCCACCCGAAAACACCACCAACTCATCCACACAACCAAGAAAACTGCATTCAAGGAACGACTGGACAAAAACGCACACAACAGCAAGGAACTCTTCAACATCGTCAAAGAGCTCTCCAACCCCAACGCCGGAAACAACGACATCACCCCTTCGCAAGACCTCTGCAACTCCCTCGCCTCCTACTTCCACAACAAGATCGCGGACATACACAACAGCTTCAGCACTCAACCGACGCACGCCACGACCGAACCACCACCCCCCACCACCACCCTCCGCGCCTGGACCCCAATCAGCGCCGAAGACACCGTCCGCACGATGAACTCCATCCACTCCGGATCTCCGACCGACCCCTGCCCTCACCACGTCTTCAACAAGGCCGACGCTGTCATCGCACCCCACCTGCGGGACATCATCAACACTTTCTTCGACACCGCGACCTTCCCGGAGAGCTGGAAGCACGCCGAACTCAGCGCTCTACTAAAGAAGCCATCAGCCGACCCCACCGACCTCAAGAACTACCGCCCCATCTCGCTGCTCCCGTTCCCTGCAAAAGTCATCGAGAAGACCGTCAACAAGCAGCTGGCCTCCTTCCTCGAGATAAACGGTTCCCTCGACCTCTCGCAGTCTGGCTTCCGAGCCAACCACAGCACCGAGACCGCCCTGATCGCAGCCACCGATGACATCCGAGCACTGCTTGACAACGGAGAAACCGCGGCCCTCATCCTCCTAGACCTCTCTGCGGCCTTCGACACTGTCTGCCACCGTACACTAGTGCAGCGACTCAGCAACGTCGGAATCCAGGAGAAGGAACTGGAATGGATCATCTCCTTCCTCGCCGGAAGGACACAGAGAGTCCTCCTCCCCCCGTTCAGATCTGAAGCCACCGAAGTCATCTGCGGCGTTCCTCAAGGGTCCTCGCTCAGTCCAACCCTCTTCAACGTCTACATGAGCCCCCTCGCAGACATCGCACGTCAGCACAACCTCAACATCATCTCCTACGCCAACGATACCCAGCTGATCCTCTCCCTCACCAACGACCCCGCCACCGCCAGAGCCAACCTTCACGAAGGGATGAAAGAGGTAGCCGAATGGATGAAGAACAGTCGCCTGAAACTGAACTCGGACAAGACGGAAGTCCTCATCCTGGGATCCTCACCCTCCGCCTGGGACGACTCCTGGTGGCCCCCCGCCCTAGGCAGTGCACCCCAACCAACAGACCACGCACGCAACCTGGGCTTCATCCTGGACTCCTCCCTCTCCATGACCAGACAAGTCAACGCCGTCTCCTCGTCGTGCTTCAACATCCTGCGCATGCTACGTAAGATCTTCCGTGGATCCCCACCGAGACCAGGAAGACGGTCACCCAGGCCCTCGTCACCAGCCGTCTGGACTACGGCAACTCCCTTTACGCCGGAACCACCGCCAAACTCCAGAAGAGACTCCAGCGGATCCAGAACGCCTCAGCACGACTCATCCTGGACATCCCCCATCACAGCCACATCTCCGGACACCTGAGAGACCTGCACTGGCTCCTGGTCAACAAGAGAATCACCTTCCGTCTCCTCACCCACGCACACAAAGCCCTACACAACCAAGGCCCAGGATACCTCAACAGCCGCCTCAACTTCTACGCTCCCAAACGCCAGCTTTGATCGACCGGCCACGCCCTCGCCACCGTCCCCCGCATCCGAAGAGCCACCAGAGGGGGACGGTCCTTCTCCTACCTCGCCGCCAAGACATGGAACTCCCTCCCGACCCACCTCCGCCTGACCCAGAACCACCTCGCCTTCAGGAAACAACTCAAGACCTGGCTGTTCGAGAGTAGCAGACCCCCCTCCCCTAGCGCCTTGAGACCCTCTGGGTGAGTAGTGCGCTATATAAATGCCTTGATTGATTGATTGATTACCAAAGAGGCTTAGAACAGACTTTGGCGAAGTTGCTTATTGAGTAAAGAAGATCGCAAGTGACTCCAGTATTATTTTATAAAGTATTTGAAAGTATTTATATAGCGCTTGCTAGACCCGGAGGTATCAGAGCGCTTCACAGGAGTATCAGACCATAGTTGCAGGTTACATCATTACAAAGGTTACACAGTTTTAGAGCATAGCTACATAGTTACATGTTAGGTCGAGACAAACAATAAGGGCATATACATAAGGGAAAAAGCAGGCAAGGGGAGAGATTCAGGGAAGAGGGGGTAGGAGCAGGGGAAGTAGATAGAGAATGAAGGAGGGAAAGAGGAGGGGGAGGGACACAGCATGAAAGGGGGAGGGTGACGGGGCCACAAACCGGTAGACGAGCAATAGCTGCGTCCAAAGTCCAGTAAGCTGTGATCCCAGGGGAAGTGGTATCATTCCCTGTCTCCGTTGCGAGAGGCTCCCTTTACACAGTGGACTCTCTCAGAGCGATCTCTGAGACTCCAAGGCCTACCTACTGGATCCTTCCCCAAAAAGGGGAGAGGGAGTGCTTTGGCAAGGGATGCCATACCATACCTCAACTGTGAGTGGCTCCCTTGGCGCTGTGGACTCTCTCAGAGGGATCACTGAGACTCCAGAGTAGAAATATTGGATCTTTCCCCGACAAGGGGAGAAGGAGTGCTTAGTCAAAGGGCACAAGGGACAGGGGGCTAGGTGGCGTAGCAGGCAAGGGGAGAGATTCAGGGGAGAGGGGATAGGAGAAGAGGAAGTAGACAAAGAATGAAAGAGGGAAAGCGGTGGGGGAGGGTGAGAGACAGAGCATGAAAGAGGAGGGAGAGGGTGAAGGGGGCACAAACCGGTAGATGAGTAAAAGCCCCGTCCAAGGTCCGGTAAGCTGTGATCCCAGGGGAATGGTATCATTCCCACATCTCCGCTGCGTGAGGCTCCCTTTACACAGTTGACTCTCTCAGAGGGGTCTCTGAGACTCCAAGGCCTACCTACTGGATCTTTCCCAAACAAGGGGAAAGGGAGTGCTTTGGCAAGGGGCGCCATACCATACCTCAACTGTGCGTGGCTCCTTTGACGCTGTGGACTCTCTCAGAGGGGTAACTGAGACTCCAGAGTGTGAATATTGGATCTTTCTCAACATGGGGAGAAGGAGTGCTTAGTCAAAGGGCAACAGGGACAGGGGGCTAGGAGGCGGGTCGGAACTGGCAGGTCAACAGAGGGGGAACAAACGGCAAAAGAAAAAATCACATTAATTATAAAAAGATAACACATTTAATACCGGGGTAAATTAGCGATCCAGAGAAAGACAGGATTGACGAGAGGCAAGGGTCAGGGAGAACAAAAGAAGGGAGTCAGAGAGTTGAAGAGTCCCACAAGGATAAGATACAGATAGAATGAAGAATGAAGGAGGGAAGAGGTGGGGAAGGGGGTAGGAGACACAGCGAGGAGACGAGTAAGTCCAGGCTAGGCCCAGAGGTATCAGAGCACTTTATTTGAGGATTAAGGTGTGTTACAGCGTTAAATCAATTGCATTTACATTACAGTTAGATCCGTTGCTAGTGCTTTGAATAAACATAGAAAAACAAAAGGAGGAAGAAAACAATGTCTGATGCCCAGTTTGCCCCTCTGCTCACCTTTGGGGACCACACAGGGCATAGATCTGAAATCGCCTGACTAGCGCCATTTTGAAGATAGGTGACATCACCCAGTATGTGATATTGGGCAAACATAGCAGGGTCCAGGAGTGTGAGTATAGGTAAAGTGAATGACCACTCCAAGATGGGCACCATAGTTTGTGAAGGGAGCAGGCCCATTTCTATTTCCATGCTCAGCAGATCCTCCAGATCAGGGAAGGGGGCGCCATCTTTGGGCTCGTAGGTAGGAGGACGACATGGTAGTCTAATTATAGTAACAGCTCCCAATGTGCCTCTGCGTGGGTGCTTCAGAGTGCTTCCTGCGCTATCCACTAGTTTGGTTTTATGTCCCCAGAGGCCTCCGCTGTCTCTCCCACTCGTGGTGAGCCCTTTCGTAGTCCACCTTGTACTCCTATCTCCTTGCTGATGCCAGCCGCCCCTGGAATTGCCTAGTAGATCTGCTCACACTTGTGGTGTCTGTTTATTGCCAGGTGCTTCATTAGTTTGCCCTGTAGGCATGACTAGGTGTGTCCCTTTCCTGTGTTAGGTAGACAGGCTCATTTGGGGCCTTTGCACCTTCATGAGACATTTTGTCCCGCGCGGGCGCCATGTTGCAGTCAGGCGCCACGTATTCTTTTTCATCCTCTCAGGTTTAATTATTAGTTTCTTGTTCAGAGGGCGAGAGAATCCCTGCACTTATATAGATCTCTTGCCCACGCTGGCTTTCTGCCCGTGGCTGCCTGATCGTCACGCCACTTGGTTTTCCCCGTCAGCTGATGCTATTGATCCGTGAAATGGCGGCTGACTCGCCTCCCTCCTCACTTTGTCGTCACTCACCCGACCGCTGCAGCCTGTGTAAAATGTGTAAGTAGGTGTTAGATACGTTTCCGTTTGGGCGATTAGTCGCGCAAGAGGAGAAGCCTCTGGCCGGCCCCACCCTTAGGTCAAAATGATCCTGGATGGCCTAGTTAGACCACTAAAACCAAAATTGTGGTATTATCTTGTATCTTTGTTGTAATTATCATATTGTTTGGTGTGATATTTTATTTAGAAGATAAACACCCAATGCATGTTCTGATAGGGACTACTCCTGATCTGCCTGAGCATTCGTTTGTTTCCTTAGCTCCGCATAAAGAAAGACATAGGCAGACATATTTTGGAAAAGCTTTCTTCAGATGCTCCATGAAGTACACCAAACGACTAATGCGACAAAGTGTTGGATTTGTGGTTTACTCCCTTCTATGACTCATAAGAATGATCTCCTTATATCCCTGCCTCTATCATATCTAGGAAGTTGTGAAGCATGGTTCCAGCTCCTTACTGTAGTGTATACCCACTCGCATGCAGATACTGCCAAACTGACTAAAGAAGATTATGAAGCAGTGTTGGAATACATAGTGATGCACCAAGGTTACAGTCCAGGAAAAGGAGGGAAGCCAGATACTTTGCACCCCGATGCCTGTATGAATGTTTATGAGCAAAGTGCAAACAGTTCCTGTGAAAAAGATGAAATGACGAAGTTCCTAGGGTTTAATATCACAGAGTATTTTAGATCCTTCCATGAGAGAAATATCCCAGATAATGAGGCCATACCCATACCGATAATTGATACACCAGCCCCATTTTGTGTAGAAGGGGTTGGGAGTATTCCTGTGGGTCAGAGTCATTGTAATTACACATTTACATTGACCACGAATAGTAGTCCACCCTTGCTTACACACCCAAATATATACTTTGTCTGTGGGACACATGCTTATGTATGGCTCCCAAGGGGGTGGGCAGGACGCTGCTATGTTTCTTTCCTCCTACCCCCAGTTTACTTAGCCCTATCCAATTATCATAAGGATCATCAGTTCCAGAAAAAGGGTGCCTCATTGTATAGAGTAAAGAGAACTATTGACATTGAAGATGTTGATCAGACAGATACTACATCACAGCAATTCATTGATACTATGGAAGGCTTGATTCCTTTATGGGGACCTATGTATAATAGTAGGCAAATTCGTCATCTTACTAGAGTAGTGGAAGCTGTTATTAATACTACTGCTGGTATACTCACAAATATTACAGCTAAGCTTCAGGCTACCAGGCTCATTGATCTTCAAAATCGGATGGTCCTTGATGTCATCCTTGCAGATAGGGGTGGAGCCTGTTGTGTGATTGGCAGCAGCTGCTGCGTTTACATACCAGACCACGCCCCTACTGTGTTATCAGCTATTCAGAGACTCCATAGGGTAGCTTCCGACATACATGTAGATAATGGTACAGGGTCCCTGACACAGTGGTTCTGGAGTCTGATGTCTGCTTGGGGATGGAAGATTCTCATGGGTTTAGTAGTAGTTGCAGGGATCATCGTCACTTGTTGCCTTTGTGTGAATTTTCTTCCATCCTGTTGCACTTATTGCATGGCTAAACTCACCCCCTCTGTTCCAATAAGTGAGTCTAAAGCCAGGGATGCAATTATGGTGCTGAAAGAACTTCAGGAACTTATGGATATCGACAAAGGTATTTTCGAGGACAGAAGGTCCGAATTCTACTGAATCTTGCCCTAGTTTTGCACAGTTGCATATCCCTTAGGTTTTCCCTCATGCTGATAAAAGATAAAGAGTAAGTCTGATGGCCTCCACACATTTATATTTAGCTTATAACGCTAAAAGGAGGGTCTGTAGGTTTCAAAATAATCATAGGGCTAGGCCCCTTCTGTTACGCTATTTAGATTAGCCTTATATAGCTAAATATAGCAGTGTTAAGTATCTATATTTACAACCCACTGAGCTATAATAATAAAGATGATGTTTTACAGTATAGGTTAGTCTTGGAAGGGTGGCATCCATTTTGTATGCTGGACGCCATTTTATATTTTGGTTATCTATGAACACGCGGTGAGCTTCAAACTGCAAACTAGGTAGGCCCAGATAGTTGCGCCATGACACTTGTTGTTCACCTCATAAGTATACGTCCAGTTTCGTTTCTGTATTGAGCAAGGGGCGCTCCTTTGCTTATGAATAGGCCCTTTCTGTGCGTGAGCAATGTGCTGTTCACAGCACCTCTCCTACGTGGGGAGGAGTATGGATGCGGCTGGCTGACCTTGACTAGAAGACACCATGTGCCCGTCTCGGGCTAGTGATGTATGCCCCTCTGCCTCCCTAGAATACGCATCCCAAACCTGTAACTTTCCCTTGTAGGCGTGCTCTAAAGGTTCATGACGTATTTGGTGTATTATACTATGGTGCGCATGATTATTGATTCAGTCCAGTAGCAAGCATCGCATGTAGCTTGTTTGTATTCTCTACTGGCTGACCGTTTCTTCAATAATATAGATAAGGCAGAGAGGTGGTGTAGTAACCTGGGTGACCCTAATCGGGTCACTTCCTTCAGCTGAGTGCCGTGTCACAGCACTTAGACCAATCACAACGCTGCATTGCAGCATTGTGATTGGTCAGTGGGGCCTGGCTGTGCTTCCTTTTCCAAGACGAGGAGAGCAGGAGCGGCTAGGTAAGTTTTTTTCTTTTTTATATTGCGCACCCCATTCCCGCATGACTCCTCCCCCATGCGACTCCCCCACCCCGCCACCCACGAGCCATGCTGGCTTCCACTGGTCAGGCGAGGAAGAATGTAACAAAACCAGGCTGTACAATTGCAGTGCCTACTTTGCCTTACATCCGCTTGCTAAGGTCACATCATCTTGGAAGCTGACCCATTTCCACAATAACAGGACCCATTTTATACTGACACTTCATCACAGCTGTTTCATTTTCTTTCTCCATTTTTAGTTTGAGTAGTGAGGTGCCCACCTCCTTTATACCTAACTTTGCTAGGACAACACATTTCCCAACAGTTTAGCAACCCCACCATGACCAACAGGGTCAGGGGGGCTAACTTGCTTTTGGGTAGGGGGTCTGCCTCCCAAGCCAATGGCTGCAATGAAGGCTAGCACCCAGCGAGGCTACTGACAGATGTCAGAATCTAGAACCACACCCTAAGCTCTCCACTGAAAGTTGGAGGCGCTGGTTTAGGGGCAACTGTGAGTTCCTGGAACCTCTTCTGCTGTTCATAGTGGGAGGCTATCAAGTCCTGTGGCAGACACCCTTCTTCCTCCCTCCCTTCTGTCAGTGCAGGGGTGGAACCCTGCTGTTTGACAGCTGCCTGACTTGTCAGGACTTCCTTGTGGTCAGGTGAAGCCTCACCAGTGCCAACTTTCGGTTTTTACTTTACTGGAACAGAATACCCTTGGCTCACTGGGACTTTCTTTGAAAGTGGCTGACCTTTTCGCCTCTTTTTTCCTTTCTTTTGGACCCCAGACTCCTAACTTTAGGGAATTTGTCCCTAGTAACTTTGGTTGGGGTGCACCCTCTGCGACCACCCCATTTGGGATCAGACCAACCTCTGGGAGGTCACTGCCTAGGTTACAATCTAAGGGGAAGTCTGAACTGACTACCACCTTATGCCAGCTAACGGTACCCTCCTTCTCCAGGGGCACTATGGCTACAGGTTTGGTTGTGACCTCACTTCAATCAATCAATCAATCATAGCATTTGTAAAGCGTACTACCTACCCGTGAGGGTCTCAAGGCGCTAAGGGGGGGAGTGCTGCTACTGTTCGAAGAGCCAGGTCTTAAGGAGTCTTCTGAAGGTCAGTAGGTCTGGGTTCTGCCGTAGGCGGATGGGGAGGGTGTTCCATGTCTTGGTGGCGAGGTAGGAGAATGATCTGCCACCTGCGGTCACTCTTCTGATGCGGGGGACAGAGGTGAGGGTGCGGTCTGTGGAGCGGAGCTGGCGGGTGGGGGTGTAGAAGCTGAGTCGGCTGTTGAGGTACACTGGTCCAGTGTTGTGGAGTGTCTTGTGTGCGTGGGTGAGGAGCTTGAAGGTTATCCTCTTGCTGACGGGGGCCAGTGCAGGTCTCTCAGGTGGGGTGTGATGTGGCTGCGGCGAGGGATGTCAAGGATCAGGCATGAGGAGGCGTTCTGGATGCGTTGGAGCCGTTTCATGAGTTTGGCCGAGGCTCCTGCGTAGAGGGCGTTTCCGTAGTCCAGTCTGCTGCTGATGAGGGCCTGGGTGACCGTCCTTCTTGTTTCGGTGGTGATCGACTTGTAGATCCTGCGGAGCATGCGCAGGGTGTTGAAGCAGGAGGAAGAGACGGCGTTAACCTGCTTTGTCATGGAGAGGGTGGAGTCGAGGATGACCCCTAGGTTGTGTGCATGGTTGGTGGGTGATGGGGCTGTTCCTAGTGCAGTCGGCCACCAGTAGTCATCCCAGGCCGAGGGGGTGGATCCGAGGATGAGGACCTCCGTCTTGTCCGAGTTCAGCTTCAGTCGGCTGTTCCTCATCCAATCGGCGACTGCCTTCATTCCTTCGTGGAGGTTGGTTTTGGCGGTGTGGGGGTCCATGGTGAGGGAGAGGATCAGCTGGGTGTCATCGGCATAGGAGATGATGTTGAGGTCGTGCAGTCGGACGACGTGGGCGAGTGGTGCCATGTAGATGTTGAACAGCATTGGGCTGAGGGATGAGCCCTGGGGCACGCCGCAGATGATCTCAGTGGCTTCAGAGCGGAAGGGGGGGAGGCGGACACTCTGTGTTCTGCTGGAGAGGAAGGAGGTGGTCCAGTCCAGGGCATTCTCTTGGATTCCGGCGTCGTGGAGGCGTGTTCGTAGTGTGTGGTGGCAGACCGTGTCGAAGGCGGCTGACAGGTCCAGGAACATGAGGGCCGCGGTTTCTGTGTTGTCTAGCAGGGTCTTGATGTCATCGGTGGCGGCGATGAGGGCAGTTTCGGCGTTTTAGTTGCTGTGGAACCCAGACTGGGAAGGGTCTAGGATGCTGTTCTCCTCGAGGAAGCTGGTCAGTTGTTTGTTGACGGCCTTCTCGATGACATTCGCTGGGAACAGGAGCAGGGAGATGGGTTGGAAGTTTTTGAAGACCTTGGGGTCTGCCTTAGGCTTCTTGAGTAAGGCGTTGATTTCTGCGTTCTTCCAGCTCTCCGGGAAGGTCGCTGTCTCGAAGGAGATGTTGATGGCTTTCCGTAGATGGGATGCGATGGTGGTGCTGGCTTTGTTGAAGATGTGGTGTGGGCAAGGGTCTGACGGGGATCCGGAGTGGACAGTGCTCATGATCTTGATGGTGTTGTCTTCGTTGATGTTGGTCCAGGAGAGCAGGTGGTTGGTGCGGGTGGTGGTTGTGGGGGCGGGGGTCTCAGTGGTTGCTGAGGTGTTCACGGCGTTGATGCTGTCATGGATGCCTGCGATCTTGCGGTGGAAGAAGGTGGCCAGTGAGCGCATAGGTCTTGCGAAGGTGGGATGTCGTTAGTGTTGGAGCTGGCGTTGGAGAATTCCTTTGCGATGTTGATGAGCTCTTTGTTGTTGTGTGCATTGTTGTCTAGGTGGACTTTGAAGGAGGCCCTTTTGGCGGATCTGATGAGGTGGTGGTGTCTGTGGGTGGCGTTCTTGTGGGCTGCGTAGATTTCCGGTGTTTGTTCACGGATCCAGTTCTTCTCCAGCTTTCAGCGGGTTTGCTTGGAGGCCTGGAGGTCTTCGGTGGACCTGAAGAACCAGAACCTTATGGGCCTTGCGGCGCAGAGTACGCCTTAATCTCCTGGGTTCTCCTGCTTCAGCTAACAGAGACACGGGGACACTCTGTCGGCGTAAAAGATCAGATTTATTAGCTGCAGCTAGTACAGTTGTCCTAGAAGTACACACGGTATGTTCTCAGGAGACTGCCACTTCACTCCGTGGCGCACAATCTTTTATAGTATATAGATAGCATATAGATTAACCAGAAACACACCCAATACATACATGAAGAACCAATAGGAAAATGTTAAAAACAAAATGTAGCCAATAGAAAGAATGTAAAATAAAGTATCGAGTAACCCAAAGAAGCCTCTTCTTCAACTGTGTTTGTCGCTCCTCCTTACGGGTTAATTTATTAACGTGTCTGTAGCTGACTTGCAGGTGGCGAGATACATTTGTGTGTTTTGGAGGACAGTTGTGAAATGAGAGAATACGAGCAGAGAACAGCGAAGGCCAGTAGATAAGTTAAAGTCAGAAGAGAATAGTGTGAACCAACAGATAGTTGAGACAGGGATTAGGAAAACCAGACAGGGATTAGTGTATTCGGCCAGTCCCTAACACCAGCTTTGTAAACAGAGGCAGGAGCCTATTTTGACACGATACTGCAGGAAAAGCAGAAAAGACTTCGTTCGTCGTGCTGCCTGAGTGAGGGCAACACAAAATGGCGGCGGATTACAAAATGGCGGGTCAATACGATCGAGATCGAAAATCGAATTTCCTCAGACCCTCCTTTTGCCAGAACTCAGGCAATAATACACAGACTCATGTTAATCTGAGTCGATGTCAATGGCCATGAGGTCATCAAGCTGTTGTTGCAACATAATTTTAATATTCTCTGTTCTCTGTGACTTAGGTTTTGGGATGCATATAGTAGCACAAAGGCCACAAATGGCGGGGCCACAGTGCATACAGAGACAACAAGAGAAAGCGATGGCCAAAACCATTCCAACGAATGTTAATACCTTCCATCCCCACTTAGACAGTAGTCCCCAAAACCACCCCAATAACGACCAATCTCCTTCGTCCTCATGAATCGACTAGGAGATTATATGTAATTTAGAGATGGCCTGGTATACTGTCGGAGCATCATCAGGTATATAAATACAGCAACTCAATTTGATCAATTTACAGACTCCACCACGATCTGCAAGGATAACATCTAAGGCAACTCGGTTCTGTAATGTCATAAGACGATCCGCCTGTAGTTCCGCTGTGATATTACTCAAAGCTCCTACAGTGATGTCTATGGTAGTCTCTACGACACAAACCAATTGTCTCATATTCTTGCTGTTTGCCATAGGACCCCAAAAAGGGAGAAATCCTTTGAGGAAGTCTCCTCCCTCTTGTCCTGCTGTGTCTTTGAAATCAATAATTCCTCTGCCATATCTGTTTCTATGAAAATTTGAAGAAGCAGTGTATGTAGGAGGAAGAAGAAAAGCTATATAGCAGGTTCCAGAAAATCCAGTTGGCAACCACGTATAGGCTCTATCATGACAGACGAATTTTGAGATGAGTGGATGTACGTATGGGAACAAAAGCTCTTTCTCTGTTCGGTGTCAGCAGTCTGGCCATTTATTTGCAAACAGAAATTGCCTTGATGAGGTACAGTCCAAATTGGTGGAGATTTTCCCTGTTTAACCTTATCACTAAGGCTAGTGATATAATGAGTGACATTCCAATTAGTATATGCTTTTCTCTCATCAATAGAAATTTTACTATTTTCCATGATTTTATCCATAGCTACCATTCCCTTTATCAATGAACTATGACTGAAATCTGGTCCACCAATATAAGAACTGACAGGTCGGCTTTGATAGGCGTTAGAGAATATTACAAAATAAGCCCAAGCGGAACCTTCATAAGAGAACGGAAGGACTAAGGGGCATATCAACAACAACCGGCGATAATTATCGCTCAGCGCTCTTAGCGTGAGGATAATTATCGCCGGCTAGCGTGAATTTTTATCGCTGAGATAGCGTGCTATTAGCAACGCTTATCTCAATAGCGATAAAAATCTACACGCTAACAGGCTAACATGAGATTATCGCTGGAAACCCAGCAATAATCTCACGTTACCTTGTTGATAGGGACAGGCAAACTTAGCCATGATATCCTCCTTCCATAGGATATCATGGCTAAGTCTGAAAATTAGCAGACGTAAAAAAGCAGCGTTAACCGCGGTTAGCGCTGCTTTTTTTGTCTCTAACAGGGTTAGCGACATTCTTGATAATAGGAGAAATGTCACTTAGCGACATTTCTCCTATTATTTTACTCTGGAACGCCACCTTTGCATCTCATTAGAGATGCAAGGGGAAGCGTAGAGTAAAAGGGTGCTAACATGCAAATTTGCGTGTTAGCACCCTGTTGTTGATAGGGCGCTAGTTTTATCTCTGCTTTTTTGGCTTTTAAAGCCAAAAAAGCAGAGATAAAGCCCTTGTTGATATGCCCCCAAATATGGCATCCCTATTTCTGTGGTATGAGGCATAAGTCCACACACCCAACAATCGGTTGTATTAATTACTAATTGGTGTTGGTGTAATAACTGGATAAATGAATTATTGTAATATTCGGTTCTTCTAACGAGTTCATGTTGAGGAAGTGTATGAAATAGATGTGGAGAGATAGTAGAATAAGAATGCACAGAGATAGAAGAAGGGAAAACTTTTTGCTGCATAGCATGAACAATCCAACCTACATACGCCAATAAAATACACAATAATATGAAAACACATAAGGTTATACCACAACGACTATACATTAATTTACAGTATTTTTCTTTCATCTTATTCTTCTTCTCTCTTACTCCTAATGTAGTCTCCATCTTCTAAGTGGATGCTCACGGCAATCTTCCTCAATCACTTGGTTATGATTATATGCCGTCCTATGACACTGCACTTCCTGCAGACCTATTGTCACTACTCAGGTCACAACCAAGACTCCTACCGTGACCTTGCAACCGGCATAGAAACTACATGGAAGAGAGAATCTCAAGTTTTCTTCTTCAGTCTTGGTCTTAAATCGTAATGAGCCTTATCAGGTACAGTCTGATCCTGAAACAATGTTCGTGGATTTGTGGTATTTAAGCGAAGATGTGGTGGTACAGCTTCTTGAAGAATGTCGTCGTTTTCTTTTTCTCACAGTGTTCCATTCAAGCGTGCATCACTAAAAAGTATAAATCGGGGAACCTTCTCGCTTTCAGAGTCACTTATACCTTTACGGACCCACTGATCAAAGGGCAATGGCAAAGGCACCTTCTTGCAGTGCACGCCGTGAATCCAATTCTTCTTTCCTTCAACTTTCACTGCTGTACGGGTAACTAAGAGAACCTGTCGAAGTTCTCTCCAGCGAGGCTCCAAATTCTTCGTCCTTTGGAAATTCTTCACACAAACCCAGTCACCTGGTTGGATGGAATGACCTGAGTCTGTGCAGGCTTGTGGCAAAGCGCTCTGAACCTGTTGATGGAGAACACGCAATTTAGTTGTGAGGTCGTGCAAATAATCAATCAACATCGGGTATGGTATATCAGAATACGTTTTAGGGCGAGGGACTCCCCCTATATTAGCTGGGCGTCCGAAAACTACCTCATAAGGGCTAAGTCCTAAACGAGAATGCACAGCCGTTCTGGTAGATAGAAGAGCCAAAGGTGGGGCATCGGGCTAACTAAGACCTGTACTGGCTTGTATTTTAGCAAGCTTGAGTTTTAGAGTACCATTATAGCACTCCACTAGACCCGCTGATTGTGGATGGTTTGCCGCATGGAACTTTTGCTTGATGCCAAGACCCGCACAAACTTTTTGCATGATCTGACCCACAAATTTACTCCCATTGTCACTCCAGACAATGTGCGGCAAACCAAATCTAGGGAAGAACTCTTTTAGAAGTACTTTGGCTGTAGATAAAGCAGTGTTGTCTTTCAGGGGTAAGTCTCTATCCATCTGGAAAAAGCACATACCACCACTAAAACATATTTTATATTGTTGCATCGTTCCATGTGAATGTAATCGATTTGCAACACCTCAAATGGATAGGTTGGAGGAGCAAAATGACCTGCTGGAGTTGAGGTTCCCTTTCCTGGATTGTACATTAAGCAAATAATACAATGTTTCACTACATTTTCTGCACACTTCGGTATTCCTTCCTTTTGCCACACTGGAGCTAGAAGCTTGCATATTCCTTTCGCACTTAGGTGGGCTGGACCATGCACCATAGTAACTACAGGTAGCACATAGGCATCTGGTAACAGCCAACGTTGGTGCTCTGATAATTCTACCCAACATCCCATCTCATCTAACATTCCTGTACTTTCTTTCCACTTACTCAATTCTTTCTCTGTAGCCTCTTCTTGAATTGATTTCACATTTTCTACTGTGTCCTCATACACTCCTCTTTCTCTGACCCAATTTTCAGGGCCTGCAACATACATGCGACTTGTAGCATCTCTGGCTGTCTTTTTCGCTACCTCATCCGCAAATGCATTCCCGCGACCAACATCGTCAGTAATCTTCTTATGCGCACTACACTTCACAATTGCTATCTGGGTAGGTAAAGCAAGTGACTCAAGAAGGTCAGTTACCAACTGACCATGTTGTATCTTAGTGCTGTGGGAAGTAAGGAATCCCCTTTCTTTCCACAAACATCCAAAATTGAACGCCACACCAAAAGCGTATTGGCTATCGGTACACACGTTCACTCTTTTTCCTTTGGATACCACACACGCTCTGGTTAAAGCTTTCAGTTCAGCTGCCTGAGCTGAATTATGTCTGAGACGTGCTGTTTCCACGACTGTATGCAAGGTAGTAACAGCATAGGCTGAAGTTGTCTCTCCATTAGGAAGCTTAAAACAAGAACCATCTACCCATAGTGTTCCATCCAGATTCACTAATGGCGTATCCGTTAAGTCAATTCTATCTTTTGTCTCTTCCTCAGTACGGAGGAAACAATCATGTTGTTTTTTAACACATTTCTCTTCTGGAAGAGGTAACAAAGTAGCTGGATTTAAAGTGTTACATCGTTTGATGTGTACGTGGCTAGCCAAGAGTGTCAGCTCATATCCAGTCAAACGAGCACTCGTAAGATGCTGTGTTTTTGTTCTGTTTAGTAAAGTATCCACTGCATGTGGCACCATAACAATGAGATTATTATCTAGCACCACTCCAGCCGACTGACGAATAGAAATTGCTGCTGCTGCTGTCGCTTTAAGGCAACTAGGCAATGCTTTAGCTACTGGATCTAACGTAGCCGAAAAATAGGCACATGGTCGCTGTTTATCTCCAAATCGCTGCGTTAAGACTGACAACGTGCAACCTTCTCTTTCATGAACATAGAGTGTGAAAGACTTACTGTAATCAGGAGTACCTAGTACAGGAGCAGAACACAGAGCAGCAAGTAAGTCAGTAAAACTCCTCTGACATTCGTCAGTCCACGGAAGGGGCTGAGGTGTATCTTTCACAGTGAGTGCCAACAAGGGTTTGGCCAACAGAGAGAAGTTCGGAATCCACTGCCTACAATAGGAAGTAATGCCCAAAAAGGCACGTACCTCTCTTTGTGTGGATGGCACAGACATTTGCACAATTGCTTGGATACGTTCTGGGGTTAATCGTCTTCCCTCCTTTGATAAGAGATGACCCAAGTAGGTAACCTCTTGGCGAACATACTGTAGCTTAGAAGGTGAAACCTTATGATTAAGATCGGACAAGTGTCGCAATAATGCAACTGTCACATTCTTACATATTTCCTCTGAATCAGCAGCGATTAGCAAGTCGTCCATGTACTGAATAAGAGCAGCACCAGACGACAAAGAAAAGGCATCAAGATGACATTTCAGAGCTTGGCTATAAATAGAGGGACTTTCACAATAGCCTTGAGGTGCGCGCTTGAACCGGAAGCTTCGGCCTCCAAGAGAGAAGCCAAAAATATCCCTACTCTCTTCGGCAATGGGAATGCTAAAGAAAGCATTTTTCAGATCGATGACAGAAAACCAAACCGCTGTGAAAGGTATCATTGTCAACAGCGCAGTGATATCTGGGACCACAGGAAACTTCGGTACAACAATTTTGTTTACCTCCCGAAGATCAATTACAAAGCGATAAACAGGAGGCTGAGAAGGATCAGTGCGTTTAAGAACAGGAAGAATAGGGCTGTTACATATGTTTCCTCTCGTTTCCTCAACCACATCCTTCTGAATCAAATCATGAATGATTTCCAAAAGCGCTCTTTCACCTTCTGTGGAAATTCTATATTGAGGAATACGTGGCAATTCTGCATTGGGCTTGAGAGTAACAACATAAGGTGGGATCTCAAGACCACCAACATCATTTGGACCCGTAGCCCAAAGCGTTGTAGGAAGAGAGAGCAATTCAGGTGGAAATTGATCTTTAGACAGATATATTGGAGAAGTCAATTTCTGTCCTAAAGTAAGATATACACCAGAAGGAGAACAAGATATTGTGGCATGTATTCTTTTCAATAAATCCAAGCCCAATAGATTCTCGCCGCAACCATTCGTTAAGAGAAGCGGAGCTTCCAAATTGTAAGGGCCAATTGAAATAGGCAAAGGGCAAGAGACCGGATTGCGAACTGGGACGCCAGAGAAACCTACAGATACATTTGTTAAGCAAGACAAAGGTGCCCCAGGGAGTTTTGAATGAATGATAGAACTTCTCATCGCACCAGTATCTAAAAGAAATGGCTCTGAAACACCCATTGTAGTGACATTAACATAAGGTTCATTCTGATCTACTGGAATCGACACAACTCCCTTACTTTGTCCATGGCTGTCCTAGTTAGCATGAAGACTTTCATTTTCGCCTTCAACATAATAATCCTCATTGTAATATTGTGTAGACCGAGGGTTTTGTTTATCAAAGTAGTTCACAGAATTAGGAGGAGGAAGGCAATGCTGTTCTTGGGTCGTCATACCTCGACCACTACCTCTGTTTGCTGACTGGAGGCCACCACGACCTCGTGGAGCAGATAGTGCTCCATTGCGCTCCAATAAAACCGGACAACTATTCTTAAAATGACCTTCCTCCCTACAATAGGCACATTGATTAGGACCTAACAAAGGTCGCGGAATATATGGCTCAGGCTTTTGATACACCCTCTGAAACTGTGGGGGCTGTTGAAACTGGGGCTGAGCATCACAAGGAGGATAAGCCTGTTGCAAAAGAACCTTAGTTTTCAATTCTTTAGTCTTTTTCTCTTGCTTATCTTTTTCTTCTTTATCTCTGTTTTCATAATATTGTGCAGTAGCCAATATCTGGGCAGAAGAAGAAACAGCCCATGAACTCTCGGAGTCTTTCAACTTGTGTGACAGCTCGGGAAGCAAATTAAATACGAACTTATCTACAAATAATCGCTGTCCACTCTCCGTAGTCATATCCTGACCACTGTGATCAATGAATGTCTCCTCGAAACGAGTGAATAAATCGGAGACACTTTCATCTTTCTTCTGTTTACATGCGGCTAGTTTATCCCAGTTAACTCTCAAGGCAGGCATCATTGTTTTCATTAATGTAATAATCCTACCAGGGAGTTCTGAAATCAAAGCATCAGGCTTCGCACCACCCACTTGGGCTCTATCTGCGGCAACTATAGCATCCCAGTCACCACCTAATGCTTGGGCATGATTCTCTTTACGAATCCTAGCCCATAACGCTTGTGGGACTACATTCCCCATCAACATATCAATATCTGCTAAATTCATAATCAAGCATCAATGGTCTGTGACAATTCTTTATAATAACCTGCAGGGTTCTTACGGGGATCCGGTAGAGACTGTTTAAGAGCCAAAACTTCAGATATTTTCCAGGGGACATGTACCCATATACGCTGGAAGTGAGCAGGAATAGCTTGATTAGCACCTACTGCTGCAACCTCTTCTCTCCATACTGGAGGAACCTCTCTCATTGGGTAACTTTTCAGTGTCAACCTAACCGAGGGATCGGAGTCAAGAAAAGTCTGTGAGGTAAATAAGGTTCTAAAGGTAACAAGTGTCTTTACAGAGTCCTCAACCTTACAACCCACAATGAGTCCCTTATCAAAATCAGCCTGAACATCTAACAGACCCTGAGGAACTGAACCCAAATCCATGTCCTCCCATTCTTTAACAAGAGTATCACACATAACATTGAATACATATCTCTGCGTGGGCGCATTCCACTGTGAAAAGTTAGGCATAATGTCAGGTACACTATACTGGGGACCCTTCTCAATCCATTTATGAGCGAGAGAGTCCCTTTCTCGTTCTTCGGAAGCTGGGAACTGACTACGAGACTGTCTTCGAGAAAAAGCCGGAAACACATTTAAAGCCTCAAAGAAAGGAGATAAAAGACCAGAGACCGTATCTGTGAGTCGTTTACGCATAGACGGAGAATTGGACATAAGGATAGGGGACAAGGTATTAGGGTAACTAACTGAAGAGGAACCAGTAATTACCGGGGGAGCAGAAGGCAAAGAAGATGAAGGCAAAGGAGTCAAAGGCAAAACTGGTGGAGGCGGCAATACTTGAGGGGGCAAATGTGGAAGAGCCGGAGCAAGCGGATGCGCCACTGGCGGCTGAACAGGCTGTAACAACGGGGGTGCATTAGCACCTTGTACATAGGGCGGAGGCAATCTCAATAAGTGAGACATCAAGGGATCTTCCTCTAAATCCTTTCTTTTATCAGAAGGGGAAACAGGCAACATCGGATAGTATTTATCTATCGCCATACGATGCTGTCTCTCTGAAATTTCCATTGCATTATCAACTTCATTATCTTTAAATTGCTGAGCAGCCTGTATAATCGTCATACCCTGTGTTTTCCTATCTCGTTTTTCTTGCTTAATTTTTCTCTGTTTGGCCTCCTTACGCCAAAGGCGGAAAGAGTCAAACATTGCCGGCCGGTCTTTTCTTTTAAATAAAATAGCTTCCAAATTATCTAATATGTCAGGCTCAAAACTACCATTTTCTGGCCATTTTAAAACACCATCATTCTTCGTGTATCGGATCCATGCCTCGTTAAAGGCAATGGGGCCAACACCATGTTTAGAATAGAGCTCATAAGTGGGAGTTCCAACCGAAGGAATCGGACAAGAGTCCTCCAGCCGGGAATCCCTATTACAACCAAAACAACAAAGTTTCCTAAACTTAGTCAGACCAGGCATCGTTATTTCACTGGACTGTTCACAAACATCAAGGGGGTTAAATCAATTAACACAGCACAAATGTACTTACCCCTCGGCATCGGTTATTGCAATACCCGAATCAAAGACCCAAAGAACCTAAGAACCAAAGAACCAAAGAACCAAAGAACCAATGTGGGAGCGACCCACCAATACTTAACTAAGATGTCTTCTTACACCAACAGAGGCCCGTCTATCATCTCGCCTTACCATACATCACCAAAAAAAAGAGGGCCAAGGCAGGGCGGCAGTCAGGGCAGCAGTCGTCAGTAGCCGTCAGGAAGGAGTAACCTCGCTGCAAAAGACCTTCGGACCACTTTCGACATACAGGGGTCGCTTGACGTGGTTCGCGATTCCTCCAGAATTTTCTTGCGGGGTTCCTCAAGACCTTCAGGCAGAACCACTACCTCTGAAACCGCCCAACATTGGGCGCCAGTTGAAGAACCAGAACGTTATGGGCCTAGCGGCGCAGGGTACGCCTTAATCTCCTGGGTTCTCCTGCTTCAGCTAACAGAGACACGGGGACACTCTGTCGGCGTAAAAGATCAGATTCATTAGCTGCAGCTAGTACAGTTGTCCTAGAACTACACACGGTATGTTCTCAGGAGACTGCCACTTCACTCCGTGGCGCACAATCTTATATAGTATATAGATAGCATATAGATTAACCAGAAACACACCCAATACATACATGAAGAACCAATAGGAAAATGTTAAAAACAAAATGTAGCCAATAGAAAGAATGTAAAATAAAGTATTGAGTAACCCGAAGAAGCCTCTTCTTCAACTGTGTTTGTCGCTCCTCCTCCTTATGGGTTAATTTATTAACGTGTCTGTAGCTGACTTGCAGGTGGCGAGATACATTTGTGTGTTTTGGAGGACAGTTGTGAAATGAGAGAATACGAGCAGAGAACAGCGAAGGCCAGTAGATAAGATAAAGTCAGAAGAGAATAGTGTGAACCAACAGATAGTTGAGACAGGGATTAGGAAAACCAGACAGGGATTAGTGTACTCGGCCAGTCCCTAACACCAGCTTTGTAAACAGAGGCAGAAGGCTATTTTGACACGATACTGCAGGAAAAGCAGAAAAGACTTCGTTCGTCGTGCTGCCTGAGTGAGGGCAACACAAAATGGCGGCAGATTACAAAATGGTGGGTCAATACGATCAAGATCGAAAATCGAATTTCCTCAGACCAGCTGGCTTTCTTGCTGGAGTCGCTGTTGGAGGGCTTCTTGAGTGGGGCGAGGGTGTTGGCGCAGATCCACTGTTTGAGGTTGCGAGTGGTGGCGTCGGGGTCAGTCGGGTCTGCAGGTGGGCTCCGGGTGAGGGTGGTGGATAGCTGGTCTTTGGTGATTTTGCTCCAGCAGCGGCACGGCATCTGTTGGGTGCGGTGGTGCGTGGTGGGTTTCCGGAAGGTGAAGTGGATGCAGTGGTGGTCGGTCCAGTGGAGCTCGGTGGTGTGGTTGAAGTAGACGTGTGAGCATGCGGAGAAGATGGTGTCAAGCATGTGGCCGGCGGAGTGGGTGAGTGTTGTGAAGAGTTGTCTGAGTCCGAGGTTGGCGAGGTTGTCGATCAGGGTGGTGGAGTTGGTGTCGTTGTTCTCGAGGTGGAAGTTCAGGTCCCCGAGGAGGAAGTAGTCCGTGGAGGCGAGGGCTTGTGTGCTGATGAAGTCAGTGATGGAGTCGCTGAACTGTGTTCAGGGTCCGGGGGCCTGTAGACGAGGGTTCCTCTGAGGGTGGTGTTGGGGTCGGTGTGGATCTGGAAGTGCAGGTGTTCAGCGGTGCTGAGGGTGTCGTCGGTGTTTGTCGAGACTTTGAGAGTGTTCCTGTGGACGATGGCCTACCCTTACTCTTCTCGTCTCTTCTGACACATAATGTTCTGAGGACCCCAACCTGTCACTCACAATGGTGTGACTGGCACAGGTGTCTCTAAGGCAAGTGATAGGGATCCCATTCACCTGAACGGGGTGGAAGTGCCTACTCCCACCCTCAGTGATCACCAGCTTACCATCTGGACCTGTCTCCCAGCAAAATTCTATGAGGGCCTCCCCATCTGAGGACTCCTCCACTACGGCTACATTGGACATCCCAGTGCTAACCACCTTCTTTGAACAGGCAGGATCTGGCAGTCAAAACATATCTTGTTGTCCAAGTACTTTTTAAACTCTGGGTCCCACTGCCTCTACTTATCAAAGTTGGGGTGGGATCTACTCTCCTCCTTTTTAGGGTTTTGGGGTACTGAGGCAGTCTCTGTGGTGGGCCTATCACCTCTCTCCTTAGGTGTATGTGTGTCTTACCCTAACCATTCTTGGAGTCTCCCTCTTGTGACTTCTTAGGCACTCTTGTATGCACCCACCTATCAGCTGTCTCCCCCAGTTCCCTTGGACCAGACAACTTAGAATCAAATAAATACCGGCGTTACTTGTCTGAGGTACAATTACTCAAAATGTGATCCTTTATTAACAGATTATAGAGCCCCCTCATAGGTACTTACCTTCTTACCCTATATCCAGCTCTCTAGTGCCTTTATTGAGATGTCTACAAACTCCACCCAACATTGGGTGCTGACTTTCTGGCTATCCCTGAACCTCATCCTGCACTGCTCCGGAGTGAGACAAAATTTCCTGATCAGACACTGTTTGATGTGGAAATAAGATCCTGCTACATCCTCCTCTAAGGTCTGGAGTCTATCCCTTCCTGCTACTGGGATCAACTCCCACAAGAGTGAATCCCAGTATTGAGAGCCAACACTCCTAATTCTAAGGGCCCTCTCAAATGCTGCCAGCCATTTGTCTATGTCATCACCCTCCTGGTACTTAGGGCCAACCCCCTGGGGTAGTCTGGGTTCAAACCCACCACCCCTGGACATCTCATCATCTTCCTTGTCTTTGCTGCCACCATCCCTTTCCTCCTCCCTTGACCACTTCTTTTTAACTAGCTCTACTTTTTCCTTCTCTACAGCTATGTAAGGTAGTTGCGCCTCCAGGTCTCTTTCTCTGAAGGACATCTCTGGGTTCTCTGTGGAAGAGCCCTCCCTACCCCCATAAGCTGACTGTCTGGACCTGGTGCTAGAAGTAATGGACACGTTGTCATCCTGCTCCTGGAGATTGTTGTAGGGGTCACCCTCCCCCTCCTCTTCATTCCCTGAAGTTGACTCTGCCCAAGCCTTAAGGGATCTAATAATCTCTGCTTTTCTAATTACATTAGCAACTGGTAGTTCCATGGCCCTACAATGTATCCTAAGCTCAGCTACTGTGAAGTTAGTCATGTTAGCCAGATCAAGCTCCATGGTATCCCTAGTTTTGGATCACAAACCAAATTTGGCACCAATTGAACAAGAACAATTTAGAAAAATCCAGAAATGAAGAAATAAAAAAATTAGTCCAAATCTCAAAAGATTTAAAAATCCATTTTTGCTCTAGAACAATGGAGAGGATTTTGAAAGATATTCACTTAAATGCTGTATGATGTGGTTAACCACAAGTACTCCTCACTGTTGATCACCAAATGTTGGAAGGTGGTTTATTAGCGGTTGTATGACGTTACTAGGCATTCCGTTGCAACGCATGCCTTTACCACGCATGCGTTACAACGCGAATGCTTTCTCCACGCATATCCTTTACCACGAAAATGCCTTTAACACGCACATTTTTACTACGATATTCGTTGTTAAACTATGCATGTTAATGGCATCTTTATTTTAAAGGATATCTTCCTTCACTACTTATTAACCCTTAAATTTAACCCTTATAATTTACCCCTCTGTGACACCACCCACTCATTACCCCTTACCTCTACGTTCTCTTCACTCCAAGCACTTCCTATTTATGTTTCACGTCTTAAAGAGGAAGCGGAAGTGACTTTCCGTTTCCTCTTACGACGCCGATTGCCTCCTCATCTTCTTACTTCAATTTTTTTAAATAACGGAATTCAGTTGCATTTTTCTTTTTATGGGGGGAGACCCCCCAAGTCCCCTTTTTTTTAACACATGTTTTTTTTTTCTTTTTTGGGGGATGACCAAGCCCCCCCTTTTTTTTTTACCTTTAACACACATGCCTTTACTATGTATCTCGTAGTAAAGGTATGCATGGTAAAGGCTATTCGTTGTAACCACGCATGCGTTGTAATGCATTCTTGGTTATTGTTAGGCGTGGAAACGGCCGCATTGTAGTGGCCGTTACCGTTTATTAGCAGGTGCAGGTAGGCACCTACAACTCGTAATAACACCACAATCACAATTAGGATCAAGTCAAGTTCTCAATAAATTAATCCTTGCTCAACACTTGGTACCTTGGCTGCGAGCAGACAGGCTTAACCTTGGAGACAGGTGTGGAAAGAATTTAAAAACACCAATACATTAAATAAGTCAGACACAATAAAAACCCAACACTAATTTATAAACATATGGAATATTTTTATGATTAGAATGACACCAAATCGACAAAAATCCTGTCCAGGGAACCATTGATATGGATTTTTAAAGAATAGGGGGCATATCAACAAGGGCTTTATCTCTGCTTTTTTGGCTTTAAAAGCCAAAAAAGCAGAGATGGGGCCGGCAAAACCAAATTTTCCGTTACCCCAATGTCATAAGAACCCCCCTCCCCCTGCTTGACAGGGAACTTGTTGTAGTAAGGCTTCTGGCGGTAGTACCACCCCTGCCCTGTACTCTCCTCCTAGCACTCCCCATGCAGAGAGAAGATACCGCCCTCAACTGACCTGAAGACTTGTCAGGAAGCGAGTGACATCTGGTAGCCTGTGACCTGCTGGCTCCGCTGCGACGCGCCACACGACCTCTATGTTGCAGCGTCGATGTTTCCACCTCGGCACGACCCACAGCCCCTTGCGACCGGCTCTTCGCAGGTAAACAAGCTGCCACTGCTTCCGAAACTCCTTGAGCTGCCATCCTCTTCGGGCGTCTCCCCACCGCCGCTAAAACTGTTGAAACACCATTCTGCAATAGGTCCTCACGACCTGCGTCATAAATAATGAGCAATGCCTCCTTCACAGCCTCTGACTTTGCCATCCTGCAGCAAAGCCTGAAGAAAAAACACACCAAAACTAGCAGAAAATGAGGAAAATTGGCAAGGCTTGTGTCACAAAAACTACAGCCTCCCAATCTCCTCACAGAAAAAAACACAGTTTTCCCTAACTGCTGCCTGCTCTGCTTGTGCTGCTAAGCCCCGCCCCCTGCCTGCCTAGAGCCCTCATGCGCTGTGTGGACTGCTCCACCATGCAAAATTCCCTAAGGGGACAGCTGCTCTTGCAGCGATCCCCTTGGGACCCCATTCATGCAAGTGCTAACTTGCTACACCTTTCTTTTATCAGGTGACCATCCGAAAATGACGCCCCCAGCCACAGTTTGACGCGGAACCTACTCCCTGTGTGGTTCTTGCACAGTACTCAGGGTTTGTGTGACAGGTAATAGGCTGACTGGGGTGCCAGTAACATGAGACAAATGGAGATAGAGGCGCAGGAGGCAGTGTGATCATGCACCCTTATATCCCTGTGTGTGCATATGGTGAGCAGCAATCTGGGGTGGTTGGAGCCTGAAGTATGGGGTAAGAATGGCCTCATATGAGTTATATCTGGAGTAAGGAGCAACGCAGTCTCTATACCTGGGATAAGATAAATGGTTGCCACATTTCCCGGCGAAAAATACCTGCCAGTTGGTCATTATTTAATATTTCAGAAACGACTTACATGATATCTAGGTAGAACTTTCTATAAAATCTTCTGTATTCAGTTTTTGTATTTACAGTACAGAACTTTTTTTTCTGATGGCTGCTGCGCCATAAGTAGTACAAATGCCGTAAATCTTTGAAAGGGAAATCGCTCTGAACATGAATTCAAGAGGGACCCCGAAAAGCCCAAGACCTAAGGTTACAGACTGAGGAATGCAGCATCCTCGCGATAACTTGGGCAAACCGGCCACCAGCCCGAATCAATAACAATTCACGAGCTCATTAGCTGCTACAGGCTCCCTACGAAATGCAAACACAGGCAGGTTTTTAAGTGTCAAAAGCAAGACAAATTACCCCATTCCTGTTTTCCAGCTGTGCCAAGTACCACACATCAGGGGTTGGACTAACGCATTTTAATGCTGGTGTCCATATCACTGCACAAAAATGCATTAGTCACGCTTAATTACAGCTCCTCTGTCTCCTTTTGTTTCCTGCCGCTAAAACGGCGATAATTTTATCGTCGGTCTTGCTAATAAGCCCCCTGGTGTTTCAAAATGCTGCCATGGAGTTGTGGTCCTCCAAACAGATCAGGGGGCATATTATCAAGAAACGGCGTTAACATTATCGCCGCTTTAGCGGCAGAAAACGGCCGCTAAAGCGGCGATAATGGGCTTGATAATATGCCCTTGAGAATTCCCGTAGAAGCCCATGTTCTGGTGTCAACATGGGCTTTTTGGAATTCTCTGTGGCATATTATCAAGCCCATTATCGCCGCTTTGCTAAAGTGGCGATAATGTTAACGCCGTGCTTGATAATATGCCCCGAAGTACCTCCTAAAAATGGAATTCTAGGTCTGGGATAAGGGAGACCAATGAAGCAGGAGAAATAAATCCCACTCGACCTGCATTTATTCTATTATGTCTGAATAGTAGTGCAGCACTATACTATAGCCATACTTTGTAGAGAATTTTTTTAATTTAACATTCCATAAAAAAAGTTTGGCTTCAACTTAGTATCATCAATAAAGATATTACTCTCATATATTCTTTGATTTTACAATATATGTCATATCATTACATCAAAATGTACCACTTATTTAGTACAGACTGGACAAAACATACAAAAGATGATACTAAGAACCCGCACCCTGCATTCATTAATACATATAACAAACATACCTACAATACCATCTTTGCATACCACATCCCAGCACAAACACACATACACATAGCAATAAAAAACAGGGAATATGTTTCTCTTTCAACCGTTGAGATGTTGTGGGCTAAGACCATTTCTAAAAACGGTCAACGCACATTTTGGTGTGGGAATTGTTTTTTCCAAACACCTTCTTTAGGACCACACTATTTGAGGATACTTCTAAAGGTGGCCAGGGGGGTAATGCTGACATATTATTCTATGGAGGCATGAGTCCGATGGAAATTCTTATTTATGGTCACAGTCATGTAGTCCTCTACTACACAAGAACTGCATGAGCTGATTGTAAGTGTTCCTGTACGGCCTACTTATATTGAAGCTTCTGTCTGTACAGAGATGAAATATCTTACGTTAATATTTTAATGAGTCATCCTGACTCCTGTAGATTGTTTCCTTCTGGTCGGGGAACAAAGTTCTTGGAAATGTTCTACTAGCGGCTCCCAAAATGGCAGTAACGCTCTAATCAAAACATTAAATAAAGATATTTCCAAATATGCCTTTGCATCGCAGTGTGGATGTGGTTACAGACAAAGATATGGGGGCATATTATCAAGGGTCAATTGGCCACTTTTTGGCTTAAAAAGCGGCGATAATTTCATCTCCATATTTACAATGCGGCGCTAACATGCATTAACGCATGTGAGCAGCCGTTTTTGCACCGCATCTCATTCCAGCGATCAACATCGCTAATGAGATGCAAAGTAGGCGTGCCGTTGAAGTTACAACATGTAAGAGAGCGCTAACACAACAGCGCTGTATTAACAAGATTTGCGAAGCGATATTGCAACTCCTGCTAATCGCGGGTATCGCCGGAACCTTACGTCTCCTCAAAACCTGACTTAACCATGTAGGGGCCATTAGTGTATGGGAGGTGGATTGGCAGGTTAAATCCACACTCCCATATTCACAAGCTCATCATTAGCGCTCACAAGTTATCGCTGTTTTTCAAGTGATATTGGCGCTTTTTGCCGCTATCGCTGGATTTCTTATCGCCTTTGGGAAACGCGTTGGTAATACCGCGCTAACTCGACGAAGAAATCCGGCGATAGGAAGAACAGCGACATGAGCGCTTTGCGATCATTATCGCAATTTATTGCTGATATGCCCCATGGATTGTTGGGGCCAAGGCGATTGTGATGAAGGTCATCAAGTCAGCAGTATGCTTCAATTATGGCAAGTGGCAAGTGGTGGACAAGGATCGTTCAGTAGCAGTGTGTGTAAGTATATGGTATATGGTATTTCTAAAGCACAAACTTAGACACAGGGCAGGTGAGCATTAGTTCCTAAAGGGAAAGGAATACCAAAATGGGTTCACCAGTCAAATAACCACTTCACTGTTCTGAGTTTTATCTTGCATTAATCAGTCTACCCCACGCCACCCCAATCCACCCTAATTCAATCTACCCCACTCCAAACTACCCCATTATACCCCAGTCTATTCCACTCCAGTCTACACCTGCTCATTCTCCCAGCACCGCAGCAATGTAACCCACTCTCCCCAAACTACCCCATTCCACTCCAATCTAACTCACTCCAAACCACCCAACTCCACTCCCTCTCCATTTCATTTTCACCTACTATAATCTACCTAATCTACCCTGCTTCACTCCAATCTACCCAACCTCACTCCTGCCTACCGCACTCCACTCCAATCTACTACCATCCACTCTTTCCCAATCTACCCCAATCTAATCTACCCCAATCTACTCCACTCTAATCAAACCCGCTCCACTCCTATCTAATCCACCCAATTCTCCCACTCCAATCTACCCCACTCCAGTCTACCCCACTCCACCCCACTCCATTCTACTCCTCTCTACCCCTACTCCACTCTAAGCCAATCTACCCCACTTCATTCTACCCCAATCTACCCCATTCAATCTACCCAAATCTATCCCACTGGAATCCACCCAACCTCATCCCACTCCATGCCACTAACTTTTAGCCATGCTGAACAGCAGCTACACAACATGGCTAAAACACATTACCAAAGCCAATAGGTCCCGCATAGGTGAGACCTGTTGGTTTTGCCAATGCTTGTTGTTTCTGGGAGCCAAACTTCAGATTGAGCGTCACAGAAACCGCTAAATGCAGGGCAGAAGTTCAGATCCAGAGATTAAAATGTTCAGCAAACTGCACTTTATCGAAATCCTATCTTCTATCATTTAAACCGATCGCTGGTAGATGCTGAAAGTAAGATTAAAACAATACATTACGGGGGATGCATTTACAAAAAGGTACTGTAAATTCTTTGCTATACATTTAGCGATTTGGGATATGTTCAGGGTTCACATTGATTGTATAAATTGATATTTTAAAAACAACCTTTCAGAGGGTTTTTGAACTGTACCAAGGATATCATGTGGGCGACAAATAAAATGTGAGTTTCAGTTTAAAATTGAAGTGTATGAGTTGAGCCACATCTCAGAATAAATGAACTCTGTGGTTTATTACTCTCCAGGTTTTGAGACCGCAGTCACATGGATTTTTGTAAATGTTTTTTAATTAACATCAAAGGATGTGGTTTTTAACAGCTACTCATAGCTTAGTCATTCACACATAGGCATGAACTTCATCTCCTCAAACTAAACCACATTTCCGTGACTTCATGAGAATTTTTGTAATACCCTTAAAGTCATTAATAATTAATTAATAAAAAATGTGACATGGGGACTTTGTTATATTGAGAGGAAATGGGTATAGGTTTTTCTTGCTTACATTGCTTGCACAGGTTACACTATCATTTTGCAACTCCATGTTAACAGACTAGCAGATGCAAAAAGTATTTTTTTGTGTTCTGGCACTGTTGTCTATTTGAAATTTTAATGTAGGATATGTGCTCTTACTGCAAGGTCACCACCGATTGGACTATTCCTACCTAAAAATTAACAAATTCCTATCTCCAGTACCCCTCATTGGATTTTTGTCATTTTGCTTAATACATTTTTCTCTATTCAGTTTGGAGGTTTTAATGTTGTGCATTTCGACTTTATTACTGATGTGTACTGATTAAATACTTTACTCATTGCCCTAAGTTAAGCTTGTCTGCTCTGTGCTATAACTACAAGGAGGTGGCACTCAGGTTAATTTAGTGACTGTGAGCGATCACCCTGACAAGGGTTGTTATTATTCTTTGGAGGTGGGTAGTCACCCACCCCAAATAATCTAATTTCCTAAATATAGCTAGACCATACCCATCAGAGTAGCAGAGCACTTTAAAACGGTACAGGAAGTCAAATGGAATATACACATTCCAACAAAAAATACTTAAATTGAAGTTAAGATAATCTGAAATTCATACCAAGTTTAACATAGGTAGTAGACAGCCAAGGGTACAGCCAACCACCTTACAGATGTATGTGGAAATACATGTCATACACATTAGACAATGTTACAGGTAGCCTAAGATAGTAAACAGACTTCAGAATAGCAGATGGTTGATGAGATCAAAAGATATCAACTTAAATACAATTTCATATTTTTCTCTCGCTCAAATCTAATTGTAAGTTGTATTTATATAGTGCTTACTACCCTTGGTGAGGCATTGAGGTTCTTTGCATTATGTAGCACACTACTCTGGAATCCAAAGTCAGCAGTATAAATGCAGTAAAATAGTAATATGTGCATTATTTTCCTTGTAGGATTAGTTGTTAGAAATGCGGTTTCTGGTTGTCAGAGTATGCACCTTGTACAAGCAGGAACCCACACTCTACTCAGGGTAAGTGTAGTATACATTAGAAGTTTACCTGTACTCACCCTCGGGTAGTTTGCCACAGAGCAGTCAGGCCAAACGAAAGAGGCAATGTGTAAAGTATTTATGCACACACACACAGTAACACAGTAAAAATACCACACAACAGTTTGGAAAAACAGCCAATATTTATTTGAATTAAACAAGACCAAAACAATAAACATTCAACATTCACAAAGCATGATACACATTTCTCAATATTAAAGGTAGTTATAGTGCTTAGAAACACAATAGTTCTGGCTGGAGCTATACAACGTGCTTGACGAAGTCGAATCCAGCAGTTCAGCACCAACCGTGAGGAAATGCGGGCCAGCTAGAGAGTTGCACTGACCCCGGTACCAGTACCTTTGAAAACGATGGGAACCAAAGACATTGCTTGGCGCCAGGGAGGTGAAGTGTTGTTGAGGCCGATGCAACATCAGTTCTTTACTGCTATGTGAAGCGTTGGTGGGTCGGCACTCTGGACGGTGCATTGCACAATGAAGGTGAGGTGTCACTGAAGCACGTTAGGCATTGATTCCTGGAGGTGGGCAGAGTCATTGAGCCATTGACACCCGAGCACGTTGCAGGTGCAGGGGAGGTGATGCAGCATTGGCAGGGTCGATGAAACTCAGAAGACCAAACCGCAAGGCATTGACTTTGCGGTGTCGATGTCAGACCACAGGGCCACAGGTGTTGCGGCTGATTCGGAGTCAGGGGGGTCACATCGCACTCTGAACTCATGCTGTGGCACATATTCTGACGTGATGCAGCGGCGTCAGTCACTGACGTTGTGTGGATCGAGGACCATGGCTCCAGTTCAGGCAGAGGCGCGGTGTCAAGGAGTGGCACCGGCTTCGAAGTCACACTCGAAGTCAATGTGCTGATTTCTTCTCTTTTAGTCAATCAACTTCCTTCCAAGGCCCCAGGAACTGGATTTGGCATCACTTGGCCAGGTAGGTCTCCCAGCAGAGGAGACCAGGTGCTGCAGGTGAAGTTTTTGATGGTCCTGAGGCTTCCAACACGAGGCAAGCTCAACTCAGGCCCTCAAGCCCTTGGAGAAATTTTGGAATCAGGATGCAGGGAGCAAAGTCCAGTCCTCTCACTCCCAGGCAAGATGCAGCAGAGAGCAGGCCAACACAGCAAAGAGGCAATCCCTCCTGACTGCACAACAGCTCTTCCTCCTGGCAGAATGTCCTCAGTCCAGAAGTGTTCTGAGTATATGGTGTCAGAGGTCCACTACCTGTACCAATTTTAGCCTTTGAAGTAGGGAGACTTCAAAGAAAGGTATTTGTAGTGCACAAGACCCTGCCCTTTCTGACCCTGGCTCCAGACACAATACATGGAGTGGAGATTAAATGGTGCGGGGACAGGCACAGCCCTGTTCAGGTGCAAGTGTCAGCACTTCCCACCAGTCTAGCTCAGGAAGACCTATCAGCCTGGTGATTGGCCATCAGAATGTGCAGGGCATACCTTGTCTCCCTTTATGTGTGATTGTCTAGATTGAATTAACAAAGCCCAACTGTCATCCAACCCCAACATGTATTCTAGGAACAGGCAGAGGCCAGAATGGTTAAAGTAAGAAAAAGCAAACTTTCTAAAAGTGGCATTTTCATACCTGCAATTCAAAAACCAACTTCACTAAAATATGTGTTTTTAAATTGTGAGTCCAGAGACACCAAACTCCAATTTCTATCAGCTCCCAATTGGAGGATACACTTGTAAAATGTCACAAGGCAGCTCCAATACTAACCTATGGGACAGATAGGCCTTCCTGTAGTGAAAAACTAATTAAGCAGTTTTTCACTACCAGGACATGTAAAACTCAATAGTACATGTCCTACCTCTTAAATACACTGCACCCTGCATATGCAGCAACCTAAGGCCTACCTTAGGGGTGACTTATGTATAATAAAAGAGAGGTTTAGGCCTGGCAAGTGGGTGCAGTTGCCAGGTTGACATGGCAATTTAAACCAGGCACACATAGGCCATACAATGGTAGGCCTGAGACATGTTTTCAGGGCTATTTGTGTGGGTGGCACAATCAGTGCTGCAGACCCACTAGTAGCATTTGATTTACAGGCCTGGGCACATGCAGTTCACTGTACTAAAGACTTATTTGTAAACCATATAGGCCAATTATGGAGAAACCAAATGCCAATACCTTATAAACACAGAGTACATGCACTTTAGCACTGGTCAGCAGTGGTAAAGTGCCCAGAATTCTAAAACCAGCAAAAACAAAGTTCAGCACACATTCAAAAACAGGAGGCCAGAGACAAAAAGACATGGGAGACAATGCCAAAAGATGTCGGGTCTAACAGTTGTGTTAGATTTGTGCTCTTGAAATCTCATTTATTTACTCAAGTGTTTTGAATAGCAATATATAAACACAAGTAGATTAGTAAAGGGAAGATGTGAGATGTTATTGAGTGAGATGAACATGTGAACATGTTATTTGGATGAGTAAGTCGAGTATGTAAATGTATACACATACACATATGTATATATATTACCAACTGGCAGTCGCCAGTAGGTAGTTATAGTTAGGGCCTCGTTTCTATTCAAAATGCGTTTTTCTTTTGCCAATATCTTTAGCGCCGTTTGACGAATCTTCGCGAAATTCTCAAAACCGGTGGGGCACTCCGGTCAGCTCCTGTCTTGAAAGTTTCAGGGAGATCCGTCAAGCGGGGGCCGAGAAAAAAGGGATCCCAAAACGTGGTTTCCCCATGTTAATTTCCATACGAAACGTTAGACAAAGCTATAGCCCGAACTGCTGAACGGAATTTCACCATTTTGGCAAAAACGTAGGTCTTGGTTCAGAAAGTGCCCTTTTTGTTAAATGGTGTTAATTCGTTCAGTAATTTCAGAGAAATTAGAAAAAGCAAAATATCGATATCTGAGCCCCGAGGAGGGTTTGCGAACCCTCCCGGACACGAGCTTCACTCTGATTGGATGCGCGCTTCGTTACTAAAAAAGCCCCCGGTGGGACAGGTTCCGGGGGCAATTTAAAATTAGGGTGTGGGAGCACGCGGGGGCCCCCACAGCCCCAGGGACCACCACCTCCCTGGGGCTTATTAAATTGTATGCGGTGGGGCACTCGCACCCCCCGCAGCCCCGGGGACTGCCACCTCCCCGGGGCTCTGCTCCATTTAAAAAAAAAAAGTTGTGTGGGGGGGCAAGAGCCCACCCACACGCCCCGGGGACCACCACCTCCCCGGGGCACATACAGATTTAAATGTGGGGGTCCGTAGCGGGCCCCGGGGCCCACACCTCCCCAGGGCTATGTAAATTAAGGGAGGGGGGCCCTTGATGCCCCTGGGGACTGCCACCCACCAGGGCCGGCTCCTGAAATGTCTTGGGGTGCCCACCCCCGGGACATTGCCGTCTGCTATGGCAGGGCAGGAGCACAGCTCCCACCCTGTCATAGCAAACTCTGCTGTGCTTGATTTAAGCAAAAGCATGAAAACCTGCTCTCGCTTCAAGATTGCTTTTGAGCAAGGGGAGCAGCAAGTCAGCAGCTCCGCTTGCTCAAAAGCCCCCCCCACTGTCCCCAATGCAAAAGGCCAGAGATGGGGTCCCCGGGCCAGGAGTGGCCCTGGAGGGGGGCCACACAGCCCCCCTCCTCTTTAATTTATAAAAAAGAATGTCTGGGCCCCAGGAATGGGGTCCCCGGGGCCGAAATCGGCTTGGGGAAGGGGGGCCACGCGACCTCCCTCCTCAATTACAAATGTATTAAAAATGGGCAAGCCCCAGGGGATGGGGTCCCTGGCGCCAATAGTGGCCAATAGTGGCCCAGGGAAGGGGGTCACCGGCCCCCTTCCCTTAAATTATTTAAATAATAAAGAGGTCATGCCCTGGGAATGGGGTCCACTGGGCCAAAAGTGGCCCAGGGAAGGGGGGCCACGTGGCCCCCCTTCCCTATAAATATATTTTCAAAAAGGAGGCCATGCACCGGGGATGGGGTCCCGGGGCTGAAATTGGCCTCGGGAGGGGGGCCACGCGGCCCCCTTCCCGTTGTTTTTTTATTTTTTTTACATAAAAGGGGTCCGGACCTGTGGGATGGGGTCCCCAGGGCCCCAAAAATAGTAAAAGAAGGGGGACCACACAGCCCCCCTTCTAAAAAATAAATAAAATAAAAAAGCCAGCATCACGCCGGAGGCCCTGCTCCCTCCCTTCACCACTGTGCAAAACATGCCCCCTGGCGCGTTGTAAGTTAGGAAATTAAGTCCCAATAAATACTGAGGGTTCCTGGGGGCCAACTAGCCCACTAGGTACCTCCAGTATGGACCACAGCGCTGTGTTGTGGAGAGGTGGTCTGAGGCCACGCCCCTTTTTACACCTCTCTGCAGCTCTGTGGCTCTTACTGGAAGTACCTGGTGGGCTAGTTGGCCCCCAGGGACCCTCAGGGTTCAAGGGGACTTAATCCCCCAATTTACAATGCGCCAGGGGCATGTGGTATTTATTTTATAGGAATTATCCAGAGTGAGATTATGTGTTATGGAGAGTAATTATGTGGTATGGTAGTCTGTGTTGTGGAGTGGTAACCTCAGGTTTAGTCTTCCTTGTTTCCATAGAAGCTCATCTATGAACTCAGTGAGACAAAAAAAGAAGGAATCACTGAGGAGCACTTGTGGACCTAGTAAGAGGTATGAGCAGGGCCACTGGAATCATGCGACTGTTTGGCTGCACTGCTTATCGCACAATTATACATTTTCCGCATTAGCCACATAATCCATCATCTGCTCCCTAATCTGTAGATCTGAACAAAAAAGCCTTGTTTCTAGCTCAAACGGCTCAAATGATACCAAAAATGCAGTGACAAGTGTTACAGCATGGTGGAAGGCACTTTGCAAACCTAGAATGGTCACCTGTTACTTATTGCTAAATGTGGGTGTTAAATTGGTACTAATGGTGTGCAAGTCAATCTTGCTTCCTTCTGCGCCTCTCTTGCCTCTTTTGTGCATTTCTGTTGCTTCTTTCTGCACATTTCTTTCTTTTTCTGCACTTCTCTTACCTCTTTCTGTAAATCTCTTCTACTTTCTGTACCTCTCTTGCCAATTTCTACACTTCTGTTGCCTCTTTCTGCACCTCATTTATTTCCTTCTGTACCCCTCTTCCCTCTTTCTGCACCCTTCTTCCCTCTTTCTGCACCTCTCTTTTTTTGTGTACCCCTCTTATTTCTTTCTGCATCCCTTTTGTTTCTTTCTGCACCCCTCTTGCCTCTCTCTCCACCGCTCTTCCCTCTTTCTGCACTTCTGTTGCTTCTTTCTGCCCTTATCTTGCTTCTTTCTGCACCTCACTTGCCTCTTTCTGCACCTCTCGTGCCTCTTTCTGCAGTTCTCTTGCCTCCTTCTGCACTTCACTTGCCTCTTTCTGTAGCTCTCTTGCCTCTTTATGCACCTCACTTGCCTCTTTCTGCACCTCACTTGCCTTTTTCTTCACCCCTCTTCCCTCTTTGTGCACCTCTCTTGCAAATTTCTGCACCCCTCTTGCCTGTTTCTGCACCTCTCTTGCCTCTGTCTGCACCTCTGTTCCCTCTTTCTGTACCTCTTTTGCCTATTTCTGCAACACTCTTGCCTCTTTCTGCAGATCCCTTGCCTCCTTATGTACCTCTGTTGCTTCTTTCTGCACTTCTCTTGCTTCTTTCTGCACCCATGTTGCTTCATTCTGCACTTCCCATACTTCTTTCTGCACCTGTCTTGCTTCTTTCTGCACCCCTATTGCCTCTTTCTGCACTCAGCTTTCCTCTTTCGGCACTTCTCTTGCTTCTTTATACTCCTCTGTTGCTTCTTTCGGCAATTCTCTTGACTCTTTATTTACTTCTCTTGCCTGTTTCTGCACCTCTCTTGCCTCTTTCTGCACCTCTTTTTGCCTCTTTCTGCCCCCTCTTCCCTCATTGTGCAACTCTCTTGCCTCTTTCTGCACTTCTCTTGCTTCCTTCTATACTTGTTGCTTCTTTCAGGAATTCTCTTGACTCTTTCTGCACTTCTCTTGCCTGTTTCTGTTCTCTTTCTTTTTGTGTACCCTTCTTATGTCTTTCTGAACCTATTTGGCCTCTTTGTGCACCCCTCTTCTCTCTTTGTGCAACTCCCCTGCCTCTTTCCACACCTCTCTTGCCTCTTTCTGCACCTCTATTCCTTCTTTCTGCACTTCTTTTGTTTCTTTCTGCACCTGTCTTGCTTTTTTCTGCACCTCTCTTGCCTCTCTCTGTACCCCTCTTCCCTCTTTCTGGACTTCTGTTGCTTCTTTCTGTACATATTTATCTTCTTTCTGCACCTCACTCGCCTCTTTCTGTACCCCTCTTGCCTCTTTCTACAGTTCTCTTGCCTCCTTCTGCACATCACTTGCTTCTTTTTGTAACTCTCTTGCCTCTTTTGGCACATCTGTTGCTTCTTTCTGCATCCGCCTTGCCGCTTTCGGCACCCCTCTTCCCTCTTTGTGCAACTCTCTTGCCTCTTTCTACACCTCTCTTGCCTCTTTCTGCACCCTTCATGCCTCTTTCTGCACCCGTTCCTTCTTTCTGCACTTATCTTGCTTCTTTCTGCACCAGACGTGCCTCTTTCTGCACCTCTCTTGCCTCTTTCTGCCATTCTCTTGCCTCCTTCTGTACTTCACTTGCCTCTTTCCGTAACTCTTTTGCCTCTTTCTGCCTCCCTCTTCCCTCATTGTGCAACTCTCTTGCCTCTTTCTGCACTTCTCTTGCCTGTTTCTGTTCTCTTTCTTTTTGTGTACCCCTCTTATGTCTTTCTGCACATCTTTGGCCTCTTTGTGCACCCCACTTCCCTCTTTGTGCAACTCCCTTGCCTCTTTCCACACCTCTCTTGCCTCTTTCTGCACCCTTCATGCCTCTTTCTGCACCTCTATTCCTTCTTTCTGCACTACTTTTGTTTCTTTCTGCACCTCTCTTGCCTCTCTCTGTACCCCTCTTCCCTCTTTCAGCACTTCTGTTGCTTCTTTCTGCACATATTTAGCTTCTTTCTGCACCTCACTTGCCTCTTTCTGCACCTCGCTTGCCTCTTTCTACAGTTCTCTTGCCGCCTTCTGCACATCACTTGCTTCTGTTTGTAACTCTCTTGCCTCTTTCGGCACCTCTGTTGCTTCTTTCTGCATCCCCTTTGCCTCTTTCTGCACCCCTCTTCCCTCTTTGTGCAACTCTCTTGCCTCTTTCTACACCTCTCTTGCCACTTTATGCACCCTTCATGCCTCTTTCTGCACCCCTGTTCCTTCTTTCTGCATTTATCTTGCTTCTTTCTGCACCAGACTTGCCTCTTTCTGCACCTCTCTTGCCTCTTTCTGCTGTTCTCTTGCCTCATTCTGCACTTCGCTTGCTTCTTTCTGCATCCCCTTTGCCTGTTTCTGCACCCTTCTTCCCTCTTTGTGCAACTCTCTTACCTCTTTCTATACCTCTCTTCCTTCTTTCTGCACCACTCTTTCCTCTTTCTGTACCTCTGTTACTTCTTTCTTCACCTCTCTTGTCTCTTTCTGCACCCTTTTTGCCTATTTCAACACATCTGTTGTTTCTTTCTGAAGTTTTGTTTCTCTTTCTGCACCCCTCCTGTCTCTATGTGTACCTCTCTTGCCTCTTTGTGCACCTCTCCTGGCCCTTTCTGCACCCCTCTTGCCTCTTTTTCCACCTCTGTTGGTTCTTTCTGCACTGTTCTGGCTTCTTTCTGCACCTCTGTGTGAGAAGGTGGGCTGATATCTGCTGTCCACTAGTTCTAGTGGGCACCCTGAATCAGTCCGAAAAACCCCTTATGGTGATAGGTTAAAGACAACCTTTATTGAAAGCTATCCTAGTGGTAGCTATGGAGAGCAGCCTTCAGGCTAAGTCTTGAAGGAATGTAAAGCAGCTTGTTTTACCAGTCTATAATCTCTTGAATGGTCAAATGAAAGGACAACAACACCAGGTATATGTTTAAAATATATGTATTTAAGATCAAACACACCCCTCTGGTCTCTTTATGAGACTGGAGTTCGAAGTACTTAAGTTACAAGTGAGCAATCATCAGTAATAGCACAAATACACATTTGGACCATAGGGGCGTACCAAACCATACACCAAAAAAGTGGTAAAAGAACCACAACTGAACTAGTCACAAGGCCTAGAGCCTGTAGAAGCGCTGGGACCCCAAGGAACCACCCAAGGTAGTGACACAGGGGACCCACGGGGACTGTATGCAGTGTGTAAACACAACCGCGGGTTCCCGTTATCTTCTATGGGCAATGTCGCGGTTGGAAATTTAAAGATTAGGGACACTTCTAATCGAGTCAGGACCAAACCCTTTTGGACTTAAGAAGTTCTAGGGCTAGCACCCACGGGAGCACTGGAGTACTTGAGTTACCTCACCCAGGGAAGCTGGGTGCATAGGTGTCTTTTAGTGTCGGCTCGTGTCATCGATTGCAATGGAAGCCTGCAAAGAACTGCTGCTGCCGTGAAGAGGAGAAGGGTCCGAAGAGATCCAAGCCTGGATCTAGGATGTAAGGAACCTGAAAGCAGAGGGGACAGAGTCTGGGTCACTAGCCAGTGAACGAGGGCAGGATGGACCAATGCCCATAGATGTCGGGTGCTTCAGGTGAGTTGATTGGTGTCTTGACTCTTTAGTCACAAGGTCCAGGAGGCATCGACGAAGTCCACGAGCTGGATTCGAGCTGTCCCATATAGTGTGTCGAGTGCTGCGGTGTCGGCGACCAGATTGGGCCCAACAAGCCTTGGCAATGGCAAGTCATAGAAATTCAGAGAAAGGACTGTGGTGCAGACCAGCAAGATCTGAGGGACTCACCCAGCAAGGGTAAGTCAGGGCATGTCTGGAGCAACCAGGAAATCCCAAGTAGAAGAGGAGTTGCCTTCATGGGGACCTGCTAGCCAATGGGCTAGTGATCGCAAAGGAGCCTCAAGCGGTCGCACTTGCAACTGGCCCACGGGTCACACGTAGAGTGGAAGCCAGCAGTCTTCGGTGCAGGAGGTGATCAAGGCTGGGACTACTAGGAGCCCAAAGCACAACTTTTAGGAGAACCAGGAAGATATTGTTGCTGCAAAAGATCATGGTGTCCAAGGATCACGGTTCCACATCATCCACGACAGCCACGAGCCTCAGCTTTGCTGTGGACTCAGGGTAGCATCGGGGAAGTCTGGAAATCCATCTCTGGGGATGCAAAGACTTCTGAGAGTTTCAGCGATGCAGAACAGTCAGTTGCTTCTTTGGTGCCTGCCAAGCAGGGGAGTCACTCCTTGACCCCAAGGGAGATTTCCTCTGTCTTCTAGTCGTGATAGAAAGTCGAAGGTCCAGGATATATGTTGCAGAGTTTCGTCCAGGGTAATCTAAAGACCTAGGGACTGGATTCCTATACTTATACTAAGTTTAGGGGATGGACTAACTCTAAGGCCCCAACTATGGGTGGGCTTGGAAAGAGGGGTGGTTACACCAATTTCCTTTGTCCAGTTTCACACCAGAGCAGGGGCAGGTAGCCCCTGCAACCGGTTTGAACTGGACTATGCACAGGGACACCAAGTGTGCCCCCAGTGCAGGACTTCAAAGCACCAGAGAGTGCTCCTGCCCAGCCCCTATACACATCTGCCTGTCTGGGGAGGTGGTTACACCTCCCCTCAACAGGAAACCTATTGTCCAGGCCTCCCCTGCTGGAGTTTCGGTCAGCAGCAGGAGGCCAGACCCGTGTCTGTGGCAGAGGCATCCATTTTGTGATGCCAAGGCTCAGGAAAGTCCTACCAGGTTTGACCAGTGTGAACATGTCTCTCCCTCTAGAAGGTTGGAATGCTACCCCCGCTGCCAGAACTGGTGGGGGGTAGTATTCCAAAGCGTTTGACACCAAACACAACATGTTTTGATGCAGCCATTCCAAAGTTAGCATTTACCATGAGGTTATATTGCACTTAAGAGTATATGGTATGGCTGTATCACAGAACAGCCATAAGGAAGGATTTCAGAAAGCTGCAGAGGGGCTCGGCTCATGCTTGAGCACCCTCTCACACAAAACCAAGCACTCTGCCTTCAGGATTGTTAAGTCCTGCCATAAGAGTGACTTATAGGTTTATATGTGTCTGTATATATATGTGGATATAGGTAGCCTATACCACTGTAAGGGGTGCAAGCACACCCTTACCCAGGCTGCAGTAGCAGCCCTGTGGTGCCATTTTGAAGTGCTTCCCAGGGGTGGCATAATACATGCTTCAGCCCCTGGTAGGCCTCTGAGGTACCTATGCCCTAGGTACATAGTATACCATATACTAGGGGCTTATAAGGCACTCCAGAATCCAAATAGATATGTACTTACAAACCATTTTAGAGAGGAAGCAGCTAGGCTGTGGTCCTGATTAGTAGGGCCACAGCCGGACTAAGGTCGAAAAACAGTGAAACACCAGCAAAAAGTGGTGGTACCCATGTGAAGCAGATCCTACTCTCCAACACAACCTCCCCACAAACGCAGGGACATTAAACTAACCTTGACCAGTTGAGTCTTCATGTTCTAAGTGGAAATACCTAGAGAGTCCATCTGCATTGGCATGGTTACTCCCAGGTCTATGTTCCACGGTAAAGTCCATCCCCTGTAGGGAAATGGACCACCTAAGCAGTTTGGGGTTTTCACCCTTCATTTGTTTTAGCCATAAGAGGGGCTTATGGTCTTTCTGAACAAGGAAGTGAGTACCAAACAAGTATGGCCTCAACTTCTTCAGAACCCAAACCACAGCAAAGGCCTCCCTCTCGATGGCTGACCAACGTTTCTCTCTAGGGGTCAGCCTTCTGCTTATGAAAGCTACTGGCTGATCCTGTCCTTCATCATTCAATTGTGACAGTACAGCCCCCACCCCCAATTCAGATGCATCTGTTTGGACAATGAACTTCTTGGAGTAGTCAGGACTCTGCAGAATGGGAGCAGTGCACATGGCCTTCTTCAGGTCATCAAATGCTTTTTGACAGCTAGCTGTCCACTGAACCTTTTTGGGCATCGTTTTAGAAGTTAAGTCATTCAAGGGTGTCACTATTGATCAATACCCTTTGACAAATCTCCTATAGTACCCAGTCAGGCCTAAGAAGGCTCTCACCTGAGTCTGGGTAGTTGGAGCAATTCATTCCATTATTGTCTGGATTTTGCTCTGCAATGGTTGAACCTTGCCTCCACCTACAAGGTGGCCCAGGTACACAACCTGACTCTACCCTATCTGGCACTTAGTAGCCTTCATAGTTAGGCCTGCTTTTTGCAGGGCCTCCAGAACATTCCTCAGGTGGACCAGGTGATCCTCCCAGGTGGAGCTAAAGACAGCAATATCATCTAGATATGCTGCACTAAAGTCTTTCAGGCCTGTAAGGACTTGATTCACCAACCTTTGGAAAGTGACAGGTGCATTTTTCAAACCAAAGGGCCTTACCACAAATTGATAGTGCCCACTAGGGGTAGAAAATGCTGTCTTTGGCTTTGCATCATCAGCTAGTCTGATCTGCCAGTAGCCAGCTGTTAGGTCAAATGTGCTTAGAAACTTGGCTGAGGCCAAAGTATCTATCAGCTCATCTGCCCTAGGGATGGGATGGGCATCAGTTCTAGTGACTGCATTGAGACCCCTGTAGTCTACAAAAAAAACTCATCTCTCTTTTTCCACCACTGGTGTTAGGTTTAGGTACCAGGACTACTGGGCTAGCCCAAGGGCTAACTGAGGGTTCAATCACACCCAGATCCAACATCTTTTGACTTCTGTCCTTATACAGTCCCTGACATGGTCAGGTTGCCTGTAGATCTTATTCTTCACAGGTAGACTGTCCCCAGTGTCCACTTCATGAGTGCACTAGGTGGTCTGACTGGGAGTCAGAGAAAACATATGTCTAAACTGGCTGAGAAGGTTTCTGCAGTCAGTTTGCTGCTGGGCAGTGAGGCTGTCTGCCAAGGCTACACCATCAACTGACCCATCATCAGGGTTCTGAGAAAGCAGGTCAGGGAGTGGGTCACTCTCTTCCTCCTCTTTCTGCACCCCTCATCAGAAGCCATGAGCAAGCCCATGTTGAAGCACACCAGGGTGGCAGTAGAAGCATGAAGCATGTCACCAACCAGGTTGGTGAGTGAGGGTTCTTTTATCAAAATAGAGTGATTTGTCATGTGCATACACACTTACACACTTACAGAGCCCGGCGGGAGCCCAGCAGACCCGGCAGACCCAGCAGCGAAGAGCCCAGCAAGCAAGCAAGAATCACAGTCGTGGTCGCAGTCGCTGTAAGAACCGCGAGCCGCGAGAGCCACGAGCGCCGCGAGCCGCGAGAGCCGCGAGCTGCGAGAGCTGTGGGAACCGCAGCATCCGCGCCAGACCAGCATCAGCCCAGCAGGAGCCGAAACAGACAATCAGGCCAACAGAGCCTTGAGAGCCGTTGGGGGCGGGGGTGAGCCGCGGGAGACAGACCTGAATAAGTCGCAAAAGCTGTGTTAGGCCCATAGGAACCAGGGGTTGTAGGACCCCCGCAGGAGCCCGGCAGGAGCCCAGCAAGAACTGCAATAGAACTGCGAGAGCCCCGGGAAAGCCGTAGGAACCAGTGTGGGCTGCGTGCATCAGGAGAGGGCAGTGGGGTTGGCTAGATCACCTCCAGCATAGTGAGAGCCAAAGGAGCGCTCACACCCCTCGGTCCATTAGGAGGGGCCCCAGAAGTTAGCACCCAGACTAGCAGGAACAACAGGAACCACAGGAGGGGCAGGTGGTGCAGGAGGTAAGCCGCGTTGCAGGTGGAGAGCCGTAGTTGCGAGGAGCAGAGGTCGTCGCCGCTCGCACCAGAGGAGTCAAACTTCTACCGCCAACTGCTAAATTCCACACCGCCACCCCCACCCCCCCTGCTGACAAGGTTTGGTAACCAAGAGTCCTTGACACCGGATGACCGGGGGGGTGAGGCATACCGGGCAGTGCACAGGGAGGGGCCCCCAGAGACCAGCGGGAGCTGTACGGGACGAGCAGGTGAAAGGAGAAAGGAGCAGGAGCTGGAGGACTTGTGGTGTAGGAGCAGGAGTAGGAGTTGGGGGGGCACAACCAGTCCCCCGCCTCCCACACAGCCAGCGCCAAGCGTGGAGTAAGACTCCCCCAAAAGGAACCTAAGGAGAGTGACAACATCGAAGTCCACCATGAGATCAGGGAGAGACAGAGACAGAAAAGAGATCAAAACAAAATCAAAAAAAGAAACCAACAGAATAGCGGCAAGTCGAGTGAAGGAGCAAGCGCTCTCATAGATGAAGACAAAGCGCATGAGAATAACAGCCATACATTGTCTCATTTTGTCAAGACGCAATTGAAAACACCAGGACTTATGAACTCAAAGATTACAGATTTCTTAATTTCACCAGCATCATTAGCGTCACGAGTTCAGAAAACAAAATCTGCTACCTGCACACAGGATCCCAAAAAAAGAATGTCCAAATCAGTTGGCTCCATGTCCAATCTATCACAGCCACAGTTCAATATCTCAACACAGTTCAATACTGCATTAGAGAATGGCCAAGGCCCTCGGAAAACCCCCAAAATGATTACCAATAGAATAACAGTGACAGCACAAATAAATACAAAGGAAGCAGAAAACAACGGTCAAACAAATTTGCGCAAAATACCCTCAGAGGCATTAAAGGAAAAAACACCAAAGGTACTTACCAAGCACCGATCAACAAGTCTTGGATCACTCTTCTGTGCTCAGGGGCCTGATTTTGGGGGCGGACGGTTATCAGATGCAAGCATGAACATAATGGACATTGAAACAATTGACAAAGAAATCATAGCATATCAAGCAGGGGGCCAGCTAAAAAAAATTTATTTAAACTTAGTAACACAGAAGCCACAGAAGCACTCAACAATCACTCAGGAGCTACCACAGGAAGTGCAAGCAACAAAATCTGCTTCAGTTTCAGAAACACAGGAAGCACATGATTGTTTAATCAGTTCAATAATTTGCCACGAGCCAAACGAAATTCCACCAAATGGCCAGATAGGGCTCCCTCACACCTACCAATCAAGGTTCACACCAATCAAGGTTCAACTAGCGAACAGTCCTTACTCCCAAACAAAAAGGGACAAACCAACAAAACCTGAACCAGGCGCTTGCCTGGGAGGAGACCCACATGATAATATCTGGAACAAATCAGGGGAGGACACCTGGTCAAGCCAGCAAGTAGGCGCTAATCAAACAGACCACTTCCTACCATCACAGGCCCCACTGTGGATGCCATTCATAGGCCTCATGGAAACTATATCTTCAGCATTACTGCAACACTCTGAAAAACTAGAGCTACAAATCGGTCTCTTGCAAATTTTGGCATCCCACGTGGTTGGCATAGACAGAAAAATACAAGATTTAAATTCACTCATTGAACGGGTACAGAAAGACCCCCATACAATGTACCATGAATGCCAATGCTCCAGAACAATGAACCAACTTAAAGCCCTACCGGCAATTTTAACAGACATTCTGGGAGAGGTAAAAAACAAAACAACTGACCACCTGAACAGCATCTTAAGCCCCTGCACAGAAAATGATTCAGAACATTTGAAGCACACTACTAGCTTTGACACTACAACAAACGAGGAAACAAGTTTGGACGCAATGGAAGGCACATCAAAAAGTCTCACATCAGACACCCAGATAGTAACAACTCAAAGTCTGCCATTGCAACACATTCATAAAGACACACTGAGGTTCAACTGACTGAAGAAACAAGGCTACAATCAAATGTGCAACAAAAATGTTACAACCCTTTAACCAAACGCGAACGTAAGAGATTGAGAAAAGCTAGACAAAATAAACAACAAAGTAAAAAAGCAATAGCACTCTTCACTCAGCATCAGGCCCAAGAGACATCACTGGAAAGCTACCAGTACATAAACTCGCCTGGAACAACACCAGCAAATGGGATGAAGGGAAAAGAGTCAAGCAAAGGGGGCCAGGAAGAACTAGGGGAAGTTAGTCAAGAACGTGACCAACACAGATCCAAGACTCCCCCAACAGACCTAACAACAGCACAGCCAAGCAGTCTAAAAGACCTTCAGTCCCTCCAAGGCAACACAAAAAAACAACTTGCAGATGGCTCTCCAAAACAGAAGATTCAAGCAGGACAAAAAAGCATATCTCATTACTTTAAAAAAATTACTAAGGTCCAAAAAGAAAATTTCATGGCCAAAGTGTATCAACCGAGAACTATGATACAAGGGCCAGAGATTTTAAGAGTCCACTTGCCGGCATTTGGCATAGAGGCAATAGTACAGGACAAGGTCACCAATCAGTACAATCCAGTCAACAAAATAAAAATAAGCACTCAAAACATGTTTTTGGACTCTAAAGAAAATAAAGAACTAATTTACCCAGTAAGTCCAACAACACTTGAAATTATCATGCACTACAGCTCCAGAGGGAATCATGGCATCCTTAATCGGAGTGCCATTTTAAAACTCGCCAATTCAACTGAAACACTAAAACACCTGAATACAAATCACATTGAAAGTATTCAATTCAAACCACTCTCAAATGCAAAGGGGAGAGATAAAACATTGGTAACTTGGAGTGATCCAAAGAATGCCAAAGAATTTTGGCAGCACAGAGATGAGTTTGCTAAATGGGGAATTGAAATTAGATTAACAGAAACTGAAAGATATCCAGGCCCGTTATGCCCGATGGCAGAGACAAGATCACTATCTGATAGCAGCTGGTCGTGCCGCCAGCACCAAGGAAGGATGGACCAACCTACGTATCATCCATCAAGGTTCATCAGGAGTAACCAGTCAGACTCGGAAAGTGCTACCCCCAACATCAAGTTCCATGGACCACAGGAATAATGAAGCATGAAAATGTCATTTGAAAATAGGCTCGTGGAACATAAACGGACTAGGCAGCAAAACAGAGGATGCAGAACTATTAGTATCCCTAAAACAATTTGATATCTTATTACTCCAAGAGACATGGTCAATAACATCGGTTCAGATAAACGGCTTCAAAGAATTCCAACAATATGCCACCAAAAGAGGTTCATTTGGTAGGGCAGCCGGCGGATTATCAATCTACCTGAACACCAGTATACCATGGACGTACGATCTAATTGGCTCAGGACAAACATGGATTCAGTGTATCAAAATTGAATTACCACCAGACCTCTGTTCAGGATCGCAGGACTCCCCAGACATACGGTCATTGGTAATTTGTAACATCTACATTCACCCAGAATCTAACAAGAGAAAATCAGAACTCTCAAAGCACTGGTCAAAACTTTGCAATCCACCTTCCCACAGGCGGGATTGGTAGTATCAGGCAACTTCAACATGTTTTTATTACAAGTAGACTACACACAAAATATCCAACAAAAAAACTGAAAGGCAAAATAATCCCACCACTGATAACTAATCACCAAAAAAGGATAGACAAGGCCAGCAGTGTGCCTTAAATGTTGCTGAAATCGGCATGATCACTTTGAACGGTCGCTTTCCACAAGATCAGCCTGCAGCCAAGACCAGAATAGCTAAACATACTCAATCAGTCCTAGATTATACCATAGTGGACCTGGAGGATCGCCAGCTACCAAATAACACACAAATTGGAGAGCGATCATAGTCTGCAATCAATTGTTCTTAGAGTTCAACATGTAAGGGCACCAGCAAGCAACGACTTGACGGAAACCCCTAGCCCATATAACCTAAAACGACTTGCATGGAATGGAAAGAATGTCGAAGAAATTATGACCCATGTAAACAAAGTACAGGAAAAAGGCGAAGAAAAAAGATCGGGAGAGCATCGGACCAATTGGGAAAAGATGATCATAAGTTTAAAAGACAAATTCAGTTCCCAAAACAAACGCCATAGAAGAAATCCAATGACAGCATCTCTGGTATATCTTGGCTCTATAGTGATTAAAAAAAGGATTCTAAACCAGGAAATTAGAAAGTTACAAGGAAAAGATCAGTTCATGGGTGAAGACACACAGCGACAAATCCACAAATTAAGGCAAAAATATAAAAAAGAGGTTTGGATAGCAAAGATAAATCAACATACAGAAATTTGGCAAAAACTATTGGAAACAAACAAATCAAATAAGAACAGGAAATTTTGGGCAGAAATTAATAACATAGCAAATGGAGCATTCCATGAACACAACGCAAATATCCTAGAGGCTGATTGGATACATCACCTAGAGCAAAATCAACGGAACAATTGCAACCTACAAGTATCGAAATCAGATCACATTACTCATCACCAATACAAAAGGGAAGAACCCAAACAAAACTTTGGTGAAAATTGGATCAGACCACATCAAGTACAAACGGTTATACAAAAACTGAGGACTTCTGGCGCACCTGGCCCAAACGATTTGCCAAATGGGCTCTTTAAATATGACCAATCATTCTGGGCAGAATACCTCACCCCATTGTTCAACCACGCTTTTCAAACGGGAAGTATACCACCATCATGGAGAGGGAGCATTTTGCACCTAATTTTTACATTTTTAAGGCAGGCGTTAGATCGGACTCGGCGAACTATAGGTTGATCGCTCTCATAGACGTAGAGGCCAAAATATACGCATCAAGGGGCATATCAACAAGGGATTTATCTCTGCTTTTTTGGCTTTAAAAGCCAAAACAGGAGAGATAAAACTAGCGCCCTATCAACAACAGGGTGCTAACATGCAAATTTGCATGTCAGCACCCTTTTACTCTACGTTTCCCCTTGCATCTCTAATGAGATGCAAAGGGGGCGTTCCAGAGTAAAATAATAGGAGAAATGTCGCTAAGCGACATTTCTCCTATTATCAAGAATGTCGCTAACCCTGTTAGAGACAAAAAAAGCAGCGCTAACCGCGGTTAACGCTGCTTTTTTACGTCTGGTATTTTTCTGACTTAGCCATGATATCCTATGGAAGGAGGATATCATGGCTAAGTTTGCCTGTCCCTATCAACAAGGTAACGTGAGATTATCGCTGAGTTTCCAGCGATAATCTCACGTTAGCCTGTTAGCGTGAGGATTTTTATCGCTATTGAGATAAGCGTTGCTAATAGCACGCTATCTCAGCGATAAAAATTCACGCTAGCCGACGATAATTATCCTAGCGCTAAATGCGCTTAGAGATAATTATCGCCGGTTGTTGTTGATATGCCCCTAAGTTCAGTAAAACTTACTGTAGCTAAACTTGATATTATATGTACCTCAGGTACCTTTAGTGGTTTTCAGTTGATCAATTCAATTGAGATTATCTGGTAAAACAATAGCAAGCAGGAATCCCACACACTGCACACCAATGTGAGAAGGTGGCCTGATATATGCTGTCCACTAGTTCTAGTGGGCACCTTGTATCAGTCCAAACAACCCCTTATGGTGATAAGTTAAAGACAACCTTTATTGAAAGCTATCCTAGCGGTAGCTATGGAGAGCAACCTTCAGGCTAAGTCTTGAAGGAATGTAAAGCAGCTTGTTTTACCAGTCTATAATCTCTTGAATGATCAAATGAAAGGACAACCACACCAGGTATATATTTAAAATATATGTATTTAAGATCAAACACACCCCTCTATCATCAGTAATAGCACAAATACACGTTTGGGCCCTAAGGGCGTACCAAACCATATACCAAAAAAGTGGTATAAGAACCACGACTGAACTAGACACAAGGCCTAGAGCCTGTAGAATCGCTGGGACCCCAAGGAACCACCCAAGGTAGTGACACAGGGGACCCACGGGGACTGTATGCAGTGTGTAAACACAACCGCGGGTTCCCGTTATCTTCTATGGGCAATGTCGTGGTTGGAAATTTAAAGATTAGGGACACTTCTAATCGAGTCACGACCAAACCCTTTTGGACTTAAGAAGTTCTAGGGCTAGCACCCACAGGAGCACCGGAGTACTCGAGTTACCTCACCCATGGAAGCCTGGTGCATAGGTGTCTTTTGGTGTTGCGTCGTCGATTGCAATGGAAGCCTGCAAAGAACTGCTGCTGCCGTGAAGAGGAGATTTGTCCGAAGAGATCCAAGCCTGGATCTAGGATGTAAGGAACCTGAAAGCAGAGGGGACAGAGTCTGGGTCACTAGCCAGTGACCGAGGGCAGGATTAACCAATGCCCACAGATGTCGGGTGCTTCAGGTGAGTTGATGGGTGTCTTGACTCTTCAGCCATGAGCTCCACGAGGTGTCGACAAAGTCCACAAGATGGATTTGAGCTGTCCCACAAAGTCTGTCGAGTGCTGCGGTATCGACCACTAGATTGGACCCAACATGCCCTGGCAATGGCAAGTCACAGGAATTCAGAGAAAGGATTGTGGTGCAGACCAGCAAGGTCTGAGGGACTCACTCAGCAAGGGTAAGTCGGGGTACGTCTGGAGCAACCAGGAAAGCTCACGTAGAAGAGGAGTTGCCTTCATGGGGACCTGCTAGCCAACGGGCTAGTGATCGCAAAGGTGCCTCGAGTGGTCGCACTTGAAACCTGCCCACGGGTCACTCATGGAGTGGAGGCCAGCAATCTTTGGTGCAGGAGGTGCTCAAGGCTGGGGCTGCTCAGAGCCCAAAGCACAACTTCGAGGAGAACCAGGAAGATGCTGTTGCTGCAAAAGATCACGGCGTCCAGGGGTCACGGTTCCACGTCACCCACAATAGCCACAGGCCTCAGCTTTGCTGTGGACTCAGGGTAGCCTCGGGGAAGTCTGGAAATCCACTTCTGGGGATGCAAAGACTTTGGCGTCCGGCGGGAGCTTCAGCGATGCAGACTGGTCAGTTGCTTCTTTGGTGCCTGCCAAGCAGGGGAGTCACTCCTTGACCCCAAGGGAGATTTCTTCCATCTTCTAGTCATGATAGAAAGTCGAAGGTCCAGGATATATGTTGCAGAGTTTCGTCCAGGGTAATCTAAAGTCCTAGGGACTGGATTCCTATACTTATACTAAGTTTAGGGGATGGACTAACTCTAAGGCCCCACCTATGGGTGGGCTTGGAAAGAGGGGTGGTTACACCCATTTCCTTTGTCCAGTTTTGCACCAGAGCAGGGGCAGGTAGCCCCTGCAACCGGTTTGAACTGGACTATGCACAGGGACACCAAGTGTGCCCCCAGTGCAGGACTTCAAAGCACCAGAGAGTGCTCCTGCCCAGCCCCAATACACATCTGCCTGTCTGGGGAGGTTGTTACACCTCCCCTCAACAGGAAACCTATTGTCCAGGCCTTCCCTGCTGGAGTTTCGGTCAGCAGCAGGAGGCCAGACCTGTGTCTGTGGCAGAGGCATTCATTTTGTGATGCCAGGGCTCAGGAAAGTCCTACCAGGTTTGACCAGTGTGAACATGTCTCTCCCTCTAGAAGGGTGGAATGCTACCCCTGCCGCCAGAACTGGCGGGGTCAGTATTCCAAAGCGTTTGACACCAAACACGACATGATGCAGCCATTCCAAAGTTAGCATTTACCGCGAGGTCATAATGCACTGAAGAGTATATGGTATGGCTGTTTTTTCAGAGAGTTTTTGGAGCCTCACCTCTTAGAGGTAAGATCGTTCTTTTTCAAATATTAGTTTCTTGATATACTAGCCTCTAAGCTTACGTAAGCTTCATGTCACTTTCCATTTATTATCACGTTTTCTGTTTGCACCATTCAGGTTTCTCACAGTCCTTACATTATCATAACGCGCAGGTAAGCCCTGTGACTTAGATCTTTTTCTGTCCATTTAAGTCAACACATGATCTTCGTTATTATGTACATAACACCTTTTATTCACGTTTTTTTCAGAGCGCCATGCACAGGCACACTAATTTCTGACCATTGAGGTATGAATTTTAAATCATTAGAATTGCATATACATTTAGAGCCACCATCACATTGAAACTGACAGGATTGTTTATATTTTTCATTGCAGACTGTCCCCTGAAGAAGGAACCGACAGGTTCCGAAATGCATTAGGCATGTTAATTACAGATGCATTTATGTGAATGATTAACATATTTGTATAATGAACAGAAGTCATGTAAAATCAATGAATGTTTTTTCAAACCATTTAATTTGGAAAACTTTATTCACCATCAATGCTTGTTAAAAGACAACAGTAAATGCATTGTTGAACAGTAAATGTTATATTATTTGCTTTAACTAAATGTTTGATTGGTATCATTTGGTACATTATGAGGTGTTAGTTTAAACACCAGGTGAACAGTGCACAGTTTACACAAGTTCAGACTTGTTTATAACTCCATGAATCCTCAGCATCAGTGGACAACTCATGCTTAGCTGCAGCACCCTAGGAACAAGTTGTATCTTAACAGTTTTCTGAAAGAATCATATACTCGGAGTGCTCCCCTGACCACATAACTATGTATCACAGAACAGCCATAAGGAAGGATTTCCGAAAGCTGCAGAGGGGCTCGGCTCATGCTTGGGCACTTTCTCACACAAAACCAAGCACTCTGCCTTCAGGATTGTTAAGGCCTGCCATAAGAGTGACTTATAGGTTTATATGTGTCTGTATATATATGTGGATATAGGTAGCCTATACCACTGTAAGGGGTGCAAGCACACCCTTACCCAGGCTGCAGTAGCAGACCTGTGGTGCCATTTTGGAGTGCTTCGCAGGGGTGGCATAATACATGCTTCATCCCCTGGTAGGCCTCTGAGGTACCTATGCCCTAGGCACATAGGGGCAGATTTATGAGGCCCGTTGCGCCATCGGAGCGTCACTTTTGTGACGTTCCGTGGTGCAGAAGCCTGCGTGATATTTATCAGGCAGCACTGAGCCACTTTTTTTGGCTTATTGCTGCCTCATAAATATCATTCCCTTTAACGCAGTGTTCTGCATTAAAGGGGCGTGCAATGGGTGTTGCTGGGGGCGTTCCCAGCAACATCCACGAGAAATCGTAAATCTGAGGCAGCGCCAAAAGCTTCCGCCTCCCCAGGGGAGGCGTAAGGGAGGCGCAACGGGGAGAAATATCTTTATTTCTCCTCGTTTTTCCATTCTGCAGCACCCATACAAAGAGGAAAAACCTCTTGTGATTCATCTCCGCAACGCAGGCACCCTTGCGCCATGGTGCAGAGGTGCCTGCGTTGGCGCAGGCAGCCCATTGTGCGCCGGCGCAGGGGACAAGGACAGGAATGCGCCGCATTTTATAGATACGGCGCATCCCTGCCCTTTTCTTTTGCCGTAGGGAAGCGCAGCAGGAAGGCCTGCTGCGCTCCCCTACGGCAAAACCTCATAAATCTGCCCCATAGTATACCATATACTAGGGGCTTATAAGGCACTCCAGAATCCAATTAGATATGTACCTAATGTACATGCAAACCATTTTAGAGAGGAAGCAGCTAGGCTGTGGTCCTGATTAGCAGGGCCACAGTCAGACTAAGGTCGAAAAACAGTGAAACACCAGCAGCAAAATTGGGCTACCCATTTGAAGCAGATCCTACTCTCCTACACTCTGTTCCAAATATCTGCATCCCTCTTGCCTTTTTCTGCATCCCTCTTCCCTTTTTTTGTATCTCTCTTGCCTCCATCTGCCCACCAGTTCCCTCTTTCTACACCCCGTTTGCCTGTTTCTGCAACTCTCTTGCTTCTTTCTGTAGTTCTCTCACCTCCTTCTGCACCTCACTTGCCTATTTTTGCACCTGTTGGTTCTCTTGCACTGCTCTTGTTTCTTTCTGCACCTCTCTTGCAAATTTATGTGCCCCTCTTGCCTATTTCTACACCCCTTTTACCTGTTTCTGCACCTCTCTTGCTTCTGTCTGCACCTGTGTTCCCTCTTTCTGTACCTTTTGTGCCTGTTTCTGCAGTTCTCATGCCTCCTTCTGCACCACATTTGTTTCTTTATGTACTTCTCTTGCCTCTTTCTGCACCCATGTTGCTTCATTCTATACTTCCCATACTTCTTTCTGCACCTGTCTTGCTTCTTTCGGCACCCCTGTTGCTTCTTCCTGCACTCGCCTTCCCTCTTTCGGCACCTTTATTGCCTGTTTCTTCATCTGCCTCTTTTTCCACCTCTGTTGGTTCTTTCTGCACTTCTCATGCCTCTTTCTGCACCTCTGTTGCTTCTTCTGCACCTCTTTTGTTTCTTTCTGCACCTGTCTTGCTTCTTTTTGCACCCCTCTTGCCTCTCTCTCCACCCCTCTTCCCTCTTTCTGTACTTCTGTTGCTTCTTTCTGCACCCCTCTTCCCTCTTTGTGCAACTCTCTTGCCTCTTTATACACCCGTCTTCCCTCTTTCTGCACCACTCCTGCCTCTTTCTGTACTTCTGTTGCTTCTTTCTGCACTTCTCCTGCCTCTTTCTGCAACCTTTGTGCCTCTTTCTGCACCTCTGTTGGTTCATTTTGCACTTCTCTTGGTTCTTTCTGCACTGCTCTTGCCTCTTTCTGTATCCCTCTTGCCTCTTTGAGAATCTCTTTTGCTTCTTTCTGCACTTCTCTCTCCTCTTTCTGCACCCATCTTGCTTCTTTCTGCACCTCACTTGCCTTTTTCAGCACCTCTGTTGCTTTTTTCTGCAGCTCTCTTGCCTCTTTCTGCACCTCACTTGCCTCTTTCAGCACCTCTCTTGCTTTTATCTGCAGATCTCTTGCCTCTTTCTGCACCCCTCTTTTCTCTTTCTGCACCTCTCTTGCCTCTTTCTGCATCCCTGTTCCCTCTTTCTGCACCTTTCCTGCCTGTTTCTGCATCTCACTTGCTTTTCTCTGTATCCCTGTTCCCTCTTTCTGTACCTTTCCTGCCTGTTTCTGCATCTCTCTTGCCTCTTTCTGTACCTCTCCTGCCTCTTTCTATACCTCTCTTGCCTCTATGTGTACGTCTCCGACCTATTTCTGCATCCCTCTTGCCTCTTTTTGCACCTCTGTTGGTTCTTTCTGCACTGGTCTTGCTTCTTTCTGTACCTCACTTGCCTCATTCTGCACTTCTCTTGCTTTTTTTCTACACCTCTATTGCTTCTTTCAGCAATTCCCTTGCTTCTTTCTGCACTTATCTGGCTTGTTTCTGCACCTCTCTTCCGTCTTTCTGCACCTCTGTTGCCTCTTTCTGCACTTCACTTGCTTCTTTCTGCACGTCCCTTTCCACTTTCGGCACCTCTGTTGCTTCTTTCTGCATCACTCTTGCCTCTTTCTGCACCCCTCTCCCTCTTTGTGCAACTCTCTTGCCGCTTTCTACACCTCTCTTGCCTCTTTCTGCATCCATCATGCCTCTTTCAGCACCTCTGTTGCTTCTTTATGCACTTCTCTTCCTTCTGCACCCCTCATGTCTCCTTCTGTACCTCTGTTGCTTCTTTCTGCACTTCGCTTGGTTCTCTTTGAGCACCTCTTTTGCTTTTTTCTGAAGATTTATTGCCTCTTTCTGCACCCCTCTTTTCTCCTTCTGCACCTTTCTTGCCTCTTTCTGCACCCCTCTTCCCTCTTTCTGCACTTTTCTTGCTCTTTCTGCACCCCTTGTACCTCTTTCAGCACTTCTGTTACTTCTTTCTGCACTTCTCTTCATTCTTTCTGCACCCCTCCTGCCTCTTTCTGTACCTCTCTTGCCTCTTTGTGTACGTCTCCTACATTTTTCTGCACCCCTCTTGCCTCGTTTTGCACCTCTGTTGGTTCTTTCTGCAGTGGTCTTGCTTCTTTCTATACCCCTCTTGCCTCTTTCTGTACCTCTGTTGCTTCTTTCTGCACTTCTAATGCCTCTTTCTGCACCTGTCTTGCTTCCTTCTGAACCTCACCTGCCTCTTTCAGCCCTCTGGTGATTTTTTCTGCAGACCTCTTGCCCCTTTCTGCACCTCACTTGCCTCTTTCAGCAACTCTGTTGCTTTTCTATGCAGATCTCTTGCCTCTTTCTGTATCCCTCTTTTCTCCTTCTGCACCTCTCTTGCCTCTTTCTGCACCCCTGTTCCCTCTTTATGCACCTTTACTGTCTGTTTCTGCTTCTCTTTTGCCTCTTGCTGTACCTCTATTGCCTCTTTCTGCACTTCTCTTGCTCTTTCTGTACCCTTTGCCCCTCTTTCAGCACCTCTGTTATTTCTTTCTGCACTTCTCGTTCTTCTTTCTGGATCCCACCTGCCTCTTTTTGTACCTCTCTTGCCTCTTTGTGTACCTCTCCTACCTTTTTCTGTACCCCTCTTGCTTCGTTTTGCACCTCTGATGGTTATTTCTGCACTACTCTTGCTTCTTTCTGCACCTCACTTGTCTCTTTCTGCACTTCTCTTGCTTCTTTCTACACCTCTGTTGCTTCTTTCAGCAATTCTCCTGCCTCTTTCTGCACGTATCTTCTTTTTTTCTGCACCCCTCCTGTCTCTTCTGCCTCTTTCTATACCTCTCTTGCCTTTTTTTGCACCTCTCCTATCTCTTTCTGCACGCCTCTTGCCTCTTCTTGCACCTCTGTTGGTTCTTACTGCACTGCTCTTGCTTCTTTCTGCACCTCACTTGCCTCTTTCTGCACTGCTCTTGCTTCTTTCTACACCTTAGTTGCTTCTTTCAGCAATTCTCTTGCCTCTTTCTGCACTTCACTTGCTTCTTTCTGCACCTCTCATGCCTCTTTCAGCATCTCTGTTGCTTCTTTCTGTACTTCTCTTTCCTCTTTCTGCACCTCTGACTTAGAGGTAGTTTTAATCACTATGCCTTATTATGTACTAGGGCCTTACAGGGGAGGTCATGCCTATCACAGAGGTACCCCAACCCATAGTGTACCCTAGTGTATGAAGGTGGGTTCACTGTTTTCCAAGTGTCTTTCAGCATATCACTGTCTCCGGGCCTGGTTAGTCAGAGTCAGTTACCACCAGTACCAGTCAGCAAAAAGTTGGGGGCACAGGATGACTTTGCAATAAGGCCTCTTTTTGCACCACTGTTGGTTCTTTCTGCAAATCTCTTGCTTCTTTCTGAACTTTTCTTCGTCTTTCTGGACTTCTGTTGCCTCTTTCTGCATTTCTCTTGCTTTTTTCTGTGCCTTTCTTCCTCTTTCTGCACATGTCCTACCTCTGTAGGCATGGTTAGAAATTAGCATTTAAAACACCTTAGAAATTCACTGAAAAAACAATATGTTTCAGGGACTTTATAGTTAGAAATTAGCATTCAAAAAACCTTTGAAATTCACTGAAAAAACCATAGTTTTCAGGGACGTTATAGTTCGGAATTAGCATTTAAAAAACCTTTGAAATTTACTAAAAAAAACATAGGTTTCAGGGACGTTATAGTTAGAAATTAGCATTAAAAAACCTTAGAAATTCACAGAAAAAACAACAGGTTTTAGGGACGTTATAGTTAGTTGGACATTTCACTCGTACAAAACCAGAGAAATTCAGCCGTTATAGTTAGTTGAGCTAACTTTAACTCATGCCCCCGCAATGCACTGCTGATGATGTCACATATTACGTCATTCATGACATGGTCAGTGACATCACTGATAACATCACTGATGACATCTCAAATTACATCACAGGTGACATCACTGAGGACATCAGGTACATGATAATCTGATGCACCTCCTCATAACCTAATGTAACCTTTGATACACCCTCTCTAAAATACAGACTACCATTTTTGAAACCATAGACACACCAATACCAGTTACTACATACCCACTCACTGATTCCTAGGTCTATACACACATTTACTCATTCACCCATAAAGTCACTCTTACATGCAGACACTCATCAATACAGCACTATCATATGCACTCATACACCTATACAGACACTCACACACCGCAACTCATCCATAGAGTTACTCACAAACCTAGTCAGTCATGCAAAGAATCAATCACACTCCCATTTACTCACCTATACAGTTATATACACACCACCTCACTTATTCATACAGATACTAACACATACTTACTCTCTTATACAATCACTGATACAAGCACACACTCATCCATACAGCCGCTTTCATAATCACTCACTCTCTCATATAGTCATTTATATACTCCTACACTCACATATACTGCCTTTCACATATGTAGTTACTCACATATGTACCGCTGAGGCATCCATTCACTGACCAACACACCCATACCCATACTCACCACCCATACAGCCCTTCACACATGCAGTCTTGAACTCATACACCCAGTGAATCACCCACTCACACTTCTATGCACCCCCCACCCACACAGACACTCGGGCACCCATACAGACACTCACACAACCAATCAATAACCCATATAAACACTCATGTAGCTACTCACCAACCCATGCAGCCACTTACACACCAACTAACAGACTGATACAGACATTCACACAGTTTAGTCACTAACCCATGCATTCAGTAAGACACGTCTAATCCCTCACTTATACAGTCAGTCATGCACCTACTGAATCATCCATTCAGACACTCATACACCCACTCATTCTTCAATACACCTTGGTATTTCTATATATATAAAACATATTTAAACTTTACAGAAACACACAGTCACTAGATGATGTCATCAGTGATGTCATCAGTGATGTCATTTAAGATGTCATCAGTGATGTCATCAGTGAAGTCACTGACCGTGTCATGAATGATGTAATATGTGACGTCATCAGCAGTGCATTGCAGGGGCGCGAGGTATAATTAGCTCAACTAACTATAACGGCCGAATTTCTCTGGTTGTGTACGAGCGAAATGTCCAACTAACTATAACGTTCTTGAAACCTCTGGTTTTTCAGTGAATATATATATGCGATAATCTGTGTAACCCGGAAGGAGTTTTTCCGTATCAGCCCCTCTCAGCCGATTGACACGAAACCCGAGAAAGAGGAAGCCCGGCGAAACCGTTTTTTGAAGTGTCGTGATGGCTCTGCAGGTCCCGAGGAGTCGGAGGTCGACATGAGCCAGTCGAGGCTTTCAGAGCGGTAAGCTGGGTGTTTGCATCTATTCGGCAGTGAGAGTGAGGAGACAGTATCTGTAACGAGACGAACAGCGGAATAAACCTACGTTTATCCTAACGTTCAAGCGTGCATAACATTTCATTTTGCAATAATGAAGACGCCACTATGGCAACCACAGCGGACGAGCTACGGGACCGCGAGGCTGTAGCTGAAGCCTTATTTTCAAATGTACCAGATAATACTGAAATAAGCCCTGATAAGGACATTAACTTAGGAAACAACAATTATGTCAAAACCATGTTAAAAAAATTGGAAAAGCTACTCCGCACAGAATTAACGAAGTGGTGGGAAAGAAAATCCTTAGAAAAATACAGAGAAGCAGGAATAGTGCTTCGGGAGTTGAGGGTACATATAACACCATCTTTTGAGAACCCCAACCCCCTCATGCTAAAAGAATGGGCAACCAATAATTTAGAGACATCATTGAACATGGTTTCAATACTCATTAAATATGCGGAGATTGACAGGATTGAAATTTGGAACAAATTGAATCACTAAATCAACAATTGGATGCTTCCGATCAACAGGATTTCATCATAAAAACTAGAGGAGAAATTAAAACGCGTCTCAAAAAACATGAAGAAGTGATCAAAACCCGTAAAATATTTAAATTTGCTCGTGATAAAAAAGACTACGAGATGGGTCGCGTTTTCACATTTTCAAGAAAGTTTGATACAGTTAAAAAGCAAGCACTGGGCACCAATCAACCTGAAACCTCTCCCTCCAATCCCAGTCATATTCCTTTGTCAGATACGGAGACGGACATAAGCTTACTGGCAAGCAGCACAGGTGCAGATACTGAGGGACTGCCAGTACTGCAGGCACAGGCAATGATGAATTTTACCCCATCAGAGGTCTTGGGGTTTGTAACAGAAGATCGGCGCCAAACACTGCGGCCGAGACAACAGAAGAAAAACGACATAGGAGAAATAAGTGCCGCAAACAAAGGAGGAAGAGGAAGAGGCAACAACAGAGGCAGGAGAGGGAGAGGGAAACAGTAACCTCAATAGTGACAACATGCTGCAATAATACTGTGATAAACCTCACTGAAATCGAATTAAATAAAGTGGAAATACAATTGCTCTCATTGGGCCTGTCATTTTGTCCAAATAATGGTTTTAAATATGTACAAACACGCATTGATGTCTTTAAGTTTATACGGAAACTCAAATTAAAAAAACATTTTAGACTGGCAAGAGTAGAAGAAAGGGCTACTACTATTATGACTTCTAATCAACCTAGTAAATCACTTCAAGCTTCTGATTTTACAACACTGAGATGCATAAATACTTTAGTTGACAATGTTGATATTACCAATACCCAAGAAGTAATGCATGAAATGGGCATTATCAGTACAAGTGCAGGTAGCAGCCCTTTTCGTCCTCCTTCAACATTCATCCCCCTAATGCCCAAGGACGTTATAGATACGTTTAGTGATATGGTTATAGATGACCTCAAGAAATTGAATCTTAATGTGATATGGCAACAATGGAAAAGAGGTTATTCGGAAATACAATACTCTAAACTTATGAAAAAGATCAACAACGATAGCAATATAATTGTCAACAAGGCTGATAAGGGAGGAAACATTGTTCTTTGGCCACGTGAGGCATATATGAAGGAAGCAGAAAAACACCTAAGTGATCAGCGGTGCTATAGAAAAGCCTCATTTCAAGAGTTAAGAGCTATTAAAGACATGGGGGCTCATTTATGAGCCCCTGCGTCACTTTTGCGCCGCCGGTGCGTCACTTTTTGTGACGCACCAGTGGCATAAAACATGCGCCATGTTGCGCCATATTTACAAAGTGACGCATCTAGGCAGATGCGTCACTTTGTAAACCCCTGCGCCACATTATACCTGCGCCAGGTATAATGTGGCGCAGGGGTTTACAAAGTGACGCATCTACCTAGATGCGTCACTTTGTAAATATGGCGCAACATGGCACATGTTTTACGCCACTGGTGCGTCACAAAAAGTGACGCACCGGCGGCGCAAAAGTGACGCAGGGGCTCATAAATGAGCCCCAATGTATGCAAGGGGGGCGTTTTGACGCAACAAAGGGTCGTAGAAGTGACGCCGTGAAATCTACGAGATTTCACTGCGCCACTTTTAGTGTGCAAATGCGTCAATTTCTTGCGCCTGCCTCACAGCAGGCGTAAGACTGACGCAGGCCCTTTCACATGGGGCTTGCCCCATGTGAAAGGACACATTGCTGGAGTTGCGTCACTTTTGTGACACACTCCAGCGATGCGTCACTTTTGCGCCTACAGATACGTCAGAAATACTGACGTATCTGTGACTCCTTGCGACATGATGCGTCATACTGTAAATATGACGCATCATTGGAGTCGCAGGGAGGGCGCAGTGAAAAGTGACGCATCACTGTTTTCACGCAGTGATGCGTCATTTTTCATAAATGAGGCCCATGGTTTTCAAAGAATTAGCTACGTGGAAAAGGGATGGGCTACTGAGTAAAAGTGAATATGATTTTCTCAAAAATGATTTTCCCATTACTCCAACTTTATACTTTATTCCCAAAGTACATAAATTGATAAAACCAGTACCTGGAAGACTTATCATTTCTGCGCAAAAAAGCTTATTTGAAGCCATGTCTAAATATGTGGATTTTTTCCTACATGATATTGTGGAAAATCTTGCCTCATATATTAAGGATACGGACCATTTCCTCACTAAAATACAGGAGGTTAATTGGAAGGAGGACTATCTTTTTATAGTGATGGACATTTGTTCTCTCTATACTAGTATACATCACACAGATGGCCTTAATGCAGCCAAATGTTTTTTAGCTGAGAGAAGTATTCAATTTTATAGACAAAATGCTATGCTACTAAAAATGATTGAGATGTGCCTAATGAACAATTTCTTTTTATTTAATAAGGAAATATATCAACAGTTACGCGGGGAGGCTATGGGGGCATGCTTCTCTTCCAGCTACGCGTGTTTGCACGTGGGCTGGTGGGAGGAGCATGTCCTCAAACATACCCATAAGGAAATGTTTGACAATCATGTGGTAAAATGGTGGCGTTTTATTGACGATGTATGTGTGATTTGGAGAGGGGCTAAGGAATCAGCACAAGAATTTGTCAATGTTATCAATGAAAATGAATTAAATCTAGAGTTTACAGCCACCATAAATAGGGAAAGAGTTGAGTTCCTTGATGTGGAAATATACATTGACAACAATAGTATTCAAACAAAACTCCACAGAAAGAGTACTGCAGGGAACTCGTTACTTCATGCCAATAGTTGTCACCCCCGCCACCTGATAAAAAGTATACCGTATGGGGAATTTTTAAGGATTAGGCGAATCTGTAATTCAGACAGCGATCTTGAACAGTGCCAATCAGATTCACTGCAAAGATTTTTAATGCGAGGATATAAACTAAAAGAGTTACAAATTGCATTGAGCAAGGCCAACAAATCAAGCAGCATATTGGGTAAGACTGATGTTGGTGCCGTGAGTGTATCCCGTATATTGGATGGAGGGTTAGAAAATGGAGCAAACAAAGAAAAAAAAGAGGAGAGAAAACAACAAAGTGAAGATGCAGTCAGACTAATAACTACATATAGTCGACAGGAAAAACAAATCAGAAATATTGTCAAAAAAACTGGCTAATACTTAAAACTGATATCACTCTGTCTCCTATACTACCAGACCAGCCTTCTATTACTTTTAGGAGGGCACCATCCATGAGGGACGCATTGGTTAGAACTAGTCCGGAAGTGTCAACATCTACACACTGGCTGTCTAACAGGAAAGGATTTTTTAAGTGCAGCTCGTGTAGAGCCTGCAAATTTGGGGTAAATAAAACTGAGTTTTCTGATGCCTTTGCAAACATTCCTATTCAAATCAATGGAAAGTTTACATGTAAAACTGAATTTGCAGTCTACGTATTGGAATGTTCTTGTCAACTACAATACGTAGGTAGCACTAAATTGCAAGTATATTTACGTATTCTACAACATCTACGAGCTATAGTAAACTCTGACCCCAGCTATCCAGTTGCTAGACATTTTAAATTTGCACACAACAATAATCTAAATAATATTAGTTATTTTGTTATTGACGCAGTATCTAAGTCAATAAGAGGAGGTAATAGAGATAAAAAACTGAGGCAACTAGAATCACGGTACATTCTGCAATTAGACACCAAGATGCCCAACGGTTTGAATACGGGGGAAGATTAACATAATTTTTTATAATCTTAAAATGCGTTGTGACTCCCCCTACCGATGTAATTACTAAGGGTATTGAATTTACTATTTGTCTCTTACATCTTAAACAGTGACCAATATGAAACTACTTTAAATATCTTTCTGATAAATTTTACAAGTTATTTGATAGATTACAGATTGGTTTTTATCCCTGATTTTACCTTGGTTTTTTAAGATCTTATTGGTTTTAAACAAGGTGTCTTAAAGGGTTTTTAATGTTGGAACTGTTATAGACATTGTATAACTATATCATGTATAGTTATTCTTTAATCTTATTTATTGCGATTGTTGCACTTATCTCTCTCCATATCTCTCTCTATATACTGTTAAAAACTGAATATGTGATTAGACATCACTGCTCTTTGTTGCACTATTGCGTAGTTGCACATAGAATCCTCTACAAATCATTGTACTGTATTACATGTGATATATTGCACTCGAAATTTGCATTTTGCACTATCAAATCATGTTAGAGCTGTTACATTTTATCTATTACATATAGGGGATTTATTGATATCCAATCTCCAAGAATGAATGAATTAATTAATTAAATAACCCAGATAATGATAATGACTCTTTGGAAAGGGCTTACAAAATGCACTATGCATCTAAGACTTACAAAGTTCGGTAAATTTGCATAATATATAGGCTCAGCACATTTAACAAATATTATTTATTATGATAACTTTTATGTAAATATGAAATAATAGTTTACATCTATCATATCACTGTGTTTGCACTAGCACTTTTTATGAATTTTTTGCACAGTCACTATTAGACGCTCCATTAGCTCTTCAAACATTCTGACCCTTTAAGATAACTATTGTACGGGAGTTTTGTGTTTGGCATATATGCAAATATGTAAAGGCATTACCAGATATAGTTAATTAGCAGAAAGTAGCACATAATTGTATATCTATATATTTGTATAGGGATTTAATGCCTGGTTTAAAAACTCAAATCAGAAAAAAGACTCAGGATATAGTCTGTTGTTGGGCTCTAGCGAGCAATGGGAGGGATTTTACTCTCAGGAAGTGACTATTTAATCACATTATGGTTTCTGGCAAGTCATGTGATCAAGACTGGGGTTACCTAGTCGAAACGAGTCATGCTGTGGACTTTGCAATAAAGCACGTATAATTCTTCGATACGCTGTGGTCTGTACCTGTTTTTGCAAGAGAAGACTGCTTCAGGACTGTGTTTTCTTCATATATATATATATATATATATATATATATATATATATATATATATATATATATATATATATCCAGTTACCACTCCACGTGCGTTCGCGCACAGACAGGATATGGACAAGCTGGTGCTCAGTGAAAAGGTTTATTAAAGTTTCAGTGAGAGTCCATATATATATTAGGGGGTAAAATCAATGGTAAAGTGACATTATACATGAATGCTGAGAAGAGACAAAAGCTAATATTGAAAAGACCTAGAAAGCACTGAAATATGCCAGTTATAGTTGAGTGACCTAACTGTAAGTTGCTCCCCCATCATGCATTGCTTATTACCTCACATATTACATCACTCATGGCATGTTAAATGACATTATTGATTACATCACTTATGACATCTCAGTCATAGCCTCCAGCCAGACCCTGCATCTAATCCACATCAGGACCCTGACGCATTCCTTAGGCTGTGGCAAGGGCCTGTACCCAACCCTCAACAAGCAGCAAACCTCCACTGCACATGATCTTCAGCCGCACCCTGCACCCAACTTACACCTGTCGAGTATGGGCTTTGGCCATGTGAGGTGGGGTTAGGTCACAGGGCCTTGCTGTGGCCAGTCCCTGCACACACCCCTCCATGACCACCTAACCACCTACTCCCTCAGCCTTCAGTCCTCCACAGAAATGTTTGACCAAAGGGTGTATTGTGCAATAATGTTCAGTGGCCAGCTATCTGCACATGATCTACTCCCACTGAACCCATCCTTTAGTTGAACACAAGTAAAAAGACAATGCCATCCATCAAAAGTGCTTAACTTCTGAAATTTCCAATTTCTTTTGCATCTTTTGTAAGCTTACAGACAAGTTTATAACCGTCCAACCATCGATTTAGTTTGTTGAATTACTCCTTGTTTACAAAGCCTATAGTACATTGTAAGAATTATTGGATAATCTTGTTGATAATTTCAGTCATGTTGTTAATTAAATATAATAAGTGATGAAAAGCAATGATGTAATTTAACATGTCATAAGTGATGACACGTGAGGTCACATATATGAATATATTTTATATTCACTGAAAAAACAAAGGTTAAAGTGATGTTATAATTGGGTGAAAATGCCAGTTAAAATGTAACATTTTAAACTAAAACAAAAGCACTGGCATTCACTTGTTATATTTAACTGAAGAAACTACAACTCACTCCTCTTCCACTCACAGTGATGTCATTTCAGATGTCATTACTGATGTTATAAATGATGTCATATAAATTTGACGAGTGACATAACATCTGAGATCATATGCAGTGCTTGGTGTGGCACGAGATATAGTTTCTTCAGCTTACTATTACTGGTAAATTTCTGTGTTTTTTTTTGTTTAAAATGTTACCTTAACTGTCACTTTAACCTTTGTTAAGATATTGTTACCATACCTAAGTATGACTTCACATTAACCTTTGTTTAGTTTTTTCTGTGAATTTCTAAGTTCTTTTGAAAATAAAGTAAGATTTTATTATCATACAAAACTACGCCAATCCCCCACTGTGCAGGCCGTTTGGGGGCATATTTACTAAGAAGTGATGGAGTGCGCGTTAGCCTTCCTGTCTTATAGATGCACTCTGCCACTTCTAACATTTATATACTCCTACACTCAGATATACTGCCTTTCACATATGTAGTTACTCACATATGTACCACTGAGGCATCCATTCACTTACCAACACACCCATACACATACTCACCACCCATACAGCCCTTCACACATGCAGTCTTGAACTCATACACCCAGTGAATCACCCACTCACACTTCTATGCACCCCCCACCCACACAGACACTCAGGCACCCATACAGACACTCACACAACCAATCAATAACCCATATAAACACTCATGTAGCTACTTACACACCAACTAACAGACTGGTACAGACATTCACACAGTTTAGTCACTAACCCATGCATTCAGTAAGACACGTCTAATCCCTCACTTATACAGTCAGTCATGCACCTACTAAATCATCCATTCAGACACTCATACACCCACTCATTCTTCAATACACCTTGGCATTTATGTATATAAAACATATTTAAACTTTACAGAAACACACAGTCACTAGATGATGTCATCAGTGATGTCATCAGTGATGTCATTTGAGATGTCATCAGTGAAGTCACTGACCGTTTCATGAATGATGTAATATGTGACGTCATCAGCAGTGCATTTCAGGGGCGCGAGGTATAATTAGCTCAACTAACTATAACGGCCGAATTTCTCTGGTTGTGTACGAGCGAAATGTCCAACTAACTATAACGTTCCTGAAACCTCTGGTTTTTCAGTGAATATATATATATATATATATATATGTATATATATATCCAGTTACCATTCCACGTGCGTTCGCGCACAGACATGATATGGACAACTTAGTTTGCTGGTGCTCAGTGAAAAGGTCTATTAAAGTTTCAGTGAGAGTTCATATATATATTAGGGGGGAAAATCAATGGTAAAGTGACATTATACATGAATGCTAGGAAGAGACAAAAGCTAATATTGAAAAGTCCTAGAAAGCACTGAAATATGCCAGTTATAGTTGAGTGAACTAATTGTAAGTTGCTCCACCATCATGCATTGCTTATTACCTCACATATTACATCACTCATGGCATGTTAAATGACATTATTGATTACATCACTTATGACATCTCAGTCATAGCCTCCAGCCAGACCCTGCATCTAATCCACATCAGGACTCTGACTCATTCCTTAGGCTGTGGCAAGGGCCTGTACCCAACCCTCAACAAGCAGCAAACCTCCACTGCACATGATCTTCAGCCGCAGCCTGCACCCAACTTATACCTGTCGAGTATGGGCTTTGGCCATGTGAGGTGGGGTTAGGTCACAGGGTCTTGCTGTGGCCAGTCCCTGCACACACCCCTCCATGACCACCTAACCACCTACTCCCTCAGCCTTCAGTCCTCCACAGAAATGTTTGACCAAAGGGTGTATTGTGCAATAATGTTCAGTGGCCAGCTATATGCACATGATCTACTCCCACTGAACCCATCCTTTAGTTGAATACAAGTAAAAAGACAATGCCATCCATCAAAAGTGCTTAACTTCTGAAATTTCCAATTTCTTTTGCATCTTTTGTAAGCTTACAGACAAGTTTATAACCGTCCAACCATCGATTTAGTTTGTTGAATTACTCCTTGTTTACAAAGCCTATAGTACATTGTAAGAATTATTGGATAATCTTGTTGATAATTTCAGTCATGTTGTTATTTAAATATAATAAGTGATTTCAAGCAATGATGTAATTTAACATGTCATAAGTGATGACACATGAGGTCATATATATGAATATATTTTATATTCACTGAAAAAACAAAGGTTAAAGTGATGTTATAATTGGGTGAAAATGCCAGTTAAAATGTAACATTTTAAACTAAAACAAAAGCACTGGAATTCACTTGTTATATTTAACTGAAGAAACTACAACTCGCTCCTCTTCCACTCACAGTGATGTCATTTTAGATGTCATCACTGATGTTATAAATGATGTCATATAAATTTGACGAGTGATGTAACATCTGAGATCATATGCAGTGCTTGGTGTGGCACGAGATATAGTTTCTTCAGCTTACTATTACTGGTAAATTTCTGTGTTTTTTTTTTGTTTAAAATGTTACCTTAACTGTCACTTTAACCTTTGTTAAGATATTATTACCATACCTAAGTATAACTTCACATTAAACTTTGTTTAGTTTTTTTCTGGGAATTTCTAAGTTCTTTTGAAAATAAAGTAAGATTTTATTATCATACAAAACTACGCCAATCCCCCACCGCGCAGGCTTTTGGGGGCATATTTACTAAGAAGTGACGGAGTTAGCCTTCCTGTCTTATAGCTGCACTCTGCCACTTCTAACAGGCAGGGCTGCACCATATTTACAACAGTATGGTGCAGCCCTGCGTTTCCCCCTGCACTGGCGCTAAATTTAGCTGCCAAGAGGCAATGCAGACACCCTTGAACCATAGTGTAAGGGTGTCTGTGTTGTGGGGAAGAATGTTTATGTGGAGGAAGGTCTCCCTTCCTGCACATAAACAATCTTTAAATGGTGTTTTGTAACTTCTATGTGTGCTGCTTAATGCAGCACACATAGAAATTGCAAAACTGCATTTTTCTAAATGATTGTTTATGTGCAGAAACGGACACCTTCCTGCACATAAACAATCAATGGTGTTTTGCTGCTTCCATGTGTGCTGCACAACGCAGCACACATGAAAACAGCAAAAACTAGGAGAAATTAAACATTTCTTCTCATTTCGACAGGTTAAGACCAGGTTTTCCCTGGGGCAGCGCCAAATTCAAGACCAGGGAAAAACTGGGACCTCATTTATGAGGCCCATTGCACCACATGAACGTCAGTTTTTGTGACGTTCGGTGGCGCAGGACCCTACTCCATATTTACGAGGCAGCACTAGACCACTTTTTTTGGCTTAATGCTGCCTCGTACATAACGTTCCCTTTAACGCATTTTTCTGCATTAAAGGGACATCCAATGGGTGTTGCTGGGGTCGTTCCCAGCAACATCCATGGCTTTTCTACACTGCCCCAGATGTACGAGAAATAGTAAATCTGAGGCTGCGTCCAAAACTTCCAGGGAGGCACAACGGGAAGAAATATCTTTATTTCGCCTAATTTTTCCTTCTTCTATGCGTGCTGAATTCGGTAGCACAGATAGAAAGAGGAAAAAGCCTCTTGTGATTTAACAGCAGCCCATTGTGTGCCAGCGCAGGGGAAAAGGACATTCCTTCCCTTTTCTTTTGCCATAGGGCAGTGCAGAAGGAAGGACTGCGACAGCCCTATGGCAAAACCTCATAAATGAGGCCCCTAGACGTAACAGGGAAAAAAGGAGAAATGCTTTATTTCTCCTCACTTTTGCTGATCCCGCTGTGTTGTGCAGCACACATAAAAACAGCAAAACGCCTTGCAAGATTGTTTTTGTGCAGGAAGGTGTCCCTTCCTGCACATAAACAATCATTTTAAAAATGACAAGCTGCAACTTTTATGTGTGCTGTACAAGGCAGCACACATACAAGTTACAAATGCCATTTAAGATTGTTTATATGCAGGAAGCGACACCTTTCTGTATATAAACAATCATTCCCCCCAACGTATGCACCATTGCACCATGTTGCAATGATGCCTGCGTTGGAACTTTGCAGCTAAAATTAACGCCAACGCAGGGGGAAATGCAAGGCTGGACCTATTATTTTTTTTTTTGTCCTCATTTGCCTGCCCCACAGTCTCCATGAGAAGCACCACTCCCCTTAGATGTCGTCTGGAACTAGATGTTATTCCATCCCAAACCCAGACATCAAGCGAGAGTAAACCGGCGAGAGACGTTCTCCAGGATGATGTTGTGGGAGGGAAGGGAAATATATGCGAGGGCTCACAACCCCTCATTACTCCATCTAAACTTGATGAGCCTTTCGGAAGTGACCACCAAGGCACCTGGAGTATGATGGCTTAATCATCGGACCCGGGGAAAAAAAAAAAGAAAAAAAAAAAACCCCGGAGGCTCAACAGAACCAATTATTTCCACTGGACCAACAAGTTCCAAAAAGAGAGGTTACGTTGATGACATGTTCTGGCCATATCCACCTTTGATGTATCATATAAAGACTCTAGCCAGCCTGCGTGTGATGGTGCCTTCTGGTCTACCCAGAATTTACAAATCTGCCGTCTAGCCAGCAGAATTGCATAAAACCAAAAGTTCTTTGCCTGGCCTATGATATTATCGTCCACCCCAAATATAATTAACGGCAGAGTAATAGGTATAGGCTTCTTAAGGATAGAGTCCAAAGTGATCTTTACTTCCTCCCAAAAGGTGCTGATAAATGGACTATCCATAAACATGTGGATGTCGGAGGCTGGAGGAAGATTACACTTATGACATGATTTTCCAGGCTGAAATTTAGATAGCCTTTGAGGGGATAGGTAAGCTCGATGGAGGGTAAACAGGTGGTTCCGCCTTAACCAGTTTAAACAGGAGAGTGAAAGATCTTATCCATATGTCCTCACACTGCATCCCCGTGAGCCCTCCCCACTGTACATCGGGTAGAGTGAAGTCCCCATCCACCTCCTCCAGAATGGCCCAGTACCAGAAGGCTACCTCTTTCCCCCGCACTTGTCTCTCTACCAACTGTTCCTCCAGGAGGCAACCCGGCAACCCGGGAACTAATCAGTTCCCGGGACCAGCTGGCTAGCTGGATGTATTTAAATCTGGATAGTGTTGGGCCGACCTTCTCATATAACTCCTCCCAACCCACCAATGTCCCCTCCACTAGCAGCTGACCCCAACTTACTATCCCTGCCTCTCTAATAGGTATTGCAAGACTATCCCTCAAACACGGAGGAAGCCCTGGCGAGTCCCAGATTGGGGCAAACCTGGAATAATAGGGCAACCCCACCCTTTCTCTAATCAATTTCCACACATTGGCCGATGATAGTAAGATCTTTAACCTCACCTTCTTGAAGAACTTCCGGTCTCCAAATTAAAAAAAAAAAACATCAAGGGGCAAATCAGCCCCATTCAGCATGGCCTTAAACATTTTACCAATCGGTGCACTTGATGGAGCCTTCAACAGCATCCTGGAGTATGATAACTGAAATGCCCAGGCATAGTATTGTAGGTCTGGGAGTGTGAGCCCCCCCTTCTCCCTCCTCCTTCTCAGTTTTTTCCATGCTAGTCTGGTAGCTTTATAATTCCAAACAAAGGAATTTATGTCTTGTTGACATTTTTGAATTTGCTTCTGATCAAAAGCTAGAGGGATGGTATTAAAAATAAACGTGTACTTGGGGAGGATGGACATTTTTACTAGACCAAGGGGCATATCAACAACAACCGGCGATAATTATCTCTCAGCGCTCTTAGCGTGAGTATAATTATCGCCGGCTAGCGTGAATTTTTACCGCTGAGATAGCGTGCTATTAGCAACGCTTATCTCAATAGCGATAAAAATCTACACGCTAACAGGCTAACGTGAGATTATCGCTGGAAACCCAGCGATAATCACACGTTACCTTGTTGATAGGGACAGGCAAACTTAGCCATGATATCCTCCTTCCATAGGATATCATGGCTAAGTCTGAAAATTAGCAGACGTAAAAAAGCAGCGTTAACCGCCGTTAGCGCTGCTTTTTTTGTCTCTAACAGGGTTAGCGACATTCTTGATAATAGGAGAAATGTCGCTTAGCGACATTTCTCCTATTATTTTACTCTGGAATTATTTTACTCTGGAACGCCCCCTTTGCATCTCATTAGAGATGCAAGGGGAAGCAAAAAGTACACGGAGATTAACGGAGATCAATGCGGATCCGCGAAGACCCCCATCCCGTAGAGAGAATGCCGGCAGCTGTGCGCGTCCCGACGGAGGCTCAGGAAGGTCAGAAACTGCTGACGCGCGAACCGCCTAACCCGCGGCCGCCATATTTTCCCCTGGCTCCTGAAAGGCTGTACCTATTGATGTAAATACAGGTCAGCCCTGCGTTTCAGAAGTGGCGGAGCGTGGTATTAAGCCAGGAAGGCTAACACCTTAACTTCTTAGCAAATATGCCCCAGAGAAAGGGCTCTTAATGGCAGCACTTACTGCACAATGAGCCACTTTCACAGGCGTTATCTACCCCAGGGGCAGAGGGGGGGCTCAATACCTGTACGATTTCAGCCAGCAGTGGGAGGTGGAGGGCCCTTTCGACCCTCTACTAATGGAGTTTATATTGTGATGTTATTGCATTGTATTTATAAAGCACTTACTACCCCTGTCGAGGCATTGAATATATTGAAGTGTAAAGTGAGGTAATGCTACTACAGTGTTATGGTATCTCTTCTGTTCTGGCATAGTAATTTTCGGTTAAGTGTATGTTGGGTAATTATTTTTATATAAGGCGCAATTAAGTTGTAGTATTAGATATTTATAAGATTCGTTTTTTTATAATGTCATACTACATCCTCGAGTTTTTTTGTTGTTGCTTTTTAATATACAGCAATTTTGACCTGAAGTTGTTGGAGCACTTTACATGAGCACTAATTGGTTACGTGACGCAACGTTGCATTCATATATTTTTTGACATGGGCCACGGTGACATTGTGGGGCAGATTTACAAGCCCGTTGCATCACTTTTGCTCCGTAGTTGCGTCACTTTTGTGACGCAGCTGCAGCGTAAAAGTTGCGGCCCATTTACAAAGTGACACATCTAGGGAGATGCGTCACATTGTGAAGCCCTGCGCCACATTAAACCTGCGTCAGGTTTAATGTATGCAGGGTGGGCATTCCGTTGCAGGAAGCCCTGCAAAAGTGACTCAGTGAAATCTACATTAGACTGAATATTATGGGCCTAATTATATTGCAGGTCGGACTGCAACCATCTGCTCGTCGGTTTCGGTCTGACCGGCATCTACTGCTGCAGTCCAACTGATGCATTACAATGCATGCGGTCAGAGGCAGCAATCAGAGGGACCAACCGATGCTTTATTGGTCGGACAGAAACTCACCATGACCATTAAGGACGGCGTTTCCACCGGCAGGATTATGATGTCGGTTTCCGACAGCCATTCCATGTCTGCCTTTCCGACATGGAAATTGGGGGCCCTTAGCAGGGACCCTTCCCTTCACGGCCTCCGCATTTGGGCCTGGGGGGCACCTGAACATCCCTGCACCGTGTGGCAGGCAGCATCAGGTGCCTGCCACACGGTGCAGGGATGTTCACAAACTTCCATTTCTCAATGGACGCTTGTGTTGTGGGGGGTTTCTGTCCCCCGCACAAGCTCTCATAGAGAAATGGAAGTTTTGTGCAATTGTATCGTAATAAGTGTTCGGAACTGCCGACCTATGGTCACTGAAACAGTGTCGGTTGGAGGCAACTCTGACTGACATCGTCGTGAGGGTGTTTGTGGCATTATCGAGCCAGAGTAACACATCCACACAAAATGAAACCAGTGCTATAAAGTCAAGAGATTTCTTGAGAAAAAAAATGTACACAGCAAATCCAAAACAAAATGCTATTCAACAACAATTGATAGTTCCATCTTGTGTCAAAGCACAGTAACAAAACTTACACTGTTCTTCACACTTCCTAGAGTAAAATAGTTATGTGAAACACAATTTTGCACTCTGCAGGAACAAGCCTCCAAGGGCATGCTCCCTATAACAAGCAACGCAAAGCTTATAGGTTTGGTTTTGATGTGAAAATACAGTCTATCACAAATGCATTGCATGTACAAAGGTTGTGAAGCACATTAATTACAGGCCTATTGACTTTGCCAATGCTGGGAAAAATGTAGCAAAAATTATTGCTTTCTGTTTAGCTCGCATGTAAGAAATACTGAGTTTACTGGGAGGAATACTGTAATAATGGTGCATTTTTCAGAAGTAAAATAGTCCCTCACGCATTCCAATGCAAGCACTTCCAGGCAGGGTGAAATGACACACTAAACAGCCAATGACAGTAAGTGAGAGGGCTTTTCTGTGCTGGGTGGAGCAAAATAAACCTATATGCATATGTTAAATAATTTGTAACAGTAGATTGTTCAGAGAGCTGCGCTGTCAAGCCAGATTAAATAAAGGGTCGGCCTCAGTCGATTATGTTCTAAATCTTGTCTTCAGTTATTGATTTACCTTGTGGTCACAGTCTACCACTTTTGGTAGCATATCACTCCTTTCAGAAGCAGTCCTACAGAACACTATTAGATGTGAGAAAGCTATCAGATTTATAAGGAGAACTCAGCCAGACCTACCTGATGGATCTGTCCTGGGCCCAGAGCCAGGAGCACAGGCAGAGCCTTTGAAAGACCTATCATGTCGCCTAAGCACATGTCTCTTTCTTGTTCTGTATTTTATTAAACTGAAAATTCTGTGTAATGTGAAACCTGCACAATTAATCCATTTTCTATTCCTGTTCATACAGAGTTGTTATTTCTCCTTCATTATGCAGAAAGATGATTTTTAATTTTTTAATTTTACCAAGCTGCATTATGCCGGGGTGGTAAGGGCAGTGGTCTGGTTTGGCTATAGCACGTCCCTCTGTTGGGTCCCAGAGGGGATTTAGATTTTTGGTCTGAACCAGGCTCAAGGCTCTATTGGCTAGCCCACCTGTGCGTGGCATGGTAGATTCATGGGGGCATATGTACAAGGACTGGAGATAACTACTGCCAACTCTAGTTAGCGGCAGTTTCTTTACCACTGTGTACCACTGAAAACTATCAACCTGTTAGCAACGTATTTACAAGACGTCGCTACATGGCGATAGCTTAAGTAATCAGCGGTGAAAACTGCCGGTAACATTAGCGTGATGGTGATAGGAATTCCAGTGTTAGCCGGTGAAAACTAACGAAAGGCCGATTAGCGGCTAAAAAACGCATGTTAGTCAGCCCAACGTGAGTTTTATTTGCCTCTATAGCCAAAAATTATCTATCAGTCGACCTACAATGAAAAATAGGCAAAAAAACAATGGAATGCAGAATGGAGCAGCCAAGTGCAGCACAGATCAACAACCCTCTTAATCCCCCCAACATTCAGGATGACCAGCAAGAGTCCCAGGAGAAGAGGAAATGCAGGGCTACATCCATGAAAAGAGGCGCATCGCAGTGCAACACCAGTGATGCATCACTTCTCATTGCCCACTCTTCGCAACACCATGGCATCCAAAACCTTGAAATCACGGACAGTCCCTGGGGCCTAGAGGCCTCGCTGGTCCTGCATCTGGAGCCTTGATGCCTCGCTGGTCCTGCGTCTGGAGCCTGGATGCCTCGCTGGACCTGCATTTGGAGCCTGGAGTGAGATGCGTGGTGCTGTGGAGTTAATGAGCCGTGGCAGTAGACATTGAGGTGTGGCAATCGCCCTTACCTGGTGGTGAAGTCTGGCAGGGCACATGGAGACAAGTTGCTGACCTGTGTGAGAAGACCAACTTGAGCCCCTTGGAGCTGTGAATGGTAGTGGCGCTCCTGCGCACCAACGTTGGGAGGTCTGCATCACATGCTACGATCCACCACTACACCAGGGTGTACGGAGGGGATTACCAACGGTGGGTGGCGCCTCCCTGCATCACAGGCCGGATAAATTTGCGTTGGCTGGATTCTGTGGAGGGTGAGGCCCCTGAGCTGCACTGAACTTGTGTGGAGGGGGTGCTACAACTTCATGCCTAAGGGGGCCCTGCTGCATCACCTGCATCAGGAGGTTCCCCAGCGGACTTGGCGGCAACTGTTGTAACCAGGATTGTGAAATACCACCTGGCTAAGGGTCCTGCTGGATGAGGCACAGATTTGGAGAGAGTGCAGCTGATTGCGGCACAGTGTCAATGTCCAGGTAAGGAGAAAATGTGGGACGCGTAGCAGAGGAGAACCGGGGGTCAAGTCGCCCAGGCCTAGCACCTGGTATGAGGCACCCCCAATGGCGGCATATTCGCAATGATGGAAGAGCATCACTCCACTGCTTTCAAGCAGACTCAGAAGAGCAGGAGCAATGAAGACACGGGACCCAGCCTTGAGGTAAGATGTATTGCATTTAAATATTTACAACACCCACTCACACACACCCCTCCACGTCCCCGCCCCATCCAGTGTCCTGTCCAGCGTTTCCCACCTCCCAGCTGTCCAGTCCACCCCGCTGCACTTCTCTATGGTGGGCGCTGGTGTACAAAAAGTATATATGATGCTACAACGCATACCATTACATTGCATTCCATTACAATGCATTCTAATACTACGCATATTGAAAAAGTAGGGAAAGTGCTGGATAGTGAGTGCAATCCGTAAACTAACCCTTGCACCCAAAAACACACCCTGGACCCTAAAATTCATCTTTGACCCCCAAAACACACCCCAAATGTAATATTTTACTGAATAATACCCCCCAAATTTCATCTCTGACCCCCGAAACCCATACCCACCCTAAAACTTAAAAAACATAATTACTAACCTCACAATTCGTTGTAATGGAATGCAATGTGAAGGCACCTGCTTTGTTGTAGTTGCGTTGTAAAGGCATTACGATGTAATGCCTTTGTTGTAATGGACTTCTCCCGTACCAAAGGCAAGCCATAGGCAAGCCCATCTGCGTCTGTCTGCCCCTGAACCACGCTCAGCATTAAGGCCCCTTCCTCTCAGACACTCCACCGCTACGACGCCACCACCCTCCTCGCCATCAACCGTGGATGCCACACCGCCTGCAAGGACCAACCTCTGCGCCGGACATCACCATCGCCATCACTGATGGCTACTAAATCACCCGCAAGAACCACCTTCACTGTCCAGGAGGAGACATTGCCACCACCTACAGAAGCACACTCCGATTGACCACGCACTCTAATGACCCAACGGTGACCATGGAACACCTCACCTTCCAGATCAGAACCAACCTCAAACCCATCCTCTGCGGCACCCTCAGCTGCAGGCCCCCCGGGCCATGAACCCCCATTCTCCGATACCATTGTAGACCTCATTGCACCCCAGGTTCTCCCATCCACCGACGATATTCTACTCGGTGAACTCTACTTCCACCTTGACAACCCCAGTGACCAGAACACCACTTCTTCCTGGCATCAGACTCAAGCAGCTAGTCACCACAGCAAGCCACATAGCAGGACACGCGGTTGAGCACGTCTCCTCCGCCAGCGGGAACTTCAACTACAGCCACACCACAAGACTCTCCTGGACCGACCATCATTGTATACATCACGTCTTCACAATGCCCACCATACACCACCGCCATCATCGCCCCCCTCGCAGCTGGATCAAGGCCACCGAAGAACTTCTCGTCAACTCCCTCAGCTCCACCACTCTGTCAATGCTTACAGGCAATAACACCGTAGTGCGCAACCGCCACTGATGTATCTCCAACTGTGCAGACACCCTGGCACCCTCCAAAAAAAGACCAGGCAAAATACAACACCACGTTGCACCATATTTGCAAGGTGACGCATGTAGGCATATGCGTGACCTTGTGAAGCCCTGTGCCACATCATACCTGCATCATACCTGTATGCAGGGTGTGTGTTCCCACACGGCAAGGCCTCATAGGAGTGGCACAGTGAAATCCATCAGATTTCAGTGCAACAATTGTAGGACGGCACTGCGTCAGTACCTTATGCCTGCCTGATGGCAGGCGTAAGGATGACGCAGTGCCACATGGATAAGCTGGCCCCATGCATTGCTGGTGTTGCGTCATGCTTGAGACACAACTGCAGCAATGCGTGACTTTAGCGCAGACAGATACGTCAGTATTACGGACGTATCTGTCATTACTTGCGTCATGGAGCGCTGTCCAGAGAATACAGCGCATCCATGGTGTCGCAAGAAGAGCGTAGTAAAAAGTGTTGCAAATCTGTCTTGTTGCAGCGCTGCAACACTTTTCATGACTGAGGCCGAGGAATGCGCACTATCTCATTGATGGTACGCATTCCTGCCCTGTGGTTGTGTCGCAGGGCAGCGCAGCAACATTGCTTGCAGCACTGTCCAGCACCAAAACCAGCTGAAATTAAGTGCTTTCTCCATTTTAAGACCAGCTATTTTCTGGTCTTAAAAAACTGCCTCTAACTGCAGTTAGAGGTTGTTTTTTGGGTCCTCCTACCTTCAGGAATTCCCTTGTAAATATCGCAAAGTGGGGTTAGCGGCCGTTTTTCCACGGGAACACCTCCCTTGCATGTCATTATTGCTAACAGAAGTGGCGATCTTTTCTATGGGTGTTTTTTCTGGAAACCTGCAGCCAACAGAGGTTGGCGACAGCTTGTACATATGGCGATGAAAACATTGCAGCCGAACTGTAGGAAAAGTGCCGCTAAGGCGGCGTTAACGCCTTGTACATATGCCCCATAGTTCTGTCTCTCTAGACGGTACTTTAGGATTCAAGACATCAGAGCTTAAAAGGAGATGCGACTTCTTTGAGATTCTTCTGAGTGCTCTGGTGAAATAACTGCAGTTTTGAGAACAGCAACTGTGGTGAAAATATGAATTTACATAAACAGTGAAAACGTTTTCTTGATCAAGAAGGAAGCATCAAAATCATATAAGATGCTTTACCTCTGGTCAGCCTCGCATGCTGAGATGTTTCAATGGTGTCACAGTGGGAATAATTGTGAATAGAATGGAGAGGGTGCTTGGAACACAGGCACAAACCAGAGGTAAAGAGACACAGCTGGGAAGTGTGTGTGGAGGGTGAACCTGCATCTCTGTGACGGTGCAGCGGTCGGAGCTGGGATGCCTGTAAAGGTGCATGCTCTCTGATTGTGGTGCAGTGCAGTGCACTAAGTGCAGCCAAGAAGCAATCACGGTGCCCTGAGTGGCTGTAAGAAGTTATTGCTTACCAAGTGCAGCTAAGAAGTGATTATGGTGTATCGACTCAGCTAAGAAGTCATCGTGGTATACCCAGTGCAACTAAGGAGGAATCGTGATGCACCAAAATCAACTAAGAAATCACAAGCACCAAATGCAACTAAGAAGTGATTATGGTGTATTGACTCAGCAAAGAATTCATTGAGGTGCCTCAAGCGTGGCAGCTAAGAAGCTCACCAAGTGCAGCTAAGCTAAGCAGCAATTGTGGTACACCAAGCGCAGCTAACAAGCAATCAGGGTGCACTGAGTGCAGCTAAGAAGCAATCATGGTGCACCTAATGCAGCCAAGCAATCGTGATACACACAGACCAGTCATGACACTATAATGGTGTACCGTATAGCTAAGCAATGGTGGTGCAGCTAAGAAGCGATCATGGAGCATAGTGCACTAAGTACAGGTAAGATGCAATCATGGTGCACTAAGTGTTGCTAAAAAGTGATCATGTAGTCATTTTGCATTGAAAACATCTAAAAGGTGATAGTGGTGCACAAGTGCAGCTAAGAAGTGATCTTGTTGCTCTGAACGCAGCTAAAAAGTTATTGTGGTACACTGAGTACAGATAAGAAGCTATCATGTTGCATTAATTACAGTTAGGAAGCAATTGTGTTGCATTGAGCGCATCTAAGAAGCAATATTGTTGTATTCAGCGCAAGTAAGTAGGGATTTTATTGGATTAAGTGTTGCTCCAAGAAGCATATCTAAGTAATGCAGAGCAGCGAGCAGAGCTAAGAAGTCAAAGGGAATGGCACCCTGATCCATACCAGAGCTGGGTGCAGTAGACAGTTCCAGGGTTGGAGCAACTTGCAGTAATGGTGAGGCACGTGTTTGGGAATGCGTAGGCAACGTTGAAGGACAGGTGATCTTAAATGCGTTATTGTAATGTAAAGCATATATATATATATATTGTAGGAAAGTATGATCTGCTTCCATGGTTACCCCCACTTTTCTGTTTGGGGTCAGTGTGTTTTTAACCTAGTTTGACTGGAATCCTGCTAATCAGGACCCTAGAAACTGTGCTTTCTCCCCTAAATTGACATGATATATACTTTGGTAGCTCCACAATAGCTACTAGTATAACTATGAGACCCTAGTATATGGTACTAAGATACCCAGGGCCTAGGTACACCAAGGGTCTCCCATGGGCTGCCGCATGTATTATGCCACCCATAGGAGTCCACTTAAACTGTGACTACAGGCCTGCCATTGCAGCCTGTGTAAGTTGGTGCTTTCACCTCTCACAACAGATATAAGTTCCCTTACATCTGAGGTCACTTCACTTAAAAATCAGTCACTCCTTCAGGCTTTTCAGTCCCGCGGGCAGGGTGCTTGGTGATAAGTGTGAGGCTGCCCCTGCATGAGCAGGACACCCCTACAAATTACGGAGTCAATTTTCCAGGCTTTGTAAGTGTGGTCAGCCATTTTAATACATATAGTGGACATCACTCATTACAAGATGTCTAACTATATAATGGCTACACCGAGTCCAGGCATGTTGGGTATCAAACATGTTGGAATCATACCCCAATACCGATTCCACTGTTGGAAGTGTGATCCTATCTACTGGGGGTCTTCCTAGGGACCCCCCCTGAACTCCTGGTAACAGCCTTTCAGGGTTGCAAGCAAGCTAGTGCTGCTGCAATTATGCCCTGCTGAGCTGAGCTTGAGCAAGGGAAGATAGAACAATAGGTTTCCTATCACAGGGAGGTGTGATCACCTCCCAGACAGGGCTTAGTGTATTGGGCTGGGGTGGGGGCGCTTTCCAGCACCACCATACTGCTTTGAAGGGCACATGTGGTGCCCTCCTTGCATACTCTAGTTTTAGCCAGTTCATGGAGCCCTTGGCTCCCGCTCTGGCGTAAAACTGGGCAAAGGACATGGGAGTATCCTCCCTTCTGCCCCACCCCTTCCCTTTGAGGGACCCCCGAGTCGTTCCAACTCTTTCCTTAGGGTAATTAAGGGCTTACCTGTGGGTGAGTCCTCGGATTCATCATGGGACAAGATTCAATCTTGAAACGATGTCGTTCTTTGATCGTCTGGACATATGAACTTTGTTGGACTTCGTCCCCTTCTTCATTTTCCACGCCACTTGCGGCTACCAAGGCTTGTTGGTGCTCCTGCCGGACATCGACGACCTAGTCACAACATTCGACATGGAACAGCTTGTGCATGGCTCCAGTTCTTCCTCAGTGTCACCTGGTCCCCACAGCTACAGCCACAAGATCACCGCCAACTCTTCAGAACCTCCCAACATCGGTGGGCATTGTGTATCCGTGCCTTCCGGTCACCTCCGAGTGGCATAGACTCTGTCCCCTCTGCTTGCAGGGTCTTCACTTCCAGGATCCACCCTTTGATTCCATTGGACACTTTCACAGTCTTCTCCAGAGGCATCATCTTCGAAGTCTTCCAGTGTCATCTACGGAGGTTTCTGATGTTTCTTCATCCCTATGCACCTGGCTTTCCTTGTATAGGCAACTTGGTTCCTGGGGCATCTACAGGTGGGGTGATTCTCCAACCTTCTGTCTTCCAAAGGGTTTCTTCAAGGCCTTCTGGGAAGGGTCCTGTTTCTTCAAAATTGCATCCGCGACTTCCCTGTTGACTTCTATTGGACATGCAGCTGTGTTTCCACTTTGCACACAGTTTCAGTGGGGTTCCGGGGTACTTACCATGGGTGGTTCCTTGTGTTCCCAGTTCCTCTGAGTCTTGTGGTCCAAGTCCCTACTTCCCTGGAGGTTCGCCTACCACTTTCTTAGTATATGGTTTTGTCTCCCGCTGGAGACCACTGTATTCTGTTCTAACTTACTTGACTGCTTTTGAAGTATTTTGGTGTACTGGGTTGATATCTCCGGGTAGGAGATATACCGATGTTATAGTGACATAGTGTTGTAATAAATAGACTTATTTTTGTTAAAACACTGTGCAGTTTATTTTCATCTAATCTACACTACAGATTAAACTGGTAAAACAAGCTGTTAAACACATTTTGAGAGCTCTCTATGGCTATTAAAGACCACCAACCATAAGGGTTGCCTGGATTAATGCAAGGTGCACCACTTGAATAAGTGTGCGCCATATACTAAGCCAGCCTCCTACACTAGTGTGCAGCGGTTGGGATTTAAGCCTGCACTGTTTTACCAGTTAATCTAGGAGAAGGTTACATGAAAAACCATCACTAGGTAGGCACATATAAATACTTTTTGTTGTCAGTAAGTTCTACTGAACTTTTTGAATTGGTTGTCAAGGGTCTTAGCACAACCCTTTCTCCAATCTTTGGAAGTTTAGTTTCACTAGGGTAGGTAGGTACAACACCGCACTACATCTAGAACAATGTATTCAATTAGGGAGCTTGTGAGGCTCAGTCTACTAGATACAGTGGTCTTAAGTTCCATGAATTTAGGACCCTGTATGCATCTAGAAAGCTCAAGACAAGTAGGAACCCTAACACAAAGCCACTCTTAGAGCTTCTCCTGCAGGATGACCTCCCAAATTCTTATAGTTCAGAAGGGCAGAACAATGAGGGTGGAGTGTCTCCAGAAGAAGAATCAGAGGTGTCTCACCCCAGTTACCCTAATGCTGAGCCTGACAAGGAGGAGTCTGAAGACACCTCACTGGTGACCTCTAATCTTCCCGGGAATAGTACATAAGGTACAGAGGAAGGTCCTAGAGGTAGGTTCCCCTTTATTCCTCCTGGGAGGGTGCAAAGAGTTCAGGGGAGGCCTAGGTCCTCTTCTGTGAATTCAACCTCTTCTCACACTTCCAGAGGGTCCTCCATCTCTAGCAAGAGGGAGGACTCCTTAGAAAGAGAAAACCACCTGCTCAAGCTTGAGTGAGCCAAGCTCAGAGTCAAAAATGAACAGTTGGTCCTAGATAATGAGACCCTGAAAGTTCAGAAGGAGAGGAAGAATTTGGGATAAGGATCACATGGTGGTAGCACTAGTGAATCTAGAGTTAGGGAGCACTCCTTTGCCACAAGGAACTTGAACAGGATAGGTCCTCCTTATCAGGAGGGAATGACATCCATAAATGGATCACTGCTTCAGAGAGGGCCTGTAAGGTACAGACGGTCCCTCAAGGGCAGTTGTCAGCTATCCTGTGGCTCTCCTTTGCTAACAAAGGTAAAGCTAAATGTCTCACAGTTAGGGAGGCAGATACAGATAAATACAAAGTCTTTAAGAATGCCCTCATGGATTAGTTTGGTTTAACCACTTAGCAATACAGGATTAAGTTTAGGGACACACAGAAGGAACACACTCAAAACTGGGTAGATCTTGTAGACAGTGATAATAAGGTTCTGGAAGGCTGGCTTCATGGAAGTAATGTGCATGACTGTGAGTGACTGTATAACTTATCGATGAGGGAGCACATTCTTACTCACTGTCAAAATCAGCAACTGCATCAGTATCTGGTAGACTCAGATCTGACCTCTCCCCAAGAATTGGGAAAGAAGGCAGATAAGTGGGTCCGCACCAGGGTGAAGCAGAAATCTCATGGTGGTGGTGACCAGAAGAAGCAAGATGCTTCTAAGGCCCAAGAGAAGGGTGGGGAGAAAGATAAAGACAAGAAAGAGTCTTCACAAGGTCCCCAAAAGACTTCCTCTGGGGGTGAGTCCCAAACCTTTTACTCTTCCAACAAAAAACCTTGGTGTAAGGAAAAAGGCCATAGGGCAAAGAATGCCTATTGCTCTAAATCTAACACCAAATGCATTACTACTACTGCTCTTAAAGCACCTGGCACCTCTAGCATTACCACAACTGGCAGTAGTGCCCCCAAGGGATTAGTAGGGTTAACCTTGGGTACTGAAGTGCCTTCTGGCCTAGTCAGGACACCCACTCTGGCTGTTGTGGTCTGTGATGATGGCATGGAACTTGCGACCTTACTTGTAAGTCCCACTAACTTGGGCAAGTACCGACAACAGCCGCTCATCAATGGTCAGGAAGCTGTAGCTTACAGGGACACAGGGCCAGTGTCACTATGGTGACAAAGACACTTGTGTCCCCTGAACAGATCCTATTTGGACAGGTGGACTAAGTGACCAAATAGCGTGAACATGACCACCGAGGGTATCAGAGCTCTTTACAGGTTATGCATCACGAAGGTTATAAGCAAAACAAAACAGAATAAACAAGGCAACAAAATCAAAGACTAATTGACAAACATTATCCTGAGGGAAAAACAGACACAAATGAATCGACAGCGTGACAGGGTCACAATCTAGAATTGTCCAAGAAATTTGTGAACCAGGTGGCTGGGCCAGAGTCAACGGGTATGAACCCAGAAACCAAATGGAGGAGCCATGCTAAGGAAGAAATTTCTTCATCAACTGCTGGTTACTGGCATATCAGACTATTAGAGGATGCCAAACCAAAAACAGCATTTTCAAGCCCCAGTGGGCATTATCAATTTATTGTGATCCTTTTTGGTTTGAAGAATGCACATGCCATATTTCAGAGGCTTGTGAACCAAGTCCTAACTGGTCTGGAATCCTATGGCGCAGCATATCTAGATGATATAGACGTCCTTCGCTCTACCTGGGAGGATCACCTGGTCCATCTCAGAAATGTACTTAAGGCCCTGAAGAAGGCAGGCCTCACTACCAAAGCCACAAAGTGTCAGATAGGGCAGAGTAAGGTTGTGTACTTGGGCCACCTTGAAGGTAGAGGTCAAGTTCAGCCATTGGAGTGCAACATCCAGACCATCATGGACTGAGTTGCTACCACTACCCAGACTCAGGTAACAGCTTTCCTGGGCCGGACTGGGTACTACAGGAGGTTTGTTAAGGAGTTTGGCTCCATAGTGACACCCCTTAATTATCTCACCTCCAAAACAATGCTTGAGAAAGTTCAGTGGACAGTTAGCTGCCATAAGGCATTTGATGACCTGAAGCAAACCATGTGCTCTGCTCCAAATCTGCTAAGTACCTCTTACTCCAAAACCTTCAATATCTAGACAGACGCTTCTGAGATAAGGGGAGGTGCAGTATTGTCACACTTTAATGTAGATGACCAGGATCAACCAGTAGCTTTTATAAGCAGAAGGTTGACTCCCAGGGACAAGAGTTGGTCAGCTATTGAGAGTGAGGCCTTTGATGTGGTCTTGGCCTAGAAAAGGTTGAGGCCATAACAGTTTGGCACTCACTTCATTGTTCAGACAGACCATAAGCCCCTCTTATGACTTAAACAAATGAAGGGTGAAAATCCCAAACTTTAAAGGTGGTCCATTTCCCATAGACCTGGGAGTAACCATGCCAACGCAGATAAGTTCTCCAGATATTTCCACTTAGAAAATAAGGGCTCAACTAGGCAAGGTTAGTCTCATCTCCTTACGTTTGGGGTAGAGGGGGGTTGTGTAGGAAAGTAGGATCTGCTTTCATGTTTACCTCCACTTTTTGCTTGGTGTCAGTGTACTTTTGACCTAGTCTGACTGGGATCCTACTAATCAGGACTCCAGTCACTGTGCCTTCTCCCCTAAACTGACATGGTAATTACTGTGGTACCTCCACAATTGGCTAATGGTGTACCCTTATAAGTCTCTAGTATATGGTACTAAGGTACCTAGGGCCTAGGTGCACCAGAGGTGTCCCATGGGCTGCAGCATGTATTGTGCCACCCATGGGAGTCCACTTAAACCGTGACTACAGGCCTGCCATTGCAGCCTGTGTGAGTTGGTGCTTTCATCTCTCACGACAGATATAGGTTTACTTATATCTGTGGTCACTGCACTAAAACCTTTAAGTCACCCCAGTGGCAGGCTCTTTAGTCCTGAGGGCAGGGTGTTTGGCTATAAGTGTGAGGATGCACCTGCATGAGCAGGACACCCTTACAAAACCCGGAGTTGATTCTCCAGGCTTTGCTATTGCTGGAAGCCATTTTAATACATATAGTGGACATCAGTCATTAAAAGATGTCTAACTATATAATGGCTGCACTGCACCCGGTCATGTTTGTGTATCAAACATGTTGAAATCATACCCCAACAACAATTCCAGTGTTGTAAGTATGATCCCATGTACTGGGGGACTCCCAAGGGTACCCTCTGTCCTCCTGGTAACAGCCTTTCAGGGTCTACAAGCAAGCTAGTGCTGCTGCCGACCATAGAGATGATTCTGACCTCCTGCTGCTGAGATGAGCTCAAGCGAGGGAAGGTAGAGCGATAGGTTTCTTGTCACAGGCAGGTGTAACCACCTCCCAGACAGGACTTAGGGACTCATTATGTTGGCGGAAGGAATGCCACCGCCGGGCCAGCGGTGGCGGTCCTTCCGCCATCACATCGTGAGTACCGCAGCGGACAAAAAGTCAGTCCAACGCTTTTCCACCGGAGGCAATTGCACCGATTGCCTGGCAGATGGAGCAGGGCCACTAATATGTTGGCGGTGCCTAGCAGGCACCGTCCGCCATATGAGGATGCGGGTTTGAAGAGGCCTTTCCATGGCGGCGATGCTGCCATGGAAAGGCTGCCGGGGATTGGGTTTGGGGGCCACTTGCAGGCCCCCCTTGTGTGGGGGGTGTTGCTTCACTGGGGGGGTACCCACGGTACCACCCTGCATTTCCACACACATGGTGCCTGCCACGTGGTGCAGGAAAATGCGGTGCAAGCACCTTTAACATTGCAGATGGTGCTGCAGCCAGCAGCACCTCCCGCAATGTTAAAGGCCCAGTATGCGCCCGCCATACTAATGGGCACATCCTAATCGCAGTGGTGGGATCGCCACATGTCTGGAGGGCGGTCCCAAACACCGCTACGGTGGTGGGAAGACCAAGTCCAACCGCCATCGTAATGTGCCCCTTAGTGTATTGGGCTGGATGATTTGCATACTTCAGTATGAGCCAGTTCAGATAGTCCATGGCTCCCGCTCTGGTGTGAACCTGGACAAAGGATATGGGGGTATTTTCCCCTCTGCCCCGCCCCTCCTCTGGGAGGGACCCCTGAGTCATTCCAACCCGTTCCTTAGGGAATTTAAGGGCTTACCTGTGGGTGGTTCCTCAGATTTGTCGTGGGACAAGACTCAACCCTGAAAGAAGGTAGCGCTTCGATCGTCTGGACACTTGGACTTCGTTGGGCTTCTCCTGGAACCGAGGCTGCACCAAGGGAGACTCCTGTTGCTCCTGGTCTTGCTTACACTGTACAGTTTTCCCCAAGTGGGTTTGTTGTAGCCAAACATACAATTAAAACAGTGTTCATTACCCTCCAGTGGGCAAATCTGATGTTTTATACATTATATTACTGCAAACCCACTTGGGGAAAAGTGTACATTGCAGGACTACGATTACCAACATGCACTTGTTTTGAACTCACTTGGGAGGCCCACTTGAGGGCAGAATTAGTATTTAACTAGGGAAACAGGTGCCTGCAATATGTAACTGGATTGCCATGGTTTTGGCCTGTGAGCAAGGACTAGGAAATTTTAAACGCAAGAAAGACCTGTCTGTGAGTTCGACTATTTCTGAAAACAACCTTTCCTTGTGGATATATATATCTATATATATATGTAGATATATATATATATATATATATATATATATATATATATATATATATATATATATATATATATATCTTTTCCCCAAGTGGGTTTGCAGTAATATAATGTATAAAACATCAGATTTGCCCACTGGAGGGTAATGAACACTGTTTTAATTGTATGTTTGGCTACAACAAACCCACTTGGGGAAAACTGTACAGTGTAAGCAAGACCAGGAGCAACAGGAGTCTCCCTTGGTGCAGCCTCGGTTCCAGGAGAAGCCCAACGAAGTCCAAGTGTCCAGACGATCGAAGCGCTACCTTCTTTCAGGGTTGAGTCTTGTCCCACGACAAATCTGAGGAACCACCCACAGGTAAGCCCTTAAATATATATATATATATATATATATATATATATATATATATATGTATGTATATATATATATATATGTGTATATATATATACATATATATATATATATTCACTTAAAAAACCATAGGTTTCACACATGTTATAGGTAGCTGGACATTTCACTTGTGAAAAACCTTTGAAATTCCCCCGTTATAGTTAGTGCAGGCAACTATAACTCACGCGACCGCAATCCTCTGCTGATGACGTCAGATATTACATCACTGTATTTAGACACTTATTTACCCATTTCTTCTTCCATTAATTTTTAGCTATACATATATTACAAATATTTTTTTTCAGAAAGACACATATGTCATCAGTGATGTAATATCTGACGTCATCAGCAGAGGATTGCGGTCGTGTGAGTTATAGTTGCCTGCACTAACTATAACAGGGGAATTTCAATGGTTTTTCACGAGTGAAACGTCCAGCTAACTATAACATGTGTGAAACCTATGGTTTTTTAAGTGAATTTGCAAGGTTTTTTAAATGCTAATTCCTAACTATAACGTGTGTGAAACCTATGGTTTTTTCAGTGAATTTGTACGTTTTTTTAAATGCTAAGTTATGTATTTATTTATTTTTTTTAAGGTTTTTCACCGTGCGCGTACCTTACGCGCACGGATTCGCTTCGTGCACCGTGCGCGCGCTGTGGACGCGCAGTGCGCTTCGCGCACCGCACGCCCACGTTACGCAGATCGCGGAATTTTTCCGTTTCTACCGTACGCGCACGCTACGCGCACTCCGCGATTTTTTGAAACAAAATTAAAAGAAATTTTTGGCCCTTGGGGGTCCTTCTGGGACCCCCTGACAAAGGCTAGGGGGTCAGGAATTGTCCACCCTGCCCCCTTTTCACGTTCTGCACCTTTGTTTTTCACCCCCTCAGACTGCGAGAGACAAAATGGCTGCCGACACTTCCTGGTTTCGACCGATTCGAATGTTTACTAAGATCTAACAACCAATCAAAATCGCGCTCGCGCACGGCAGCGTGCGCGTACGGTAAGTTTTACCGTACGCGCGCGGATCGCGCCTATAGATATATATATGCTTTTAAATGCTATTTTCTCAGGAAATACTGAACAGATTTACACCAGACACATCCCTGACCTGAGGACTACCTCTCTGCCAAATTTCAAGTAATTCTGTTCAGCCGTTCGGGCTGTAGCTTGGACTAAAGGTCCTATGGAAAAATGCATGGGGAAAACGTGTTTTGGGACCCCCCTTTTTCTCAGCCCCCGCTTGACAAATCCCCCCGAGACTTTCAGGGAAGGAGCGGAGTGGAGCGCCCCACCTATTTTGAAAATTTCGCGAGGATTCGTCAATCGGCGCCACAGTTATTCCAAATAGAATGTTGCGGATTTCCTATGGAAACACGGTCCTAACTATAACTATCTACTGGCGACCGCCAGTAGATAATATATATAATATTATAATAAGCATACCGTACACGCACGGTGACGTGCGCGAGCGCAATTCTGATTGGTTGTTAGATGTCAGTAAACATTCGAAATCAGGAAGTGTTGGCCGCCATTTTGTCTCTCGCAGTCTGAGGCAATGAAAAACAAAGGGGGAAAACGTGAGAAGGGGGCAGGATGGACAGGTCCTGACCCCCTAGCCTTTGTCAGGGGGTCACTGAAGGACCCCCAAGTGTAAAAAAATAAATATATTTTTTGCGAAAAATCGCGGGGTGCGCGCACCGCACGCGCACGGCACGAACAACGCATCGTGGACGCTTGGTGCGCGAAGCGCACCAAGCACCCACAGCACGCACACGGTGCGCGAAGCCCACAGCGCGCACACGGTGCGCGAAGCGCACCGTGCGCGGACGGTACGCGCACGGTGAAAAAACTTTTTTAAAAAATACATAACTTAGCATTTAAAAAAACATACAAATTCACTGAAAAAACCATAGGTTTCACACACGTTATAGTTAGGAATTAGCATTTAAAAAACCTTGCAAATTCACTTAAAAAACCATAGGTTTCACACATGTTATAGTTACCTGGACATTTCACTCGTGAAAAACCAATGAAATTCCCCCGTTATAGTTAGTGCAGGCAACTATAACTCACGCGACCGCAATCCTCTGCTGATGATGTCAGATATTACATCACTGATGACATATGTGTCTTTCTGAAAAAAAAATATTTGTAATATATGTATAGCTAAAAATTAATGGAAGAAGACATGGGTAAATAAGTGTCTAAATACAGTGATGTAATATCTGACATTATCAGCAGAGGATTGCGGTCGCGTGAGTTATAGTTGCCTGCATTAACTATAACGGAGGAATTTCATTGGTTTTTCACAAGTGAAATGTCCAGGTAACTATAACATGTGTGAAACCTATGGTTTTTTAAGTGAATATATATATATCAACGAAAGGCTCCTCACCACTCCAGAGAGACTGAAGGAACACAGCAGAGGACCAGAGAGAACAATTTATTCACACATGAGAGGCATGACGCGTTTCGACATATTGTCTTTCTCAAATGCCTTTGCACTGATTGCTGTCACCGCCGCCTTTCAAATGGACAATGATGCTTCCATTGGTGGAAACCCAGCGAAGGCTAGTGGTTGCCAGAACGTCATCCTGTAGTCTGCAGCGGCAGACTACAGCTCCCAGAACACTCCATTGCGGCGATCAGGTAAGCGTCTCTGTGGCCTTCTTGTAACCCTTAGTGAGTGCTGGAGTCCGTGAACAAGCGTGTGTGGTGCAGTTTAAAATAATCCCAGTGTTAGTGTAGAAACAGATTCCTCTCCCTGGCCCCCATCAACGTCTCACCGCAAAGTTCCAAGATGTTGTGGGATCGAGGACTAGCTCAATGAGTTTTGTCCAACCGTGCGATCACGGACTGCTGCCTGCAGCGAAACTCCACGGATCCTGGATACGGGTGCCAGAGCAGACCAATACCTTGGTTGAAAGAAAGAAGCTTTGCAGCCTGTACCCTTGTTGCTCCGGCCACAGAACGAGACGGGTTCCTCCTGCACGCCCAGGGCTGGCGCGCAAAATATCAACAAAAGGCTCCTCACCACTCCAGAGAGACCGAAGGAACACAGCAGAGGACCAGAGAGAACAATTTATTCACACATGAGAGGCATGACGCGTTTCGACATATTGTCTTTCTCAAATGCCTTTGCACTGATTGCTGTCACCGCCGCCTTTCAAATGGACAATGATGCTTCCATTGGTGGAAACCCAGCGAAGGCCATTGGTTGCCAGAACGTCATCCTGTAGTCTGCAGCGGCAGACTACAGCTCCCAGAACACTCCATTGCGGCGATCAGGTAAGCGTCTCTGTGGCCTTCTTGTAACCCTTGGTGAGTGCTGGAGTCCGTGAACAAGCGTGTGTGGTGCAGTTTAAAATAATCCCAGTGTTAGTGTAGAAACAGATTCCTCTCCCTGGCCCCCATCAACGTCTCACCGCAAAGTTCCAAGATGTTGTGGGATCGAGGACTAGCTCAATGAGTTTTGTCCAACCGTGCGATCACGGACTGCTGCATGCAGCGAAACTCAACGGATATATATATATATTTATTCACTGAAAAAACCAAAAGTTTCAGGGGCGTTATAGTTAGGAATTGGCATTTAAAAAACCTTAGAAATTCACTGAAAAAACCATAGGTTTCAGGGGCGTTATAGTTAGCTGGAGATTTCCCACATACGAAACCCTAGAAATTCCCCTGTTATAGTTAGTTCAGCTAACTATAACTCGCGCCCCCGCAATGCACTGCTGATGACGTCACATATTACATCACTCATGACATGGTCAGTGACATCACTGATGCCATCACTGATGACATCTCAAATGACATCACTGATGACATCACTGATGACGTCATCCATGTGATAAATTAGTACACCCTAATATAACCTTTGATACACCGGCTCAAAATTTCAGACGGCCATTTTGAAAACCATAGATACTCCAATACCAATAACTACATACCCACTCATTGACTCTTAGGTCTACATACATCTCCACTCACTCACTTGTACAGTCACTCATACTTATAGTCACTCCGTACAGGACTATTATATGCATTTATACACCTATATAGACACTCACACACCGCCAATCATCCATTGAGGTACTGACACACCTAGTCAGTCATGCAAATAATTAATCACAGTCAAATTACTCACCTATACAGTTAAACACACTCAAGTTCACTTACTCATAAAAATACTAACAAATTCTGACGCTCTTATACAATTAATGATACAAGCACACACTCATCCATACAGCCACTCCCGCAATCACACACTCTCACATATAGATAGTTATACACTCTTACACACATATACACTGCGTTTCACATATGTAGTTACTGACACATGTACAACTGAAATATACATTCAATCACTAACACACCCATATATACACTCAATCAACCATATAGTCCATCACAGTTGCACTCTTAAAACCATGCACCCATAGAATCACCCACTCACACATCTATGCACAGAGTCACACACACCCTGCCCACACAAACACTCAGGCACCCATACAGATACTCAGACAACCAATCAATAACCCATATAGACACTCATATAGCTATTCACAAAACCATGCAGCCACTTATACACCAACACACAGACACATACAGACATTCACACAGTTTAGTCACTAGTCTGCAGTAAGATACATTTAATGACTCACTTATAGAGTCAGTTACGCACCTAGAAAATCATCCATTCACATACTTGTACACCCACTCATTCTTCAACAGGACTTTCCCTATATATATTAAACATATTAAAACTGTACAGAAACACAGACTCACTGGATGATGTCATCAGTGATGTCATCAGTGATGTCATTTGAGATGTCATCAGTGATGTCATCAGTGATGTCACTGACCATGTCATGAGTGATGTAATATGTGATGTCATCAGCAGGAGGCACCACCCACACCACGTTTTTCATCTGTGGTGTGGAAATGTTTTACTTTTCCCGAGGGGCAAACAAAGACCAATGCCACCTTGGTCACGTGCAAGATTTGCAAAAGAGTGCTGTCGCGAGGGGATCCTAACAAGAAATACTCGTGCGGCACGGCGAGTATGATGAAGCACCTAAAGACCCTTCATCCGAAAAATGTTGCACGAGAAGAGTGCAAACGGATGAGAAACACTCCTGCTCCTGCGCCTTCCACCTCATCACAGCCGAGCACTTCAAGAGTGCATCCATCAGCCCAAAACTTGGACATCCGTCCTCAATTTTAATATTTAAAAGTGCTCTGCACTAAGTGCAATGCGACTTTGCGCTACGGTGAGCAGTCGATCGATCTGATCTGCCGCCGGCAAGAAAGTCACATTTGCTAGGTTTTTCTTGTTGGTTTTTTTTGTTCCCTGAAGTTCATTGTTTGGTTCCTCCTGTTTTGTTTTTTGTTTTTTTGTTTTTCCAGAAAAAACAAAAAAATCACAAAATTGTTAGAAAAACCAAAAAAAAAATATAAAAGAAGAAAGTAGAAAAAAAAAGTTCTTGTAAGATCTAACTTTCCTGGTTTAAAAAAAGAGCTAAATTTCTTTGTTAGTGTGTGAAAGTTTAGATGAATGTATGTGTAGTACGTAATTGACTGAATGAATGCATTAGTAGCGTATGGTGAATGTATAAGTGCAGAACTATGAGGAAGTGCTGCAGCATCACACAGTAACCTCTTTAACTGCAGTGTGCTGTAGTACTTCCGAAGCACAGGGATGCAACATATGTACATAAATATGTTGCAAATCTATGCTTCTCTCTGCACGGCTGCTTAAACTGCAGCCATGTGGTGACACAGGCACCCTTGCACCATAGTGCAAGGATATCTGTGTCATGTGCTGTTTGTTTTTGTGCAGGAAGACACACCTTCCTGCACAAAAACAATCAGTAAAGGCATTTTTCTCCTTCAATGTATGCTGAGCATTGTAGCATGCATTGAAGATAAAAAAATGTGGAGAAATGAAAACAATTCTCCTTGTTGTGCTTTCCTACACCAATTTTAGAATGGTGCAGCATTCACACACATATCGAGATTTATGATTTCTGACAAATCTAGACATGTGTCTTGTTCTATGAGTATTCAGTGCAATCATGCACAACAACACTTATAGAACACCCTTTCAACGCAAACTGGTGTGTATAATGAGGTTGTATTTACATGGAGTATAAAAAGTGCACAGAGTGCCTTTTCCTCTCTTTGTAAATATGAAAGAGTGTCTTGCGCAATAACTATGTTACAAAAAGTGACATATTTCCAGTTTTAAAATTCCTTGTTAATGATAGAAGGCAAGCACAGAGTTTTGTCTGCAAAGATGTTACAAGAAGAATGATTGAAATGATTGCGGTCCTTCAATAGCTACAATGGGAAATATTATGAACCCCTCAAATCTCTTTTTTTGCAGGTCACATGATATCTGATTATGGTCAGATTTCAAAACTACATAGGTATAAACAGAGTGTTTTTAGAAACGTGTTTCAACTTTGTAGCTTCTTGCAGACCACCTCATTCTGCATATTGAGACTTAGTTAAACTTACCTTCACAGTAATAGCAATAAAAAATGGTATACATTTTCTTCAGATTTTCATTGCAATCTAAATTCATATAAATTGCTTATTTTTTAATTTGGATCTGTGAAAGAAAAGGAAAAAAAAATTATAACATGTAATAATACATTTTTTACAACACAGCATAATTTCCACAAAGTAATTTGTTTGCCTTTTTTGCTGTTCTCAGAATATATTGAATTTCACTAAAAATAGTGATTTCAATCGTACTCATCACTTAACAGCGGGCAAAAAAAAAACAATCAGAAAGATTGTTAAAAAAAAACAACATGCTATTTTCAGCAAAATACCACAAGATACAAATCACAGATATATAAAATGCTTACGGCTAACAACATTTTATAAGTTTAACTTACAAAAACTGTAAATGTTGTCGCTTTAAAATATTCACCGAATCTAAGGATTAATTTTTGGAGGAGGCACCACGCCCACAATGTTTTTCTTCAGTGGTGTGGAAATGTTTTACTTTTCCCGAGGGGCAAACAAAGATCAATGCCACCTTGGTCACGTGCAAGATTTGCAAAAGAGTTCTGTTGCGAGGGGATCCTAACAAGAAATACTCGTACGGCATGGCAAGTATGATGAAACACCTAAGGACCCTTCATCCAAACAATCTTGCACGAGAAGAGTGCAAACGGATGAGAAACATTCCTGCTCCTGCGCCTTTCTGAGTTTCTTTTCTTTTTCTTTTTTTTCTGGCATGATTTCTCTATTTTTACGTTGAAAAACAGTATCTGTAAAAAAGAATCACAAATAAATGTATATTAATAACTTTCAAATTTATACTATTCCATTACTGTACAAACGCATTTTATATAAAAACTGACTAAGAAACTATAGCCCTGAACCACAAGTGTGACGATGGTTAAAACACTACATGCATAGTGCATACTACTTTGAAGCAGTGCATGCCCTAAAGCCTACCTCACTAAAAGACTACATGCTAACTGACTGAATGATTACAGTACTATAAGGAGACACACTGGGTGAGTGACAGGGTGTTTGCTAGAAGTGTATGAATACTGACTGGGGAATTGAAGGTGTGAAAGACAACTGTGTAGGTGATTAGAGGCCTGCATGCATAGTGAATAGGCATTTGAAGCAGTCTATGTGCTAAGGCCTGGCTCACTGCATGAGTACTTGGGAACTGATGGAATGATTAGTGTACAGCAAAGAGAGTGCCTGGGTAAATTTATAAGTGGTTGGCTTTTAACACCACAGTGAATGGATTAGTACTTGGTACTGAATGGGTCACTAGAGGAGTGCAAAGGGAGTGACAGGATGTTTGCTGGACTGTATGGATACTGACTAGGGAATTGAAGATGTGAAAGACAAGTGTATAGTATGTTAGAAGACTGCATGCATACTGCATAGACATTTGAAGCAGTCTATGTGGTAATGTATGGTTCACAACATGAGTACTTGGAAACTGATTAAATAATCAGACTACTGCTAGGACAGTGCCTGGGTAAAACTTTTACATTTTCAGTTCTGGCACAGTGAAGAGAATAGTACATGGTACTGCACTTTAGTGCCAAACCCTGCCTCATTTTATCAATGCATAAGCAAAGAATAGCTTCTAAAGCTACTAAAACTTGACAACATGACCGGTTTTAAAACAGTTATCTGTCAGCAAATACACAATGTTACCAAATGCTTCTATCACAATCCTTACCCAAATGTACACAGACTCACAGTATGATTTTAGACAAGCAACACTATCCTAGGAGTTTACCAAAACTCATTCACTAGTCTAGAAGAGCAAAAAACGCATAAGCAAAGAATGGCTTCTAATGCTACTAAAACTTGAAAACATGACAGGTTTTAAAAGAGTTATCTGCCAGAAAATACATGATGTTACCAAATGCTTCTCTCACAGTGGTTCCCAAATGCACACAGACTCACAGTGTGATTCTAGACAACAACCACTATACCTAGGAGTTTACCAAAAATCATTCACTACTGTGGAAGTGATAAGGGAACTGCACACAATCTACATATTTCAGGACTGCACTTTTTGGCAAAAACCTGACTCATTTAATCAAAGCATAAGCAAAAACTGCCGTCTAATGCTACTAAAACTTGACAAGACAGGTTTTAAAACAGTTATCTGTCAGCAAAAACACGATGTTAGCAAATGCTTCTCTCACAGTGGTTCCCAAATGCACACAGACTCACAGTGTGATTCTAGACAAGCAACACTATCCCTAGCAGCTTACCAAAACTCATTCACTACTGTGCAAGGGGTAAGGAGACTACACACAATCTACATATTAAAGTACAGCACATTAGTGTCAAAGCATGAATCATTTTATCAATGCATAAGCAAAGACTGGCTTCTAATGCTACTAAAACTTGACAACATGACAGGTTTTAAAACAGTTATCTGTCACCAAATACACAATGTTACCAAATGCTTCTCTCACAGTGGCTCCCAAATACACACAATCACAGTGTGATTCTAGACAAGCACCACTATCCCTAGGAGTTTACCAAAACTCATTCACTACAGTGGAAGTGGTAAGGGAACTGCACACAATCTACATATTTCAGGACTGCACTTTTGTGTCAAAGCCTGACTCATTTAATCAAAGCATAAGCAGAAACTGCCTTCCAATGCTACTAAAACTTGACAACAAGACAGGTTTTAAAACAGTTATCTGTCAGCAAATACACGATGTTACCAAATGCTTCTCTCACAGTGGTTCCCAAATGCACACATACTCACTGTGTGATTCTAGACAAACAACACTATCCCTTGCACTATACCAAAACACATTTCTTCATCTAGAAGGAGTACTACATTTTAGTATAGAAACATGACTCATTTCACAAATTCATAAACAATGACTGGTTTCTAATTCTACCAAAATATAAAAACAGCACAGTTATCTGTCTGCAAACACATGAAAAACACAAATGCATTACCACAGAATGCTTTCTACAAGCACACACACTGTCAATAAGATTGTAGAGAAAAATAGTACTCCCTACACTTTAGCAGGAGAAATACATTAGTCTGATTAAAATCAAAATAGTCTACATACATCCCCTCACAATTAAATAACTCACCTTTCAAGTTGTTTTGTAGATTAAGAAGTATAACAGTCACACACCAGATATCAGTCACACACCAGATTTTCTTTTACAGAATCTCTGCACTGTGCACCTCTCAGCAAAAACAAAGAATGGCAAAGTTTTCCTTTCATTTTCCACAAATATACATGTAAACATCAAATCACAATCCTTCACACATAAATTCAAAAGCAAACACACATTTCTATTGGTTAAACATTTCAACCCTTTCCAAATGAAATACATTTCAACCCTTCCCCCAATCTGCCTTCTGCCTGTTACCATAGAAACAGGTCATGGAATACTGCACTGAGCACACAGGTCACAAATTCAGCACACAATGTTGCTAAACAAGACAGCAAGTGTGCTTGACTTTTCAACATATCAGCTTATCATATATAATGTTCCTTACAATCAGTTTTTGTTAACCAATAAGAATCATGCCTTTAAAAAAACAGAAATATACACCCTACCTTTCAGTGTAGAAAGTTGTCATACAACAAATGATTTCTTGTCTTTTTTCAATTTATTTTTCCTTGGATCCGCGCACCCAACGCAATAAAAAGGGGGACCCAGGGGGTCCTTCTGGGACCCCCTAAGCACCTCTAGAGGGTCAGAGTACTTCCACTCTGCCCCCATTATCTGTTTTACACACTTATTCCCCGTGCTTCATCAGCCTCGCTTCTACCGAGGCAGAAAATGGCCGCCAACAGTTTCTGGTTTCGAATGTAGACAGACACTCGACAGCCAATTAGCATTCAGCGCGCGATCGGGAGGGTGCACGCTCGGTTCGGGGAGGGTGCGCTCAGGGTGCGCATAGGGTGCGCGGATCCTCCGAGGCCATAGAGATATATGTACTTTTAACTCTAATTTTCTCAGGAACTACTGAACAGATTCACACCATTTATGCACAAGGCACGAGTCTGAACTGAGGACTACCTCTTTGCCAAATTTGGTGTCATTCCGTTCAGCGGTTCGGGCTGTAGCTGCGACAGCAGATCCTATGGGAAATTGCATGGGGAAAACGCGTTTTGGGACCCCCCTTTTTTCTCGGCCCCCGCTTAACGAATCACCACGAAGCTTTCAGGATAGGAGCGGAGCGGAGCTGGCCAAAAGTTTGAAAATTTCGTGAAGATTCATCAACCGGCGCCAGACTTATTGGGAATAGAATGTTGCGGATTTCCTATGGAAAATAGGTCCTAACTATAACTATCTACTGGCGACTGCCAGTAGATGATATATATATATATATATATATATATATCGCCCTTAATAGAAGTCTTCGGTTTGCGGTTTGCTGACGAGGATTTGTATTAAGGAGGATGAGCCCCAGAGCACCACATCGGAGCATCAAGGAATTGGGAGGCGCAGGCAGATTGGATTAGTTAGGCGCTGGGAGCCGAAGCGCTGCCCTTGGCGGGGACTTTCCATAATGCAGAGAGCCCTACATTCAATGGATTTTGAGGTGCACGGAGCTGGGACACGAAGGCAAAATTGCCAAACAAAAGAAGCGTAAGACTGTGAATACATTTCATACAGCATCTATTTAAAAGATACAGGGGCTGCAATCACTGCTGAAAGTTGCCATTTTCGCTATGCTGAACATTGCAGATCTTTAGTGATGTTTGACCTTTAAAACTGCTATTCGACAATTTTGAAAGTATTTTGGGGCATATTATCAAGACAGGCGATAAAATTATCGCCGCTTTAGCGGCAGAAAACTGCTGCTAGAACGGCGATAATGGGCTTGATAATATGTTCTATGGAATTCCAATTGAAGCCCATGTTAGATGTAAAGGACATCTAACCTGAGCTTCAATTGGAATTCCATAGAGCATATTATCAAGCCCATTATCGCCGCTTTAGCGGCAGTTTTCTGCCGCTAAAACTGCGATAATTTTATCGCCTGTCTTGATAATATGCCCCAGAGTATTTTTATAAAATAAAGTCAGCAATTATTTACTTTACTGAGTGCAGACCTTCTCTCTGGAGTTGGCGATGGGTTGTGCACGTGACTCACCTGTGTGGGCCAGACAGGTGAGTCAAGGTGCACTGCATGCTGGGAACAATTTTTTCCCTTCAGTGGGAAACGCGTAGTTTCAGTTTATTTGATATTAAAGTGCAAAGCCCTCCAGTGTATGTATATATGTATATATATGTGTATGTATATTATCTACTGGCGGTCGCCAGTAGATAGTTATAGTTAGGACCGAGTTCCCATAGGAAATCTGAAAATTCTATTTTGAATAACTTTGGCGCCGTTTGACTTATTTTCGTGAAATTTTCAAAACAAATGGGGCGCTCCGCTCAGCTCCTACACTGAAAGTCTCGGGGTGATTCGTCAAGCGGGGGGTGAGAAAAAAGGGGGGTCCCAAAACACGTTTTCCCCATGCATTTTCCCATAGGACCTTTAGTCGAAGGTACAGCCCGAACGGCTGAACAGAATTACTTGAAATTTGGCAAAGAGGTAGTCCTCCGGTCAGGCATGTGACTTTTGCTTAAATGGGGTAAATACGTTCAGTAGTTCCTGAGAAAATCAAAAGTAAAATCATATATATATCTGGGCGGAGCCTAACCACACATCTCATCGTGAGATCTGATTGGCTGTCAGCACTTCATCCAAGAAGTGTTGGCAGCCATCTTGGGACCAATATACATGATAGCACCTCATTAAAAAGCATTACAGTTAATAGAAGGTTTTAAGACTTTAGTTACATTATAAATCATTTGTTGATGGTACCATACTCATTTTAGGAATTGTGGTGTGTTCTAAGGTGATTTTACCATGTGAAAAAGCCTTCTGCTGTGATATCATGAATCATGTTTGAGAGAAAACTATTTTCTCATGCTTTTCCCACAGAGGTTTGGAAGGTGATCTATAAGCTAACTGAGAGCATATTTTCTGTAAATTCACATCATCTTTCTCAGTCATGTGAGAATGAAGTCTGACATTTTCAGTAAAACATGTACATCCAACAAGGGCAGAGACTGTCAGTTGATTCCTTTGTGTTCTACTGCAGCTTCCCAGAGTGTTCTAAAGAACAACTAGAGCGCTAACAGTCCTACTTATGACAAACGTATGGAACAGCTGAAGCCATCTTGGTTGGAATAAAGTGGTAATTCTTAAAACATTTAATTTAAAAAGGAAAAAAATGAGGGGGTTCATTTTGCCATAGAAAGTATGATTAGTGCTGCAGAAAGAAAAATTAGGGCACATTTTGAGTGACTTCTCAAATCCTCTTTTATTTCATAAAAAATTTCTGACATGCAGACTGAAACATACACTTTCAATACCAGCAGCAGACTTCCCTGGTGAGCAGTAGCTTTACTACAGTGGTCTAATAAGCAACTAGAGTGCTAACATTCTGAATTTATGGCAAATTTGTGACACATCTGAATGCATTCTTGATGGAATCAAAGTAAAAAACGGAAAGTATTTCCTACTGAGGAGACTGTAGTAAATGAGGAAATTAGGAAACATCATAACAAATAAGTCTCCCAAAATGGCCACCAGAGACAAAAGAGCCCAAATGTAGCCCAAATATCACCCAGATGTAGCCCAAGTATAGCCCAATGACAGAATGTCCCAGAGTGTTCTAAAGAACAACTAGAACGCTAACAGTCTTACTTATGACAAAAGTATGGCACACCTGAAGCCATCTTGAATGAAATAAAGTGGTAACACTTAAAACATTTAATTTACAAAGGAACACAATGAGGGGATTCATTTTGCCATAGAAATTATGATTAGTGCTGCAGAAAGAAAAATTAGGGCACATTTTGACTTCTCAAATCCTCTTCTATGTCATAAAAAAATTCTGACATGCAGACAGAAACATGCACTTTGAATACCAGCAGCAGACTTCCCTGGTGAGCAGTAGCTTTACTACAGTGATCTAATGAGCAACTAGAGTGCTAACATTCAGAATTCATGGCAAATGTGTGACACATCTGAATGCCTTCTTGATGAAACCAAGTAAAAAACTGAAAGTATTTCCTACTGAGGAGACTGCAGTAAATGAGGGAATTAGGGAACTTCATAACAAATAAATCTCCCAAGATTGCCACCAGAGACAAAAGAGCCCGAATGTAGCCCAAATATCACCCAGATGTAGCCCAAGTAGAGCCTAATGACAGAATGTCCCAGAGTGTTCTTAAGAACAACTAGAGCGCTTACTGTCTTACTTATGACAAAAGTATGGCACACCTGAAGCCATCTTGATTGGAATAAACTGGTAACACTTAAAACATTTAATTTAAAAAGGAACACAATGAGGGGGTTCATGTTGCCATAGAAATTATGATTAGTGCTGAAGAAAGAAACATTAGGGCACATTTTGAGTGACTTCTCAAATCCTCTTCTATTTCATTAAAAAATTCTGATATGCAGACTGAAACATGCACTTTTAATACCAGCAGCAGACTTCCTTGGTGAGCAGTAGCCTTACTACAGTGATCTAATGAGCAACTAGAGTGCTAACATTCAGAATTTATGGCAAATGTGTGACATATCTGAATACCTTCTTGATGGAATCAAAGTAAAAAACCTGAAAGCATTTCCTACTGAGGAGACTGCAGTAAATGAGGAAATTAGGAAACTTCATAACAAATAAATCTACCAAGATGGCCACCAGACACAAAAGAGCCTAAATGCAGCACAAATATCACCCAGATGTAGCCCACATGTAGCCCAATGACAGAAGTGTGCAAAACACTTATTTTATGTGTATTTTCAGTTTTATATAGTGCAGACTTGTCAGGTATTGGAATGCTTTACATGAGCATTGGTTACATCACACAGGATCAAATTCATTTTTGGTTGTAGACATGGGGTGATTAAGTGATTTGACCACAATCACAGAATGTTGAGCTGAAGCAGAAACTCCAACCTGGTTCCCCAGTTGCAATGTCTGCAGCTCTGGAAGTAATACCACATCCTCTCGCCAAGGTGCAACATTTAATCAAGTGGTCAACTGGATAAAAAAACATAAAGATTACAAATAATTTAAAAGTTCTTTGTCGCTATTTGAAAACTCAGAAAATATGTCCTCATTTTAGTTTTTTAGAGCACTGACCATAATTTTGATGCAAATAAGACCCTCTCATATATGTAATTTCTAAAGGAAATAATCTAGGTATTACAGTTTTGATTACATCAAGATGACGTCAGGCGTTCCACACTTTTGTAATAAATATAGAATGTTAGCAATCTAGTTGTTCATTGGGATACTGTTGAGAGGCAGAAGCCAGGGGCACGGACTCTGAAAATTGAAGGCAGGCAGGGGAGTGCAGAGGCAACAATTTGACCACACTGGGCAGGCAGGAAGGGCAGTGGCAGCACAACAGACTATGGAGGGCAGTGGAAAGGGGGGCAGGGGCAACACACCAACAATACAGGACTGGCAAGAGTGGCTGTGGCAATATAATATACCATTGTGGGCAGAAGGAAGAGGCAGTGGTAGTACAACCATACATGCCAACAGACCCGTTTCAGCCAGGAAACGTCCAATGTTTTTAAGCTCAAATGGGCTTTATTTGATCTGTCTCCTGTCTACAATCTCCTCTTTTTCAATGTAACTCAAAGGGGAAAATCAATACCCCAGTTTTTTTTCAAAATCTCCCTCTTACCAAGTTCAAAATGTTCGCAGGTATGGTACATTGAATCATGGTAGGCAGGAGGAATTGGGGTAGGGACATGGACTCGGATAACAGAGGACAGGAGGGACATGGAGAGGTGCACCAAACTGACCCTACAGGGCAGGCATCAGGGTTTGCAGCAGCACAATACACCACACAGAGCATGCGGGATGGGAGTGCAGCACAACAATCCATAGAAAGCAATAGGGAGGGGACAGGACCATGCACATGGACAACAGAGAACAGATGGGAAAGAGGCAATGGTAGCTAGCTGACCATAATGGACAGACAGGAGAGAAAGCTGCAGCATAACAGACCATAAAGGGCAGGAGGTACAGATCAGGGGCATTACAATGGAACAGACAAGTCAGGAGGGAGGGAATAGGGGGTCTGCACATGGAAACAGAGGGCTGGGGGCAAGGTGGTAGGGCAGGAGCAGCAAGATGACCATGGAGGTCAGGCAGGATGGGCACTAGAAACAAGACACACCATGGAGAGCAACAATGAGACACTGGTGGCATACACACAGACCATGGAGGGAAGGTGGGAGGGGGTCAGGGGCAGCTAGCTGACCACACAGGGAAGGTGGGAGGGGCCATGGCAGCACAGAAGACCATGCATGGCAAGCGGGAGGGTTAGTGGCAGCACAATGGCTATGATGGGCAAGAAGGAGGGTGCAGGGGCATGCACAAAGGACCATGGAGGATAGAAGGGAGGGTCAGGACCTGGGCACAGACAAGAGAGTTCAGGGGAAGGGGCCTCACAACAGACCGCGCGGGGCAGGCAGGAGGAGCAGTTGCAGCACAACAGATCAGGGAGGGCAGAAGGGTGTGGCAGTAAAATGGATCATGGAGGACAGGAGGAAGGGGATAGGGGCATGGCATGTGGACAGGCAGGGTGGAGGTGGCAGGGACAGGTTACAGTCATCTGACAATGCTAGGCAGGCGGGAGGGGAGTGGCAGCTCAACAGAACACTCAGAGTAGATAGGAGTGTCAGGTCCATGGAACATAGTGGGCAAAAAAGATGGAGCAGGGGCATGCACAAAAACATCGGAGGGCAGGGGGAAGGAGAATAGGGGCAGCAAGCTAAGCACAGACGCTAAGCAGGAGGTCAATGATGGGCCATAGAATTGGGCAATGGAGGGCAGGAGGAGTGGACTGGTACATCATGCTAAATGGAGGGCAGTGGCAGCACATCAGACCATGCATGGCAGGAGGGAGGAGGCTAGTCCATGGATTCAGACAACAGAGGATAGGGAGGAGGTGGATGGGGCAGCAAGCTAACTGTTCAGAGAAGGTGGGTATTAGGAACTTTATTGTTTTTAAAATGTGTGTCTGTGCGAACTACTTAAAATATGAACAAGTATGCAGCATAATCTCACTTTTATTCAGGAAGAAGAGGACGTTTGTGACTGTGACTCCGGGCTCACTTGGCAGAAACACCCCCTGACCCTCCACCCCATCGCAAAATGTAATGCCCGTGAAAAGGGGAGGTGGACGCAGTGTTATATAGAACATACTCCTGAGAGCCCGATTGAAAATGAAAACTAGATGTAGTATATGGTATAAACTATGCACCAAAAAGTGTGATATAAGATGAACCGGGGCGTGAAATATAATCTGCAATACATTGTGCGCAATGACAGATTAATTGGAGAGCGCGAGATAGCACAGGCACTAGTGCGTGCTATGCGATATGCGCCTTGGAGTGTAATATGCTCAGGGCAGTGTTGTGTAACATAACTAGTCTCTAAAATTGTAATATAAAATATGTGCTGGGGAGTGTAACGTTGCATATGCACTGTGACAAAGATATGGATCCCAGATTGTAATATGTATGGCATAGCGCTGTGCGTTATAACATACACATCGAGGAAGGCACGTTAGATGGGGCAATATAACCCGTGCGAAGGCAAGTGTGGCATGACATATTCACGGGGTGGTGTTACAGTGCACATGGGCTAGAGAGTGTCATAGCATACGCACTAGCTGGTGGAATACAACACAGAGGTGTGAGGCAATCGGCGGGCACTGGTGGGTGTAACACAGCATTGGGCTCAGGCAGGAGCACGCTGTGACTGTCAAGTGAGGTTCGTCTCCTTCCAGAGAGTAAAATAAAAAGTATTACACATCCGGCGGTGGATGTGTGTTTTATTAACAGTGAGGGGGGTTTCTTGCATAGTTTGGTCGAATTTTTGTCGAATCCCCTTTGAATGGCTTGGTGTGCGTGTATATTAAATGTGCCTGTCAATAGCTACCCATGTTTGTATAAATAAACTACAAGGGTGTCTACTTGGAGAGTACCCACCGGCGGGGGCGCCGGGTTTAGGCACAGTAGGGCGTCAGACACGTCAGAGCTTCACTAGCGGTGTAAATACATTCCATGTGGATTCATTCTATGCATAGTCGCCTTTTAATGAATATCACACAAATCGTCATGGTGATAGGTACATACAGTTTGTCCAGCATGTCCTAGGTGTTTCTATAAATATATATATTTTTAAAATAATAAAAAACAAAGGCCGGCCACGGGGGATGGGGTCCCCGGAGCCATAAGTGGCCATAAGTGGCCAGCCCCCTCCTAAAGAATTTAAATTAAAAAAAGGCCAGGACCCGGGGGTTGGGGTCCCCGGGGCCGATTAAGGCCTTGGGAGGGCAAAATTAATTTTTTTCAACAAAAAAAATTAGGGTGTAGGCCCTGGGGGATGGGGTCCCCAGGGCCATGTAAATTAGAAAAAGTAGGGGGGCCACACAGCCCTCCTTCTTAAAAAATAAAATAAATAAAAGACCGGCATTGCGCTGGAGGCCACGCCCCCTCCTTGCAGCACTCTGCAAACGCGCCCCCTGGCCAGTTGTAAGTTGGGGAATTAATTCCCCTTCAATACTGAGGGTCCCTGAGGGCCAACTAGCCCAACAGGTATCTCCAGTGTGCGCCAGGGAGCTGCGTTGCAGACAGGTGTTCTGAGGCCACGCCCCTTTTTACACCTCTATGCAACGCAGCTCTGTGGCGCTTACTGGAGGTACCTAGTGGGCTAGTTTGACCATAGGGACCCTTAGGATTCAAGGGGAGTTAATCTCTCAACTTAGAACGGCCACAGGGCGCGTTTACACAGTGGTGAAGGGAGGGGACGGGCCTGAGGTGACATAAGCAAACACGCCCTGTGGCGCGTTTTAAGTTGGAGAAATAATTCCCTTTCAATCCTGAGGGACCCTGGGGGCCAACTAGCCCACCAGGTGCTTCCAGTAAGTGCCACTGCTCTGCGTTGCAGAGAGGTGGTGCAGGCCATGCCACTTTTTACACCTCTCTGCAATGGCACTTACTGGACGTACCTAGTGGGCTATTTTGCCCCTAGAGATCCTCAGGATTCAAGGGGACTTAATCTCCCAACTTAGAAAACGGCCACAGGGCATGTTTACACAGTGGTGAAGGGAGGGGACGGGGCCTGAGTTAACGTGTGCAAACAAGCCCTGTGGCGCGTTTTAAGTTGGGGAAATAATTCCCCTTCAATCCTGAGGGCTCCTGGGGGCTAACTAGCCCACCAGGTGCTTCCTGCAAGCGCCACTGAGCTGTGTTGCAGAGAGGTGGTCCAGGCCGTGCCACTTTTTACACCTCTCTGCAACGCAGCTCTGTGGCGCATACTGGAGGTACCTAGTGGGCTAGTTGGACCCTAGGGACCCTCAGGATTCAAATGAACTTAATCTCCCAACTAAAAATGGCCACAGGGCGTGTTTACACAGTGGTGAAGGGAGGGGACGGGGCCTGAGTTAACGTGTGCAAACAAGCCCTGTGGCGTGTTTTAAGTTGGGGAAATAATTGCCCTTCAATCCTGAGGGACCCTGGGGGCCAACTAGCCCACCAGGTGCTTCCAGTAAGCACCACTCTGCTGCGTTGCAGAGAGGTGGTCTAGGCCGTGCCCCTTTTTACATCTCTCTGCAACGCAGCTCTGTGGCGCTTACTGGAGATACCTAGTGGTCTAGTTGGACCCTAGGGACCCTCAGGATTCAAGGGGACTTAATCTCCCAACTTAAAATGGCCACAGGACGTGTTTACACAGTGGGGAAGTGAGGGGACGGGGCCTGAGGTGACGTGTGCAAACACACCCTGTGGTGCGTTTTAAGAGGTAGTTTTAATCCCCTGCCCTATTATATACTAGGGGCTTACAGAGGAGGTCATGCTGATCACAGGGGGACCCCAACGCATAGTGTTCCCTAGTGTATGTAGGTGTTTTCACTGTATTCTGAGTGTCTTTTAACATAGCACTGGCTCTAGGGCTGGTTAGTCAGACTCAGTTATCACCAGTATCCATCTGAAAAAGTTGAGGGTAAGGGATGATTTTGCAACAAGGATTCTTTCTGCTCTTCTGTTTGTTCTTTCTGCACTTTATCCTTCTTCCTGCACTTTTCTTCGTCTTTGAGGACTTCTGTTGCTTCTTTCTGCATTTCTTTTTTTTCTTTCTGTGCGTTTTTTCTTCTTTCTTCACATGTCCTATCTCTGTAGGCATAGTTAGAAATTAGCATTTAAAAAACCTTTGAAATTCACTGAAAAAAACATAGGTTTCTGGCACGTTATAGTTAGGAATTAGCATTTAAAAAACCTTAGAAATTCACTGAAAAAACCATAGGTTTCAGGGGCGTTATAGTTAGCTGGACTTTCCACTCGTACAAAACCATTGAAATTCCCCCGTTATAGTTAGTTCAGCTAACTATAACTCGCGCGCCCACAATGCACTGCTGATGACGTCACATATTACATCACTCATGACATGGTCAGTGACATCACTCATGACATCACTCATGACATCTCAAATGACATCACGAATGACATCACTGATGACATCATCCTTGTGATAGAGTGGCAGACCTCCTCTTCCCCTAATATAACCTTTGATACACACATTCAAAAATTGGAGCTACAATGTTCAAAACAATGGACATACCAATACCAGTTACAACAACCTATTCAGTAATTCTAAGATCCACATACACATACACTCATTCACCAACAGTCCTATACAGTCACTCATACATGTACTCACTCATCATATGTACTCACATACCTATACATCCTGTTACACAACACCACTCATCCATAGAGTTACTCACACACATAGTCACTCATGCTAATAAAGAATCAAACATCCATTTACTTGCATATACAGTTATACACACACCACCACACTTACTTCTACAGAAACTTACACATACTTAGTCTTTTAAACAATCACTTATAGAAACACATACTTATTCATACAGGAACTCTTTCAATCTCTCACTCTCACATATACTCACTTATATACACCAATAGTCACATATACTAGTTTAAAACATATGTAGTTACTCATAAAGACACTATTGAGACAGTCTATCACTCACTAACACACCCATGTACACACTCATCCACCCATACAGTCCTGCACACATGCTGTCTTCAACACATACAAACAGTGAGTCACTCATTCATGCACCTATGCACTACGTAATACCCCCCACCGAACCATACAGACACTCAGACACTCATACTAATACTAAAAAAACTAACTAATAACCTATATAGACACTCATGTAGCTACTCACCAACCCATGCAGCCACTTATACACAAAGTGAGCGACTGATACAGATATTTACACATTTAAACATTACTCACTAAGCCATGTATTCACTAAGATACACTTAATCAGTCAGTTATACAATCAATTTTACAAAAACCAATCATTAATTTAGACACTTATATACCCATTTATTCTCCCATCGACCTTGAGATATACATATTTAAAACATATGTAATTTTCAGAAAAGCACACATTCACTGGATGATGTCATCAGTGATGTCATGTGAGATGTCATCAGTGATGTCATGAGTGATGTCACTGACCATGTCATGAGTAATGTAATATGTGACGTCATCAGCAGTGCATTGTGGGCGCGCGAGTTATAGTTAGCTGAACTAACTATAACGGGGGAATTTCAATGGTTTTGTACGAGTGAAAAGTCCAGCTAACTATAACGCCCCTGAAACCTATGGTTTTTTCAGTGAATTTCTAAGGTTTTTTAAATGCTAATTCCTAACTATAATGTGCCTGAAACCTATGTTTTTTTCAGTGAATATGTATATATATGTATTCAGTGAAAAAACCATAGGTTTCACACACGTTATAGTTAGCTGGACATTTCACTCGTAAAAAACCAATGACATTTTCCCGTTATAGTTAGTTAAGCTAACTATAACTCGCGCGCCCGCAATGCACTGCTGATGACGTCACATATTACATCACTCATGACATGGTCAGTGACATCACTCATGACATCACTGATGACATCTCAAATGGTGGGGGTATTACGTAGTGCATAGGTGCATGAATGAGTGACTCACTGTTTGTATGTGTTGAAGATAGCATATGTGCAGGACTGTATGGGTGGAAGAGTGTGTGTATGGGTGTGTTAGTGAGTGAATGGCTTTCTCAATAGTGTCTTTATGAGTAACTACATATGTTTTAAACTAGTATATGTGACTATTGGTGTATATAAGTGAGTATATGTGAGAGTGAGAGATTGAAAGAGTTCCTGTATGAATAAGTATGTGTTTCTATAAGTGATTGTTTAAAAGACTAAGTATGTGTAAGTTACTGTAGAAGTAAGTGTGGTGGTGTGTGTATAATTGTATATGCAAGTAAATGTATGTTTCTTTCTTTTTTTCATGAGTGACTATGTGTGTCAGTAACTCTGTGGATGAGTGGCATTGTGTAACAGGATGTATTGGTGTATGAGTACATATGATGTGTGAGTACACGAATGAGTGACTGTACAGGACTGTTGGTGAATGAGTGGATGTTTATGTGGTTCTTAGAATTATTGAAGAGGTTGTTGTAATTGGTATTTGTATGTCCATTTTTTTGAAAATGTCTGTCTCTATTTTTGAATGTGTGTATCAAAGGTTATATTAGGGTGAGAGGAGATCTGCCACTCCATCACATGGATGATGTCATCAGTGATGTCATCAGTGATGTCATTTGAGATGTCATCAGTGATGTCATGAGTGATGTCACTGACCATGTCATGAGTGATGTAATATGTGACGTCATCAGCAGTGCATTGCGGGCGCGCAAGTTATAGTTAGCTTAACTAACTATAACGGGAAAATTTCATTGGTTTTTTACGAGTGAAATGTCCAGCTAACTATAACGTGTGTGAAACCTATGGTTTTTTCACTGAATTTGCAAGGTTTTTTAAATGCTAATTCCTAACTATAACATGTGTGAAACCTATGGTTTTTTCAGTGAATTTGCAAGGTTTTTTAAATGCTAATACCTAACTATAACATGTGTGAAACCTATGGTTTTTTCAGTGAATTTGCAAGGTTTTTTAAATGCTAATTTCTAACTATAACGTGTGTGAAACCCATGGTTTTTTCAGTGAATTTGTATGGTTTTTTAAATGCTAATTCTTACCTATAACATATGTGATTCCCATATTTTTTTTTATTGATTTTGTATGATTTTTTTATTATAAATTCTTATCTTAAATGTGTTTTTTTAAAAAAAAAAACAAGTTTTTTTTTAACTTTTTATTCCCTTAAAACACTATGTTTTAAAAAAAATATATATGCAATATATCAAGTTTTCTCTTTTTTTTTTACCAAACAGGTAAGATATATTAGTATAACATAGAAAATATTTTTTTTTTTATTTTTTTACTTTTTTAGTGCGCGTACGGTAAGCGTACGGTTTACACAATGTTTGTAATTTATCTACTCTGTTTGCGTATAGTTACGCAATTTGCGTAGCCGCGCGTACTGTGTGTGGGGCGCGTAGGCGTGTACGCTACACGCGCACGTTACGCGGAAGTGTTGTAGAGTGACTGTTTTGCGCATGCGCGCGAGCGCGTGTCTTTTTTACGCGCATGCGCACTTTTACCGTAAGCGCACCGTAAGCGCACCGTAAGCGTAACGTAAGTGTAACGTACACGCACGGTGGGTCATGTGATCATGAAACACAACTTTTGATTGGTTGAAACTACTTTCAGTTCTAGAACTCTCCTACACCACACCCATTCCCCTCATTTCTGCTTGTGATCCTTTAGGAGAAGGAGCTGACTTGTCTTTGTGATACGATGGCAGAACAGCACTCTTCTGCTGAGAGTGAGGCTAGCAGCACCACCATCAGGCAGAGAAGGAGGAAACAGAAGGGCTCTTTCATATGGGAGTATTTCAGTTTTCCAGAGGGTGAGAAAAAAGTCAATGCTGCCTTGGTGACTTGCAAGCTGTGCCAGCGTGTACTTTCGCGAGGTAATCCCAACAAGAAGTATTCCTTTGGGAATCACACTATGTTGAGACACCTTGAGGATGTGCATCGTAGGACACATGCACGACATACTAGGGGCAACCCTTCAGTAAGTCGAGCAAGCACATCCACAGCAGCTCAGCCGAGTCCTTCTTCGGAAGCTCAGCAGAGCCCTTCATCTGTGGGGGCACATTCACCTTTTTCTGAACCTCTGGAAATGAACCCTCGGTTTGGTAGGGTTACTATGCGGTGTTCATTTTGCCATGATCTAATTGTTCATAGGGAGACCAGTGTTTCCCTCATTAACAACAGAATAGATCAGCACAAATGTACAACCAGCTAATGTTCCCATACTTCCTTTCCTCTGTCCCTGCATGAACACAACGGCTCTTTTAAGAGCCAACCTTACCTCTCAACTTTTTTTTATTTTTTCTTTAAAACTTTTTTTTTTTTTTACCGTACGCGTACGGTAAGCGTATTTTTTTTTTTTTTTTTAAAACACTAAAAATCAATTACCACATCTCAAGATCCTTGAGGAATTAATAACTAAATACTAAAAATCTTTTTGAGATAAAGTGGAAGAAAGGGACCATCTAATTTCTCACTTACCTGACCCACCCAACAATTTAATTTTTAATTAAAATGTAATTGAAATTACTTGAAAAAATGGTTGGGTTTTTTTGAAAATTTTCTTTCACAATCTGAAAAAAAAGAAAAAAGTATTAATATTTAATAAATCAATATATTACACAGTACACGTATTTACATGTTTTTCCCCAAAAAAATTTTGCCTTTTTTTTGCTGTTTTCAGAATATATTGCATTTCACTATAAATTGTGAAAGCAATTGCATTCATCATTTAACAGCGGGCAAAAAAAAAATAACAATCTCAAAGATTGTATAAAAAAAGCCCAGAATCTCTTTTAACTTAAACATAACATTATAGAAATGCATAATATTCTAAAAAAATATCAACTAATATCAATACTTATTTCTTTAAAATACCGTCTGACATTTTTGTTTCAGAAGTATAATCACAAAAATATATCTCAAATAACTCCACAATACATCTGGTTCCATTTCCTTTAGGCCAAATAGTAATTTTAAAATTCTTTTTTGATTAAATTTCCAATGGTAATCCAATAAAATTCTAAAGTTTAAATTGTACAGATCTTACCAATTCTCTGTAACATTTTGGTTTCCGAAAGATTAATTAATAATTAAATAAGTCCACAATACAATTGTTTACCTTTCCTCATGGCCAAATAGTAATTTAAAAAATCTTTTTTGAATACATTTCCAATGGCAATCCAATAACATTCCAAAATTTAAATTGTGCAGATGTTACCGATTTTGTCTAAATTTTTGGTTTTCCAAAGTTTCATTAAAAATTTAAAAAGTCCATATTACAATTGGTTACCTTTCCATTAGGCCAAATGATAATTTGAAAAATCATTTTTTTTTTAAATTCCAATGGTAATCCAATAAAATGGTAAAATTGTTTTGTACACATCTTGCCAAGTCTCTCTAAAATTTAGGTTTCAGGAAGATTAGATAGGAATTTGCTAAATCAAAAGGCAAACGTTGCTTGAAAATCAATTGGGAATCATTACACAGTGTCCAGCCTTTTTCACATTTAAGATAAACTGTGTAATGTCCAGAAGTAACAGTAGGTCCTTCATGGAAAATTATTGCAACTGTTACAAAAGTTTTTCCTGAAATTGATAATTGCTGTCCTGTAAACTTCTTTATTAAAGTATCCAATTTTGAACCATCAGCTTTACATCGTTGCATCATTAAAATTACATATTGTCCGTATTCCTTTAAAAGTAACGTTGAAAACATTTCAGATTGACACTCACTGCATTCCATGTTATGATTAGCATCTTTAACTAATTTAGCAAAAGTGACTGTTTTACTTTCTGGCAATGTTAAATAAATAAACCTTTCAGAATCAACATTAGAGCCACATGTATTATAACAGTTTTCACAACTATGTTCCCATTTATAAGAGAGACCAAACAAATTTTCAATGGGAACCCCTTCTTCTTCCAGTACCTGAAGAAAAAACATCAAGAATTCCTGTGCGTCTTGCTGTACATTTTGAGAAAACTGTGTTCGTCCTGAACATACATCTAAAAGTTTTCTAATTTCAGTAGCACTTTCTATTTGAGTTTTATCATTACTCAGCTTTTGAAAAAGGAGACTCAACTCAGAACAGAATCTTTTTCTCTGATTTACTATTATCTGCTCTTGCACACTTTCCAGATAAAATGCAACATTCAGCACTACATTAGCGTAGCAGTTGACACCAGAGCTATTTTCAAAATGACATCCTACAACCTCTTCTTCATTTTCCTTTTTCTTTTTGCTTGCAATTACATCACTCCTCTTTTTTTTCCTCCTCTCTACATCTTCATTACAGATATTCTCATTTCTCCTTTTACGAGAAACTACACGTTTCTCCAACACGGGATACTGACCTAAATGAGGAGCATAGGTTCTTCTTAATCTATTATACTCCTTTACACAATTTGTATCAGCACTAACTTTTGAGTCATCAAAGTCTATCATGAATAAACCAGATAATGTTTTCACTCGTGACAAAGCTACATAAGCCATACCTTCTTTGAACACAGTTGAACCAATGTTCACAAAAGCACAATCTACAGTCAATCCTTGAGACTTGTGAATAGTTACAGCATATGCTAGCGAAAACGGAAACTGCTTCCTACGTACATATAAGTCTTTCACAAGCATGAAACGAACTGAACAACGACAAATGTCTTTAACTTCTTCTATCTGATCAAATTTTATTTTTAAACATTCAATTCCATCTTTTTTCTGATAATTAATAAAACCCACAACTCTTCCCATAGCTCCATTAATTAAACCTTTTTCAACATCCAAATTTCTCCTTAAAAATACTCTACAGTTCATGCAAACATATAGATTTTTTTCTAATCCAGCTGTTTTGGAAATGTTCTTCTCTAGTGAATCCAATTTATTTTTCAGTGTGCCTGTTAATGTGATAGTAATTCTTCCATCCTCAATTTTGTCCACTGCTTCCAATTTCCTGATATCTTCCTTTTCCAATTTCAAAAGCTCCTCATTGAATATTGAGCATTCACGTAGAGTTGGCATTAAGCAGATGACACTTTTCTTTTCTGCAATGTTCTTGTATATCTTCTCTGCAACTATTTCTTCCTTTGGAAATAAATTATGTAGCAGCCGACTCTGTAATGCTTTTTTGCCAACTTCTGTGAGTAGTCCAATCCTGATATCTTTCAGAATACTTCCATATTCTTCATCGTTTGCTTGCCTCATATTAGTAGTAAGTTCCTTGTACTCAAAGAAGGACCAAATATTTGCATTACCGATGCTTCCCAATGACTTCTTTGTGTCTTCATGTGTCACAGTATTAAACACTGGTTGTCCTTTAACTGGAGTAAGCTGTAGAAGATCCCCAAAAACTATGACATGTTTTCCACCAAATAACACGTCATAGTCTGTCCTTAGAATTTGCTGCATTCTTAAATGCACAAAGGCAAGCATTAAGTTTGATACCATGCTCACCTCATCAATAATGAGAACTTGCATCTTCTTCAATACTCTTGAAACTTCCAAGCATGCTTCTCTAGTTAGCTTGTTGTATTGTATTTTGTTCTCATGCTCCACTGGTAACATTAGCAAACGATGTAAAGTGATTCCTTTTATGTTATATGCTGCTAACCCAGTTGGAGCAGTAACCACACAAGACAAAGTAGAATCCGTTTTTGCTGTAGGTAGCTTCTGATGACTTTTATAAGGAAACTTTTTCCGGTTCCAGCTTGTCCGCTTACATACATCCTGATTGGATGAAATGATGTGCATGAGCACTCTTTTTTTTCATGTAGAAATCCGTCATCAATTTTGTTTCTGATCTCTTCATAAATTTGTTGCTGCTCTTCGTTCAGTTGTCTTTCCAAATTTTGTAAGTAATTCTTCTTGAGCTTGATTCATAGCCGTTTCCACTTCATTCATGGCTATTGATGCTTCATTTTCAACGATTGGTTGTCCTAGGGGATCTTGACTGAGTGTTCCTGAACTTTGGCTGTCCTGAGAACTGTCTCTAGCTACTTCTGCTGCAATTGTAGTTTCCTGTTCAATTTCTTCATTTAACATTTGCAGATAAGTTGTGAATGTATTGCATTGTATGCTGTCTTTGCAAGCATTAAATGAATCTTCATAGCTTTGAAATTCTCCCAGTAGTTCATCCTCTGTACTCCATGGTTTAAACAGCTGTAAAAGAGCCAAGTAGTAAAATTATTTTTGTCAGTAGTGTCGCAACTCAGCTTCCGGTGATTTATCAAACTTACTTTTGTTTGCTTCACCAAACATCCTTCCTCACCAATGACTTTATATTTTCCATTTTTGATGTCTTCTGCGGCTTTCCGTGAATAAATGTAGTTCTGCAGCACTTCATAGAGACACATGTTGTCCAGATGTTGACTTCTCTTGGGATAATATGTGTCCAACATGTTTGATTTCAAAATATCTGTACTTTCTGGGTCATTCTCGGCCAAATATTCAATTTCTCCAACAGATTTCAGTACCCGATTTCTCATTGCTGCAAGGCCTAAACTTGCCCAAATTATTCTTCGTGATTTCGAGTAGAGACTTGCAGAAGATAACCTATCTGAACATTCGTAGGATCCAATTTCTCGATGCGATAACATCTTTAAACTGAAACTGTACAGCTTCTTACTGACAGTCTTCTCGTGAGAAATCACTTCCCACATTTCTTTCAATTCAGTTTTTTCTGATTTAGTAATGTAAGACGTCACGTATCGAGCAACAGCAATGGAATTGTCAGCTACATACTGTATATCCATGTTAGCATTCCACATGGATAAAATGACTGGGTTGCAGTCATTTATATTTTTTGATTCTTCTTTTCTTTTTAGGTTGTAGGTATTCTTAGGTGATTTTCTTGTGATAGTATGTCTCACAGATGACATAAAACTGTTTACTCTTCCATTTGAAAGAACAGGTCTAGGAAATCCAAATCGACATTTAGTGTAGTATTTATCTTTGCTCTTGTATTTCCGTCGACAGTATTTTCCACACCGATGACTTTGGAAACGTAAAACTTGCTCCTTTAACTTTTTCTCTTCTGTGCTTTTTGGTATAGCACATGTTGCATATTCTTCAATGTAAGATAACACTGCTTCATCAGTATCTGTTCCAAACTTTGGGGCATCCTTGATCCACAACAGCATATGAATATGAGGAGCACCTCTTGCCTGGTACTCTTTTCTCCAAAAGAAATCCACTACTTCTCCTAGAGGTGGATTTTTTTTATTGCAGATGAAGGACATCATAGCCTCAAATCTATGATTGAAATATCTGCAAACATTAACCGGATCCAATGAGCACAGTTCTCCTGCTGTCTGGTATTCGATGTTTTTAATGTTTGAATTTGCCTCTCGTAGAAAATCCAGTAAATCATCCCAAGCGTACTCAGCACAGCTTAGGGTAAGGAACCATGTTGGTGTTCCTAAATTTCGTAACATGCATTTTAATTCACCATGGCGTCGGTACCAATATTCATTTGTCCCACGCTGACAAGCCATCAGATTGATCAGTTGTGTTTCCAAATGATCATCTCGGTGCTGCACTTTCTCCATAAAATCCTTAGCAGACACATTTTGTAAATGTACTCCACTTTTTAAAAGGTGATTTACTGCATAAGATAGTGCAGACAAGTCGCTTTCAAATAAAAGATGGAACAAATATGGAATACTTTGTCGAAATCTGGGATCTTCAGCATATAGTCTTGTAGTCCGATACTCAAAAGCTGGAATCTGTTCTGGACGTTCATCGTATCGTCCTCCTTTTCCTGTAGGAAACAGCTGGGGAAAACATCGAGCTTCCAAGCTCTCCTCCCATACACTCACGGGAGTTCCTTTTGCTTTCTTCATCTGAAACAGATCAATATTGTCTCCCATAACTTCTTTTGAATAAAGAGGATGTATGCTGAAATGTTCATAAATTTCTTCTTCCTTTGACTTGTCCACTTTTTCAATTTGTCCAGTTGGTGTTTCTGTGTCTTCTTCTAAATCTTCTTTTTCTTCTTCTATATTAATTGTTTCATACCATTTGTTATTCCTTTTCAAATACAAATTTGCTCTTTGTACTTTCCGTACATCTACCAGCTCCTGCCAAATCTTCTTATTCTTTGTAGGTACACCATTAACCAGAATAACTAATGGTTCAGTTTCCAAAGTATCCGCATCAATAGTTTCCATATTTTTTTTCAAATCCAAGGGCAAATACACCACTCTACCTTTTAAACCTCTCAGTAAATCTGAAGGAGGTAATTTACCAGTTTTGGGCTCCATACGTACTATGGTCTGGAACGGATGAACACATTGAATAAGTATAGACTCATATGTATTTAATTCAGAAAGTTCAGCAGGAATAGCATCCAATTCTAAATTATTATGTACAGCTCTGGTCGGCATTCTATTTTCCTCTAACTTGTTTTAACAGTATTTACAAATACGCTGATCTTCACCCAATTCAAAACAATTTTCAAGAAATATATATGTGGCAAAATCCTTCCACTTATAATTATCTTCATTTTCACTCTTTCTGTAGAGATCAACATTACTAGTTTGTTTTCTATAATGAGTTCTGCGGCAACAAATACAAGTAATATTTGGTCTTTCATTAGAGATTATTGCAAATTTTGTTATGTGATCATTAAATGTCTTACTTACAGAGGGTTCTACATTCTCTTCCACTTCTTCCTCATTTACTGCGTCCTTTTCTGCACTGTTTTGTTCAGGACCAAAGTAACAAAACTGAATTTCATCAACAACCTTCTCTACATCTGATACCGATCCACGGAACAGAGCCCTATTCAATTCATCTAACTTTATTGCTGGACTTTTACAACCGTCTCACAAACTTTCTCATTTCAGTATGATGAACAGCCAGCATCCTAAAATGATGGAAAACACTATTACACACTTTTCTAGATAGACAAGCCAGAGAATGACCCTGCAAACCAGTATTCTCTCTCACTCTGCATGGATCTAGACTTTGAAGCACCTTAATCTTCTGTTTTACACTTTTTTTACTATATTCTCTTAGAAACTCACGAAATTTATCAATAGATTCCTGACGCACAGTGCAAATACTACTACAATTCCAAGTGTACACTGGGGCTTTAGGACGTCTCCCCATAGCCTCATCCGCCATCACTTGTACCTCATCTCTTGGAACCATTATCTCCTTCTCCATTATGCAACCATTTTTCACTTCATAAGCACGACCTCTGGTGTCAACTGCATGCAGCAAACTATTACTTTGGAAATAGCTCTCTTCATTAAAAAAAGGTTCACTACTTGAACTATGCATCCATTTTCCTAAAAACACTTTACAAAAGTTTGTTCTGTTCACTACTCTTTTCCTTTTGCTTTGTGATTTCAGTACATTAACCATTTTATCTAATGTACGCATCCTATTCAAAATTAAAATGAATAGTTTCCTTTTTAATTCTAATGCCTTTGCTGCAATGGCTTCAATTTCTTTTTTTCTCTTGTAATATTTTGCCTTTTGCTTATATTTCTTCACATCCTTTATCAAATTGGACATAACTCTTCTCTGAAACATTTTTCTACGTATCTCTTTAAACGCTGTTTTTCTGTTTAAGTTAATCTTTGTTGTTGCAGAAGGTATATTTGCATTAACTAAATTCTCAATTTTTTCCTGTTTTTTTCTATTGAAAACATTATTTCCAGTACAGACATTTTGAACATTTTTCCTTTTTTTGAAGATGTTCTTTAAAAAATCTTTTGTCTGCTTACCAGAAGATTTGTTCTTTTTCCCAACATGAGCATCTCCAACTAACTTAGGTCCTCCAGTTGTCTTCAAATATAGGTTTTTTTTGTGGTCTTTCTTTAGTCTGGATTTTGTAGGCATCTTAAATTTTGTTCACTGCTCTTTAGCAATACCTGAAATTTTTTTTAAAAAAAATCCTTTATTTTATTTAAATATATTACTACATTTTTTATGATCTTTTCAAATCTTAAAATACTATGTACCCCTTTCCTACAAGTGAAAATCACAATAACACCATCACAAATTAAATATCTAAAAACAATTCCTGTGTGCACACAGAGTCATGGTTTGAAATTAGGCAGAACAGCCAATCAGAATCGTGCTCGCACACGTCACCGTACGCGTACGGTAAGCTTACCGTAAGCGCACGGTAAGCGCACCGTAAGCTGTCACAGATATATATATTGATTTAAATGCTATTTTCTCAGAATCTACTGAACAGATTTACACCAAACCTACAAAAGGCACTTCCTTGACCTGAGGACTACCTCTCTGCCAAATTTCAAGTAATTCTGTTCAGCCGTTCGGGCTGTAGCTGTGTCTAAAGGTCCTATGGAAAAATGCATGGGAAAAATGCGTTTTGGGACCCCCCTTTTATCTCAGCCCCCGCTTGACGAATCCCCCCGAGACTTTCAGGGTAGGAGCGGAGCGTAGCGCCCCACCTATTTTGAAAATTTCGCGAGGATTTGTCGACCGGCGCAAAAGTTATTCAAAATAGAATGTTGCGGATTTCCTATGGAAACGTGGTCCTAACTATAACTACCTACTGGCGACCGCCAGTAGGTAATATATGTATAGATATATGTATGTATGTGAGTATGTATGTGTATATATGTGAGAAGTTGGCCTGGTATATGCTGTCCACTAATTAAAGTGGGCACATTGTACAAGTCCAAATAACCCCTTATGGTGATAGGTTAAAGACAACTTTTATTGAAAGCTATCCTAGTGGTAGCTATGGAGAGCAGCCTTCAGGCTAAGTCTTGAAGGTATGTAAAGCAGCTTGTTTTACCAGTCTATAATCTTTTGAATGACCAAATGAAAGGACAACCACACCAGGTATATATTTAAAATATATGGGGCAGATTTATAAGCCCCTTGCGCCACTTTTGCGTCACTTTTAACATGGGAAAAGTGACGCAAAAGTGGCGCAAGGGGCTCATAAATCTGCCCCTATGTATTTAGGATAAAACACACTCCTGGAGGCTGGAATTTGAAGTACTTAAGTTACAAGTCAGTATTCAACAGTAAAAGCACAAATACACGTTTGGGCCCTAGGGGCGTACCAAACCATATACCAATAAAGTGGTATAAGAACCACGACTGAACTAGACACAAGGCCTAGGGCCTGTAGAAGTGCTTGGACAACAAGGAACCACCCAAGGTAGTGACACAGAGGACCCACGGGGGACGCGTGCAGTGTGAGAACATAGCCGCGAATCACCGTTAACGTCTATGGGGAAAGTCGCAGTTGAAAATTAAGAGTTTAAGGACACTTAGAGGACGATTACAAGCAAACCCTTTTGGACTTAGAGGTGTTTAGGGCCAGCACCCATGGAAGCACCGGAGTACTCGAGTTACCTCACCCAGGGAAGCCGGGTGCATAGGTGTCAAATGGTGTCAGGTCGCGGCGTCGTTTTCAATGAAAGATGGCAAAGAAGTGCTGCTGCTGTGAAGAGGAGAAGTGACTGGTGAGATCCAAGCCTGGATCAAAGATGGAAGGAACCTGAAAGCAGAGGAGACACAGAGTCTGAGTCACTTACCAGTGACCAGGGGCACGATAGTCCAGTGCCCACAGATGTTGGGTGCTTCAGGTGAGTTGATGGGTGTCTTGACTCTTCAGCCACGAGGTCCAGGAGGCACTGACGACAACCAGGAGCTGGATTTCAGCTGCCCCACAAAGTCTGTTGAGTGCTGCGGTGTCGGCAACCAGGATGGACCCAACAAGCCTTGGCAACGGCAAGTCAAGGGGAAACAAAAGAAAGACATTGGTGCAGACCTGCAAGGTCTAGGGGACTCACCCAGCGAGGGTAAGTTGGGGCATATCTGGAGCAACCAGAAAAGCCCAATCAGAAGAGGAGATGCCTTCTTTGGGACCCACTAGCCAACGGGCTAGCGATCGTGAAGAAGCCTCAAGCAGTCACACTGGAAACTGGCCCACAGGTCACTCGTGGAGTGGAGGCCAGAGATCTTCAGTGCTGTAGATGCCCAAGGCTGGGGCTACTCAGAGCCCAAAGCACAACTTCAAGAAAGACCAGGAAGATGATGGACCGGCAAAAGATCACGGTGTCCAGGGGTCACAGTTCCACATTACCCACAATAGCCATGGGCCTCAGCTTTTCTGTGGACTCCTCAGGGTAGCCTCAGGGAAGTCTGGAAATCTACCTCTTGTGATGAAAAGACTTCGGTGTCTGGCAGGAGCCTCAGAGTTGCAGACCGGACAGTTGCTTCTTTGGTGCCTGCCGAGCAGGAGAGTCACTCCTTGACCCCAAGGGAGATTTCTTCAGTCTTCTAGCGGAAATAGAAAGTCGAAGGTCCAGGATATATGTTGCAGAGTTTTGTCCAGGGTAATATAAAGTCTCAAGGACTGGGTCCCCATACTTATACTAAGTTTGGGGGTTGAACATACTCTAGGGACCCACCTATGGGAGGGTTTGGAAAGAGGGGTGGTTACACCCATTTCCTTTGTCCAGTTTTGTGCCAGAGCAGGGGCAGGTAGCCCCTGCAACCGGTTTGAACTGGGCTATGCACAGGGACACTAAGTGTGCCCCCAGTGCAGGACTTGAATGCACCAGAGAGTGCTCCTGCCCAGCCCCAATACACATCTGCCTGTCTGGGGAGGTGGTTACACCTCCCTGGGACAGGAAACCTATTGTCCAGGCCTCCCCTGCCAGAGTTTCGGTCAGCATCAGGAGGCCAGACCCGTGTCTGTGGCAGTGGCATCCATTTTGTGATGCCAGGGCTTTAGAAAGTCTTTACCAGGTAGACCAGTGTGAACATGTCTCTTCCTCTAGAAGAGTGGAATGCTACCCCCGCTGCCAGAACTGGCGGGGTGTTAGTACTCCAAAGTGTTTGACACCAAACACAACATATTTCCGTGCAGCCAGTCCAAAGTTAGCATTTACCGCTAGGTTATAATGCAATTAAGAGTATATGGTAAGGCTGCACCACAAACAGCATCAGAGGAGGTACTCCGAATGCTGCAGAGGGGCTCTGCTCATGCAGGGGCACCCTCTCACATAAAAACCAAGCACTCTGCCTTCAGGATTGTTAAGGTCTGCCATGGGAGTGACTTATAGGTTTTATATGTGTGTGCAATGGTAGAGATATATGTAGCCTATACCACAGTAAGGAGTGCATGCACCACCTTACCCAGGCTACAGTAGCAGACCTGTGGTGTCATTTTGGAGTGCTTCCCAGAGATGGCATAATACATGCTTCAGCCCCTGGTAGGCCTCTGAGGTACCTATGCCCTGGGTACATAGTATACCATATACTAGGGACTTATAAGGCACTCCAGAATACAATTAGAGATGTACCTAATGTACATGGTAACCATTTTAGAGAGGAAGCAGCTAGGCTGGAGTCCTGATTAGCAGGGCCACCGCCAGACTAAGGTAAAAAAACAGTGAAACACCAGCAAAAAGTGGGGGTACCCATTTGAAGCAGATCCTACTCTCCTACAATATATATAAATATATATATATATATATATATATATATATATATATATATATATACATATATATATTCACTGAAAAAACCATAGGTTTCAGGGGTGTTATAGTTAGCTGGACTTTTCACTTGTACAAAACCATTGAAATTCCCCTGTTATAGTTAGTTCAGCTAACTATAACTCGCGCGCCCGCAATGCACATCACATATTACATCACTCATGACATGGTCAGTGACATCACTCATGACATCACTGATGACATCTCAAATGACATCACTGATGACATCACTGATGACATCATCCAATGAATGTTTGTTTTTCTGAAAATTAAATATGTTTTATATATGTATATCTCAAGGTCGATGGAAGAATAAATGGGTATATAAGTGTCTAAATGGATGATTTGTTTTTGAAAAATTGATTGTGTAACTGACTGATTAAGTTTATCATAGTGAATACATGGCTTAGTGAGTAATGTTTAAATATGTAAATATCTATATCAGTCTCTCACTTTGTGTATAAGTGGCTGTATGGGTTGGTGAGTAGCTACATGGGTGTCTATATAGGTAATTAGTTGGTTTTTTGAGTATCAGTCTGAGTGTTTGCATGGTTCGGTGGGGGTATTACGTAGTGCATAGGTGCATGAATGAGTGACTCACTGTTTGCATGTGTTGAAGACAGCATGTGTGCAGGACTGTATGGGTGGATGAGTGTGTGTATGGGTGTGTTAGTGAGTGAATGACTGTCTCAATAGTGTCTTTATGAGTAACTACATATGTTTTAAACTAGTATATGTGACTATTGGTGTATATAAGTGAGTATATGTGAGAGTGAGAGATTGAAAGAGTTCCTGTATGAATAAGTATGTGTTTCTATAAGTGATTGTTTAAAAGACTAAGTATGTGTAATTTTCCGTAGAAGTAAGTGTGGTGGTGTGTGTATAACTGTATATGCAAGTAAATGTATGTTTGATTCTTTATTAGCATGAGTGACTATGTGTGTGAGTAACTCTATGGATGAGTGGCATTGTGTAACAGGATGTATAGGTGTATGAGTACATATGATGAGTGAGTACATGTATGAGTGACTGTATAGGACTGTTGGTGAATGAGTGGATGTGTATGTGGATCTTAGAATTACTGAAGAGGTTGTTGTAACTGGTATTGGGATGTCCATTGTTTTGAAAATGTTAGTCTCTATTTTTGAATGTGTGTATCAAAGTTTATATTAGGGTGAGAGGAGGTCTGCCACTCTATCACAAGGATGATGTCATCAGTGATGTCATCAGTGATGTCATTTGAGATGTAATCAGTGATGTCATGAGTGATGTCACTGACCATGTCATGAGTGATGTAATACGTGACGTCATCAGCAGTGCATTGCGGGCGCGCGAGTTATAGTTAGCTGAACTAACTATAACGGGGGAATTTCAATGGTTTTGTACAAGTGAAAAGTCCAGCTAACTATAACACCCCTGAAACCTATGGTTTTTTCAGTGAATTTCTGAGGTTTTTTAAATGCTAATTCCTAACTATAACGTGCCTGAAACCTATGGTTTTTTCTGTGAATTTCAAAGGTTTTTTAAATGCTAATTTCTAACTATGCCTACAGAGATAGGACATGTGAAGAAAGAAGAAAAATGCACAGAAAGAAAAAAAAGAAGTGCAGAAAGAAGCAACAGAAGTCCTCAAAGACGAAGAAAAGTGCAGGAAGAAGGATAACGTGCAGAAAGAACAAAAAGAAGAGCAGAAAGAATCCTTGTTGCAAAATCATCCTGTACCCTCAACTTTTTCAGACGGATACTGGTGGTAACTGAGTCTGACTAACCAGTCCTAGAGCCAGTGCTATGTTAAAAGACACTTAGAATACAGTGAAAACACCTACATACACTAGGGAACATTATGCGTTGGTGTCCCCCTGTGATCCTCTGTAAGCCCCTAGTACATAATAGGGCAGGGGGATTAAAACTACCTCTTAAAACAGGCCACAGGGCGTTTTTGCACACGTTAACTCAGGCCCTGTCCCCTCCCTTCACCACTGTGTAAACACGCCCTGTGTCCGTTTTTAGTTGGGAGATTAAGTTCATTTGAATCCTGAGGGTCCCTAGGGTCCAACTAGCCCACTAGGTACCTCCAGTAAGTGCCACAGAGCTGCGTTGCAGAGAGGTGTAAAAAGTGGCACAGCCTGGACCACCTCTCTGCAATGCAGCTCAGTGGCGCTTACTGGAAGCACTTGGTGGGCTAGTTAGCCCCCAGGGGCCCTCAGTATTGAAGGAAAATTATATCCCCAATTTAAAACGTGCCATAGTGCGTGTTTGCACACGTCACCGCAGGTCCCGTCCCCTCCCTTCACCACTGTGTAAACACGCCCTGTGGCTGTTCTAAGTTGAGAGATTAAGTCCCCTTGAATCCTAAGGGTCCCTAGGGTCAAACTAGACCACTAGGTACCTCCAGTAAGCGCCACAGAGCTGCGTTGCAGAGAGGTGTAAAAAGGGGCTTGGCCTCAGAACACCTGTCTGCAGCGCAGCTCCCTGGCGCATACTGGAGATGCCTGTTGGGCTAGTTGGCCCTCAGGGACCCTCAGTATTGAAGAGGAATTAATTCCCCAACTTACAACTCGCCAGGGGACGCGTTTGCAGAGTGCTGCAATGAGGGGGCGTGGCCTCCGGCACGATGCCAGTCTTTTATTTATTTTAATTTTTTAAGAAGGGGGGCTGTGTGGTTCCCTTTCTTATTCTAATTTATTGCCCTGATGACCCCATCCCCCAGTGCCTGTCTCCTAATTATATTTTTTTGACCCCAATCCCCAGGGCCGGCCACTGTTTTTTATTATTTTTAAAAAATATATATTTATAGACACACCTAGGACATGCTGGACAAACCGTACGTACCTATCACCATTTGAGTGATATTCATTAAAAGGCGACTATGCATACAATGAATCCACGTGGAATGTATTTACACCACTAGTAAAGCTCTGACATGTCTGATGCCCTACCGAGCCTAATCCCGGTAGACACCCTTGTCGTTTATTTATACAAACATGGGTAGCTATGGATGGGCACATTTAATACACATGCACACCAAGCCATTCAAATGGGATTCGACAAAAATTCGACCAAAACTATGTAAGAAACCCCCCTCACGGTTAATAAAACACACATCCACTGCCGAATGTGTAATTCTTTTTATTTTACTCTCTGGAAAGGGGACGAACATCACTTGAGAGTCACAGCGCGCTCCTGGCAGAGCCCAATGCTGTGTTACACCCACCCAGGGCCGGCTTTAGCGCTGGTGGCGCCCTGTGCGACAATGTTTGTTGGTGCCCCTCCAATGACCACCTCCACCCCGGATTCTCTCACTAGCACCCTTTAACAGTCTCCATAACCACACTCTCTCAGATACATTGAAATTAGTTATATAGCGCCACTCATACCAGTGTAGGGTGTCCGAGCACTTTGCATCACACACACATTACACAGAGACAATCAATCATACGTGTGTAAATCAGTGTATTAGAAATGTTACATAAGCCAGAGGACTGAAAGTGTAGGAGTCACATGTCATCCATACTGGTAGGCAGAATAGTTTTAAGAGTGCTTGGTTTTGAGAAGCACAAACTCAGAGTCGAAAAAGAAACAGCCTAGTTGGGAGTTTTCTTTAATAATAAGAATCGATTTCTAGCCAAAATAACCATTTTTGCAACATTAATCAATGTTCTAATAATGTATACTTTGCAGTGTGTATGCAGTGTTGGGATGAAAGTTAATAGCTCACTATTCTATATTAGGACTTTAAGTTATAAATTGCAAGTAACAAAAGGATGTTTCTTTTGAAAGCAGTAACCTGCTGATCTGTTTACATCATACGCACTCTGTAATCTACTTGGTACACGTTGTTTGCAGCAGGAATATTAACCCTCTGCACTAACTTCACCTAAGTCAAAACCTCAACTATAAAAAACACTGATCTCTCTCCAGGAAGATAATTAATCACACAAGTTTTCTTGACATTTATGTGAGGCCTGGCAATTGCCGGCGGAAAGAAAAGCTGCAGCAGGTGCTTCAAAAGGTTAATAAACTTAAAAACACGGCGCCCCCAGGAAGCCAGCACCCGGTGCGGTGGCACCGGTCGCACCGCCCTAAAGCGGGCCCTGCACCCACCATTGCCTGCCGAGTGCCACACACCTCTGTGTTGTATTCCACCAGCTAGTGCATATGCTATGACACTCTCTAGCCCATGTGCACTGTAACACCACCCCGCGAATATGTCATGCCACACTTGTCTTCGCACGGGTTATATTGCCCCATCTAACGTGCCTTCCTCGATGCCTATGTTATAACGCACAGTGCTATGCCATACATATTACAATCTGGGATCCATATCTTTGTCACAGTGCATATGCAACGTTACACTCCCCAGCACATATTTTATATTACAACTTTAGAGACTAGTTAGGTTACACAACACTGCCCTGTGCATATTACACTCCAAGGCGCACATCGCATATTACGCGCTAGTGCCTGTGCTATCTCGCGCTCTCCAATGAATCTGTCATTGCGCACAATGTATTGCATATTATATTTTAGGCCCGGTTCATCTTATATCACACTTTTTGGTGCATAGTTTATACCATACACTATATCTAGTTTTCATTTTCAATCGTGCTCTCAGGACTATGTTCTATATAACACTGTGTTCACCTACCCTTTTCACGGGCATTACATTTTGCGATAGGGGGTGGAGGGTCAGGGGGTGTTTTTGCCAAGTGAGCCCGGAGTCACAGTCACAAACGTCCTCCTCTTCCTGAATAAAAGTGAGAATATGCTGCATACTTGTTCATATTTTAAGTAGTTCGCACAGACACACGTTTTAAAAACAATAAAGTTCCTAATACCCGCCTTCTCTGAACAGTTAGCTTGCTGCCCCATCCCCCTCCTCCCTATCCTCTGTTGTGTGAATCCATGGACTAGCCTCCTCCCTCCTGCCATGCATGGTCTGATGTGCTGCCACTGCCCTCAATTTAGTATGATGTACCAGTCCCCTCCTCCTGCCCTCCATTGCCCAATTCTATGCCCCATCATTGACCTCCTGCTTAAACTCTGTGCTTAGCTTGCTGCCCCTATTCTCCTTCCCCCTGCCCTCCGATGTCTTTGTGCATGCCCCTGCTCCATCCTTTTTGCCCACCATGTTCCATGGACCTGCCACTCCTATCTACTCTGAGTGTTCTGTTGAGCTGCCACTCCCCTCCCACCTGCCTAGCATTGTCAGATGACTGTAACCTGTCCCTGCCACCTCCACCCTGCCTGTCCACATGCCATGCCCCTATCCTCTTCCTCCTGTCCTACATGGTCTATTGTACTGCCACACCCTTCTGCCCTCCCTGGTGTGTTGTGCTGCAACTGCTCCTCCTGCCTGCCCCGTGCGGTCTGTTGTCAGGCCCGTTCCCCTGAACTTTCTTGTCTGTGCACAGGTCCTGACCCTCCCGTCCATCCTCCATCGTCCTTTGTGCATGCCCCTGCACCCTCCTTCTTGCCCATCATAGCCATTGTGCTGCCACTAACCCTCCCACTTGCCATGCATGGTCTTCTATGCTGCCATGGCCCCCCCCACCTTCCCTGTGTGGTCAGTTAGCTGCCCCTGACCCCCTCCCACCTTCCCTCCATGGTCTGTGTGTATGCCACCAGTGTCTCATTGTTGCTCTCCATGGTGTGTCTTGTTTCTAGTGCCCATCCTGCCTGACCTCCATGGTCATCTTGCTGCTCCTGCCCTGCCCCCTTGCCCCCAGCCCTCTGTTTATATGTGCAGACCCCTACTCCCTCCCTCCTGGCTTGTCTGTTCCATTGTAATGCCCCTGATCCGTCCCTCCTGCCCTTTATGGTCTGTTATGCTGCAGCTTTCTCTCCTGTCTGTCCATTATGGTCAGCTAGCTACCATTGCCTCTTGCCCCTCTGTTCTCTGTTGTCCATGTGCATGGTCCTGTCCCCTCCCTCTTGCTTTCTATGGATTGCTGTGCTGCACTCCCGTCCCGCACGCCCTGTGTGGTGTATTGTGCTGCTGAAAACCCTGATGCCTGCCCTGCAGGGTCAGTTTGGTGCACCTCTCCATGTCCCTCCTGTCCTCTGTTATCCAAGTCCATGTCCCTACCCCATTTCCTTCCATGATCCAATGTACCATACTTGCGCACATTTTGTACTTGGTAAGAGGGAGATTTTGAAAAAAAACTGGGGTATTGATTTTCCCCTTTGAGTTACATTGAAAAAGAGGAGATTGTAGACAGGAGACAGATCAAATAAAGCCCATTTGAGCTTAAAAACATTGGACGTTTCCTGGCCGAATCGGGTCTGTTGGCATGTATGGTTGTACTATCATTGCCTCTTCCTTCTGCCCACAATGCTCTATTACATTGCCACAGCCTCTCTTGCAAGTCCTGTATTGTTGGTTTGTTGCCCCTGCCCCCCTTTCCACTGCCCTCCATAGTCTGTTGTGCTGCCACGGCCCTTCCTGCCTGCTCAGTGTGGTTAAATTGTTGCCTTTGCACCCTCCTACCTGCCTTCAATTTTCAGAGTCCGTGCCCCTGGCCTCTGCCTCTCAACAGTATCCTAATGAACAACTAGATTGCTAACATTCTATATTTATTACAAAAGTGTGGAACGCCTGACGTCATCTTGATGTAATCAAAACTGTAATACCTAGAGCATTTCCTTTAGAAATTACATATATGAGACGGTCTTATTGGCATCAAAATTATGGTTAGTGCTATAAAAGACTAAAATAAGGACATATTTTCTGAGTTTTCAAATAGCGACAAAGCACTTTTAAATTATTTGTTATCTTTATGTTTTTTTATCCAGTTGACCACTTGATTAAATGTTGCACTTAGGGGAGAGGATGTGGTGTTACTTCCAGAACTGCAGACTTTGCAACTGGGGAACCAGGTTGGAGTTTCTGCTTCAGCTCAACATTCTGTGATTCTGGTCAAATCACTTAGTCTCCCCATGTCTACAACCAAAATGAATTTGTTCTTGTTTGATGTAACCAATGCTCATGTAAAGCACTCCAATACCTGACAAGTCTGCACTATATAACACTGCAAAAACACAAAATAATAAGTGTTTTGCACACTTCTGTCATTCGGCTATATTTGGGCTACATCTGGGTGATTTTGGGCTACATTTGGGCTCTTTTGTCTCCGGTGGCCATCTTGGGAGATTTATTTGTTATGAAGTTTCCTAATTTCCTCATGTACTGCAGTCTCCTCAGTAGGAAATGCTTTCAGTTTTTACTTTGATTCCATCATGAAGGTATTCAGATATGTCACACATTTGCCATAAATTCTGAAAGTTAGCACTCTAGTTGCTCATTAGATCACTGTAGTAAAACTACTGTTCACTATGGAAGTCTGCTCCTGGTATTAAAAGTGCATGTTTCAGTCTGCATGTCAGAATTTTTTAATGAAATAGAAGAGGATTTGAGAAGTCACTCAAAATGTGCCCTCATTTTCTTTCTGCAGCATTAATCATAATTTCTATGGCAAAATGAACCCCCTCATTGTGTTCCTTTTTAAATCAAATGTTTTAAGTGTTACCAGTTTATTCCAATCAAGATGGCTTCAGGTGTGCCATACTTTTGTCATAATGCAGACAGTAAGCGCTCTAGTTGTTTTTAAGAACACTCTGGGACATTCTGTCATTGGGATATACTTGGGCTACATCTGGGTGATATTTGGGCTACATTTGGGCTCTTTTGTCTCTGGTGGCCATCTTGGGAGACTTATTTGTTATGAAGTTTCCTAATTTCCTCATTTACTGCAGTCTCCTCAGTAGGAAATACTTTCAGTTTTTTACTTTGATTCCATCAAGAAGGCATTCAGATGTGTCACACATTTGCCATAAATTCAGAATGTTAGCACTCTTTTTGCTCATTAGATCACTGTAGTAAAGCTACTGCTCACCAGGGTAAACTGCTGCTGGTATTGAAAGTGCATGTTTCAGTCTGCATGTCAGAATTTTTTAATGAAATAAAAGAGGATTTCAGAAGTCAAAATGTGCCCTAGTTTTTCTTTCTGCAGCACTAACTAATTGTTATGGAAAAATGAACCCCCTCATTTTGTTCCTTTTTAAATTAAATGTTTTAAGAGTTACCACTTTAATCCAAGCAAGATGGCTTCAGGTGTGCCATACGTTTATCATAAGTAGGACTGTTAGCGCTCTAGTTGTTCTTTGGAACACTCTGGGAAGCTGCAGTAGAACACAAAGGAATCATCTGACAGTCTCTGCCCTTGTTGGATGTACATGTTTTACTGAGAATGTTAGACTTCATTCTCACATGACTGAGAAAGATAATGTGAATTTACAGAAAATAAGCTCTCAGTTTAGCTTATAGATTACCTTCCAAACCTCTGTGGGAAAAGCATGAGAAAATATTTTTCTCTCAATCATGATATCCCAGCAGAAGGCTTTTTCACATTGTGAAATCACCTTAGAACATACCACAGTTCCTAAAATGAGTATGGTACCATCAACAAATGATTTATAATGTAACTAAAGTCTTAAAACCTTCTATTAACTGCAATGCTTTTTAATGAGGTGCTATCATGTATATTGGTCTCAAGATGGCTGCCAACACTTCTTGGATGAAGTGCTGACAGCCAATCAGATCTCAGGATGAGATGTGTGGTTAGGCTCCGCCCACATATATATATGATTTTACTTTTGATTTTCTCAGGAACTACTGAACAGATTGACACCAGACCTGCAAAAGGCACTTCCCTGAGCTGAGGACTACCTCTCTGCCAAATTTCAAGTAATTCTGTTCAGCCGTTCGGGCTGTACCTTGGACTAAAGGTCCCTATGGAAAATTGCATGGGGAAAACGCGTTTTGGGACCCCCCTTTTTTCTCAGCCCCTGCTTGACAAATCCCCCCGAGACTTTCAGGGTAGGAGCGGAGCGGAGCGCCCCACCTATTTTGAAAATTTCGCGAGGATTCGTCAACCGGTGCCAAAGTTATTCCAAATAGAATGTTGCGGATTTCCTATGAAAACACGGTCCTAACTATAACTATCTATTGGCGACCGCCAGTAGATAATATATATATATATATATATATATATATATACATATATATATTTATATATATTTTACCTACTGGCATTTGCCAGTAGGTAGTTATAGTTAGGACCTCGTTTCTATTCAAAAAGCGTTTTTTCTTCTGCCAATATCTTTGGCGCCGCTTGACGAATCTTCGTGAATTGTTCAAAACTGGTGGGGTGCTCCGGTCAGCTCCTGTCTTGAAAGTTTTGGGAAGATTCATCAAGCAGGGCCCGAGAAAAAAGGGGTGTCCTAAAACTCGTTTTCCCCATGTTAATTTCCACAGGAAACTTTAGACAAAGATACAGCCTGAACTGCTGAATGGAATTACACCATATTTGGCAAAAAGGTGGGACTTGGTTCAGAAAGAGCCCTTTTTGTTAAATGGTGTAAATCCGTTCAGTAGTTTCAGAGAAATTAGAAAAAGAAAAATATTGATATCTGAGCACCGAGGAGGGTCGCGAACCCTCCCGGGCACGAGCTTCACTCTGATTGGCTGCCAACATTCCAAATCAGGAAGTGTTGGCAGCCATCTTGTGCCTCGGTAGAACCGAGTCAGAAGAAAACAGTGAAACAGAGGTTAAAAAACAAGAAAAGGGGCAGGGTAGAAAGACCCTGACCCCCTAGGCTTGCTTAGGGGATCCCTGCCAATCAAAGCATTAAAAAAAAAACGGCCGATTTCACCATGGATGCGCGAATCGTGCAGAAAAAAACCGAAGCGCGGGCTCCCGTGCTTCGTTACTAAAAAAGCCCCGGGTGGGCCAGGTCCGGGGGGCAATATAAAATTAGGGTGTGGGGGCACGCGGGGGCCCCCACAGCCCCAGAGACTGCCACTTCCCCCGGGGCGTATAAAATTGTATGTGGGGCATGCACCCTCCCAGCCCTGGGGACCGCCATCTCCCTGGGGCTCTGGTTCTTTTTTTTTTAAAGATATGTGGGGTACAAGAGCCCGCCCACACACCCCGGGGACCACCACCTCCCTGGGGCTATGTAAATTAAGGGAGTGGGCCATGCAGCCCCCCTCCATGAGCCCTTGAAGGCCCTGAGGACCGCCACCCACCAGTGCCGGCTCCTGCAATGTCCCGGGGTGCCCACACCCAGGACATTGCCGTTTGCTATGGCAGGGCAGGAGCACAGCTCCCGCCCTGTCATAGCAAACTCTGCTTTGCTTGATTGAAGCGAGAGCAGGAAAACCTGCTCTTGCTTCAATGTAGCAAAGCAGGATTGCTTTTGAGCAAGGGGAGCTGTATGTCAGCAGTTCCCCTTGCTCAAAAGCAATGCCGGCTCCCACAAGACACCAGCAGGACAGTGGGTGCTTTGGGGCTCCCCATACAGTCCCCAACGGGCCAGCCCTGGGGGATGGGGTCACCGGGGCCAGGAGGGTCCCGGGAGTGGGGCCACGCAGCCCATCTCCTCTTGAATTTAAAAAAAGAATGGCCGGGTCCCGAGGGATGGGGTCCCTGGGGCCAAAATCGGCCTGGGGAGGGGAGGCTGCGCGGCCCCCCTCCTCAATTGAAAATTTCTTAAAAATGGCCAAGCCCCAGGGGATGGGGTCCCCGGGGTCAATAGTGGCCAAAGGAAGGGGGGCCACGTGTCCCCCGTTCCCTATAAATATAATTTAAAAAAGGAGGCCATGCCCGGGGGATGGAGTCCCCAGGGCCAAAAGTGGCCTCGGGAGGGGGGGGCCACGTGGCCCCCTTCCCATTTTTTTTTCAAAAAAGGGGTCAGGCCCTGGGGTCCCCAGGGCCCCAAAAATAGTAAAAGAAGGGGGTCCACGCAGCCCCCTTCTAAAAAATAAATAAAATAAAAAAGCCGGCATCACGCCGACCCCGCCCCCTCCCTTCACCACTGTGCAAATGCACCCCCTGGCACATTGTAAGTTGGGAAATTAAGTACCAATGAGTGTTGAGGGTCCCTGGGGGCCAACTAGCCCACCAGGTACCTCCACTATGGGCCACAGAGCTGCATTGAGGAGAGGTGGTCCGAGGCCATGCTCCTTTTTATACCTCTCTGCAACACAGCTCTGTGGCGCTTACTGAAGGTACCTGGTGGGCTAGTTGAATCACTGAAACTTGGGGGCATACCTACAAGGCGGCGATAAAAAATTATCACCGCTTTTGCGGCCATTTTCAGCCGAAAAGCGGCGATAATTTTGTCGCTATATCAGCAAGGTCACGCTATCGCGTGAATCCTTGCCTTAGCGTCTGTTTTCTGAACGCCCAGCTTTGCATCTCTAATGAGATGCAAAGTGGGCGTTCCTTCCTGAAATAACTGGAGAAATGTCGCTAACCGACATTTCTCCAATTATCAAGGGAATCGCTAACAAGCATAGCGATAAGAAAAGTAGCGCTAACCATGGTTATCGCTACTTTCCTTACGCCTGCTTTTCAACGGACTTAGCCATGATATCCTATGGAAGGTGGATATCATGGCGAAGTCTGTCTTGCCCTATCAGCAAGCTTTTGCCAAACGTTGTGCGATTATCGCTGGATTTCCATCGATAATCGCACAGTTGGCAGCTTGCGCAATGCATTTTATCGCTTTGGAGATAAGCATTGCTGATAGCACGCTATCTCCGCGATAAAATTCAGCGTTGGTCGGCGATAATTATCCTCGCGCTAAGAGCACTGAGCGATAATTATCGCCTGGCCTTGATGATATGCCCCTTGGTTGGATAAAAACAACTCCCCTGACGTTGCTAATGCTCAACCATCCAACTACAAAATTGTCAATCAAGATAGGTATGGCCGAAAGGGAGGGGGGGTAGCGATACTGTTCAAAGACCACCTGACATGCAAGCCTGTTCAAGTGGCTCAACAGGATGAGCACGAAATATTATCTTTCCAACTACTTCATGACGGTCTCACCATATTGGCCGGCGCTGTGATTTACAACCCTGCAGGTCACCAAGATGAACTCAGTACCAGGCTACTTACCCAACTCCTCCCGGTTTGTCTGAAGTTTATCTACTTAGTAATAGGTGACTTCAATGTTCATTACGAAAAAGCTGATAATCCAGTTGCCTCACAACTGGAGAGTGACATGCAGATTCTCCAGCTTAAGCAATGGATCAAGGGGCCCACCCATATAGCTGGGCATACCCTTGACCTACTATTTTCCAATATTGAATCTATACTCATTCAAGAGATAAAACCATTATTATGGACAGACCACTTGCTTATATCATTCTCACTGGGTCTACCGGCTAAACTAACGCAACTCTGTAAGTCCCAACAGACAACTAACAGAGCCTGGAGATTAGTTACTGAAACATCGTTCCAATCACACTTTCCCCCCCTAACATCCAGACCCTGATTGATCTCCCAGTGAGAATGGGAGCTGCTTACCTGGAGTCTGAAATTAGAACGACATTGGACCAACTCGCCCCCAAGCTAAAACCTAAGTGATCGCAAAGACCCTCCACTGAGAAGTGGTATACACCTCAACTCAAGGTACTCAAAAGAAAGTGCGAACATATTGAACATCTATGGAGACTGTCCAAACTGGAAACAGATAGATTACAATATAAGTCCGAACTTAAAATTTATAATTACGCTATAAGAAATGCAAAAAAACCTTACTACTCACAACGAATAAATGAAAACTGTAATTCAGCAAAGGAGTTATATAAAATAGTTAAAGAACTCAGTAAACCAGCCAGCATGTCCCAAATTCTACCCCCTTCTGCAGACGCTTGCGAAAAAATTAGCAATTTCTTCTCGGATAAAATAAGCAAAATATACTCTACTTTTAGTCCTATTACAAAAACAGACATAATTAGTTGGAAATTCCAGGCCCCACACCCAGAAGCTTCATCAGAGATGAGCAATTTTTCCCCCCTCAAAGAGACTGTGGGGCATATTTACAATGCGGCGATAGAAAATTATCGCCGCTTTTGCGGCCGTTTTCGGCCAAAAAGCGGCGATAATTTTATCGCCTAAATAGCAAGGTCACACTAACGCGTGAAATCTTGCATTAGCGCACAAATTCTTAACGCCCAGCTTTGCATCTCTAATGAGATGCAAAGTGGGCGTTCCTGACCTGACATGACAGGAGAAATGTCGCTAAGCAACATTTCTCCTATCATCAAGCCCCACGCTATGAAGCATAGCGGCAAGAAAAGTAGAGCTAATCCCTGTTATCGCTACTTTCCTTACGCCTGCTTCAGGACTGACTTAGCCATGCTATCCTATGGAAGGTGGATATCATGGCTAAGTTTGTGGGGCCCTATCAACAAGCTAACGCCACATTTCGTGAGACTATAGCTGGGTTTCCAGCGATAATCTCACGTTAGGCAGTTAGCGCTAGGATTTTTATTGCTTTTGAGATAAGCGTTGCTAATAGTACGCTATCTCAGCGATAAAAATCCTCGCTAGCCGGCAATAATTATCCTAGCGCTAAGTGTGCTTAGCGATAATTATCGCCGGTTGTTGCTGCTATGCACCTGAGGTCTTAAAGGCAATGGACGAAGTGAAGCCAGTATCCCCCCTAGACCCCTGTCCCCTTTTCATTTTTGCTCAGACTGCCTCAACCCTCTGCCCGTATGTCACTCAGCTCTTCAATAACTCTCTTAACACTGCCACTTTCCCTGATATTTGGAAACAGGCAGTGGTAATCTCTCTGCTGAAAAAGGCAGGAACAGATGTCCTCAGCCCTGAAAACTATCACCCAATTTCCCAACTTCCATACCTCTCTAAAGTTTTTGAGGGTTGGTGAACAGATAATTATCAAACTACCTAGAAACGAACAATCTATTAGACCCCTCTCAGACCAGTTTTAGGGCTACCATTAGCGCGGAGGCAACGCAACTGGCAGTACTGGACAACATCAGATCTTGTACTGACCAGGGAGGAGCCGTAGCTCTGATACTTTTAGACCTGTTGGCAGCGTTCGACACGGTCTCACATAACTTCATGAAAAGGGAATCCACTGTAGAGCTCTGAAATGGCTCAGTTCGTTTTTTAGCAACCAAACACAAACAGTTCAACTAGGTCATTTCTAATCTAAATCTAGCGCCATCAGCTGTGGTGTCCCTCAGGGGGCATCGCTAAGTCCCACCTTATTCAACGCCTATGGTTCATCTCTGGCGAAAATCAGTAGAAAATGGTGAATTGGTATTTGCTCCTATGCAGACGACACACAGCTGATGGTGGCCCTTGAGGAAAGACCTGAAGTCACCAAAATAAAGTTACATAACTGCCTTTCAGAAATGGCACAATGGATGCAGGAGCATTGTTTGAAATTAAATGCAGGGAAATCATAAATCCTGCTCTCTGGAGGGGCCAGGTTGATTTGGGACGCCACATGGTGGCCACAAACACTCAGTGCTGCTCCAATCCCTAAGCAATGCGCAAGAAACCTGGGCATCCTTATTGATGACACCTCATCCATGAAGGACCATGTGCGGGCCCTTTGTGGTAAGGGCTTTGCCACCCTGAAACTGTTAAATAGACTCTTTCCCTGGATTCCATTGGACTGCAGAAGAACAGTCACGCAAGCCCTGCTTATAAGTCAACTCGACTATGGAAACGCCTTATTCGTGGGCATGACCGAACTCCTCTTTACGCGGTTACAGGTGCTTCAAAACGCCGCAGCCAAACTAGTGTACAATAAAAGCAGACTAAGTTCAGCATCGATGTGCATGAAAAATCTGCACTGGCTACCTATGCGTCAAAGAGCAGTATTTAAACTGCTCAGTCACGCACATAAAGTACTGTATCAAAGCGGCCCCAAAATACTTCAGGGGAAAATTGAGTTCAATGTCCCTACAAAGAGCCTACGGTCTCTACATCAAGCATTGGCCAGAACAAAGCGCAGCAAGAAAATGAGGACTGGAGGGCGCTCCTTCTCATATCTGGCAACTAAGAAATGGAATAAACTCCCCTTAGACTTACGGCTCACATCTAACTACCTGGTGTTCCAAAAAAAACTGAAAACCCATCTGTTCCCCAAAAATAAAAATTCACTGTTCTCCCTTCACCAGTAGCTTAGCTCTCTTTTTCACTACCAGCGCCTTGATATCCCTTGTGATGAATGCTGCGCTCTATAAATAAATAAATAAATAAATAAGAGGTGGCTAGTTGGCCCCGAAAGGGCCCCCAGCAGTGAAGGGGACTTCAATCCCCATCCACGAGCGTCCCAGGGAGCGCGTTTGCACAGTGGTGGGCAAAGGGGGCGTGGCTTGATATTAGAATTTAGTAATCCTGCTGTGTAGGACTTACTGGAGGTAATAGGAGGGGTAGTTGGCCCCCAGGGACCTCTCTTGTTACCTCCAGTAAGTCCACAAAGTGGGATTGCTAAGACGTCTTCGGAGGCCATGCCACTTTTTCTCCACCACTCTGCAAACGCGCCTCGTTGCAGACTACGGGATGAGGGATGAAGGCCAATTTTCTCCTGAGGGACTTTGGGGGCCAAGAAGCCCTCCTGCTACTTCCTGTAAGTCCTACGCAGCGGAATTCCTGAGCACTGGTTGGAGGCCCAGCACCCTTTCTCCACCACTCTGCAAACATGTCTACTACTTAAAGAAGCATCTTTCTGCACCTCTGACTTAGAGGTAGTGTTAATCCCCCTTCCCTATTATATACTAGGGCCTTACAGGGGAGGTCATGCCACTCACAAGGGTACCCCAACCCATAGTGTACCCTAGTGTATGTAGGTGTTTTCACTGTATTCTAAGTGTCTTGTAGCATAGCACTGGCTCCGGGCTTGGTTAGTCATAGTCAGTTGCCATCAGTACCAGTCAGCAAAATTTTGGGGGCAAGGGATGACTTTGCAACAAAGCATCTTTCTGCACCTCTGCTGGTTCTTTCTGCATATCTCTTGCTTCTTTCTGTACCTTTCTTTGTCTTTCTGGACTTCTGTTGCCTCTTTCTGCATTTCTCTTGCTTCTTTCTGTGCCTTTCTTCCTCTTTCTGCACATGTCCTACCTTTGTAGGCATAGTTAGAAATTTTCATTTAAAAAACCTTAGAAATTCACTGAAAAAAAAATAGGTTTCAGGGACGTTATAGTTAGAAATTAGCATTTAAAAAACCTTTGAAATTCACTGAAAAAACCATAGGTTTCAGGGATGTTATAGTTAGAAATTAGCATTTAAAAAACCTTTGAAATTAATTGAAAAAACCACAGGTTTAGGGGACGTTATAGTTAGTTGGACAATTCACTCGTACAAAACCAGTAAAATTCAGCCGTTATAGTTAGTTCAGGTAACTCTAACTCGCGACCCTGCAATGCACTGCTGATGATGTCACATATTATATCATTCATGACATGGTCAGTGACATCACTGATGACATCTCAAATGACATCACTGATGACATCACTGATGACATCATCCAGTGACTGTGCGTTTCTGAAAAGTTTAAGTATGTTTTTCGGATAAGACATGTTACCTTCTAATTTCTAAATCTGAGTATATTGCAAGTACTGATCAGTATCATGTACTTATTCAAAAATGGTTTGATCGTCATATGCTCAAATATAATGAATTTAGGTACTTAACTTGCCCTCATCCTGTCACGGCCACTTTTTACCATTTACCTAAAGTACATAAAAATCCAGTAAGACCACCGGGCCGCCCTATTGTGTCTTCCACGGGGTGTCTCACAGAACACATGTCTCAGTATATTGATTTTTTCTTGTCAGAATTTGTACAAACATTATCTTCATATATCAAAGATACTACACATTTTATTAACAACATAATGGATATACCATGGGAATCTGACATGCTCATGATTGTTCTTGACATCACAAGTCTTTATACTTGTATCAAACATGAGAAGGGTGTCCATGCAGTTCAGTATTTTCTTAAAAGGCAGATCTCTGCAATTTACTGAACACAATGCCATGCTTATTGAATTTATTTTGTTCTGTCTAAATAACAACATTTTTTTATTCAATACACAACACTATTGACAAATTCAAGGAACGGCTATGGGCACCTGCTTCGCCCCCAATTATGCGAATTTATTCGTAGGCTGGTGGGAGAAGCAGGTCGCCTGGGCCGAACCATACAATCACTGGACTGAATGTATCATTTTATGGTACAGATATATAGATGATCTGTTCATCTTATGGAAGGGTTCTAAAATTGAGGCAGAGAAGTATATTTCAGCATTGAATGACAATACTTTGAACCTTCATTTCAGTGGGCAATTCAGTACTTTGCAAGTTCCTTTCCTATTTCTTAAAGTTTTTGTGCAGGATGGGAAAATTTGTACTACTCTTTTTAGAAAGGAAACTGCAGGAAATTCAGTACTGGCAGCACACAGTAACCATCAAAAATCCCTAAAAAAAGTATCCCCTATGGGGGTCTATTACGTCTTAAAAGAAATTGCTCTCAGGATGTTGACTTTCAGTGTGAGGCTTCAGCTGCTATTGAAAGATTTAAATTGCGAGGCTACAGCCCCGATTTGTTAACAAAAACCTTAACTAAAGGTCAACAGAATACCGCGGCAATCTCTATTAGTAACCCGAAAAATTATTAATGAGACAGAACAAGATACTTGCAGATTTATCACTACCTTCTCTAATTAGACTGGCCCTTTGAGAAAGATTCTCTGTCGGAATTGGCATATCCTTAAATCAGATGGAGTAATTGGAGATTCTCTACCGGCTTATCCACAACTAACCTTTAGAAGGAGTAAATCCTTAAAGGATAAACTGGTTAAAAGCCATTACGAACCAACACCGTTCGTCCAACGCATTAGCAATTTGACCGGTTTCTCCCTTGTCTCAAATGCAAGGCATGTAGAAATAGCAAAAAGGTACTTACATACAGTGTTTCAGGTATGGAAAAACCAAGGAGTATCAATTCATTCTTAACATGCAATACTCCCTTCTGCGTATATTGTTTAACATATCCTTGCAACAAGCAATATATCGGTAGCACGATCCACCCTACCAAAACACGTATTTTGGAACATGCCCGAGCCATTGAAAAACAAGATCCTACCTATCCTGTGGCCAGACTCTTCGCTAAACACCATAATAGCGATAGAAATTTATTAACATTCTTTTGTCTAGACCATGTTCCAATCAGTGATCGGATAGGTAATCGTGAATTGAAATTAAGAAGACTGGAATCTCGTTTTATAATTGATCTTCAAACCATGGCTCCCAATGGCCTAAACACTGAAGAAGAATTGGCATGTCACTTAGGGTAGATTACAGTTACTGAGTACTGAATTATTTATACACAATAATTGTTTTAAAATGTTTAAACATTATTGGACTAAATTCACATTTTTGATTAAAAAATGAATTAAAAGGATTCGAACACTGGACAATGCAGAATAGCGATTACATGCAATCGCTATTCTGCATTGTCCAGCGTTCGAATCCTTTTAATTCATTTTTTAATCAAAAATGTGAATTTAGTCCAATAATGTTTAAAAATTTTAAAACAATTATTGTGTATAAATATAAGTGTTTTTAAGGCATAGAATTGTGCTTTAAACATGTTAACTGTTTGTAATCGCAACCATGAGCCTTTGCATAAGTTAAATCTGTACTGAACTACTAGTCTGTTTGCACTTTCTATGGTTGAGTAGTTCTACACATATCACGTGACTCACTGTTTGGTTAAAATGGCTGAAAAACTTTATGCCAAATGTTAGTGAACAAGCCTGCAGGGCAGGCGAAACGTGTCAAACGTTTTTTGCTGACAGAATAAAATCAAGTTTGCGCAACAGACAAGGCGTCGACTTTCCTCTTTGAAAAGGAAGTTTCTTTGAGAAATATATATATATATATATATATATATTCAGTGAAAAAACCATAGGTTTCACACATGTTATAGTTAGCTGGACATTTTACTGAGAAAAAAACAATGAAATTCCCCCGTTATAGTTAGTGCAGGGAACTATAACTCACGCGACCGCAATCCTCTGCTGATGCTAATACTGTATTTAGACAATTATTTGCCCATGTCTTCTTCCATTAAATGTTAGCTATACATATATTACAAATATTTTTTTTTCATAAAGACACATATGTCATCAGCAGAGGATTGCGGTCGCGTGAGTTATAGTTGCCTGCACTAACTATAACGGGGGAATTTCATTGGTTTTTTCTCAGTAAAATGTCCAGCTAACTATAACATGTGTGAAACCTATGGTTTTTTCACTGAATTTGCAAGGTTTTTTAAATGCTAATTCCTAACTATAACGTGTGTGAAACCTATGGTTTTTTCAGTGAATTTGTACGTTTTTTTAAATGCTAAGTTACTTTACGCCATTCGTAGCGTGCGCGCCCACTTAACGCAGTTCGTTCCGTGCGCGCACGGTGCGCTTCGCGCACCGCGCGCCCACTTTACACAGTTAGTGCCGTGGATGGGCCATGTACGCACGATGCGCTTCGCGCACCGTGCGCACATGGAGGACATATTCTGTGCTTCGTTGTGAAAGGTAAGCTTTTAGTGTTCTGATATTTTATAAGCCATGCACTAATGGTGCCCTACGGGCACCATTTGGACACGGGGTGGGGAGAGTGTATTGTTTTTACTTTGACGACGCCCACATGGGTTAGACATTTTGCACTACCAGTCCCAGAATACATTGGGTGATGATTAACATGCTGATTGTGGAAATAAAAGAGGGATTTGTACTGACAGTGCTTTTTTGTCGTCATCTTCAGCTATGGTCCAAGAAGAAGGGCGTCTCTGCCCGAAACGCGTTGGCCAAAATAATGAGGATGTGGCTGCTACACCTATCTGTAATGAGGAGCGATCCCGAGTGCGCCCTCCACCGGAAGGGGTAACTTTTGAAAACAAATTAGTGACCAGCCCTTGGTCACGGAGGTGCACCACCGCCTGTGCCTCGTGGGTCCGTGTGCTGTTTGAATTGGTCAGCTACACGGAAAAGGCATTTCCTGTGTGGCCGCTGCTACATTGGAGTTCCACCCCCGGAGCCACGTGGGTCTGCTTGCTGTTGGATTGTACAGTTTGAGTGGAGCGGGAGATGCCAAATATATATTGTACAGTGAGGTGGACAGCACCTTTTATCCCATTTTGATTGTTTGGGAAGTGACTTTGACGACGCCCACATGGGTTAGACATTTTGCACTACCAGTCCCAGAATACATTGGGTGATGATTAACATGCTGATTGTGGAAATAAAAGAGGGATTTGTACTGACAGTGCTTTTTTGTCGTCATCTTCAGCTATGGTCCAAGAAGAAGGGCGTCTCTGCCCGAAACGCGTTGGCCAAAATAATGAGGATGTGGCTGCTACACCTATCTGTAATGAGGAGCGATCCCGAGTGCGCCCTCCACCGGAAGGGGTAACTTTTGAAAACAAATTAGTGACCAGCCCTTGGTCACGGAGGTGCACCACCGCCTGTGCCTCGTGGGTCCGTGTGCTGTTTGAATTGGTCAGCTACACGGAAAAGGCATTTCCTGTGTGGCCGCTGCTACATTGGAGTTCCACCCCCGGAGCCACGCGGGTCTGCTTGCTGTTGGATTGTACAGTTTGAGTGGAGCGGGAGATGCCAAATATATATTGTACAGTGAGGTGGACAGCACCTTTTATCCCATTTTGATTGTTTGGGAAGTGACTTTGACGACGCCCACATGGGTTAGACATTTTGCACTACCAGTCCCAGAATACATTGGGTGATGTTTAACATGCTGATTGTGGAAATAAAAGAGGGATTTGTACTGACAGTGCTTTTTTGTCGTCATCTTCAGCTATGGTCCAAGAAGAAGGGCGTCTCTGCCCGAAACGCGTTGGCCAAAATAATGAGGATGTGGCTGCTACACCTATCTGTAATGAGGAGCGATCCCGAGTGCGCCCTCCACCGGAAGGGGTAACTTTTGAAAACAAATTAGTGACCAGCCCTTGGTCACGGAGGTGCACCACCGCCTGTGCCTCGTGGGTCCGTGTGCTGTTTGAATTGGTCAGCTACACGGAAAAGGCATTTCCTGTGTGGCCGCTGCTACATTGGAGTTCCACCCCCGGAGCCACGCGGGTCTGCTTGCTGTTGGATTGTACAGTTTGAGTGGAGCGGGAGATGCCAAATATATATTGTACAGTGAGGTGGACAGCACCTTTTATCCAATTTTGATTGTTTGGGAAGTGACTTTGACGACGCCCACATGGGTTAGACATTTTGCACTACCAGTCCCAGAATACATTGGGTGATGATTAACATGCTGATTGTGGAAATAAAAGAGGGATTTGTACTGACAGTGCTTTTTTGTCGTCATCTTCAGCTATGGTCCAAGAAGAAGGGCGTCTCTGCCCGAAACGCATTGGCCAAAATAATGAGGATGTGGCTGCTACACCTATCTGTAATGAGGAGCGATCCCGAGTGCGCCCTCCACCGGAAGGGGTAACTTTTGAAAACAAATTAGTGACCAGCCCTTGGTCACGGAGGTGCACCACCGCCTGTGCCTCGTGGGTCCGTGTGCTGTTTGAATTGGTCAGCTACACGGAAAAGGCATTTCCTGTGTGGCCGCTGCTACATTGGAGTTCCACCCCCGGAGCCACGCGGGTCTGCTTGCTGTTGGATTGTACAGTTTGAGTGGAGCGGGAGATGCCAAATATATATTGTACAGTGAGGTGGACAGCACCTTTTATCCCATTTTGATTGTTTGGGAAGTGACTTTGACGACGCCCACATGGGTTAGACATTTTGCACTACCAGTCCCAGAATACATTGGGTGATGATTAACATGCTGATTGTGGAAATAAAAGAGGGATTTGTACTGACAGTGCTTTTTTGTCGTCATCTTCAGCTATGGTCCAAGAAGAAGGGCGTCTCTGCCCGAAACGCGTTGGCCAAAATAATGAGGATGTGGCTGCTACACCTATCTGTAATGAGGAGCGATCCCGAGTGCGCCCTCCACCGGAAGGGGTAACTTTTGAAAACAAATTAGTGACCAGCCCTTGGTCACGGAGGTGCACCACCGCCTGTGCCTCGTGGGTCCGTGTGCTGTTTGAATTGGTCAGCTACACGGAAAAGGCATTTCCTGTGTGGCCGCTGCTACATTGGAGTTCCACCCCCGGAGCCACGCGGGTCTGCTTGCTGTTGGATTGTACAGTTTGAGTGGAGCGGGAGATGCCAAATATATATTGTACAGTGAGGTGGACAGCACCTTTTATCCCATTTTGATTGTTTGGGAAGTGACTTTGACGACGCCCACATGGGTTAGACATTTTGCACTACCAGTCCCAGAATACATTGGGTGATGATTAACATGCTGATTGTGGAAATAAAAGAGGGATTTGTACTGACAGTGCTTTTTTGTCGTCATCTTCAGCTATGGTCCAAGAAGAAGGGCGTCTCTGCCCGAAACGCGTTGGCCAAAATAATGAGGATGTGGCTGCTACACCTATCTGTAATGAGGAGCGATCCCGAGTGCGCCCTCCACCGGAAGGGGTAACTTTTGAAAACAAATTAGTGACCAGCCCTTGGTCATGGAGGTGCACCACCGCCTGTGCCTCGTGGGTCCGTGTGCTGTTTGAATTGGTCAGCTACACGGAAAAGGCATTTCCTGTGTGGCCGCTGCTACATTGGAGTTCCACCCCCGGAGCCACACGGGTCTGCTTGCTGTTGGATTGTACAGTTTGAGTGGAGCGGGAGATGCCAAATATATATTGTACAGTGAGGTGGACAGCACCTTTTATCCCATTTTGATTGTTTGGGAAGTGACTTTGACGACGCCCACATGGGTTAGACATTTTGCACTACCAGTCCCAGAATACATTGGGTGATGATTAACATGCTGATTGTGGAAATAAAAGAGGGATTTGTACTGACAGTGCTTTTTTGTCGTCATCTTCAGCTATGGTCCAAGAAGAAGGGCGTCTCTGCCCGAAACGCGTTGGCCAAAATAATGAGGATGTGGCTGCTACACCTATCTGTAATGAGGAGCGATCCCGAGTGCGCCCTCCACCGGAAGGGGTAACGTTTGAAAACAAATTAGTGACCAGCCCTTGGTCACGGAGGTGCACCACCGCCTGTGCCTTGTGGGTCCGTGTGCTGTTTGAATTGGTCAGCTACACAGAAAAGGCATTTCCTGTGTGGCCGCTGCTACATTGGAGTTCCACCCCCGGAGCCACGTGGGTCTGCTTGCTGTTGGATTGTACAGTTTGAGTGGAGCGGGAGATGCCAAATATATATTGTACAGTGAGGTGGACAGCACCTTTTATCCCATTTTGATTGTTTGGGAAGTGACTTTGACGACGCCCACATGGGTTAGACATTTTGCACTACCAGTCCCAGAATACATTGGGTGATGATTAACATGCTGATTGTGGAAATAAAAGAGGGATTTGTACTGACAGTGCTTTTTTGTCGTCATCTTCAGCTATGGTCCAAGAAGAAGGGCGTCTCTGCCCGAAACGCGTTGGCCAAAATAATGAGGATGTGGCTGCTACACCTATCTGTAATGAGGAGCGATCCCGAGTGCGCCCTCCACCGGAAGGGGTAACTTTTGAAAACAAATTAGTGACCAGCCCTTGGTCACGGAGGTGCACCACCGCCTGTGCCTCGTGGGTCCGTGTGCTGTTTGAATTGGTCAGCTACACGGAAAAGGCATTTCCTGTGTGGCCGCTGCTACATTGGAGTTCCACCCCCGGAGCCACGCGGGTCTGCTTGCTGTTGGATTGTACAGTTTGAGTGGAGCGGGAGATGCCAAATATATATTGTACAGTGAGGTGGACAGCACCTTTTATCCCATTTTGATTGTTTGGGAAGTGACTTTGACGACGCCCACATGGGTTAGACATTTTGCACTACCAGTCCCAGAATACATTGGGTGATGTTTAACATGCTGATTGTGGAAATAAAAGAGGGATTTGTACTGACAGTGCTTTTTAGTCGTCATCTTCAGCTATGGTCCAAGAAGAAGGGCGTCTCTGCCCGAAACGCGTTGGCCAAAATAATGAGGATGTGGCTGCTACACCTATCTGTAATGAGGAGCGATCCCGAGTGCGCCCTCCACCGGAAGGGGTAACTTTTGAAAACAAATTAGTGACCAGCCCTTGGTCACGGAGGTGCACCACCGCCTGTGCCTCGTGGGTCCGTGTGCTGTTTGAATTGGTCAGCTACACGGAAAAGGCATTTCCTGTGTGGCCGCTGCTACATTGGAGTTCCACCCCCGGAGCCACGCGGGTCTGCTTGCTGTTGGATTGTACAGTTTGAGTGGAGCGGGAGATGCCAAATATATATTGTACAGTGAGGTGGACAGCACCTTTTATCCAATTTTGATTGTTTGGGAAGTGACTTTGACGACGCCCACATGGGTTAGACATTTTGCACTACCAGTCCCAGAATACATTGGGTGATGATTAACATGCTGATTGTGGAAATAAAAGAGGGATTTGTACTGACAGTGCTTTTTTGTCGTCATCTTCAGCTATGGTCCAAGAAGAAGGGCGTCTCTGCCCGAAACGCGTTGGCCAAAATAATGAGGATGTGGCTGCTACACCTATCTGTAATGAGGAGCGATCCCGAGTGCGCCCTCCACCGGAAGGGGTAACTTTTGAAAACAAATTAGTGACCAGCCCTTGGTCACGGAGGTGCACCACCGCCTGTGCCTCGTGGGTCCGTGTGCTGTTTGAATTGGTCAGCTACACGGAAAAGGCATTTCCTGTGTGGCCGCTGCTACATTGGAGTTCCACCCCCGGAGCCACGCGGGTCTGCTTGCTGTTGGATTGTACAGTTTGAGTGGAGCGGGAGATGCCAAATATATATTGTACAGTGAGGTGGACAGCACCTTTTATCCCATTTTGATTGTTTGGGAAGTGACTTTGACGACGCCCACATGGGTTAGACATTTTGCACTACCAGTCCCAGAATACATTGGGTGATGATTAACATGCTGATTGTGGAAATAAAAGAGGGATTTGTACTGACAGTGCTTTTTTGTCGTCATCTTCAGCTATGGTCCAAGAAGAAGGGCGTCTCTGCCCGAAACGCGTTGGCCAAAATAATGAGGATGTGGCTGCTACACCTATCTGTAATGAGGAGCGATCCCGAGTGCGCCCTCCACCGGAAGGGGTAACTTTTGAAAACAAATTAGTGACCAGCCCTTGGTCACGGAGGTGCACCACCGCCTGTGCCTCGTGGGTCCGTGTGCTGTTTGAATTGGTCAGCTACACGGAAAAGGCATTTCCTGTGTGGCCGCTGCTACATTGGAGTTCCACCCCCGGAGCCACGCGGGTCTGCTTGCTGTTGGATTGTACAGTTTGAGTGGAGCGGGAGATGCCAAATATATATTGTACAGTGAGGTGGACAGCACCTTTTATCCCATTTTGATTGTTTGGGAAGTGACTTTGACGACGCCCACATGGGTTAGACATTTTGCACTACCAGTCCCAGAATACATTGGGTGATGATTAACATGCTGATTGTGGAAATAAAAGAGGGATTTGTACTGACAGTGCTTTTTTGTCGTCATCTTCAGCTATGGTCCAAGAAGAAGGGCGTCTCTGCCCGAAACGCGTTGGCCAAAATAATGAGGATGTGGCTGCTACACCTATCTGTAATGAGGAGCGATCCCGAGTGCGCCCTCCACCGGAAGGGGTAACTTTTGAAAACAAATTAGTGACCAGCCCTTGGTCATGGAGGTGCACCACCGCCTGTGCCTCGTGGGTCCGTGTGCTGTTTGAATTGGTCAGCTACACGGAAAAGGCATTTCCTGTGTGGCCGCTGCTACATTGGAGTTCCACCCCCGGAGCCACACGGGTCTGCTTGCTGTTGGATTGTACAGTTTGAGTGGAGCGGGAGATGCCAAATATATATTGTACAGTGAGGTGGACAGCACCTTTTATCCCATTTTGATTGTTTGGGAAGTGACTTTGACGACGCCCACATGGGTTAGACATTTTGCACTACCAGTCCCAGAATACATTGGGTGATGATTAACATGCTGATTGTGGAAATAAAAGAGGGATTTGTACTGACAGTGCTTTTTTGTCGTCATCTTCAGCTATGGTCCAAGAAGAAGGGCGTCTCTGCCCGAAACGCGTTGGCCAAAATAATGAGGATGTGGCTGCTACACCTATCTGTAATGAGGAGCGATCCCGAGTGCGCCCTCCACCGGAAGGGGTAACGTTTGAAAACAAATTAGTGACCAGCCCTTGGTCACGGAGGTGCACCACCGCCTGTGCCTTGTGGGTCCGTGTGCTGTTTGAATTGGTCAGCTACACGGAAAAGGCATTTCCTGTGTGGCCGCTGCTACATTGGAGTTCCACCCCCGGAGCCACGCGGGTCTGCTTGCTGTTGGATTGTACAGTTTGAGTGGAGCGGGAGATGCCAAATATATATTGTACAGTGAGGTGGACAGCACCTTTTATCCCATTTTGATTGTTTGGGAAGTGACTTTGACGACGCCCACATGGGTTAGACATTTTGCACTACCAGTCCCAGAATACATTGGGTGATGATTAACATGCTGATTGTGGAAATAAAAGAGGGATTTGTACTGACAGTGCTTTTTTGTCGTCATCTTCAGCTATGGTCCAAGAAGAAGGGCGTCTCTGCCCGAAACGCGTTGGCCAAAATAATGAGGATGTGGCTGCTACACCTATCTGTAATGAGGAGCGATCCCGAGTGCGCCTATATATATATATATATATATACCAAGATGTATTGAAGAATTAGTGGGAGTATGAGTGTCTGAATATATCATTTAGTAGGTGTATTTAAAGCACAGGGGGCCTAGTAGGGATAATTGCGCGGAACTGTCGCACCCTGGTCACAGTCTTATTTGGTCAGGCTGTGCCAGGGGATATTATCGTTCAGTCCATCTAACTGGGTAGATAGATGGTAGATTGAGTGTTGTTCTTTATTGAGTTGAAACTTATCATTGTTGGTGTTATTACATTCAAAGTGTTCTACCACTGTCCATGGCATGTCATTTTTATTGGCTAGTTCCTTTTGATTATATAAATGTTCTTAGGGGAAGAGAGCTAGCTTTCTTGTTCCTCCCTCTCTCTTGATACCAAATATTAAGCAGCACACAGCTGTGAGAGCATACATATTAAATCTTCTCTGCAACAATGGCAGAAAATCCAGGCTTAACGTTCACTGAAAGTGATGTCTGTGAAATCCTCGCTGACCCCACCTTCTTGGCAGATATTAACATCTCACAGACTATAGCCCAAACAACAGACTGGGACACACTAACTGAAAAGAAGCGCAATCGGATCCGTACGATCCTACACGGTGTAATCCTCACTGAATATCTTCGAACAAACACAGCACGAGAGGCCTCCTGGTGACCAATGCCCCCAGGATCTTCCTGGAGGATGCTTCCTTTAGGAGAGACTGGGCCCAGATCGCCTGGCATTGCACCAGGGACTGGCTGGTTCTGATAATAAAAACTGCTAAATGATTGTCAGACGCCATGATCATAGACATCCAGGCCACAAAGAGCCATTTCAAAACTACCATAACTGCATTTAAGAAAAAACTTGAAGAATCAAACAAAGAAATGACTGAATACAGAGAGTACCTTAACCAGGCCAAAATTGCCAAATTTCAAAAAGATCTAAACAAAATTTCATACACGAAAACGTACCCTTACACAGAGGATAACTACACAGCCTCTCAAAAACAGGACAGATCGGGTGACACTTCCGCTCCGTGTCCAGTGACTCAAGCACAGGCTCATATAAATCAAAAGGCAGAGGACGTCCACAACAGTGGCAACAACCATGGGGTGCGCCTCAACCTCAAGGCCATAACTTTGGACCACCACTCTTCATCCACCCATCTCACAATCCATTCTTCGAATGGCCCCCCCATGTACCACCTTGGTCCACAAGCATACTATCAAAATAACCAAAGACCGCCTTTTTTAGGACAAGGCCAGAGACCAAGGGGACGGAGGAGGAACCAGCAACAAGTACATTGGGCAGAAGAGGAGGGACCAGTGAGTGCCAACACACGGAACAAAACAAGAGATCCACAACCAGGATCAAGTAGGCACCGCTAGGGACCCAAGATCCAAAACCCACATCACTTGTATTCAACTTATCCACCACCCCTTCACACCAAAAGAAGAAGCAGTACTCAACAAAGGCTTGTCCTTTGTTCCAACTACGAGGCTGGATAAATTCCAACTCCACACCTAACTAGCGGATCTTTTCAGGAAGCTTAAGCTAAAAGCTTTTTTCGAAAAGCAACAAACTACAGAGGATTTCACCAACACCAATTAAACTGGTTTAAAACTCAAATCCACCTTTTTACCACCCCTGACCAGCATTCCTGTTGATATAACGACATTTGAACAAGCGGTTTACAATAAGGTTGAGAAGATGGACCAACCCGAGACTTAGAACAGCCTTTCCAAAGAAGAAAGGGAGGCAGTCCGTAAGGTACAGAAGAATCCCAACATCATAATCAAACCGGCAGATAAAGGGGGAAGATTTGTGATTCAAGACAAACAAGATTACACTAACGAATGTCGAAGGTTACTCAATGACTTACGGAACTATAAACGCCTGAGGGAGGATCCCACCGAGACACTACACGCAACCATAAAAGCCGTAGTAGAACATGCGGAAGAAAACCAGCACATCTCCAAACAGGAAGCCGACTTCTTATGCACCAGGAATGCCAAAGTGCCATATTTCTATACTGTACCTAAAATTCACAAAGAGACCAGACCTCCCCCAGGACGACCAATCATCTCAGGGATCAGTTCTCTTCTAGAACCCCTGTCCAGGTACTGTGATTTCTTTTTAAACCCCCTGGTACAGAAGACACCAACGTATATAAGAGATACTAAACACCTTCTTAACATCATTAAAGACCAGAGATTTGACCCCACCTGTCAGGTTAGTGGGGTTAGACATTGATAGCCTTTATACCAGTCTCCCACAAGGCGCTAGCCTAAAGTTCCTGCATGACATACTGATGGACACCCCATGGGAATACAACACTCCTAGAGACTTCATTCTAAAGTGTGCAGCACTTGCACTGAAGAAGAATTACTTCAAATTTGAAGGAGAATTCTATCTCTAAACCAATGGCACGTCAATGGGTAGCATTTTTGCCCCTAGTGTGGCTGGGCTTTATGTCCATCATTTTGAACAAACACACATACTATCAGCCACCAACCCGTATACTCATAACATCAGAGTATGGCGTCGCTACATCGAAGACATCTTCATGATCTGGTCGGGCTCCTCAGTGACACTGGCTTCTTTCCTCACCAGGCTTAATGAACGGGACCCTTATGTACGGTTCACCAGCACAGCCAGCTCTACCAGTCGAGCATTTCTGGACCTTACTATAGAAGCAGAGGCAGGCACCCTCAAGACAACTACCTACTATAAACCAATGGCCAAGAACTCATTGCTACAATTTGACAGCTTTCACCCTCGGGCACTAAGAGAGAACCTCCCCTTTGGCCAATTTCTCCGATTACGAAGAAATTGCAGCCAATTATCTGATTACCACAAACAATCAGCAACACTAACGGAGAAGCTACGCGAATGGGGATACCCCGACAAAATATTACAAACCACCAAGAAACGGGCCCATAACCAGAACCGGGATGCTCTTCTGGAGGACAACACACTTGAGGACTCAACAGCCCCCCTTACATGCATCACTACCTACAATGAGACCTCCAACAAAGTATCCAAAATAATACGCAAAAACTGTCGTATCTTGAATTCGGGAACAAGAAACTGGGACCAACCACTCTTTGCGTATAAGAGAGCAAACAGCCTTAAATACCGACTAGTAACAACACGACCAAGGATGCCCAAAAAAACAACTACTAACTCAGTCCTCAATGCCTGGGGTCTTCCCGGTGTAACCGGACATTACCCATGTGATAATTGTAGTGTCTGTCATCTGACACGACCCTCCAAGACACTTGATCTAGAACCCGGCAGGACATGGAGACATCTGAAACACACTAATTGTAACTCAGCAAATGTAGTTTACTTGATTGAGTGTCCTTGTGGACTTCGCTACATTGGCATGACGACAAGTAAAGTGAGAACCAGAATCGTGGAACACCGTAGCACTATCAGGTGCAAAAAGAATATCAGCAAGCTAACAGATCATTACCTGCAACAAGGACACACTCCCAATGTATGTGAGTGTCTATATGAGTGTATAAGTGCATATATCAGTGGCTGTATTGATGAGTGACTGAGTGTATGAGTTACTGTTAGGGTGAGTGAGTAGATGTGTATAGACATATGAATCAGTAAGTGGGTATGTACTAACTGGTATTGGTGTGTCTATGGTTTCGAGAATGGTAGTCTGTATTTTAGAGTGGGTGTATGAAAGGTTATATTAGGGTGTGAGGAGGTGCATCAGATATTTAGTGGATGATGCCATCAGTGATGTCATTTGAGATGTCATCAGTGATGTCATTGACCATGTCAAGAGTGGTGTAATATGTGATGTCATCAGCAGTGCATTGCGGGGGCGCGAGTTATAGTTAGCTCAGCTAACTATAACGGCTGAATCTTTCTGGTTTGTATGAGTGAAATGTCAGCCTAACTATAACGACCCTTAAACCTGTAGTTTTTTCAGTGAATATCTAAGGTTTTTAAAATGCAAATTCCTAACTATAACATCCCTGAAACCTCTGTTTTTTTCAGTGAATTTCTAAGATTTTTTAAATGCTAATTTCTAACTATGCCTACATAGGTAGAACATGTTCAGAAAGAGGTGAAAGGCGTAGACAGAGGCAAGAGAAGTACAGAAAAAAAGCAGCAGGTGTGCAGAAAGAGGCTAGAGGGGAGCAGAAAGAGGCAAAAGAGGTAAAGAGGTACAGACAGAGGCAAGATAGGTACAGAAAGAGGGAAGAGGGGCATAGAAAGAGGCAAGCGGGGTACAGAAATTTACAAGAGAGGTGCAGAAAGAGGCAAGAGAACTGCAGAAAGAGGCAATAGAGGTGCAGAACAAGGCAAGAGAAGTGCACAAATAGGCAATAAGGGTGCAGAAAGAGGCAAGGGGGTGCCGAATGAAGCAAGAGCGGTGCAGAAAGAAACAAATGAAGTACAGAAAAAGCAACAGAGGTGCATAAAGAGGCAAGAGAAGTGCAGAAAGAGGCAAGAGAGGTACAACAACAGGCAGGAGAGGTGCAGAAAGAGGGAACAGGGGAGCAGAAAGAGACAAGAGAGGTACAGAGAGAGGGAACAGGGTGCAGAAAGAAGCAGGTGAGGTGCAGAAAGAGGTAAGAGAGGTGCTGACAGACGCAACAGAGGTGTAGAAAGAAGCAGGAGAAATAATGAAAGGGACAAGAGAGTTGCAGAAAGGTACAAGAGAGTTGCAGAAAGAAACAAGAGAGGTGCAGAAAAAAGCAAGAGAAGTGCAGAAAGAGGCAAGTGAGGTGCAGAAAGAGGTAGGAGAAGTGTAGAAAGAGGCAAGAGAGGTACAGAAAGAAGCAAGTGAGGTGCAGAAACCGACAAGAGGGGTGCCAAAAAAGGCAAGAGAAGTGCCGAAAGAAGCAACAGAGGTGCAGAAGGAGGCAAGAGAACTGCAGAAAAAGGCAAGAGAGTTGCAGAAACAGGAAAGAGGGGTGCAGAAAGAGGAAAAGGGGTGCAGAAACAGGAAAGAGGGGTGCAAAAAGAAGCAAGAGAGAAGCAAAAAAAGCAAGAGAAGTGCACAAAGAACGAACGGAGGTTCAGAAAGAGGCAATAGAAGTGCAGAAAGAAGCAACAGAGGTGCAGAAAGATGCAAGAGAACTGCAGAAAGAGGCATGAGAGGTATAGGAAGAAGCAAGAGGGGTGCAGAAAGAGGGAAGAGGGGTGCAGAAAGAGGCAAGAGGGGTGCAGAAAGAAGCAATAGAGGTGCATAAAGAAGCAAGAGAAGTGCAGAAAGTAGCAACAGAGGTACAGAAAAAGGCAAGAGGGCTGCAGAAAGAGGTGAGAGAAGTGCAGAAAGAAGCAAGAAATGTGCAGAAACAGGCAAGAGGTGCAGAAACAGGCACAGAGGTGCAGAAGGAGGGAAGAAGAGTACAGAAAAAGGGAAGAGGACTGCAGAAAGATGCAAGAGAGGTGCAGAAAAAGCAACAGAGGTGCAGAAAGAGGCAAGAGGGGTGAAGAAAGAGGGAAGATGGTACGGAAAGAGGTAAGAGAAGTGCATAAAGAAGCAACAGAAGTACAGAAAAAGAAAGAAAGGTATACAAAGAAGCAAGAGAAATGCAGAAAGATGCAAGAGTGGTCTGCACACCATTAGTGCCAATTTAACACCCACATTTAGTAATAAGTAACAGGTGACCATTCCAGGTTTGCAAAGGGCCCTCTACCAAGCTGTAACACTTGTCGCTGCATTTTTGGTAACGTTTGAGCTTTTTTAGCTAGAAACAAGTTACTTTGTTTGTTCAAAACTGCAGATTATGCAGCAGATGATGCATTATGTGACAAATGCGGAAAATGTCTAATTATGCAAACATTGGTACAGCCGAACAGTCGCATATTTTAAGTGGCCCTGCTCATACCTACGACTAGGTCCAGAAGTGCTCCTCAGTGGTTCCTTCTTTTTTTGTCTCATTGAGTTTATAGTTTAGCTTCTTTGGAAACGAGGAAGACTAAACCTGAGGACAACACTCCACAACACAGACTACCATACCACATAATGACCCTCCATAACACATACTCCCACTGTACATAATTCCTGTACACTAAATACCACATATTTTCTACCAACATAATTTCACTGCACAACATACCACATAATTCAACTACACACAACGTACATCCACTCCACTCCAAAAAACATTAGTAAAAAACATTTACCTTTACAATGCCAATAGCCCTAACTTTCGCAAATGCGAGACCTATTACATTGCAAATGCTTCTTTAACTAGTAGTCACGTTTACAGAGTGGTGGAGAAAGGTGGCTGCATAGCACTTACAGGAGGTACCAGGAGGGCTTCTTGGCCCCCAAAGTCCCTCAGCAGTAAAGTGGACTTCATCCCCCAACCAGTAGAGTGCCAGGAGGTGCATTTGCAGAGTGGTGGAGAAAGGGGGCATGACCGCCGAAGACCTCTTAGCAATCCCACTGTGTTGGACTTACTGGAGATAACAGGAGGGGTAGTTGGCCCCCAAGGACATCCTTGGGGGCCAACTACCCCTCCTATTACCTCCAGTAAGTCCCACACAGGAGTATTGCTACGTTTTAATAGCAGGCCACGCCCCCTTTGCCCACCACTGTGCAAACGCGCTACCTGGTGCGTTCTTGGGTGGAGATGGAAGTCCCCTTCACTGCTGGGGGTCCTTTAGGGTCCAACTAGCCTACCTCTTACCTCCAGTAAGCCCCACACAGTGGAAATGCTGAAAGGGGGATACAGGCCACATCCCCTTTCTCCATTACTCTGCAAACACACCTCCTTGGTTGGGGGATTAAGTCCCCTTGCCTCCTGAGGGTTCCTGGGGGCCAACTAGCCCTCTTGTTACCTCTAGCAAGCCCCACACATCTGGATGGTGACAGGCCATGCCCCCTTTTCACACCACTCTGCAAACACACCTCTTAGTGCACTGCTGCTTGGAAGATGAAGTTCACTTTAGTGCTGAGGTCCTGAGGACACAAGGGGACCTCATCACCCCACCAGCAGTGCGCCAAGAGGCGCATTTGCAGAGTGGTGTAAAAAGGGGTGTGGCCTCCTACCACCTCTCAGCAATCCGATGTGTGGGGCTTACTGGAGGTACCTGGTGGCCCAGTTGGCCCCTATGGACCCTCATCAGTGAAGGAGACTTCATCCCCCAACTCAGAGTGCGCCAGGAGGTTCAACCGAGTCACAAGATGGCTTCCTGGTTTGAAGTGTTGGCAGCCAATCAGAGTCAAGATTGTGTTCGGGAAAGTTCATGAGTCCACCGCTGTCACCAGATATCCATATTTTTTTAAATATGAATCCCCCAGAAACTACTAAATGGATTTACACCATTTAAAGCAAAGAGTGCACTCTGGACCAAGAGCTACCTCTCTGCCAAATTTGGTGTAATTCCGTTCAGCAGTTCGGCAGTTCGGGCTGTAGCTGCGACAAAAGTTTCCTATGGAAATTAACATGGAGAAAATGCGTTTTGGGACCCCCTTGTTTTTCTCAGCCCCCGCATGATGAATCACCCCGAAACTTTCAAGACAGGAGCTTACCTGAGCGGGCCATTAGTTTTGAACATTTCGCGAAGATTCGTCAAACGGCACCAAAGATATTGGCAAAAGAAAAAATGATTTTTGAATAGAAACAAGGTCCTAAATATAACTACCTACTGGCGACTGCCTGTAGGTAATATATATATATATCGTTGAAACACTGTGTTACAATTGCTGCCAATACATGAGAGGTTATACTGTGTTAGAACATTTGGCAATTAGCTTTTGCACTTGCACTTTAATTGATAAAGAGTACTGGTACTCAAATGACCGATCATTAGAATTTGTAATCAGTAGAGGTATCACCATTGTAGCCAAAAGTTTGTGCCCACTCTCCATTAATTTTGGTTTTATTTTATTTTTATTTTGTTTTGGCCAATACTAATGTAATGCATCAAATTGAAGTCGCTACAAGTGCGGTCTGGAGCTGTCCGATTTTGTTGAAATTTGCAGCATTAGATATTAGGATCCACAGATGATTCTTTTGAGTACAGCAGGAAAGTAGAGTAACACTTTTTTAAGATGCTAGGTTTTTCAATTTAGTGGTATCTTGTAGCACAATACTACTAAAAGTATTACTGCATATGTAAAGTTTCAGGTTTACTACATGAACAACTGAACTGCCCATTTATGGTCACACGCTAATGGAATGAACAAATACATAATACATAGAATACATCTTAATCTGCATAAGATTTCTTTGCATGCTCTCTGGCTTACAAAAGAAAACTGGCCCAACAAGCCAAACAAAAGCAATCTTTCTCATGCACCCCGAGCATCAAAATGAAAAAGTGACCTAGCAGTGAGCTACATAAACTACTAGATGGAGGACATGATGATTGATCAATAGGAAAAAAAAATCTGGCTTTCATTCACTTTGGACTTCATCTGTAGCACAATCCTACTAAAAGTAGCATGGGAACCTAAGAAATAAACTAGACTGCATATGTAAAGTTTCAGAATTACTATTTGAACAACTAAAAGACACATTTATGATCACATGATTATGTAAACTCTTAAACAAAATAGATAACAAATACTAGAGGTAAAAAGAAAAAAAATCACATTACAACTGATTGCCACTCTGTAGTTATAAGTAAAACTCCCAAAGGTAGGAATTCCTCAGATATTAGGTCCCTAAAAACATTCAATCCGTTTGACCAATCACCACAATATTTTCCAGACCTATAGCTTTTTCAACATTTTGAGATGGTGTAAATGTTTGTGGTGATTCGTTGAGGGGGTCACAAAACGCGTTTTGACACAATGCATTTTCCATACACTATTTTATTTGACGTAGCTCAAAAATGGATGAATGGTTTTACATGAAACTTGGCAGGATTATACATTATGGTGCATAGATTAAGCTTTGTGGGTACTGTAGTTAAGTAGGGTAAGTATATTTTAAGTTATAAGGCATTTAAGCTTAGAGATATGTGTCACTGCGGACTTTCGTGGAATTTCACACAATTTGGTGAAACTACTGTGGTACATGGCCGTAAGCTTATTTAAAAATATGTACAAAAAAATATAAAGAAATTTCCTTACCTGTTACCACCTTTATAAATTTCTTAATTATATCTTGGCTTGTCATCGCCATATACCACGGTATACTCCAGAGCTATCACCATATACTAAGGTCCAACCTATAACTAAGGCCTAGCTGTATTATTGGATTGTGGTACCCTTGAGTGACTGATGGTGTCGCATTGGCAATGTAATACTTACGTCCGATTTACTGAGGAACGCAAGCCCACCATGTGTGGTCCTGCGTTGATCGGTAAATCTGGAGAAATGCAACACAGTGCAATTCACTGTTTTGCATTACTCTGCATACTATAATCTAAATTGCTGCTAAATTTCACATACATCCATATGCCACACTACTGTGGTCACTCCACAATACGCTATTCCAGTCTACATCACTCTATTGTTCACCGCTCCACTCTGCACCACTCCATTCTACACGAGTCCATTGGATGCCACCCACTCTACGTCACTCGGCTATATGCCATTTCACTTCACCCAACTCCAATGTACACTACTCCAGCCTAGCCCACTCCACTCTACGCTATTCTACTCTACGCTATTCCACCCTCCGTTATTCTACTCTACGCCACTCTACTGTACTCCACTCTAAGCTATTCCACTGTACACAACTCCGCTGTATGGTACTACATTATACACTATTACACTTTACACCACACCACTGTACGGTACTAAACTATATTCTATTACACTCTACACTACCCCACTGTGCACCACTCCAGTCTACACTACTTCACTCTATGCTATTCTACTTTATGCCACTCCACTCTATGCTACTCCACTCTACACCACACCAGTGTACTCTCCACTCTATATAACTCCACTCTACCAAACTGTACCACAATCCAAGCAACTCTACTCCCCTCTATCCCTGTAAACTCCACTGTCCAAATTTGAAATCAACTCCATGCCTGTACACTCTATTGTACAACACTCTACTCCACTCTGCAACAGTTTCAAACACTGTATGACACAGCACTCAACTACTATATGAAACGCCACTCCAATTTAGAACAGTTTCCTCGCCTCTATGCTATGCCTCTTCAATGTAGGCCACCCCACTCAATGCTAATCCACTGAATACCACTCCACTGTACACCACTCGACTCTATGCTATTCAAGTCGATGCCACTCCATTTGCCTACACTAAACAGTACAGTATTTCACAGTACGCTATTCCACTGTATGCTACTCCACTTTACGGTAATCCACTCTATGCCCTCCACTCTACACCGCTCCATTGTATGACACTCTTCTCCACTCTATATAACTCCACTCTAAGAGTCTCTACCCTACTTCATGGCACTCTACAACATTCTATGCCACTATATCCTCATACACTCCACTGTGCAACTCTATACTACACTCTATGCCCGTACACTCCAATTTACAACACTCTATTCCACTATACAACACTTTTCTATACAGCACAGACATCCACTGAACTGTACGAGACCCCAGTCCAATTTATAACAGTTTACTACCTACACTATGCCAGTACACTCCACTCTGTGTCATTCTACAACACATCAATACACTCTATAGTACTTTACTCCACACTATGTTACACCACTCCACTCACTTTACGGACCTCTTTGTATGCCACTCCACCCCACTTTACTCTACTCTACTCTGACACAGTACTCCACTCTACTCTACTCCACTACACTACTGTACTGTACACCACTCCAGTCTACACCACTCAATGCCATTGTACTGTATAACACTGTATGCCAATCCAATGTACCACAATCTACAACTCTGTACTGTACACCACTCCACTCTACAAAAATCAACTAGAAGGTATGCCACTCTACTCTGGTCTACATCCCTTTCCAATACTGTACGACACCACACTATACTCTACTCAACTGTATGCTACGCTACTTCACACCACTATAGTCTAAGACACGGCACTCCACTTTATGAAACTTTACTCAACTCTACACTACCCCCCTTCAGAGTACTTTACTCCACTATACTACACTCAGCTACACTTTATCCCATTCTACGCCACTGTACTATACTCTGCTTTACGCCACTCCACTGTATGCAACTCCACTTTACAACACTGAACCACACTTTATGCCACTCTACTCCACTCTATGCCCATCCACTCTACACCACTGTCCTACACAGTAAGACACTCGACGACACACCACTCAACTTCTGTGTACGATATGCTAGTCCACTATATGACATGGCACTCCACTCTATGACACTCTCTTCCACTGTACTCTACGGCACTCCAATTGATGATACTCTACTCTATGACACTCTACTCCACCCTATTCCACTCTAAAACACTCTATGACCGTCTATGCTGCCCTACTCTACTGTTCGTCAAGCCATTTCACTGTACAGCTCACTGTTTCAGTCTACGCTGCTCAACTCCACTATATGAGACAGCATGCCCCCACAATATATAAAACTTTTCTACGCTGTAAAATATGCCACTACACTCTGCTCCACTCGATTCCAATCTACAATACTCCAGTCTATGGCAATAGACTCTACAAAACTCTCTTACACTGTACTGTTCAACACTCTACTTAACTCTCCACTTGCGACACTGGACTCTACGATTTGAAACACATTTTTACAAAACGTTTTGAGAAAACATTGAAATTCAATTAAAAAACAAAGGTTGAATCTTAGTTGTAGTTAGAAAAAAATATGTTCCCTATACAAAACATGTAGAAACTACACAAACTTAAAAAAAAATTAAGTTATAGCTATAACTTTCATTTATAATTTCTCCACTACCTTCAAATTAATATAAGTAGGGGACCTCATTATACACTTTTTTCAGCTTCCTAACTAGACAGCACACCAAGTATTTTCATTATATATATATATATATAGATATATATATATATATACACCCATACATATACACACATATACATAAACACTATTACTTGTGTGTGTGTGTGTGTGTGTGTATATATATATATATATTTATCACATAAACGTAACATATCTGTGATCATCTTGCAATACATATGTATTAAACATTTCAATACAGCGAACATGTCCTTCACAGACAATACATTAAAGAAAGAATAATTAAAACAGTGGTGAAGTTGCATTCATTTTTTTGGCATCTGTTGTTCTGTACAAATGGAGGAACGTAGAGTGATTTAAAACTTATTTTAGAGAGTAGCATTATTCACCTCCCTTTATGGGTCAACCATAAACATGCTTTTTTCAACATGTAAACATTTCCAAGACTTTGTACAATGATAAAGGTGTCTCTGACATTCAGAGAAGTTCTGTTCATAAAGCATGTGTGGGATGGAACAGTTGCTGCATATGTAAATAAGCGTGGTTCAGCATGGCCTGTAGGTACTCTGATGAGTACTAAGTGTTTGTGCTTCCATAATCTTCAATGAACAGTCTGTGCCCACACCCTTGTCCATGTTAATAATGCCAATACTTAGCCTGGCCATACCCTACCATGCATTCAAATCAGAACTTTGCTGGAATTGCCTGAGGTCACCTCGATTAGCACATCCCTGGTTTCAGCAGCTGGTGTCCCCCAGATTGCATATTCGGCTCTTGGCACAAACTGGTTACTTTTCTTCTTCAGCCACTGCTGAGCTCTGGCTGCTGGTACACACTACTTAAGTATGTCACCTTGAATTATTCTGACCACAGCTAACCTCATGGAAGGTTCTTAAATGAAAATTCATTTTTTAAGGTGATTACGAAAAGTCTGCCCTCAGAGTTTGCAATGGCACAATCAGCAACGCATCTCAATCTCACCAATTTCTCACAGATGATCCCATATCATTTCTGCCACCACGTCTGGGTAGATGAGGAAAGACCTTCTTCACTGGGTCTTTTTCCCATGAAACACATTACTTTTGCAGTGGATGGTTCTTTCATTTCAATTTTAGTATGCATATCTCAAAGCCCTGCCTGCTCTTGCAGATGCTTTGGACTCATCCAGAAGTTCTGTGCCAGGTCCATCCTGTTAGTGTGCTCTTCTACGTGAGCACATTTAACATTAAAACTGTTCTTGCATTTTCCACCTCTATAGTAACTTAAAGACCAGCTTTTCACTATGTCATGAGAGCCTGTCAATATCTTCAGGCATTAATTCAGCTATTATCATCGGGTGCTCTGTGGTCTTATTCTCTGCTGCTTATGGCCAGATCTTGGTTCCAGTAACCTTTCTGCTGATTCAGAAGTTGCCTACTTATGTAGTGGGCGAGTCAGAGCTTCTGTGAACACTGGATTTTCTCCATCATTGTCCCCGCCGATGGGCCATGTGAGAGGCAGGGGATTTTTTGAGGAATCCCTCCAGGGTTCAAGTGATCGTCCTAGGAGTAGTGGTATAAAACACAAGTACACCAACCGATAGATATGAGGACGTGTGATTTCATTTATGGTATTCCCATACCGAAGCCATTCCATCTGCGGCTGAAGAAAATATCTTCCTCTGATCTGGACTCACAGCTAGATGAAGAACTCTTCCTCTGTGGCCTATGCAAATGGAGATATAATATCAACCTTCGAGATCGCGGCATTCAAAGATATGAACATAACACATCCAAATGGCAAATAAAGACCTGTAAGATCATCAAACTTTGAGTTTACTCTGCTATATTCAGCACGGGCCAATTTAATTTTTTTAAAGTTTTTATCCCCACCACTTTAACCGAGGGGCTGCGCCCTGTATTTACTACTGCTTACCTAAACATGTTTTAGAATGGTACTCTTGAATTTCCGCCAGTCCAGTTTTGCGTTGCAATTACTAATTTGAGGAATACCAGGCTGAAAAATGCTTGCCTTTCAATAAATGTTTGTTTATATGTATTGGTTTATAGGTCATACTGTTAAGGGGAAAAGAAGTGTTGTCCTTCAATGGGTAAATTGGGAAATAGGTTGAGATTGTGTACATCTGGTGGAGCTCCACATATATGTATTACCCATTTATATTATCATACATAATCAGTTTGAGAAAATATTGAGTGATTTTTCCAAAATCACGTGATTTTTGATTAATTGCCAATGCTTTGATTAAGTCCTAGGTTCCAGTTCTGGACACAGCTACTAGATACTACATACCATCTTCTGCCCCATCCACCTTACTCTAGTTAGGGCTTTAGATGTGTGTAGATGTCTTTATTACATCCCCTTTCCACCTCTATAATATAGAAATGTTGTTTAAATTCTTAATGACCTCTCATAGGGTGGCAGCATCCTGGTGCCTTTCCTGTAACTGCGCATGATCTGTCAGTCCTTCTTGAAATGTGAAGGACATAGTTAATTGCAACACTCTAGCAAGTTCTGACCAATGATTTTCTACCCAAGTCGAGTCACATTACTTATAAATGTCAAGGTGAATCACTATTCACAACGAAAGCCGCTACAATAACTTAAATATGCCTCACCTGTAACAGTCACTATAGTTTCTTGGGACTATAGATGAAATAAGCCAATAAGCTTACAGAATGGGGTAAAATGATTAAACTGAGCTGCCATGACCCAATTAACAATAATAAACAGGAAATTTGGTTTCCAGTGAAAAGGTTGAGGGTGAGGATGAGTGTGAAGATTCTTTGAAAGGTTATTCCATGCTCTTGCTGACAAAGCCCCATCAACTCAAGGTATTGCCTTGCTATTTTGATTTTTGTGTATTTCAGTGTTCTACATCAATTTGCTCTTCTTTTCATTGAGCCTTGCTTGCCATCTGAAAGCACATGCACTACTCAGAATCTTCACTCACTATGGGGTATCAAACATATTACAGCTGTTTTCTACATTTTTGTCTCATTGTATAGATCCTTGTAGCTTATGTGAATAGGTGCACATTACCTACCTACAGTATTGCTTAATATAGGGACTGAAGAGCTCTGGCACAAACACTGATCCTGGTGGCACTTTGTTCAGATGGGAGAGGTCCCCAGCATGTCAATGCACCCATGTCCTGCATTTCTTATAGCAAGTTTCTGGTGCTTTTTGATTTTTAGCAACAACACACACAACAATCGTGTGTGTGGGCTGAGGGCCCTCCATAGCTAGGAATGCAAAGAGGTGCAGGACTTCTCAGTCTTGCGGGACACACTATGAGCAAACTTCCATTTCTGAGCTCTGAGAACTGAGGTCTGACAGTGGTGGCTGCAACAGATTATAGAGGCAGGACAATTGTTTTTACCACCTTCCAGGAAGACATAGATATCATGTTAGACTAGTCTGTTAGTCCCCTGCAGCTGTGTCCTTCACTCCATCCAGGTGGAACATAGATGGCACATGCATCATTAACATCTAATTGTGCAGCAGGATGTGTCTGCTGCCCATGGCTGTGCAGCTGATGGCTCAAGTCTAATTCCCTGCATTTCAGTGGCACCTGAATGGAGCTATGGAAATTGCAGGTCCTCTCCAAAGCATTACTGAGGTAATTTGTAACGGACCAGACTCTAGGGTGCAGTGAACAGGAGACAGAGAGGCCTATTCACAAACTGCATTTTGTTGTACGTTTAGTACTATTACAAAACATATTACAAAATGCTATTCATAAACCTAAGTGTGGGGTTTATGCCTCTGCTATACCTATATGTGTAGAGATCTCTGCCGGCCTGCGTTTTAGTAATAAATGTGAAAGAAACATAGGGAAGTGGTTGGAAAATGGAGAATGTTTACGAATAAAGTGGACAGTTTAAGGGAGGAGTAAGAAGATGTTTAGTCAGTGAGGGGTTTAGCGAGGGATGTCAACCTACCCACAAAAGAGTATGCACATAGTAATTTACAAACTGCACTTCTATAGTTATGTGGGCCAAAAAGGAAACTGGAACAGTACTAAAGTACTCAAGCTCAGAGCTGGAGTAAGACTAGCCCCACACATGGCCAACTACTAGTACTGCAACCCCCTTTTGAAGACAACAATGGAGATAGGAACTTAAAATAATGCCCCATAGGAAATACTGTTTAATTAAACTAAAAAATTTAAAATAGTAAACATATAATTAAATAGGCTTCAACATCATTTCAATTGGTTTTATGTTAAATCCCCACCTCCATTCTTTTCTATGGTAGGGTGTTGCACTGCCAGGTCTTGGCCATGTGTGGTGCTAGACTTATTACTGTTTTTTTGTAGTAACTTGTAAGGTAGGCTCCACTCCTTTTTTTGAGTGGGTGGAGATGTATAACGCTTTTGAGTAACTTAACACTCAGGTTTAGTGAATAACCAAAAGTAGTAGTTACGCAAAAGTGTAAGTGCAAATGTATATGTGTAAAATACTCACAAGTGTAACTTCCGTTTGTGAATAGCCTCAAGAGTGTCAATATGAAGTGTAGGAACAGGCCTTGCCTGATTCCTGATCTATTCTTCTCTAGAGGTGTAACCTCCAACAGGTTGACAGATAGCTAAGGTATTCCCAAGAGGTGTTATCCCCAATAGATTACGAGATAGCTGAGCAATAAAGTCTATTAATCTTTTATGCCTTAGTCTCATTGCCCGACCCCACATTCCAACCAAAACTACAAGATAAAAACTGTGGATTGAATTGACTCTGGGCAATGCTAAAAAGGTCATTAACTGCCAAGAACCAATCCCAGAGCTACAACTCTGTCTGCAAATGTGATTTAAGTATGGGACAGAAACTACCTGTTTAATTCAATAACCAGGGCCAGATGCCCTAAACAAGCGGAGACCGAGAAAGGGTTGAGCTCCAGGGTTGGGTTCACCGACTCTCCTGTAACAGTTCTAGGAACAGAAACCTGGAGGGTCTGCTTACAATGAGTAAAGTTTCCTTGAGCTACCTTGAGGTAAGGAGCCCCCTGACTGCTGTATGGGGATGTTGCAGGGGTCCCTCCCTTAAAGAAAGGCTGCCAGGAAGAGGAAGGGCTCAAGAGACTGTGAAGGGGGATCTGACCCATTGTACACTAAGAAAGCACCTGCAGCTCCAGGTGGTATGGTGAGGCTTTGTGACCATGGTTATTCCTGAAATGAGTGAAGGAGTAAAACTACTCCGCTATGACCTGATCAGTCTATGGACAGTGGCAGAAGATGACCGGAGATGAGGCAAGTGACTACAAAATATATATTACCAGAATAAGCACCAGTGATAGTTTTGTGCTCGAAACTTTCCAACTGTGATTGGTGGTTTCTTCATTAAAAAGAGTACCCGTTACTGCTTGATACTGGTGCAAATTGTAACCAAGTTCAGCAGATTCACCTTAACTGAAAACAAAACTGCGACCTAAGGTGGGCTCTTTATTTATTTAGGTGATGGGTTTGAGCTTGGGCCAGAGAAGACTCGGCAATGGAGATCTCTCTTCTCTAAACCAATGCAGGTGTGTATGATTCCAACTGGCTTTGGCCTGTGCTGTCCCTTCCCTCTCAAATCTAAGTCACTCACCTTTTCACCACCTCACTATTTGGCATCAATGTGGAAGAAGTAAAATAATACTACTCTTGTGAATAGTTGGATGTTTTTCCCCATGATGTTTTCTTGTTCCATGTAAGGCGTACCAACCAGTAGCACAGATGTCCCATGTTAATTGTGTTTGGTCTTAATGCCAACCACTTTTCATGTGTAGTATTTAGTAGTGGCCTGTGACCAAAAACTTTTTTCTTCTTAACTAATAGCATTGGAGAGTCATTGATTTATTAACTGTTTTATATCTCATTTAGTTTTCAGATTCTACATTCCACCACCTCTGAGTTTGCCTTGGATAGAGCATACCTGAGGGCCTGGTGCTAAAGGGTCATACTTGATGCTCAAGTTTGTGTTTCAATAGAAAGGTAAAAATCCCGGACATCAGCGGTAAAAGGCTCTCATTGTTGTCATCTGAGCTCAGTACTCCTGACTTCCCTGGGACTCCACAAACTCTCTCCAACCCAGAACCAGAGTGACGCCAAGGGCTTGCTGTCTTGCCTCCTGTTAGAAGTCTCTGGGACATCAAAGACTTCCAATCTATCGATCAACAGCACCTGGACTCTGCCATCCCAGAGTCTTGCCCTGCCAAGTGGTGCCAATCCAGTCCTAGGCCCTTGAAAGTGGGTATAAAGTGTGCAAACTACCCAAATCCATGCATGGTGGTCATTGTGCTGCTCGGAACTGGGGCATCTCTCTCGACGTTGAGGCATCACTGCTGCAAGGACCAGAGACATTGCATCACCGACTGCACTGCACATCGCCTCCAGCTCCCAATGCATCCTCCACTTGTGCGGCATGACGACAACACATCACCTACATCTTGTGGTCCAACAACGGTGCATCTCCGACTTGCACAGCTCAGAACTGATGCATTACCTACATCCGAAAGGTTTGACATAGACGCATCGACTTCTCTGCTCCATGCATCGGGTCCTTGTTGACGATGCAGCAAGGTACTTTGCAACAGGACAAGGTTGGTCTGTGTTTGTGACTGCGCTCCATTGTGGTCAGCCTGAACAATTGGATTTGGCACGGTCTAGTGCAATTAGACAGTCCTGGTTGGTGCTTTATGCCTTTAAGAACTACATTACAGTTTAATCTGTAAAATTGTATAACTTCGATAGCACTCATTGGATTTTTATAGTTTTGGTCTTGTTTTGTTCATAGAAATACACTCTATTTTTCTAACTTGGTGTGGAGTCTTTTGTGGTGTTGTCACTGTGTTACTGTTTGAAGTGTTGAACAAATACTTTACAAATTGTTTCTTATGTTAAGCCTGACAGCTCTGTGTCAGGCTACTAGAGGATGATAGCAGGTTAGTTTAAGGCGTTTATCTGACTTACCCTGACTAGGATAGTGGTTCCCGCTTGAACAGGCTGCAAACCTCTGCCAACCAGAAACTCAATTTCTAACAAGATAGAATATATTCACCCCTTGCTTATGCTAGAATGTTGACCTGTAGTTGTCAGTGTTCTTTCTGAACTCACTGTGGTAGAATGGGATTCCGTGTTTGAATTTGCACTTAACATGAATACTCTAGATGATACTAATAAGCTTGGAAGTGGTACATTTGATACCAGTATGGCCTATCCATGGGGTGTGTTGGAGGCCTTATAAACATATCCACATATGCTGGGCATAGCAGAGTGTCAATGCCATTGAAAGATATGAAAGTAACTAGAATTAGCTAACTGGACCTAAGGAAAAGCTGGAATACATGCCATTCACCATAAGAAGAGCAACTGAATAATATGGTACACAATACAGCAAAATGGTTTCAGGCAGGATAGATAGTTTGAAAAGAAGATCGAATATACAGTATGAGAATTAGATTAGAAGCAATGTCGAAAAACGAGGCTGCCCACAACCTGGGACCCTACAAAATTAAACAGCACATGGAAGAATCTGGATGGCATGTCCTTTCTAGAAACGTAGAAATATAGAGAATATACCAGATGACCAATGGCAAATTGATTAATCTGTGTAGTTATGTACTCAGAGAACTAAGCTTGGCAATAGGGAGGGAGAAACTAAAAGTATTGGTAGTGGCATGTGATCATGAAATCTGCATGTCAAGAAAGAGTAGGAAAACATTCAGCAAATAGACATGAGCTCTTTAATAAACTACTCATGGCAGCAACTCAACACATTTAATACCCTTCTTCCTATTATATTTACACTTTATTTACTGCACAACCTCTTCTTGTCCCATCTGCTTCATTCAGGTATAGATGTATGGACTGTATTGCATAACACGCTTTATTAATGATTAAAAAGTATAAAGCGCAGGCATTTATTCTAGGCTCAGTTAAGGGTAAAACAATCTACTTATCTGAGATTTTCTTTCCAAATGATACTTAAACAATTCTGCCAGTGAGCATTCAAGTAAATTCTAAGGAAATATCTTATTTCAGTTCATTATGAGACGCTTCATCTTACTATAGCCCAATGTATAGGTATGTATGTTCGGGTTACATCAATCCAGGATTAATAAAATATATGTTTTTGTGACCGGTGTCACTAGGACAAGGTCAGCTAAACAAGCAGTGGGGAGTACTTCCTGTGTAGTACGTACCATAGATTTCAGTCACTTGCGTTAGTGAAGGATAGTTCCATAGAGTTAGATGATGTTTTGGTAGCCCATGTCCAGTCACCAGCTCTTTTGTTTCAGCCAACCATAAAAGAGAGCATATCTACAAAAAAACACATGTTATTGCTGTTAACATCTATAATTTAAATATTAAAACACAGTTTCTATTAAGAGTCAATAGGTTACAATTAGTGTATTACAATGTGATTCATTTTTTAATACATTGGTCAAGAATTAGTAAATGCTATAGATGGAGAACATTATTAGCACATTTGCCTAAACCCTGAATGTTAAGCTTCAGATTCATTTTGTAAGGACAGGGATTTTATCTACGTTGAGAGTAGCTAAGTAGCAGGCTGATGTTGTTTTGGTTTCCTTATCCCATGTCTCCCTATTCATTTTTGATAAGCATCATGAAAACAAATGTGTAAATTCATTTACATAGTACTGGAGTAAGCAAAGATTCATGCAAATGCCAGGAAATAATACAATGCACAAAATATAACATAATACAATGCACAGGAAACAAAAGCAAGTAAAATAAAATACATCAACAGTTAACATAATAATTCAAAGAATTAAGGCCACAGCAATTTTGGTAAAAATCAGCAATACAATAGTCACAAGTGAAGATGGAAAGTAAGTCCTTGTCAAGATAGTGGTTCCTTAAAAGGTATGTTTGAAGGGTTAACCTCAGTGGAACTTAGGATGCTTGAATCAAACAAATTCTCTACACCGCAATGCTTTGGAACCAGCAAAAACTGTTGAATGCGTGAGTTTGGTCATTACTTCTGGAAGAGTGTCATGACAATGGCATGTGAGGGAGAGTACATTACCCTATCGTCTCTCCCTCGTTTTCCTTCATTACATATGAGAGACTTCTGCCTCATTACACCCATAACATACTATTTCCTATACTAAAAATACCCTCTCGCCTCCATGCCTCCTGTTTTTAGGTCTCGCCTAGGCAGCGCTTGCGCTGTCTCTTCGAGACATGCTGTATCTTCGAGACATGTTGTATCTAGGATATGGGCTTGAAAAAACGTCCATCTTTTTCATTGGTTCCTTTTGCTGTCCTTTAGAAATGCTGGCTTTTCATTGGTGAATACACTTGGTAGTCCCTCCTTTTGGAATTTTGTAGCCTCCAATGAGGACTTCCCCTCTTCCATGTGTTTTTACTGTTCAGGTTATTTATACTTAGAGAGAACTCTTTTTCTAGTTGGCCTGCCTCTTTGCTCGTTAACTGTTCTGTTTACTTGTGCAAGTAAACTTCGGTCACTTCCTTTCCTTGCCGTCCTTTAATTTCCCTGTGCCTCCCTCTACCCCCTCCCACAACAAAGTTCACAGGCCCCCACCACCCCTCTGAGGCCACTGCTGTTTTGCTCGTTTTGTTTGCTTTTTTTGTTTGGTTAATTTATGCATAATTTGTAGTGCTTAATCTCCCTTTGCCATCTACCCCCACCACTTGCACAACTCTGCTTCCCCGCCCCAAAATCGCTGCATTTAATTCTTATGTTATTTTACTTTAGTCGCTTTCATTTATATAGCACACCTATCCATGTGCTCGGGGAAATTAAACAATGAGCCCATTATCACAGGATGTTGAGCCGACAGCAGACTCGAACACAAATCTCCAGCTCCCCAGTCGGCAGCTCTCACCGCAGCGTCATATCCTTTCCCTAGCCATGTTGCAAGATGCAGTACAATATGTGGCTAAAAAAGGTCCCAAGGGACACCTAGTGACAGCCTGTGTTGCTGCTCTCTCACAACACTACGGGGCAGATTTATGTTGCACTTGCGCCACTTTTGCGCCGCCGTTGCGTCACTTTTGTGACGCACCAGCGGCGCAAATCCTGCGCCATGGTGCGGGGTATTTACAACGTGACGCATCTGGGAGATGCGTCACGTTGTAAAGCCCTGCGCCACATGTAGGCGTTCCAGGGCAGGTGGGGGCGTTCCGGCGCAGTGGCTGAGTGAAATCTACAAGATTTCACTCAGTCAATTTTAGGCCCATGCTGCGTCAAAACCCTGCGCCTGCTTGAAGCAGGCATAAGGATTGACGCAGCATTGTACAGATAGAGCCCCCCAGAACATTGCTGGAGCTGCGTCGCGCTTGCGACGCAACTCCAGCAATGCGCCACTTTTACGGCACAGATGCGTCACGCATCTGTGCCGTTTTTGCCCCATGGTGCGCCGCATTATAAATGCGGCGCATCCATGGTGGCGCAGCTGTGGCGCATAATAATTGGCACATCCCTGCTGATATGCAGGGATGCGCCAGTTAACATAAATCTGCCCCTACTTGTTTTTCTTCTGGCAGCGCAACCCTAGATTACTGGCAATTCTTTTATGAGGGATATTTACATCTAACACATGCAGTTATGTTTATGAACAAAATTAGCATAATCATTATGGCTAATGAAGCATGGGCTCTGCCGGACCTTTAAATATTTTATTTTTCATTCTTACCATTTAGAAACTTCCTGTTACTGTTGAACTCTTTTATTATTGAAAATACAGATTTCAACTAACAACAAAAATACAAATAATTAAAAATGGCAATAGCGCTATGAAATATGATCACTACATTGCAAATAAATAAACAAAAGTAAAAAACATTGTTATTTTCAATGCCAACAGCTCTAACTTTCACAATTGCGAGACCAAATGCATTGCAAATGCTTGTTTCTTGGTCTCATCAGTTGCACGCAATGTCCGCGCCTTGCTAACAGATTCCAGAAGATTGTTGGATTCGATTTTTGGACCTTATTTGAGAGAAAGAAATGAGTTTCAAGGTTACCTTGCCAGGGGGCTGAGAGGGGAGTCACGGAGGGCCATAAACAGGATCTTGGCCACCTGCGAGGCAGTGGCAGTCAAGGATAGGCCAATTTGTTACTTACCTTTTACTATTTATTAGAGAGATTCACCTCAGGATTTTAGATGACAGTATGTCGGGGGAACGGCAAGCGAATAGTAATCATGTAATTTATTCCTCATCTTCTAAAGATGATTGTCCTTTTCCAGCAAAGCAGCCTGGGAGGAGAGAGCAGGCTCTTGATACCAGTAATAATAATCCACCTCTCGAGTCACAGACTGAAGGGCAGGACATGAATAAGGAGGCAGGGTTAAGGGTTTTGGCTTCAGCCAAGAGGAACAAAGTTTCCGGCCATTCTAAAAAGAGGGAAGAATGATATTCCTCCTCATCTGATTCACAGAAGCCCTCAACATTTTCAGGGAAATACCTCAGACGCAAGGAGATGTGGGATTCCCTTTCTCATGTGCAGCAGAATCTGGGATTCCCCATTTCTGAGCAGGAAACAAAGGAGATTCACCTTTTCCACAGTATGTTCCTTAGATATGGAGATGCCTTTTATTGGACCTACTAAAGACATGGTAATGGGAGAATGGAAGAGGTGGGTAAGATTAATGTACCTAGTTTTCTACAAAAGCTGTATTTACTGAAAGGGGGTGATGTGTTAGCCATTCAGATAAGGTGGATGCAATTCTGGCCCCTCTATAGGAAAGACAACCATTAATCCGGAGGACTGTTTTCCTTCTGATCCGCTAGATAAAAATGTGGATGCTGGATTGAAGAATGCCTTCGCTGCAAAGAATCTATGTTTAAAAGCCAGCATTTATGCAGCATACACGGCACACTTTGATGGGTTGGCTGTGGCTATTGAGGAAGGCCTGAAGTATTCAGATTTAGTTGCTGGTATGGATGTGCAGGCACGGCAGTTGGCGAATATTTCCTCTGATATAGTCAAGGCCATGGAAATGTCAACCGTAGCAATGGTGATTGCCAGGTGCAACCTTTGGATATCGGAATGTGAGAACAGATGCTGCTGAAAAGTCTGCATTACTTCTTTAGAGTTAATAGTTTTTGGGGAGATAGTTACATTCCATGATGTTCAAGGCATTTAAAGGCCATAAACATACCCTGCCATATAAAGGGAAGACAGAGACACATAGATTTTGGAATAAAAAGGATGTCATCCCCCGACAAGACTTTAAACCATATGGGGTGAGGAGGCAGAAATATCAGCCTAGGGCCCAAGAGAGTGGTCTGTTGCAAGGAGTAGAGGCATTGCTCAGGAAGCAGGCAATTGTGGAGGTCCCCAAAGAAGAGATGGGAAGTTGTGCCGATTCAATCCTGTTTTTGGTGCAAAATCCGTCACAAGATTTCAGACTTGTGCTGAACCTAAAGTAGGTCAACTCTTGGCTCAGGACTTGGCATTTTTGATAAAGGACACTGAAAACTATTCTTCCTCTCATAAATCCAGGATATTGGTTAACCTCAATGGATTTGGAGGCTGCTTATCTTCATATTCTGTACAAAGGTCTTCCCATCAATTTCTGCAATTTGCTCTAGGGGAAAATCTTAACCATTGCCAAGTTCTAACCTTTGGATGTTGTGCACGAACAAAAAAGTTCTGAGAATCCTCTTCTTGGCTGTTAGGAACACTGTTCTTCTGGCTCTGGTGATGTCACAACTGGATTATGCTAATGCCATTTATGCAGGTCTCCAACAATATCTACTGCAGAAACTACAAATTGTTCAGAACGCTGCTGCTCACCTGGCCTTACATCTACCCAAGCAAGCCTCTATCACTTCTCATCTGAAGAACTTGCATTGGCTTCCTGCCAGAAACAGTCTCTTATTTAAGACCTTGACCCTTATGCGTAGGACGCTGCACCTTTCTGGCCCAGATTATCTGTCTTCTAGAATCCAATTCTACGCTCCCTCTAGATCTTTGCACTCTTCACATGGCCATCTGGCAAAAGTTCTGAGGGTAAAAGAGCTAGATCCGGAGGTAGATCCTTGGCCCTCAAGCTTGGAACAAATTGCCTGCGGAACTCCACCAAGTGCACAATGAACAATCATTTAGAAAGCAATTCAAGACTGTACTTTTCACTGGCTTAAGAGTTCTTTACTATTTGTTCTGACTCTTATTTCCCTTGCAGCGCCTGGACACTAGTCAGAGTAGCCGTGCAATTTAGAAATCCCTCCATTCATTAATTTATTCATTTGGTCTCAAATCCTCTCCCAGGGTCTTCACCAAGGTTCTTATTCCTCTGGTGACTCTTCTGCATTCGGAAGGGATATTCATCCCTCAATACCTCAAAGATTGGTTTATTCAATCAGCATCAAAGGATTCTCTGGCATTACACACGGACAGAGTGCTGGAGGTTATGCAGACTCATGAGTTTCTAATAAATTGGCATAAGTTCAACATAGATCCAAATCAGGATTAGACTTTAATAGGGCCTCAATTTTGACTGTTCAGGGGTTGTCTTGCTTGCCTCCTCACTGGATTGTGAAAATTCAGAAGCACATTCCAGAATTGTGCAGCCAGAGATACCCAAAAGGTGGCTCAGAGTCCAGGGAGATCTAGCTGATACAGAAGGCAAGATTTCATCTGTATAAATTGATTATGTGGATTATGGATCATTGGGTCAGAGCTTCTCAAGATATAAAGCACAAGATTCCAATGTTCGAAGGGATTAGGGCCAAGCTGGCTTGGTGGTTTATCAATGGCAATTTGGGTAAGGGGGTTCAGCTTTGTCCTCTAGATCCACTCGTTATCACAACACAAGCTAGTTTATCTGGTTGGGGGCCTGAAGAGAGACGATGCAAGTTCAAGGATTCTGGTCTCACGCAGAGGCACTAAGATCCTTGAATTAGAGAGAATGTGAGGCGGGCCCTGTTGGATTTTGAAATACAGGTGATGGGGCGGGTGGTACTGATTCAGACCGACAATATTACCACCAAAGCTTACATAAACAAGCAGGAGGGAACCAGGTCCAAAACTCTGAACAGGATTGCGAAGGCTATTTTCTCAGGGCTCAAATTGCTCTCTTATCTCTAAAGGCAATCTATATTCAGGGAGTGGCCAGTGTGGTGGCAAATACTCTCAGCAGGAACATTCCATCATCCCTCGACTTCCTCCTAGCCCCAGCAGTGTTCTCTCAAGTGGTTTATCAATGGGGTATGCCGGTGGTAGATCTCTTTGCATCAGAGACTAGTGCCAAAGTTCGGAGATTCTGTTCATGGGTAAGAGAGGAGACGGAATGGGCAGTGGATGCGCTATCTTGCATATGTCCGAAAGGTCTGCTTTATGCGTTTCCCCCATTTCCCATGATCATACGGTTTTTGGTGAAAGTGAGGCTTGAACAGGCTGATGTGGTTCTGATTGCTCCCAGGTGACTGCAGGCCAATTGGTTTCCTCTGCTGATGCACATGATGTTGAACCCGAGGTGGTTGGTTCCTTTAAATCCATATTCTCTCGACTTCCCAACTATCTGAATGGAGTCATTGAAGAAGCTCCACCTGGCGGATTGGAGGTTGAGAGGAGGGATTTGAGGTGACAGGGTCTCCCGGATAACTTGGTACTTAGCTTACAAGCCTCCAGAACGTCATCCACTCAGAATTCATATAACAGACACTGAAGTTGTTTTCTCATTGGTGTGAGGACAGGGCTGTTGACCCTCAATCTGTGAGATTGGTGGTGTATATTGAATTTTTGCAGCAGGGGGCACTGTTGGGATAGTCCCTTGCCACTCTCAGTGCAATAGTCAGCAATTCGGGCATTCAAGGCACCATGGAAGAATTTGGACAACAATGATGGTTTGAGTTCTAGGCTATTGAAGGGTTTGGCCAATAGTTGTGCTAGGACAGTTCATTTCGTTCCCACTTGGGATTTGATGATGGTTTTGAAGGCTTTGACCAAGCCTTTAGAAGTGAGTGAGTTGCATTATCCAACCCATAAGACATTCTTTCTTGTGGCTGTCACTTTCGTCAGGAGGCTGGGTGAATGGGGGGCCTTGTCATGTAGGTTTCCTTTTTGTAATGTGTTTCAAGATAGGGTGGAATTGGTTCCTTCCTTTGTGCCAAAGGTTGATTCTGCTTTCCATAGGGGGCAGGAAGTGATCTTATCAGCCTTTTATCTATCTCCTTCTCCTCGAGAAGAAGCTAGGTTACATTTGTTGGATGTAACATAGGCCTTACTGATGTATCATGAGAGGCAGCAGGCTTTTAGGAAAGCTGAATCCTTGTTTGTAAATCGTGGGCCAGGTAGAAAGGGTGAAAAGTCGGCCAGAGCCACTGTGACTAGGTGGATTGAAACCTTGATTGGTAAGTCTTATAAGATAGAGGGTAAGACACACCCTTTGCAGGTCCAGGGCAGATCAAATTGTAGCATGGCTTCTCTGACTGCAGAATTGCAGGGTTCATACCTTCAAGAGATTTGTAGGGCAGCTTCATGGTTGGATTCCTCTACCTTGGTAAAGCACTATAGGTTGTGGGAAAAGGACAGCAATGATGATGTTTTCAGTTATACGAATCTGTCCACTATAAAGAAATAGAGGTTCAAATATCCAGTTTCAAATAAATTGTGTGATTTGGCATATTTGTCTATGTCAATTGTGTCTCATTTTTGAGCTTGTTACATCTCATATGTAATGAAGGAAAGTGAGGGAGGGACGATAGGGTGATGTTTATATTACTGACCGGTAATGGCATTACACTGAGTCCTACTCCCCCTCTTTCGTTCATAGTCCCTTCCTCCCTCCCAGTATGCACAGCTGACATTTCAGTTGGTTAAGATGCCTGATTACTGAAAGGAGGCATGAAGGGGGGGGGGGGATTTTTACTTTAGGAAATAGCATTGGGTTGGTCTTATGAGGCAGCAGTGCCTCATTTGTAATGAAGGAAAGTGAGGGAGTAAAACTCAGCATAATGCCATTACCGGTAAGTAATGTAAGCATTCTATCCTACCTTCGCTGGAGTTACATTTGCCTGTATATGTGTTTTAACTAAGGCTATGAAAATGAACCAAACACCTCAGGCCAGGTTTATCAAAGGATTCTGTTGCCTTCACACAAGGTAACACAAGGGTAACGCAATCCTTAAGCGAAATTTACCAAGACACGCAAAAGCACCTTGCATTGCCCTGCATGGCTTGGTAAATCTTGAATAACGCAAAGCAGCGCAAGTCACTGCCTTGTGTTACTTAGAACAGGGAAGGCTTACATAGGTGGAGAGTTGGGTGTTCCCAAGCATCCACCCTTGGACATTGGCACATACCCAGAAGCCAGAAGTAAAGCCACATTAAGTGGCTTAAAGCTGCCTTGATAATAGGGCCCCTTTCACGCTAAACTTAGCGTGAAAGGGGGTTTGGAGTGGATGTTGCGGTGGGCGTTCCACCACAACACCCATTGAAGTCGACCCTGCCCCCTATTATCAAGTTTGGCAATAATAGGTGGCAGCGCCGAACTTAAGACCAGAAAAATCCTGGTCTCAAGGCGGCGAAACGAGGAGAAATGCTTTATTTCTCCTCGTTTTTACTTTTTCCATGTGTGCTGCCTTGTGCAGCACACATGGAAAAGCAAAATGCCATGGTTTGTTTATGTACAGGAAGGAGTCCCTTCCTGTACATGAACAAACCGTTTTTCAAAATTCCATTTTGTAACTTCCATGTGTGCTGCACGAAGCAGCACACATGAAAGTTACAAAATGGCATTTTAGGTTAGTTTATGTGCAGGAAGGAACTCCTTCCTACACATAAACAAACCTCCCTGCTCGCAGACCCCCTTGCACTCTGGTGCAAGGGTGCCTGTGCTGGCGCTAAGTTATGTAACTTAGCGCCATCGCAGGGGGAAACGCCAGGCGTTTCTGAAGTGGCGAAGAGAGGCGTTAATCCAAGCGGCTAACACCTCTCTCCGCCACTTCCTTGGTAATATGCCCCCATGAATTTTTGCTGTAGATGTTGCTTAGTATTGAGGTTCACTACTTTATGTTGCGGACTATGACCTGATACTGCCAGGGTATGCAACTGGCAGTGTCCTTGGGCGGGGGGAGGGTGGGGTTGTGCCAGTGTCTGTCTATGTTGGAGTAGCAAAGCAACTTGCATCCTCAATTGTTCCTAGAGTTTTTTGGGGTCGATTTAGGAATTAAAATAAGATTTTGGCCCTGTAGAGGCGCACAGTTGTGACACATTCCCAGGTTTACAGTGCTTGTAAATCTGGGAATACGTCAAAACCCTTGGGTGTTACGTAGGAACACAAACTATAAAGCCCATGAAACGCCTCCCTGACTCAGAATAAGACAAAGAAGTGACTTGGGCTGTGTTGCATTACACCATATCTATGAGGCCATGATGAGCCATGCAAAGTGGCTCTATACTCTGGGGCAGATTTACAAGCCCCTTGTGCCACTTTTGCGTCACTTTTCGCATGTTAAAAATGACTCATTTGGTGCAAGGGCCTTGTAAATAAGCCCCTTTGTGTGTTCCAGAGCATCATCAAGAGTGATGCACCGGCAGCGTAAGGAACTTGTAAGTAAGCCCCCAACTATTCACAACCAATGTTACTTTTTTATTCCCTTTGGCGTTCTCTCCCTAATTTTTTATCATTATTTCTATCCCATTCTCTCTCTTTTTTCCTACTTACACCCTCTGATTCTCTCCCACTAATCTCCCTCAATCACAATATTCCTCTCTAGTTTCCTTCCTCTTACTGCTCCCTCTCACCCTCACTGACTCACAATCTCTCATAATCTTTGTACTTTCACAGATGTATTCTCAGTTACTTGCACCCATCCTTTATCAATACATCCTTTTTCACTCTGCAAACCCTTTATTTCCTCTATTTACTCTATGTTTTCATAACTCTCTCTCATTATTCCCCTGGCAGTAGATTTTGCTACCTATTTGTTCTCTTTTTGAATTATGTCTGCATGTTTCCTCTATATTGTTCTTCTTACTTGATAATTCACTCTGGTCACACATAGGTATATATTTCATGAATCTAGTGGTTCATTGTGTGTGATGTCTTATAGCATAGTTCTTTTATTAGGTAACGAAATTGCTGATATGTTATTTATGGGATATTAATATAGTTACATCTTCTGTATGTGTCATAGAGACTGGAATCATTTAACTTTTCTCATGTGAGCCTTTGGAAATATGCTAAACATTTTAATACTTATATTATTAATACATATCCAAATTATAAAGATATGTCGCTTTTAAAGGCTTTTTGTTTTACATATTTATGGATTTTGAGTGTTTAGGGTGCATAGGACTAGCTGCAGGATAACATATATATGATTTAATGGTCTCATTGACTTACCTGAGATCTTGTCTCAGTGGAGTGAATGACTGTCCCGCTGCTCACGTCCCAGACACGTACAAGTCCATCCCTCATTCCTCCACCAACGGCAAGCGTGTCAGAGAGCCAGGGACACCAGTTCATTGCCTGAACGTTCGTGGTCAAATATTTCATTGTATTTGAGAAAAAGGGGTATACAATGGAACGTTACTGCGATGCAAAGTGCATGAAGTGGTATATAGTGCAGATGACAACTTAATAAATACCATATAAGAGTAGTCACAGTTAGGTGTCAAACAAGAAATCTAGGTTAAACAATGAGAAAAATGTGAATCGTATTTATCGTATGTTTGCTAGACGGTAACTTGCTGCAGAGTGCACATTTCTCTGGAACATTCAGATGATTATACAGAATATATCGTGAATGCCAAAAGAGCATCGTGACATTAGCAGTTTGAAGACAATTGTGAGGAACAACATTGTAATGTGCGACAAAGTATGTATCGGCTGCTAGTTAAGACATACCGGAAAGGAACAAGAAAGAAAGGTGGAAAGAGGAAGGGGGAGGATGAGAGAGGCAGGAAGGAGAGGAAGTGGTGTGATGGGATGTCGGCTTCATCTGTGTAATACTAGATCCTAGGGAAGAGACCCAAAAGGGTGCTGAGCCGGTAGCTGGGCCCTGAGAACTCAGGGGCATATTTACGAAGAAGTGGAGGAGCGCAGCGTTAGTCTCCTTGGCACCATATTTGCACCATATTTACCACTATGGGTGACTTAACGCGGGCAGCGAGTGTTGCTGTGGGCGTTCCCCTGCAACACCCATTGCTTTTTGGCGCTCCCACAGATTTACAAGGAGGTGTAAATCTGAGGCAGCGTCAAAGCTAATACCATGCAAAAGCAGGCGTTAGATTGAAGCAAGGAGGAGAAATATCTTTATTTCTCCGTGTTTTTGCTTTTTTTTATTTGTCCTGCATTCTGTAGCACACATAGCAAAACACCATTAATGATTCTTTATCTGCAGGATGGTGTGCCTTCCTGCACATAAACGATCATTAAATAATGACGATTTGCTACTTCGATGTGTGCTGCAGGATGCCACTATGGTGCTAGGGTGTCTGTGCTCGCACTAGGCAGCTATGTTTAGTGCCAGAGCAAGAATAAACAGGGGTGTGTCGTATTGTTGTAAATAGGGCGCATCCCTGTGTTTTTGAAATGATGCAGCACGGCGCTGCAAAATGTGTCACAGCGCCGCACTGGCCCCTTTCCTTGTAGATATGCCCCCTAGCGGTTCACTAGGTCTAAATGGGAAGCTGAACCCTAAGATTGTGGGGGAGTAGCTCTCTTGATTTACAGCAGTGCTTCCGCTCCACCTAAGCGTAAATCACCGCCCGAGCAACAGGCACGAACAGTGCTAACTGGTGAAACAAATCACTTGTGTAGGAGGAACCTCTTTGAGCCTCCAGGAAGCAGCCAGTCTCGGTCATTGAAGGTGGGCCCTCGTATTAATAGTACCCCACCTCATTCTAGCTGAGAAGCATTGGGAGTTCAAATATACACAGAAGATTAAGATTGATGGGTGGTGAATTTGAAACACCTTGAGCTACATAATCGCAGTGCATGCAGAAAACAACCCCTTGCTCTTGCCGGCATCAACTTTATCAGAGAGCAACACGAAATTTAAATCTGATATCATCCTGAATATCAGCTAGGGCCAGGGAAGGAATAGTGTTTGTGCCTTTGACTGTCTACAGAAAATAACTATGTACATGAGACATTGTAATGAAGTTGTCAAATAAAGCAACTACCTTAGATCCACTCTGGAAATGGAGGGTGTCAATGCTGTCCATCACATTAGGTGCAGCACCTAATGCTTGCAGGTCAATCTTGCAAGGCAATCCTAGCGTGGGACGCTCCTTATGGAGTAACCATTGCGCTTTAAAATTTAAAACATATAACCTAACAAAGGGGACCAGTGGGCCTCCCCAAGATCCACTTTGGGATGGGAACTATGACATAGTGGCCCATTCCTCGGTTGGTAACCACAAAACACCCTGTACTGATTGTTGATTTTTCTGCCTGATGGACTAGTGATATATACAAAACAATGGTTAACCTGGGACTCATTATATTAAATTATTGTTTAGCAGAGAGAGAGAAAAATATTCATTGCTTACACTTACTCTAAAAGACATGATTACAGTCTAGCCTCATAAATAATTTTAATATGCATAAGCAATGTATAAGAACTGACAGTAGTTGTTCGAGTGGCATATAGATTTCCCAACAATCATGCTGGCATATCTTGTTAACATACATTATCTGAGAAACAGAACATGAGATGAAATCCGACAGACACCTCACCATACCCGACTGTAAGCACCTGTTCCCAAATATTTACTAACAACTACATTTATTAGTGGCTGTGTAACACCCCAAGCACGCCCCCTGAAGCCAGTGGCGGCTCCTCCGCCAAGGCGGAGTAGCGTCGCCCCACTGCTTTTCGCAGTGAAAATAAAATGAAAAAATAAAATGATAACTCGCGTTATTATAATTTAATTTGTTCCTGCTGCAGCGTCTCGGCGGGCGGGCGGGCAGGTCTGCTCTGCTCTCAGAGCAGGGAGAAGAGTGGTGGCGCTATGTAAGTGCGCATGAATGTTTGACCGGACCTCCCGGGCCGCCCAAACATTCTTGCACACTTTTCATGTTCTCCATGCAGGCTGCATTACAGCCTGCGTGGAGAACATGGCCAGGCTCCCATTCCCTGGCTGAGCGCCAACCCACGCACTCAGACCAATCACAACGCTGCATTGCAGCAATGTGGTTGGCTATGGGGAGCCAGGGAAACCGGGTGCTCCCTGCTTCCTGTTTCAGGAAGAGGATGGAGGAGAGGCAGGCAGGTAAGTGATTATTTAACTTTTATTTTCAACCCACTGTTCCCCCTCCCTGTCCTCCTGCTGCTTCCCGGGAGCAGAGCCACTGCCTGAAACCACGCCCCTGACCATGTATCAATTTCTTCTCTGGACACACCACATTGCACGCTTCAGCATTCAGGAATAATAGCTGACGAGGCTGCAGATTGTAATAGTTGCACATGCAGGGAACCGGTTCAATATTCAAGCTTGCGATTGGCAAGGCTGACCAAGATGCTGGATATGGAGAGCAGTGCACATCCACTTTCTCTGGGTGGGATGTCTCGTTGCCCAGCTGCTCAGCCTGTTCTGCTTACCCACACAAAGGTGTACTCTTGTATGCAATTCCTCTCCACTTCTTGTTTGGTGACTGCTGCGGGGCAGTATTACTTCTGTAATGTGGCCCTTGAATGTGTATCCAGGTATTCCACTCAACAGAGCTAAGACAATGATAGCACACTCAACCAGGAGCTTTTCGATATTGCTCAACCTCAAAAAGCACTGACCGAAATTGACACATCAAAATTGAGCCTGACCATTTTGTTGTAAGAATGTTATCTTGCAGCACACTTTCAAAATAAAGTTTCACATCTAGTAATCAGGGGCAGCTCCTCCGTTAGAGCATCGCCCCACTAATTAAAATGCCCCCCATGCCCCAGAGATGAAAAATAAAATGGTAATAAAGTTAATTTATTACCATTTTATTTTTTACCTGTCCATCCCAAACAGAGCATCAGGACGGGTTGGGCCTTCTGAATGACAGCAGCAGGGAGGAAGATGGGTTGCCTGGGCACAGGGCACTTTAATTAACAGTGCGCATTTCCCGTTGGCTAGCTGTCTTGTGACGGTCAGCCTGACATGCGCACTTTGAAACCTCTAACCCAGCTGTCTTGAGACAGCTGGGTTAGACCAAGCCCATGCCTCCAGTGCCATGGAGAGCGGCGAGAGAGGCCACTCCCTCCAATCCTGGAGCTGCTCTCAGAATGAGAGCAGCAATAGGATTGGTTAGGGAAGTTGTTGGTGGTCCTGCGTGAAGAAGAAAACCGGAGCGAGGAGGACTTTCCTTCAGGTAAGTGAGCATTTATTTCTCTATTTTATTTAATGTGTCACCCACCCACCACCCATTTGCCCACCCTACCACTCTCTAGTGCTGCCAGCCGCGACTGCTAGTAATGTCATTGACATATTCATGAAGTTCAGCTACAGAAACTGACTTTAAGCTGAATATTGGTTTAAAGAAGTGCGCCGCTCTGTGTGCACAACATTTTTGTCATTTTAATGGGATTCATGCTATTGTTGTGTGCTGCGAATAAAATGAGCACTCATTTAAAATACTCGTAGGAAGAAAGATTTTAGCAAACTTGAATGAAATATGTATATCATTGACACTCTGGGTCTTCCTTAGCCATGTTCACCAACTTGGCTTGCATGGGAGGCTTCTACAATACAAACGTTTTCTGGGTGCAAATGTTATTGCAAGAGATTTCTTCCAGGATAAATGGGCTTATTACTTAGAGCCTTTTTTATATTGGAGGCTTTATCTTGCATTTATTTTTTATAAATCATATGTAATATAACATTCACCAGCCTGATAATTAGTAGGTGCCTCTTTCAGCTCTCCCTATGTGAAAGGAGGGCTTTCAACTAGTGGACCTGCATGGTGGCTTTTCAATCCAGTGCCAGGGGTATTTTATATTTCTAATTGCTGATGACTTGGTGTTAATATGCGACAATTGTAATTTTCAGAAATTCCTAAGGAACTGTTATATTATATTATTATAATTATTTTTATAGTTATTTAATGTTAACGCCCCTCTCTTTACCTTTCATATATTTGTGTTTTCGTTGTTTCTATTAGTATGCGAATTGTTTTATTTTTACCTTATCTCCCCACTTTATGTTATACCTTTCTGTTAACTAAACCCATATCCCAATGCCTTTATACTTGCCTGTCAATTTCCCCAAAGTTACTGTATATCAGGAATGATTGCTCTGTTGCGAGCATGTGATTCTAGCACTCTGCACTTTCGGGAATTGACTGTGGGGGGGATTTTAATGTGTTTTAAAAGTGTTCTACATTTCTAAAACCAGAGATTGACATGAATTTTACTGGCGCACTGTACCCTTAAAGCTTCGCTTTCAATCCCCTGTTCCTCCTCGGAATGCCGGTGTGTGGAGGGAGGCGGCTAGAGGAGGCGGGACATAGTTAGAAGCTGAAGGGAAGAGGCGGCTATATTAACCTGATGCAAACGCGAACGCGCGCCTAAGGCAAGCCTGTCTGCACCCGTCCGTGCCTGTTCCCCAACCAGCGCCAGCCATGCTGCCGGTGACGCAGCCGGAGCACAAATCTACTGGTCCAGATCCCAACGTATGAATTTAAGGGATGCAGCCTGTATGGCTCCGTCACTTTGTAAATTCAATGGGTCTCATTCAGCCCATTTTTATTGTGCTGGTTGCTCATTCTCTTTTAACCTAGGTCCCATCAGGGCATCCAGTTCTTGCCCCTCTCCCGCCTCACCTGCAGCTGAACGCACCTTCCCAGCTCCTAGCATCAAGGCATGTCTGCTTACTGTAGATCACTACCCCGCCATGCGGATCATGTCTGGCTTTCTCTCACCACTCATGCGTGGGACTTAATGTTTCTGACGGATACATGGGTGAAAGACTCCTCCATTCCAGACCGCAATTTGGCTATCCCCCCTGAATATCGGTTTGTTGGGAGGGGGGTGGAATTGCAGTGATTTTACGCTCAGGCTGGAAGATCTGCTCAAGGAAACTTTCTAATATTGACCCTTTGGAAGTCATGTACTTTAGCATTTCTGAAGACTCACATTCAATTCTAGCAGGGATTCTCTTATATCTACCTCCCGTTGCCCCCCTCAACCCCTTATGGATTTCTTTACTTTGTCTGCTGACCTATCACTCAAACACCCCCACTTCACTATTTTAGGTGACTTTAACCTTCTCGTGGATAATACTTCCTGTGTCAAAGCAGGTCTGCTCTTGGATACCATGAATGGCCTCAACCTGACCCAGCAGGTTAGCAGCCCCGCGCATATGGCTGGACATATGCTGGCTTTACTGTTCACCAACTATCCTAATTTGGAAACCTTCTCACCCCTTCCCCTTACTTGGTCAGATCATTTTCTTATCCCTTTCAGTCTGGCCACCGCCCCTCGCACTGTCATTCCAGTTAGGGCCAGGGCTTTTGGCAGGAAGTGGTGCAAAATTACCTGTGCTTCAATGGCCCCTGCTCTTTCCCATGGCCCGGGGCAGTCAGTAGGGGATTTAGACTCTGACGTCTCAAAGTTGAATGGCTGGCTTTCCTCAGCCATAAACGCCATTGCCCCTCTTCGACCGATAAATTCTTCCAGATCCAAACTCTCTGCCCCTTGATTCTTCTCTGCCCTGCGCACTGAGAAGAGCCACTGCAAAAACCTTGAGAGGGCCTGGAGGCTCTCTTATGATCCTGAGGCAAAAGCTATCTACACGGCTGCCATTAAGAATTTCCACAAATTAAAACAGTCCGTAATGAAAGAATTTTATATTGGAAAAATCCACTCCGCTAATAATTCCTCCAAAACTCTTTTTAACATAGTGAAAGAATTTTCTAAACCAGCCGTACTCTCCAGTTCGATCTCCCCCAGCCAAGTACTCTGTGATGGTTTATCCAATTTTTTTTCATGACAAAATACTAGACATTTTCTCGCAGCGTAATCGGTCCAGTGACTCCCCAGCTCCAGTCTTAAGGGCAACCAAAAAGGAGGTTTTCAGTTCCTTTAAGGCTGTCTCCGCGGATACTGTCTCTCAATTAATGTTGACATGTAAATCAGGCTCTCCCCTTGACCTCTGTCCGGCACAAGTGTTCAACACTCTTGCTCCTCTAATCTTGGCCCTGCTGAACCTGATCTGGAACACTTCTTTACAAACGGGCTATTACCCCGTCTCCTGGAAACAGGCCTTGCTTATCCCCATTGTCAAAAAACCTGAAGCCGATCCATCAGTATTTAGTAATTATAGACCCATTTCCCTCCTGCCTAAACCAGCTAAAATCCTGGAGAAAGTTGTGCAGCAACAACTCTCTAACTATGTTGCATCCTCCAAACTTCTCCATGACTTGCAATCTGGATTCAGAGCCGGCAACAGCACCGAATCTGCACTTCTGGAAGTTTCAGAGACCATTCGCGAATCCCTGGACGCAGGCAAGGCAGCAATGTTAGTGCTGCTCGACCTGTCCGCGGCATTCGATACGGTCTCTCACGATATATTGATCGAGAGACTATATGACATTGGAATTCAGGGAACCCCTCTGGTCTGGATCAGATCTTTTTTAAGTGATCGTACCCAATAGGTTTTCCTCCAACCTTTTGTTTCGGAGAGGAAACCGCTTAGTTGTGGGGTACCTCAGGACTCTGCCCTGAGCCCTCTGTTTTTCAATGTCTATGTCTCACCAATGGCGGCAGTGGCGGAATCTTGTGGGGTCAGAGTGATCTCTTATGCTGATGACACACAACTTGTGTTCTCATTACGAGATCACTCTGACGCCAGTTTTCTGAACTTCCGCCGCTGTCTCTGTGACATCTCAGCCTGGATGTCACGCAGCACCCTCAAGCTTAACTCAGATAAAACTGAGGTGTTGTTTTTTTAATCAAAAAATCCCCCCCTTCCCGACTTTGGTGGCCCCCTGTACTGAATCCCCCTCCTGCTCCGGTGGCTTCGGCCAGGAATCTGGGATTCATATTCGACAATGAGCTATCCTGTAAGGCTCAAATAAATAAGGTCACTTCGGCTTGTTTTGGTAAACTCCGCATGATCCGAAAAATTCTTCAGTTTCTTCCTGTGGATGCCCGACGTACCATCATCCACACCCTCATTACATCTCATCTGAATTACGCAAACAGCCTGTATGCCAGAGCCCCAGCCTATCAGATCAAACAGCTACAGATAGTGCAGAATGCGGTGGCAAGAATGATTTGTAACTTCCCATATCGTCACTCAATCTCACCGCACCTAAAATAATTACACTGGCTGCCCATGACTAGCCGCATTCGGTTCAAATCCTTGGTACTGGCATACAGAGCATCAGGGGCCGGCCTATCTCAGAGCCAGACTCAAGCTTGCTCAGGCGTCCCGCTCCCTCAGATCCAACCATCTTTTCCTCATACTTACTCCCCGTTTTTGCCGCTGAAGAATGGGGGGGAAGAGTATTTGCGGTCATCACGGCCCAAGCTTGGAACAACTTGCCACTATCTCTCCGTTTGACAGAATTGGAATGCATTTTTCGACGCAATTTAAAAACCTGGCTGTTTACCTTCCTTTAGTTGCTGAGTGACTCGTATGAATCCTTCGATTGCAGGCATTAGTACGGCTTAGAAGATGGTTTTAAGTAGTTATAAAGGAATCAATGAGTACAAAAGCAATAAGGTGGCAGATCCTATTTGCACCAAAACCTACAAGTTTAAATAATGTAGTTACACTGGGGGCGTGGCTTGCGCGCCGCTGCGAGATGGCGGATCGCGCTTGAGCTCCGTGAAGAGAGAGGGCCGACGGAGGCATTGCTGACGCTCAATATTGCCCCGCTCTGCGCAGAAGATGTTATCTTTCATGGGAAACTGCCGTGCACGCTACGAGGGAGGTCTCTGGTGGTGAAGAGCGGCCAGAGTTCATTTATCGGCCTTTTTAAGTGACGCTTCAGGCTTTCACGAGCGGCCGCCATTTTGTTTCTTCTGTGAGGGAGTTTTTCTCTCGCTTCTACAAGACGACGCTACTGGTCTATCCTGTCAGGAATGGTGGCATTCAGGAGCTGGTGACGTTTTTTCACTTTTCTTGAGCTTATTTTGTTCTTTTTTTCTATCGCCTATTGCTGAGAGACCCACTGTGTGAACTTTTTGAGGTTTCTGGTTTTTTTCTCGTCGTCAAACGCACTGCCACTTCCTTATGTGAGGCTTTTTTTGTTCTTGGCTTGATCCTGGTGGTTTTCGTAGTCGGTGCTTGACTTCTGGCGCCTGTAGCACATGCTTCTTTTCGTGAGGTGTTTTTCTGACTGGGATCGTCTGGGATATTTTCTGCCCGGCTCTTTCTGATGCAAGTGCATGATTCCTTCCTGCCCATTTTTCCTCTCACACATTGAGGGTTTTACAACCCCTGGCATTCCTTGTTCTCACTCTATCTGAGGAGGTGTATTTTGTTTCTGCTGAGGTGGCCTGCCCTATGGCTGAAAATATGGCCCCTTCACCGAATGCCAAAGACGTTAAGGAATCAAAAACATCTCTTAAGAGGTCCAAACAGGTATCCCCAACACCTGAGTCTGCTCCTAAAGACACTAATTCGACTTTTGAGTCCATTCTGACGCGCCTTAATGAGGTTTATGAGATTGCGCAGTCTACTAAGACTAATACAGATTTACTGCAAGTGGAGGTGTTAGCCATCAGGAATGATTTCAAGGCCCTTTCCCTTCGTGTCTCAGGTACAGAAGCACGGATTAGTGGCGCAGAGGATACCATGCAAAAGCACTCTAGATCTCTCACGCAGATAGAACGTTCTATGGCAGCATTGAGGAAAGACCTCACTGAACAAGAGGATCGTAATCGCAGATCCAATCTGCGTATTTTTGGTCTTCCTGAAGATGTTGAGAAAGATGCATCTTCCATGATTGAGTTTCTTTATCAATGGATTCCGTCAACACTACAAATTTCTTTCCACAAAGAGTTTGAACTGGAACGGGCACACCGTGTCCCCTCCTTTCGCCCCAAGTCTGCTACGCAACCAAGAGCGATAATCTTTAAGCCGCTGCGTCACCAACATACAGAGCAGATTTTGGCGCATATGCGGAAGGTTAGAGCTGTCTCTTGGAATGGCCATCGTATTTCAATTTCTCAAGACTTTGCCAGAGACACGGTGTTGAGGAGGAAAGGCTTTCTTAATCTCCGGAAGCGTTTGTCTGAAATGAATATCCCCTTCTCCTTTGCTGGTCCCTCAAAATTCCGCATTACTTTCAAGGGTCGTGTCAGAATTTTTGACGAACCTGCGGATTTGGCCTCGTTTCTGGATAATCAAATGGAGCTACAGATGGATCTTCAAACGGGGGCTTCACATGCTCCTGGTTCTTCTGGCACCTGAGGCGGCTATACATAATGCATTGTCTTTAGTCTCTGTCAGATCTATTAGGTCTAGCTGCTTTTAGATCTGCGTAGTGGTCTTTATGTCCATTGGTCTTGACGTATTTTTGTCGTCTTTTGGTGCTTCCTTAGTATCGTTATGGCGTTTTGGTCTTTAGTGTTGTTAGTTGTAGTGTATAAACTTTTCAATTTTTTGTGGTAACTTCTCTTGTTGGCGTGACTTCACTTTTGTCCGCGTAGCGTCCTGTTATTCATTGCCTCCCCAGTTTGTCTTTCGACGTATTAGGTCACGGTCCTTTTCCTTCCAGGGGTGTGTCTTCGGTATGTGCGTCGATTTTTGTGGTGAAATTTTGCTTATCGTATTTTGTTGTGGTCGTTCCTTTTGCTTCATGTTTGTTTTTTGTTATTTCGTACTTTATGGAGTAGGTCTTTGCTTGTTCCTTTGCTTTCTCATCGTGTTGTTGCTTGGTCTGTCCAGGTGTGTTATTCATATATGTTTATTAAGTGTTATTTATGGCTATACTTAGAGTCAATATAGGTCGTTCATATAGTTGCTAGTTATACCTACTTTATTGTTTTTTTCATTGAGTGATTTGTTTACATTGTGTTACTATTTGTTTTTCTTTCGAGTAGGTTAGTTTTTTATAGATGCTTTGTACATGGCAGTCATATGCCCCTCTTACCTACATGTTCATTTTCTTAGGCATGCATATTTATCTTGCCAGTTGTGTGTATATGGCTTTATTTATTCATGGCCAGTTATCTTTAAGTTTGTATATAGATCTTACATATTTATATATAGTATTAGGTCTCTTATCTAGCTGCCATAAGGGTTTCTCTGACTGTTATATGATAAGATGCTACCTACCGTTTTTTATTATGTTTCACTTATTTTTCCCATATTGTTTCATATAGATACCTCCTTTATTGACTTTCTCATTGCGTGATTTGATTACATTTGTCATTAACTGTTTTTTTTCGAGTAGGTTAGTTTGTTTTAAAGATGCTCTGTTCTTGATAGACTTATGCCTCTCTTATCTACATGTTTACTTACTTAGCCAAGCATTTGTATTCTACCAGTTTGCGTGTATATGGCCTTATTTATTCATGCCAAGTCATCTATGAGTTTGTATATAGACCTTACATATTTATATATAGTATTAGGCCTCTTATTTAATTGCCAGAGGGATTCACTGATTGCTATATTGATAAGATGCTATTTACCGTTTTTTATTATATTTCACGTATTTTTCCCATATTATATCATACAGTATGCTTTAGAGTGTATTTCTTCTTTTCTCTTCATTATGGTCCTTTTTCTTTTGTTGGAGTCCGCTTTGGTCTGGTTCTACCTAATATTATTGTTCTCTCTTAGTTCTCTTTCCACCAGCTCTTAATGCCTGATCGTGCTTTCTTTTTCTCACTTTTCTGCTCCTACCGTTCTCTATGATTTATTTTAGTTGTTATTTATACATTAATTTGGTCAAATGTGTTGCCTTTACAGTTTCTCATTTCGCTTTGTCTTCTAATATGTGATAATTATCTCCGGTTCTTAGCTTTTAGATAGTGCTCCCCTTTTAAATGTATAACCGGTTATGCACTGCTCTGGGGCTTTTTATGCTGTTGTTGTTATTTCTCCTGTTGGTCCCTCTCTCTTTCTTCCATGTCCCCCCTTGTATGAATTTGGTCTTTTTCAGACCTGCCGGTTTGGCTCTTCTTGCTCTCTTTCTCTGTACTCTCCTGCTTTCTTTTTCCTCTTCTTTCCTTTCTTCTCTTCGGATTTCCTCTTTGGTCTCACCCTGTGTTGTGCTGGCTGTTGATGTCTGCTGGTTAGCCCTCCTGGTTGTTGCGCTTCATTTGCCACATATGGAATATCTTTTTTTCCTGATAATGGTTCTATGTCTGGACTAAATATACTTTCCCTTAATGTTAAGGGGTTAAATCATCCAGTCAAAAGGTCAAAGATTTTGGATTACTGTAAATCTCTTTCTTCGGATCTCGTCCTTTTTCAGGAGACAAAGCTCTCTGCCAAGGAGGCGTTGTTTCTGAAGAAAGAGTGGGTCTTTGATGTTGCTTGTTCAGATGCTTGTGGTAAAAGGAATGGAGTAATTACCTTAGTTTCTAGACACTCTGGCTTATCTATTGTTTCTTCTGAACAGGATACGGAGGGGCGTTGGTTACTCTCTAAGTTGTCCGATGGTAATGCTGACTTATTTGTCATGAATATTTATGCCCCCAATAAGGATGACCCGGCCTTTTGGAATGCGATTACCAAAAAGCTCGAGGATACTCCTCACTCTGGTAATCTTATTGTAGGTGGTGACTTTAACTTGCCAATGGATCCTTTCTTGGATAGGAATTCTGCCTTTAACTTTCGTCCCCCTAAAGCACACAAACAAATGATTAATATGTGCTCTCTTACCCATCTTCAGGATGTATGGCGTCTTCATAATCCCAATGGTAGTGACTTTTCCTTTTTTTCTTCCCCTCATTCGTCCTTTTCACGCATTGACTATCTTTTGGTTCATTCTTCTCTGGTTCAATTTTCTTCTTCTCCGTGTATTCACCCTATTTTAGTTTCTGACCACGCCGCAGTCACATTCACTCTTACCTCCTTTGTCCCTAGGGCACGAGCTCGCTCGTGGAGACTCAACACAGAAATTTTACATGATGAGTCCTTGGTGCGAGAGTTTTCCAATGACATTGACACTTTTTTTATTGAGAATGTTGGGTCAGTCAGCTCCCCTGTTGTTCTCTGGGACTCTTTTAAATGTACTTTTCGTGGTCAGGTCATTAAATGTATGTCAAAGAGAAACGCAGCCATTAAAAAGGAACTCACGGACTTAGCAGATGAGATCAAGCGTCAGGAATCCCTTTTCCGCCACTCTCAGAACAAGTCCTGCCTCCAATCTATTAAAAATCTAAAATATTCATACAATACTATAGTCACTAAGAGAGCTCATATTGGCCTGCAGGCTCAGAAATCTAAGAGACTGCTGTTAAAAAATCGTGCGGGCAAGATTCTTGCTGCCACTTTAAAGTTCCAGGAATCTTCTTGTAACACTTTCCAAATTCCTTCTATTACTGACCAGCTTGGTAGGAAAAAATTTCAAACTACAGAAATCCTTGAGGTGTTCCGCGATTTTTATAACAATTTATATACCCCGTTGGCTCAAGCTTCTTTTGAACATTGTCAGGAGTTCTTGAAGTCGGTTCCTTTGAAAGTTGTTTCGGAGGAAGATAATCAATCACTAAATTGCCCGATTACTGCTGATGAAATCATTTCCGCGATTAAAGCTACTCGGTCTGGTAAAGCTCCTGGTCCTGATGGATATCCTATTGCGTTTTATAAAACCTTTATTCCCGTGATTGTCCCGAAACTCCAAGCCGTTTTTGATGCGTTTATTAAGGATGGCTCTGTGACTGGTTCTGCGGCGGATGCTACTATTGTAGTTATCCCCAAAGAAGGGAAGGATCACGCAGATCCCAAAAATTTTCGTCCCATATCCCTCCTTAACATGGAAGCCAAGATCTTTGCTAAAATTTTAGCTAAACGATTAGAGTCCTTTATTCCTCACTTGGTTCATCCCTCCCAAACAGGTTTCGTAAAGGGACGTCTTGCACGGGATAATATCCGTACTTTTTGTCATATTCTTGGCGCCGCTAAACGATCTAATCTTCCGGCGGCAGCCTTGGCCCTTGATGCTGAAAAGGCCTTTGATAAGGTTTCTTGGCCTTTTCTACGAGCGGTTCTATGTGCACATAATCTTGGTGATTCCTTTATTCGTATGGTTATGTCTCTTTACTCCCGACCTAGAGCTAATATACGGGTGAACGGTGCTACGTCTTCCTTTTTTAACCTGTGTCAGGGCACTAGACAAGGTTGTCCTTTGTCCCCTCTCCTATTTTTGTTGTCCATTGATCCTCTCCTCAGAATGATTGACTCGCATCCAGATATTAAAGGGTTCTCTTTTGGGTCTCATCAGATAAAAACTGCGGCATATGCAGATGATGTTCTCATTTTTTCTGATGATATTGCTCTGGCCATCCCTGCTATTTCGGACACGATTGCTCTTTTTTCAAAAGTTTCAGGATACACTCTGAACAAAGATAAGACAGAGATGTTTCCTTTAAATGCTTACTGCTTCTCCTCTCATATGGGTTCGGCGGGCTTTAAATGGCAATCCCAACACTTAAAGTATCTGGGTATCTATTTTTGTTCCACCCTATATGCTACGGCTTCTTATAATGAATCCCAAACTATTCTTAAGGTGAGACGTCTTTTAGACAATTGGTCTCCGAAGCATATTTCTTGGTGGGGCCGTATGCAGACTCTAAAAATGATGATCACTCCTATTATTAATTTTGTTTCCTCTATGCTTCCAGTAAGGCTTTCTGATTCCTTCTTCCATGAACTTGATCTGCTCACTTCTAAATTTTTATGGAATGATAGAAGGGCTAGGATTGCTTATAAATTTTTACGGAAATCTTATGATATGGGGGGCTGTAATTTTCCTGATTGGGGGAAATATCAAACTGCTTTTCTGGCGTCCCAGGGTGCCCTTTGGTTTTCTTCCCCATCTATTCATGCTCCAGCTTGGTTGACAATAGAACAGGAACTGGCCTCCCCTCTTCCGACTGCATCTTTTTTGACCACAAACACCCTTTCTATTCCATTCTCTCGCTCTATTATTTTAGACACTATTGCTGCGGTTCGTAAGGTTGATAAGAGGGTAGCAGTTCCAATACATAAAACTAGATGGTCGTCTATTTGGCGCAATTCTAAAATCAAAATTAATATTGACCCTGAGTTGATGTCTTACTGGGCTGGGAAAGGTGTCTCACTTGTTAAACATCTCTATGATTCCAACAATGATCCTTCCCCTTTCGCATCCCTTGCTCAACATTTTTCTTTATCTAATTTAGATTTTTATACCTTTCTTAAGATTAAGGTTGCACTTGCTAAAGTACACCTTCATCCTGCTTCCCCGCTGATTACGCTCTTTCAGCTTTGGATCAGGACTGGTCATGTTGCGTCTCGGATTTATAAATTTTTATCGTCCTCTACACTCCCTTCCCATACTGTCACACAGCAAAAATGGTTACATCATTTTGATCATACTGTTACTGCCCATATCTCTTCTGATACCTGGCAAGATATTGGTAAATTTTCTCTTCGTAACAAAATTGCCCCCTCTCTAACGCAGTCTAAGTATTTCTCTATTAATCTTCTTCATTGGACTCCCAGTCGTCTGTATTCACTTAATCTCAAAGATGACAATTTATGCTGGAGTTGTGGGCTTCTACCAGGCGATTTTCAACATATGTTCCTTGATTGTTCCCTTCTCCAACCCTTTTGGGATTTAGTTCACAAACACCTTATGCTCATCTTTAACATCAAATTCCAACTGTCTCTTCCATTAATTCTCTTAGGTCCGTTGGCGGCCCCAGTCCCTCCGCCTTTAGATCCCATGGAGCTCCAGTTGCTGGACCTCTTGTTAACTATTGCAGTCAAGATAATTCTCATGGAGTGGAAATCCTTTTCGTCTGTCTCTTACCATACTTGGTGGGCCTGGGTTTCCTTTCTACGAAGTGCTCATACGTCAGTGGATCATGCTCATCTTTCTCCTTCTATTTCCTCTGGTGTATGGGAAGCCCTAGATTCATACATGAAGTTGGCCTCTGAAGGGGTGGTGGAACAATATCCCTTTGATTTGTCTGGTTAGTGTTGTCTTGTGTGTTGGGTGATTCCTCTGGAAATCCTCTCTTCTTCCTTTCCTTCTCTCTGTCTCTCCTTTTCTTTCCTCTTCTCTTTCCTATTCTTTCCTTCTTTTCTTTCTTCCTTTCTTCTCTTTTCTCTTCTCCCTAATTTGCCATCTGTAGGTGATACTTTTGATATATATCTTTGCCAGACATCATTTTGGGTCTTCCCTCCTTAACTATTTATTAATCTGATGTTTGCAGATTAATGAATGACAATGAATTGCTCTACTACCAATTAATTTATATTAATGTATTTATTATCTTATTGTCTGATATCAATTGTATCACTTTGGTTTATATCTTATGTGTCATATTTGCGCTTTTAAAATAATAAAATTCTTTTGAAATGAAAAAAAAAATAATGTAGTTACACTCAGAATTATTGCACGGTTAACAACCAAGATCTTTAGGGTAATTTGTAACAAACCTTTAGTACTCTAACAGTTGCCCACACTTATGGCTCAGCAATGTTTGTGTTTATAGGTTATCCAAGCATCAGTTCAATTTAAGTGATTATCTTAAACCAGCAAATCATCAGCATCAATCTGTTACAGTTTTCAATTGGTAGTCTTACCTTCACAGATGTTGCATGTAGTAATGATCTGATTGGTTTACTTTGCATTGTAGCACCAGGATCATTTGGCCAGATGTTCAAGGTTCCATCGCTCGATCCACTGGCAAGAAGGTGTCCACTAGGTGACCATTTCAGACTGCATATGGCTTGCTTATGACGAGATGTTCCAACGTGGTGCTCTGGAATTCGAACATCATGATGATGGATAAAGCCCAATCTGGAACCACTAAGGAGAAGATTGCTGATTATGATTGACATTTACAGTGAAGTGCTTGTGGGTTGAAGACCCCCAAAAGACTATGTTACCAGACTGATGTAAACGTATAACTCTTCAATGAAGAGTAAGGCAAAGCACTAACAATTCAATACGTTCTTATTTTATGAAAAACATGCCATAAACATCAGCAGTCCAGATCCACCAGGGTCAAGCCCTACTCCACTTCCAAAAGGAGCTGGAAAAATTACAGGTTAAGTATCTGGATACCTGACTACACCTGAAAAGTTTCACTGGCATAATTTCTAGCCTCATCCTCTCCCACCTGCAGCTTTACCACTCCCATCACAGCCCAGTCATCTCTATAAGCTTCTTCCATGCAACCTTCCCTTTTCACTCTATTTAAAGCCTCCCTCTCTTCCAGTTGAAGCACAGGTCAGCCTGGCATCTGGCAGTGGTAATCAGTAGAACAGGCCTGCCTTCCATCAAACTTTGAAAATATCTAGAATAGGCATTTTTTGAAGCAGGCACTGAGTGAGGGGCTCTCCCTCTTCTGTTTAGTGAGGATAAGTCGACCTGTAGCCTTACAATAAATACTGGAGTTGTAGAACCATGTACCCATTTACTTCTAAACTTGCCAAATAAATTCGAAATACCTTATGATTCTATGTGCTCCACTCTGTCCTTTAACGATAATGATGTTTTTCAATATTTCATCAGCATCACAGTTACCAGTTATTTTACTTTAGAAGCTTATACAGAACCAATGCTAAAAAATGCGAAAAAATCAGATACACTACTAAGTTCAATTTTCTGCTATTCACTCTTGAAGATTCTGTTTATTAATAAGAGTTCTGAGACATCTGTTATTACAGGACCGTATTTATGGGGACACTGTTATTTTATCCTCGGATCCTCCTGCCTGTGCAATGTAATAACCTAAGTGGCCAAAAGAATACCTAAATGTGGGTCCGGTGCTCGCTGTGCCTCAGATCCAAGCTATACCTTACTGACGATGTATAACAAGGCTTAAACCAGTCTGGGGTTGCTTATATTCCCTTCTGGGAGAGACTTCACCTGGCATGAGAAGCAGAATCAATACTGATGTGCATAAGGCAGGCCTATGTCTAGAGTGGGCCAAACACAAGGAGATGTTGGACGGAGCGCTGAAACTTTTCAGACACTCACCCCAGTCACAGATCTGGGTTGAATCCATCATCGTTCTTTAGCTCACTTCGCCACCCCATTTCAGACATAGCTATATGCAAATCAGTCTTGACCCTGTGCCTCATGGGAACAGTCCAGCCCAAACTGCCAAGCCATGTCTTCCCTGGACCGGAAACAAGCATCCTGGGACCGGATGTCTAGAGAGGCACAGTGGGTGAAAAACCATGGTTTGGAATAGTACCAAGAGTGATTGCCAGTGGCTTAGACTAGTGGCAAGTATTCTTCCCATCAACTTTGAGTGTCTGATTTAATGCCTGTAAGTGGGTCCCTTGTTCACTGTGCAACAGGATCCAAGCTATAACTCACTGATGAAACCAAAACTGATATAGAGTTGTTTGTGTTACGCCCTGGAGGGGACCATGCCTCGCTGTTCAGTGTGCCCCGTTTCCATGAGGAGCATGGTCAGCCTGTATTTCCATATGGCTGGCCTCTGTCTAGAGTGGCACAATCAGCAAAAAACGATAGGCTGGAATTGCTACCCAGAAAGATTTCCAGTGGTTTAGAATATTTTCAACGATTCATTCCATCATTTTTTGTTAATTTGATGTCACATCTTAACTGCCAATGGTATACCTAGATGTGTGTACCCTGCTCACGGTGCCAAAGGATCCACGCTAAAACTCACTGAAAAGGCCTCACAAGGCCAAAACCAGTCTGTGGTTGCTTGTGTCCAGCAGGGGGCCACGTCTGGTCCTTTGGGATGGACTCACAAAGTTCCCACAAAAATCAGGGCCAGTACTGATTTACATAAGTTGGGTGTCTGTCTAGAGTGGCACAATGGAATGCTACCTAGAGCGATTGTCATTTGTTTAGAATATGTGGAAGCATTCCTCCCGTAGGATTTTCTGTCTTCAAGGGTACAGTACATGAAACTCTTGGAATATGTATGTGATCCTCTTTCCATCTCATGCTGCATGGCCTCAGTTCAAAGTCAAGCTAAAAAGAAAGTAGCGACAAAGGTGATGTACTAATTTCCCAGAACGAAGCGCATTGGTGGAAAGCCTCATCCCAGTCAGAATGTGTGCTACCATCAAAATCCATAACCTCAGCCAACCCAAGCAGAGGGAAGCTCTGTATGCATGATCTCACACTTTCATGGAAAGAAGCACAACAAATATTTCAAGGAATGTATATTGGAATGTCATAGGTCAGACACATTAAATGGAGTTGAGTTGCTGCTGGGCAGATCCAGAAGCGGGAATGTCTAGGCATCAAATAAGCCAAGGCATCTTTCCAGACAGGACTCTGGCCTGTGAGTGGATGCACCCCAAAAACTGGGGGCGGATGAAAGACCTAAAAGGTAGCCATTGAGAGTTCTTCAAAGGCAGGGAAAAATTGAATAGCCTAGGCTCTGATGTAGCGACTCACAATTTGGTTGGACAAGATATTTTTCCTCAAAAAGGACACCATTAGTAAAGCACAGTAACCCAAAGCTTAACACACGTAATCATAACCACACAATACGCCAAGAGAGAAGTGCAGTATGTAAGTTATTGTGCATTACGCAGATTTTCTAGAAGTCTGTTGGTGGCCTCTCTTCCAGGGTCATAGTTGAAAGGGCCTGTACCCTTCAGTTAGCAATGAGCTGCCATAATCCATGAATTTTTTACATTGCATGCTGAGGAAAGGGTTGTCACCCTCTACTATGTGTATAGGTAAACTTTGGATAGACGCTCCTCTCAAGCAGAGAGATGGGGCAAGCAAAACTCACACACGGCACAGCTTCAGAGAGCATGGAACATCAAGTCCACACAGGGTAAAATATGGGACCAGTCATATAAAAGTAAAAAATCCATCCATCTTTTCAGAGAGTGTGCAGACTTTTGTCTTTATAAGAATGTGAATGTGAAAATATACAAAAATAAATGTTTCACAACTGTTCATCCTATTCCCAATGACAGCTTCCTGTGAGCAACCATGTTGCAACTCTCAACCCTAAACTTAAGAAAGTATGTAAATTGATACTTGTATAGCGCACTACTCACCCGCAAGGGTCTCAAGGCACTTGTACGAATACCGCTGTGGAACCCATCCTGGATTTCCCTGTGAGGCGTCCACTCCTGGGCACCCCCAAGGTGGAGGCCAGGCATCCTTAGCGTTGTGGGGGCCATTGTGGAGATTAAGCAAGCTATTGCCCAGAGTTGCAGAGTGGGACTCTATGATTGGAATGGCACCGAGGTGAGAATTATCAGGTCCGTGGAATTTTTGAGCCCAAGACCCGCCGAGGCGGGGAATTGAACCCTGGTCCCGGGCTAGATCTCTGCATCAGGGTCTGCCGCTCTAATCATTGAGCCACACTTCTCCACAAGTATAAAACCTGTCATCATTTTAATTGGTTGTAAGTGTGACTTTCGGTTGGAAAGTTTCCCAAATCCTAATTCTGTGAATTAACATGTCCAATTTCCTGCACTAAATCCAAACTTTATTTTTCACAGAAGATTTTTGAATCAGGCTAACTAAGGGGCATATTAACAAGCCAGGCGATAAAATTATCGCCGCTTTAGCGGCAGAAAACTGCCGCTAAAGCGGCGATAATGGGCTTGATAATATGCTCTATGGAATTCCAATTGAAGCCCATGTTAGACTCCTTCACATTTAACATGGGCTTCAATTGGAATTCCATAGAGCATATTATCAAGCCCATTATCGCTGCTTTAGCGGCAGTTTTCTGCCGCTAAAGCGGCGATAATTTTATCGCCTGGCTTGTTAATATGCCCCGAAGAGACCTGCAGATTTCTGGGATTTCTGGGACATTAGTCTAAGAAAATAACATCCTCATAATTAAGAAATACATAAACTCGAAAGAATGACCCACTGCTAGACCAGACAACCTTAGGGTAGGCATCCCCCAACCTTTTGCCTACCTCCTCCACTTTTCTGATCTAGTTTCCGCTGGCTTTAGGACTCTGCTAACCAGTGCTAAAGTGCCAGTGTTCTTTCCCCCTCACCATGATAATATTGACTCATCTCCAATTGGCACATTTAATTTACTTATAAGTCCCTAGTAGAGTGCACTGCATGTGCCCAGGGCCTGTATATTACATGCTACTAGTGGGCCTGCAGCGCTTATTGAGCCACCCACTTAAATAGCCCTCTAACCATGGCTCAGGCCTGCCATTACAGAGCCTGTATGTGCAGTTTTCACTTCCATTTTGACATGGCAAGATAAACCACATGCTAGGCCCAAACCTTTCCTTTTTATTCTTGTCACCCGTAAGGTAGGCCCTGGATATCCCAGAGGGCAGGGTGCAATTTATCTAAAAGGCAGGACATGTATCTTTAAGTTTTACATGTTCTGGTAGTGAAAAACTCTCAAATTTGTTTTTCATTACTGCAAGGCCTAGCTCTCCCATTTGATACATTGGAATTGCCTTATTACATTTTTAAGTGTAATTCACAATAATTCTGAAGAGATACACTTTTCAAGTTTGGTGTCTCTGGTAACACAATTTAAAATCACATCTTATGGTAAAGTCAGATTTTAAATTGCAATTCTGAAAATGCCACTTTTAAAAGGAGACTTTTTCTAACTTTAGCCAGTAAGTGCCTGCCGCTTGTCTCTGTTACGCATCTGGGGAGGGGGACAGTTGAGCTTTGTGTAATTCCCCTAGACAGCCACACACAGTAGGAGCTTGATGAGCCATCCTGGCAGGATGGGAGGGAGAAGCTGGACCCAGCATTACTTACACCTGAATAGGCTGTGTCCTGTCTCCACAAAGTGCTGCATACCCCCTTGTAGTGAGTCTAGAGCAAGGGCACAAAAGGAGGACCTCTGCACACTTCTTTGTAAGTCTTCCTACTTCAAAGGCACAACTGGGTATAGGTACAGGACATTTGACACCAAGACTTCAGTACACTTCAGGACATGTGAAGACTGCAAGAAAGAAGGGCTGCTGTGCTGCTAAAGAACAGCCAATCTGCTGGACTGCTGCTTTGCTGGACTGCTCCCTTGCTATGCTGTCCTGCCACCTCCTGTTCCCCTGCCTGGGTGAGAAGGACTGGTCCTGCATCACTTGAATCCGGAGTGACTCCAAGGGCTAGCTGGATGGCCTCCTGATCTGAACTCTCAGGGACATAAAAGACTCCCAACCACCCTGCTCCTGTACCTAGACTCTGCCATCTATGAGTCTGCCCTGCCAAGTGGTGCCACCCCAGTCCTGGGCCCTTGGAAGTGGGTCTAAGTTGTTTGCACCAGCAGACCCCACGCATCTTCTGCCAAACGGATGCATTGCCGCTGCTGCACAGATCAGAACAGGCCCATTGCCTGTGTTGCATGGATCAGAACCAGTGCATCGCCTCGTTTGCGTGGATCAGAACCATTGCATTGCCGTCGTTGCGTAGACCAAAACCAGCGCATCAACTCTGCTGCATGAATCGGACGGACACATCGTTTTTAGAACCTTCACAGCACAATACTCTTCCTGGCACAAGGCTCAAGGATCCCTATCCCTGGCCACTGCCGCCTCGACTGTGAATTTCTGCATTGCAGCTCAACGATCATCAGGGCCAACTCATTGCTGCGGCTGCAGGATCAGCGCATTGCTGCCACTGTGTGGATCAGCACAGACGCATTGCCTCGGCTGCACCCAGCATCCTCGACGTGGATACAACCAGGACTAAGGTACTTTTGTTCAGCGCGCCTCACTGGGTCCCTGTATCCGACCCACATTCCATCACAGTTGGCCTGAACGTTTGACTTTGCCCCGGTTTGACGTGACCAGATTTCCCAAATAAGCCCTTATTGCTTGTAAGCGCTATTTTACAGTTTGTTCTTTAAAAATGTATATCTCAAGTTCTACTTATTGAATATTCGTAGTTTTGGTTTAGTTTTATTTATTAAATTAAGCTCTATTTTTAAATGTGGTGTGAATCTTTTTGTGTGGTGGTTTTCATTGTTTGAATCATTGCACAAAAACTTTACACTGCTCTTTGCCAAGCTTACAGAGGGTGAGCATAGGTTTATTTAGGGTTTGCCTGCTTCTTACTTTGACTAGGATTGTGGTTGCTGCTTGCCTAGGGCTCATACCCCAGTCAACCAACAACCCAATTTTTAACATCCACAATGTTGTCTAGGGGTGCAATCAGATTTTCTCAGAGGCCAAATTAAAGCTGTAATAGTGACAAATGTAACAATTAAATTTGGCTTTTGCTAATGAAGTCGAGGTAATGGGTTTCTTATGTTTGCTTATTTTAAATGGATTTTTTCTGATGCAGACCCTGACTGTTTATAGCAAACCCTGGGACAGAGCTATCAGACACGGCCCGCGCAGGTAATAGCGGTGGGGCGGTGAGGCCATTTCGACGGACGATGACGAGGGAGAAAATAATTATTTATTTAATTTTCCCTAGTCATCGTCTGTCAGAATCCCTCCCCCACCCGGGCCACCGCCCCACCACTCTTACTTGCAAGGGCCGCGGCTGAAAGCTATAGGTATTCTGGAGTGTGGACACACACATTATAATAGATAACCCCGCACTGTGGCTCTCGGAGATCATTGCTACTACCACAAGCGTTCCTACTGATAGCGCTGATCGATATGGACCTGGTCACACATTGTTCTTTTCCCCCTTGAAGAGATTGAGGATTTCTGCTCTTCATGGTAGCTACTCTGTACTAAATTACCTTCTATTATGTAGTTTCTCTAGAATTACTGTATGGCAAAGGCTGTTACCACACTGTTTCATTGTAATTACTGTAACTGGTGCTGTAACTGATACTGTTGACATTACTACCACTTCCTATTGTCTACTTCTCCCCCCCCCTTTCGCTTCTCTTCCCTCGTGCTTTCATTCTATTGTAAAACAGACATTACTGATCCAAGACTTCATGATCTGCTACTATCCATGTTGTGCTATAATTGTAGAGGTATGCTGTTGGCTAAGGGTATAATGTAATATATATCAATTGGACTGTACCTGACCATTTTGGTACCTACATGTAGTATTGTTCAGTATTTCCAGTATTTTTCCAAATTTATGGTATTCGTACTAGAGCTTCTCAATTGCTACATTTCTAATAAAGAAATATTGCAAAACATACATCATTTTTAATTTTTTTAAACACAATTTTATTGAGTTTTTTCATTTCTTGTAGCAGGAGATATTCACAGCTGGTCGGTATTAAAAGAAAAACATCTAAACAGATGGTCTTGTAACAAAATAATATAACCGAGTTGCAATCGTATACATGGGCAATTATACAGAGTACCAGTGTACTTTACAGCAGTATAACATGTATATTGAATAAGGATTACGAAGCAAAACATAAATAAATTATTAGATTATTTTCTGGGATTCATCGGAATTACTTTATTTAAATGCATTTACTCATAGAGCGCAGCATCCTTTGAAAATTAAAGCAATTGGCTTGTGCATTGCCTTCTCACACAGAGGCGTAACTGGGTAGTTCAAAATATATTGTCAGAGCTCTCCCCACAAATCAGGTATATTGCTGATCCTAATGTGTTATTTTCTCTGTGGTCCTCTCTGCCTGGTCTTTTCCAGTTCCTTGTCCCTCTTGTTTTTTTCTATTATTATTATTCTCTTGCTTTGTCTTTCTCTAATCCTTTTCTTCCTCTTCTGTTTTGTCTTCCTCCTATTTTTCTTCTCCTCTTAGGCACAAGTCGAGAGTACACATGGATGGACGCCGTCTACCCGCTCTTTTAAAAGGGTGAACGCCATCTCCCAGAAGTTAGGCCCCACAGAAATATGCTGAACCCATCCCAGCGTAATTTTGAGACACCAGGACACATTCAGCAGCACCTGCACATTGTCTGCTTTCATTCTGAGCAGCAATGTGCATGCTGTGCTTTGTTATTTTCAATTCCAGCTGAGTCCAAAACAAAGGCTGAAATTAAGGACCACAGTCCTCCTTTTGATTGAGTATTCAGGCTGGCAGCTATCTGAAATATCACACCTAGCTGCAAATGCGATGGAGAGGAAACAACGGCACACAACTTGCTATTACCTTACATGCACTAAAGAGAGGCATGTTTTGACTTTGTTCAGTTCCTGTATTTAAGAAATATGCATGCAATGTAAGAATGTCAGATGTGTTGGTCTGTCCCAGTGTTTACACAAATAACAATTTAAATACCACTATTTTGTTGTATTTCTTTTATAGCGTTACTCTTCCAATCCAGGATGTCAGAGTGGTTTACATCACACGGAAATATTATATATTGAGAATAAATCAAATGGGTGTACATCAATGTACAGAATGTGTTGCATAAGACAGTGAGGATTACAGGGTGTATGATTCACATGTCCTTCATAGCTCACTGTGCTATATTAGAAGAATTACAATTTATGAACCTCAAGTAACAAAATGATCTCTGTGTTTAAAACAGCAACCCACTTGCCCATCTACATAAAATAAAATCTGTCATCTGTGTTTCACATGATGTGCAATGCAGGAGACATATTAACCCTCTATCCTACTCTGATTCAAAACAGGGACTAGACAAAACACAGATGTTTCCAGCAAGTGCATTAACCTCCAGAAATATCTTACCATTATGATTATTATTATTCCCTGAGATTTACTGAACACAAAGATCTATGCAGCAGGTGCCTTAACCCACAAGATATTTTAAAAGGCAGACTTTGGAACCAATTAAGCAGAACAGATTTACTGCTACATATCTCCTTGATGCCAATTTCTTTGGGGGAGAGTTTTTGACACAACTCAACATCTCATTTGGTAAATATTGTAATGCGCTCAAATGTACTCATGATAGACCTGCTAAACATATGTGTGTGGCCTTAAGATCTGATGGCACTTCTTGTGATGTCACTTCCTGTGAAGTCATAGGTTATGATGATATTTCCGGTGATGTTATGTGCGATGTCACCCTCCGTGATGTTGTGTGCCATGGTGGCAATTGCATATAGTGAAATACAACAAGACCTACCCCGTACACAAATTTGTTTAAAAATTCTTAAGTAGTGCGCAGGTACTCAATGTCTGTAGTGCCTGCCTCGCTCTCACTCAATGGTGTTCTTACCACATATATATAAAAAGAGTTGTTGACCGCTATAACCGGGTGCAGTCACTTGGCGGTGGCAAAAACAACGTGATACTTAGTGTTAAAAAGTTTCCCCGTCCTGTAGTGCTGTAAAAACCTTCTAGTGATCAGATCAAAACCAAGGAAGGTTAAAGAGATAAAGAAGGGTGAGTCCAGTACCGACGCTCAGACTGATGAGAAACGAAGTTCCGCAGCTCTGAATGAAACAGCCAAAGGGTTGGTGCAAAATACCTCAGACACTTACACAATGAAGGTGCAGGTGCTGACCAAAAGTTATTGCTGGTTTACACCAGCGTTGCAGAGAGACCAGTCGACCCCAGCCCTGATGAAGTTGCCGGTAAAGTAAATAAGGCAACGAAACATGTCGGTTTTTAAATGAGCAGCGACACAGCTGAGAATAAAGTACCGTATAGCCAGTGTAGTGCTGCTCGGTTTTATTTTCGAGTGATTTGAGTCCTGATCAGGCTCAAATCACCAAATTTGGGTCGACACTTCCTGCTTTTTGTAGATTAGTATACACCATTTCAATACATAGGTTGCCCTGTAGACACTAGTCATTAGGACTATCACGAGGGTTTGAGTGACGCACATTATAAATTTCCTTTCCACCTTTACTGCTTCTGTTTGGGCGGCAGCGACCGATGATGACAACAGGAGGTAGTAGGCGAGTACCTGTCTACATATACCTCGTTGGGGCTGCTTCCGTGAGGCGCTGACGTCCTATCACACCTTCTTTATCTCTTTAACCTTCCTTGGTTTTGATCTGATCACTAGAAGGTTTTTACAGCACTACAGGACGGGGAAACTTTTTAACACTAAGTATCACGTTGTTTTTGCCACCGCCAAGTGACTGCACCCGGTTATAGCGGTCAACAACTCTTTTTATATATATGTGGTAAGAACACCATTGAGTGAGAGCGAGGCAGGCACTACAGACATTGAGTACCTGCGCACTACTTAAGAATTTTTAAACAAATTTGTGTACGGGGTAGGTCTTGTTGTATTTCATGACTTTGAGAGGGGGGCCACCTACCCTTTAACCCCCTAGGCTCCCTTGTTTTGAGAGGCAATTGCATATAGCCCAACTTCTGTTTTTTAGGACTTGTGCCCTACCTTACTACGTTCTCTTTCCCTAAATATTCCATCCGTGCTCCTCCTCACTGCTTTCTCATTCTTTCTGTTTTTCTAACTCATATTTTCATCTCACAAAATATATCATTTTGTGAAGAAGAATACTATAAGACCTTGCAAAAAGGCAGACTTTGGAACCAATTAAGCAGAAGAGATTTACTGCTACATATCTCCTTGATGCCAAGTTCTTTGTGGGAGAGTTTTTGACACAACTCAACATCTCATTTGGTAAATATTGTAATGCGCTCAAATGTACTCATGATAGACCTGCTAAACATATGTGTGTGGCCTTAAGATCTGATGGCACTTCCTGTGATGTCACTTCCTGTGAAGTCACGGGTTATGATGCTACTTCCTGTGATGTCATGTGCGATGTCACCCTCCGTGATGTTGTGTGCCATGGTGGCAATCGCATACAGCCTAACCACTGTTTTTTAGGACTTGTGCCCTACCTTACTACTTTCTCTTTCCCTAAATATTCAATACGTGCTCCTCCTCACTGCTTTCCCTTTCTTTCTGTTCTTCTAATTCATATTTTCATCTCACAAAATATATCATTTTGTGAAGAAGAATACTGTAAGACCTTGCAAAAAGGTCTGTCGGACAGGGATTGCAATTGTTGGTCAATTGTATTGATAGAGCTTGAATCTTGAGAATATTTTACATGAACAAATAAAATGAAAACACGAATTTGGAACTCACACGTTTCACACATTAGATAGAAAATAAAATGAAAATGAAGTTTAGAGTAGCAAAAGCGCCGTAAAAGAGTGACTTTTTGAAGAAGAAATAAGAATACATGCAAATTTGTACATTTACATATAAGACGTGAAAAGAGAAAACTATTGCCTAGTTTCATAATGGAGTGCTATGGGGAAATAACATAGAGAAGAAAATGTTGTGGAATTAGAACTAAATTAAGTGCTAGAAGCTTTAAATTTTAGAGAATGATATTAGAAGTGCTAAAGATTATAAAAATGTTGAAACAAATGTTAGATCTTATAGAAAAACGTGAGATTTCATACCAATAATGAAATACTCAGTAATCAGGCATACCTAGCCATAAGTAATGCATGATGATGATAATACATGAATACTAATACTGATTTATGAAAGTTATTATGAATTTATATCATTTTTAGAAATACTTGTAAATGCATTAGATGAGCTGACTGTGAAACCAAATAAGGCTTCATGCTAGGATGACTAGTTTAAAGTTTTTAACAATGGCCTAGTGATTATTAATAATGTTGCATTTCTTATTGCAAACTGTACATTGCGTGATCTCTACGTGATTCGATTCCCATGAGAATGCTGAGACCCTGAACTGAGCTACATACAACACTATATGTTGCTATTATGTTTCTCTTTGACAGCTGATGTGGACTTGTAAATCTTTCCATTCTTATGTCATGCATGGGAAACTTTGCCAATGTTTCGATTCTATGGATGATTTAATGCGCACCATGAACTAGCTATGGTCTTTCGATAGTGGTGTGACACCACCTGACTTGAACAATCCATTGTGGACATATAAAAGAACAACCCCCAGAAGAGGGACAACGCTCTCAATTAATTTTAATTTATGGATCACACTCAAATCATTTTTCTTTTATGAGTTGCGGACACACTTTATTTGTTGGCTTTCCTAAGCTGACTGGTACTTTGAGGATTCACAATTCGTGTCTTTTTGGATTCATGGCTCAATGCTACAATCGGTAGCAGGTAGTGCTTTAAATGGGCCGGTACTCACCGGTACGGAGTACCGGCACTTTTATATTTTCTCCCCTTGAGTACCGGGACCTTTCCTCGGAAAAGGAGAGTACCGCTACTCATAACGGCCCAGTTCTGATGGGGTTTCATGCTGCGCTCCTGAGCTTCGTCCTTGGCAGGTCTTTCTTCACGGCCTGCAATGGGTTAAAGCGCCTTTCAAACCGAGTTGAAGCCTGGGCTGAGTTGGTTCAAAAGCGCCAGCACAGCAGCTCGTCTTCATTAGAACACAGAGCTGCGTGTGCCTCTCTGGAGTGAAAGGTGGAGTATTGCTGCAGGGTACCTTTCAGAGGGGTCAGAAGGTGACTAGAAAACATGATGGGCGTGACTGTGGGCCACATTATTCAGGGCATAAAACTTGTTACCATGCCCTTTGTTTTAAACACGCGCAAATCTTCGCCCATCAACAATTTAAATGAAAGGGATTTGTATGAAACAAAAGACCGGACCACTAGATTAAATCAATGCATTCATGCTTTTTAAAAGAAACTGCAGTACTAGTACTGATTCTTCAGCGTGCCATTTATTGATAAACATGTTATATAACTATAAACTTAGGTGATTTGCAGCAGCCAAATCACCTCCTAAGTATCTGTGCTCCAATGAGACAGACACACCTGCGACAGTCTCTGAAAAGGTTTCAATACCGAATACGGACGTACATCACACAATATGCGACCCCCGACTTTGTGCTGCACCTATTAAAGTTTTTGGTGGCCTCCAACGTCAGGCACTGCGTGTGAAATAGAATGTGTGAGGGGCAGGAAGTAAAAGCAATAAGTGTGTGAGTTTGCAAGCATAGGCGTGACTCTGAGAATGAAAAGTAGGACTGTGTTTTTGTGAGAAACTAGATGTGATTCAGAGAGCATGAAACAGGCTTTTAAGTATGTGAGGGGCGAGTGTGTGTGAAAGGGGGCAAATGTATTTAGACTTTTTTTCAGCGTGTAGGGAATGTGTGTTAACAGTCCATCTCTTCTTGTGATGCTCTGATTATTTTGTGGAATTTTGTCTTTAAGAAAATGCCAGCTATGTGAACAAATGATGCAGCAGGTTTACCATTCAGAAGACAAATGTAGTGGTGGGGGAGCCAAGAATTGTACAGGGACAGCCGAGCCAAGGGTCTGGCTGGGATCTAAGAGACCTTGAATCAGCCCAGCCCTGAAATGTTTCCAATGCAAATCATCCAACAAACATCACTTAAAATAGGACAAAGTATATTCAAAATAAAAAAAGCATAATTCTTTAACATGGTGCAGCTATAACATTAATTGGTCTCATTATACAATATTGAGGAATAATGAAGTCAAAGGGACATTTGTAAAACACAACATTTGCCTAAGATCACAGAGTTTGGTTGAGTGGAGAAGCCAGGATAAATCCAAGGTTTTCTTGTTTTACTTTGTACATATCAGCCACTAAATGGGTATCTATTTCAATCAATCAATCAATCGGGGGTTTATAAAGTGCGCTACTCACCCATGAGGGACCAGGCGCTGATTTTCTGTCAGATGTTAATGTTTTATGATTAACTTTGTGCATAAGGGTACAGCGAACGCAGCAGGCAGAAACCACATGAAATTTTGGCTCATTTTGGGCTCAACGTTCCACAAGAACCTTGAGTTGAGCCAGAGCCCAGCATCTGGCTAAAGCCTGGCTCGACCTACAAGTGGCTCACATACCTCTAGGCAAATGGCCTTTAAAAATACCTACTCATGGAGCCAACTCTAGCTTTATTAATCGGGCAAAGGCCAAGTGTTGGAAGCAGAAAATGGCGCAGTCTCAAAGAGCAAAGTCTGAACTTAATTATTTTTTTAAACTCTGCCCCAAAGAATTTGACAACAAAAAATATGTGATAATAACTTTATTCTGCCTTGCCTAACTCATCACAACATGCTGCATTTCCAAATATTACCTGGTACAGAGATCTTTGCGTATCCAGTACATTCCCGGGTATAATGGTACTTTAATAACTCTGGTGTTTAATGCACTTGCTGGAAATTTCTGTGTGCATTCTTCTAATCAAAGGTTTGACTGAACATAAAATTACATACAATGTGGGTGCTGTAACGCACAGAATGAGACATGAGGATCACAGATTTGTTGTTTATATAGAGAGCGCTCTCTGCTGGTTACTCTTTGTGCTACAGACATCATTGTGTTACCTGCAGGTCACAAGTTAAAATCTTTGTCATATAGTTTAGTGATGCATGGTCATGCATCAAGGATATGCATGCAAACTACAAGGCAAACGTTAGGAAACTTGCTGTTTTTTTTCTCAATATTTTATTATTATAAGGTTGTGAAAAAAAGGTTACTTTGGTTAATATTAAGTACTATGTAAATGGTTAGACATTTTTACAATGCATGCATATTTTTTTGCATACAAAACTTAGAAAGGTAAAAAACTTAGCCCACCCCTTGCCCCGCCCCAAACTCCACCCCCAATCCACTGCTTATTTTTGGTGAGCACCTGCACTTATTTTTTTCCATTTAAAGCACTGGTAGCAGGTGGACTGAGCTTTTTCTTGCCGAACCTGAACTGAACTCAAACTAAACCTTTCTTTCCTTTAGCTAATGGACAAGCAGCCTTTGTTTGCAGATTAACCAATTACACGCATTTGCATTTCTACAGCAATCACCCTGGCAATAAGGCTCGTGTATTGTTAGGGGTGCTGACGTTCCCTCGGCTTCCCAGGAAGCACCCTCCCTTCCACTGCAGATGAGGCATCTCAACATCAGAATTAACCCTCTCCGGACGGTTGTCTTTTAACAAAAATTAGGGAATCTGTTTCTGTTTCATTGTAAAAGTTTGTAAAAGGTGCCGTTCACTTTGACCTCTAATTCATTGATAGATAAGGTGTACGTTTCCAAGCCCATATGCATCACTTCATCAGGCAGTTCTGTGTGGTTTTATTGTCAACCAGAAATATGGGAATGCTTCATATTATTTTAAAAACGTAATTATGCAATTGCCAAAGTGATAGTGCCCTTGTCACAACATGCTTGATTCTATGCATTTTTAGAAAATATTGCAAAGCTCACCTGGTTAGTATGTGCTGGTTCCAGTTTAGCGCTCCAACCACTGACACATGACCAAGCATGTTCCGCAACCTCTTCTTTGTTTCCATGTCCCATAACTTGCAATGCAAACAGTAGATTATTAGCAAAGCACGCAGTAGGCAATACCTTATTACAACAACAACAGAAAAGCATCAATGCTGGCACAAAACGTAATATTGAAGAGCTCTGCATAAAATATTTACAAATAGAGGGGCTTATTTATGAGCCTCTTGCGCCAGTATTGCGCCGCCATTGCGTCACTTTTAGTGACGCAGCGGTGGCATAAATAATGCGCCATGTTGCACCATATTTACGAAGTGACGCATCTAGGCAGATGCATCACTTCGTAAGCCCCTGTACTACATTATACCTGCGTCAGGTATAATGTATACACTGTGGGCGTACCCCCGCAAGAAAGGGTCGGAGGAGTGGCGCAGCAAAATCTATGAGATTTCTCTGCGCCACTTCTAGGACGCCAATGCGTCACAACCTTACGCATGCCTCATGGCAGGCGTAAGAGTGACGCAGGCCCTTTCACATGGGGCTTGCCCCATGTGAAAGGAACATTGCTGGAGTTGCGTCGGGCTTCCGACACAACTTCAGCAATGCGCCACCTTTTGCGCTGACAGATACGTCCGGTATACTGACGTATCTGTCCTTCCTTACGACATGATGCGTCATATTGTAAATATGATGCATCATTGGTGTCGCAAGGAGGGCTCATTGAGAAGTGGCGCATCGCTGCTTTTAAGCAGCGATGCACCACTTCTCGTAAATGAGGCCCATAGTGTCTCGGTAATGTCTCATGAATGTGTTTCTTTACAATTTTAACTGAAATTTCCTCGTACCATGAATGAATGAATGAATGGAAACTTGTAATCGCGCTACTTAGCCCGAAGGCATCAAGGCGCCTAAACAAAACAGTTCGAAAAAGAGGCAGATCGTATCTAAGCGTAGGCCTTGGCAAAAAGCCAGGTCTTAAGGCCCTTCCTAAAAGCCAGAGCCGATGGAAGAGATCTTATCTCCAAAGGCAGGGAATTCCACTGCCTGGGAGCAAGAGTTGAAAAAGCTCTACCTCCCCACCTAGCCTTACGTATCCTGGGCACTGAAAGCAGAAGTTTATTTGACGACCGGAGAGTTCTGGGGGGAATGTAGGGGACCAGCAAATCCTTCATACCCCCAGACCGATTGGTTGCCAAGGCTCTATAAATCAAAGTCAGGGACTTAAAGGATATCCTGGACTCAATAGGGAGCCAATGCAAGGTCCTTCTTGCCTGATGAGTCTTGGCCCGTTTAGGCAGGTCCAGGACCAGTCTAGCGGCAGCGTTCTGCACCATCTGTAGACGGGTCACCAAGCCCTTATTGATGCCCAAATAAAGAGCATTGCAATAATCAAGTCTGGACCCAATCAATGCCAGGACAATTTGTTTCCTGGCCTGGAAAGACAGATAGTGCCTGATCCTCCGTAAGATGTTTATCAGTCCCCAGCAGGTGGAGATGGTCCTGCTTACCTGTTGATCCATCCTCAAAAGGGGATCGATCAAAACGCCCAGATTTTTGGCCAGGGTCGACGGTGTAGGGCACACCCCCATAGAGGGCGGCCACCAATCAGCTGACCAGAAATCCTCCTTTCCCCCGAACACCAGAAACTCTGTCTTATCCCCATTGAATTTCAATGAATTACCCACCATCCATTGAGCGACTGCCTTCAAACAGTTTTTAAAATTGGAGGCAGCCTGGATAGTGGGTTGGGTAAAGGACAGCAGAATCTGTGTGTCATCAGCATAGGAGATAACCTCCATCCCAAAAGATCTAATAAGCCTGGCCAGTGGGGTAACATAGATGTTAAAGAGGGTCGGACTTAAAGCCGACCCCTGAGGGACCCCACAAAGCACAGGAAGGGATGGAGACAGAAAATCCCCCAGCTTTACCCTCTGTTCCCTCTGATTAAGAAAGGATGTCAGCAAACTAAGTGCTGTGCCCTTGACCCCGATCTCCCTCAGCCTTGATGTTAATACTGAGGGAGACAGGGTATCAAAAGCAGCTGAGAGATCCAAGAGGATGAGGAGAGTAGTCAGTCCCTTATCAACCCTAGTGCGAATGGTGTCGAGCACGATAGTAAGGGCAGACTCGGTACTGTGTTCTCTCCTGAAGCCGTGCTGCGAGTGGTCCAGCTTATCATGGGCTTCCAGAAAATCAACAAGATGCTTATTTAGATGGATTTCCAGCATCTTGGCAGGAGCTGGAAGCAACGAGATAGGGCGGAAGTTCTTAAGCACACCCGGGTCAAGAGAGGGTTTTTTTAAAAGAGGCTTGACCACCGCTTTCTTCCACTGAAGGGGGAAGGTCCCTTCCTTAATTGCCCCATTCATCACACCCAGTAATGGTGGAAGAAGACAGTCTTTACACTGTTTGAGGAGTTTAAGGGGGCAGGGGTCTAATGGGGAACCCGACCTAACCTTGGTCAAGAGGCCTTCAAGATCCAGTAGGGAAAGAGAGGGAAAACTAGACAAACTTCCAGAGGGCACCTCCTCAGATAAAGATGGCGGAACACAGTCTAAGGGGATAGATAGAGTCACCCTTTGTAGCTCCAGAGCTGAATAAATATCCACAATCTTGGTGTTGAAGAATTGTGCAATATCATTGCACAGCTGTTGTGAGCTCACCACCGGGTCCGGCATCTTTAGTGAGGTAAGCGTGTCCACGATTTTAAAAAGATCTTTAGGTGAGGAAAGTGAGGCAGTAAGAGAGGTAAAATATTCTTGTTTGGTTTTTATTACCTCCTTCTTATATAGCCTCAGCATAGTTTTATGTCTGTCCCTCTCACACACATACCCACTGGACCGCCAACGACGCTCCTGTCGCCGTAATCCCTGCCTAAGTAATCTGAGTGGTTCCGAGAACCAAGGGGCGGATGGAGTTCTTCTGGCCGAATAGCACAAGATGGCCGGTGCAAGTTCGTCCAGGGCTAAAGTAACCCCATTCTCCAGCCTTTCCACCGCCGATGTTACCTCCTCCCCCGGGGCGATCAAAAGCCCTGCAAGCTTGGGAGCGAGTAGATTATTGGATAACTTTTTTAAGTTACGTCTTCGTTCAAACTTGGAAGGCATATTACCCCTATTACTGGACAGAGAGGTTGTAAGGACCAGAGGAATTGCATAATGGTCTGACCATGAAAGGGGGATAGGCAATTCAGTGACCAACCGCATGTCGTTGGAGAAAACCCCATCCAGCGTATGGCCAGCCAAATGTGTGGGGCCTCTGACTAGCTGTGTCAAACCGCACCCCGAGAAAGTATCCAAAAGAGACTGGGTTTCGGGCAAATCCACCTTCTCTAGATGAAAATTTACATCCCCTAGAACGGTGAGATGGTCACAACCGAAGTGTGGTTCTAGGACCTCCAGCATTTGACTACAGAAGTCTACTTTGCTCCCTGGGGGTCTGTAGATCAGGAGGCCCTTAAACGGCACTCCATAATCCCCATTAATAGAAAATTGGAGAGCCTGAAAGGACTCCTGATGATCATCTAGGGGAATGATGTGACAGGTCAGATGGTCCCTATGCAAGATACCAATCCCTCCCCCCATCCGGCCCGTTCTGTCCATTCTGACTAAAATATAGCCATCGGGAACCGCCTCCACGAGATCAGGACCAGAGGAATCCTTTGCCCAGGTCTCAGTTATGAAAACCCAGTCCGGGACTCTGGACAACACGAAATCCTTGAAAGCTAGATTATTTTTAACCAAGGACCTCGCATTCAAAAGGAAACCCGTGTGAGTCCTAGCCCTAGAGTCGAATTTGGGCCTCTGGGCCTCAGCTAATGGGGATACTCGCAGAACAGGGGGACCAAAACAGGGACAGGTTGGGGATATCAAAAATCCCTCAGGAGCATACCTATGATGGCAAGGGAGTGTGGACGGTTTTAATAATGCAAGATCTTGCATGACCGTTCATGTGCAATTGTGAACCAAAACCTGAGCGTCTTTTCACCAGGATTTGCATTAACCAGAAACAGGGGGAAATGCCATGGTCGGTAGGTGCAGCTTGGACAACCTCCTGCCAATAATCCTTTAAGTATTACAATAAGTACTGCAGAGAGAGAATGACCTTTGTCTCAGCCCCCTTTAGCCTCTGGCTTATATTTATTTTCAATGGTTTGTCATTGCTAGAATAGGCTGTTTAATGAATTGTTACATTGTCCCATTTGTGTTTCCAATAGGTTTTGGTGATGGGGTATCAAGTGGACCTTTAGATTTTAAAGTGCACATGTCACTTTGGCCGGCTGTCTTGCGACGGCCAACCTGACATGCGTACTTTAAACCCTCCAACCCGAGCTATCTTAGACAGCTTGGTGAAGAGCAAGCACAGGCCTCCAGGGCCTGAAGGAGCTTCGGACCAGGTCGCTCTTGTCAAAACAGACCAGGATTGAGAGCTTTGGCGCTGAGCCAAGGGCACTGCTTGTGTTTTTTTACCAGTGCCTGTCTGTGGGTTAAATATGCGACTCACCAGTTTTGTTTGCAGCTGGCCGCCACTGAGTGTGTGTGGGTTCCATGATGAATTTACTTTGCTGACCTGACAACAAGTAATAACTGATATATGGCTTTTTTGTTTAGGAAGTCCGTGCTGCTTGTGTATCTTAGTCTTTCATGACACAATGTTATTGCCTAAATGCTGCAGAGATGTCATTTGTTTTACTTCGCTGTCATGATAATACATTATTGCATTTGCAGCTGTTTTGTTCAGAAAGAAAAAAATGTTCAGGCCCATAGGCTTTTCTAAAGATTGAAGGAAAATATTAATCCTTTATCAAATATATCCACTATACAATTGCTGTGTATACCTTTAACTCCACAACTCACAATACAAACTTCATCTTTATCTTCAATGCTTTTTAATAGTCTCTTCTTTTGGGGTACAGCTTCTGTACTAGTGCAGTTTATTCAGTAAAGGGCCTCTACTCCAAAACTGACAAACTACTTAAGTAGGTGTAGCTCAAAATGTTGCTTCATCATGGGATATTCCCTCTAGGACAACTGAAGGTAGCAAACACAAAGCTGTCCAAACTTGAAGATGAAGGAGCGGAGAGTGGGAGTAATGAATCCAGCAACATGCGAACTAGGGGAAGTAATTGCCCTCTCAAGCAAAATAGACAATAAAGCAATAATGAAGAGAGCAAGGCATGAAACAGATGCATTAAGGAAAAAAGGAGGAAAACGGTAAAACGAATGAGAGGCTAAAACATTTGGAAAGAATAAGATAGGGGGGAAAAGATGAACAAAAGTATTACAATAGTTTAAGATGGAAAAATTAGGAAAATTTAGAAGAACGGGAAAACAAATTCGTGGAGCATGTCAAAGAAGATAAAGAAAGGTTTATGAAGAAGTGCTGAAAGAGTAGGGGAATACAAATGTCACATAGATGTTGGAAGCTGCAAAGGGGAAGAACTTGACAAAGTCTAGAAAGAATGAAGGGGCAGCAATAGGATGGTGGAGCTGAGGACATACATCAAAAAGTGGGAATGATCAAAAGCAACTGAGAATACAGAGCAGCAATGGTCTATCAAATGAAGAGAAGAGATAAAGTTAGGATAAGCAAAAATGAGCAATGAAAGTGATGCATAAGCTTGATGGGAGCACACATTCTCATACTGCAGAGGAACGGTGAAGGGCAGGTTTAACTCCTTTTCCACTGTAACATCACCTCGGGCAGTTGAATGAGCAGTGGGCACACAGAGTGGGGCACACTGAGCTTCGCTCTTTGTCCTTCTCCATGGGCCTTTATCCCAGGTTTGCACTTTGAATCCCATCCTAGCTGTCCTGCTCCACTGATCCTGGGCACACATGATAGGCAGAGCCGAGTGACATGGTCAGTGAGAGCAGTAGGGCTCAACAAAAGCCACACACAGAGCCTTGCGGATGATCCCAGAATTCCCATTTGAAGACCAAGAAGCAGCCGCCCATGCACGGATCCCAAAAGAGAGTGCCCACCAGCAGGGACGTTTAGCAGCAGATTGGGTTGCAGTGTAACAAATCATTGGGGCAACAAGGCGTCGACTCAGGAACCGGTGATGATAGGGAAGCAACAAGTGAGTAGGTGCAAAGGTCACTAACTGAATAATGTGGCCTAATAGAAATGAAGAGGAAGGATGGGTTGGTTGCCTCACAATACATCAAACCCAAGAATGCAACCTTATGCTTAGGGAACAGGTCACCGGCACCCCACAACACTCAGTCTGGGTACAGATAGTGAGAAAGGAGCCAGTCCATGTTCTAGGGGTGAAGAGAGGCAAAGGGTCTCCGGCAGCCTGGTTTGTGGAGGAAGTGGTCTGTGATGCACTGGTGGACTGCGGAAGTGAAAGCGGAAGCAAAGGTTGCCCAGAAGAGCCTGTCATTGTTGTAGACAGAGGAAGAGAGAAAACACCACGTTACTCACAGTAGGTTACCTGAACTGGTGACAATATATATAGTATGAATGTACTAGTCTCACCATGAAATGCGCTTCATTCCTCCAGAGAAAAGATGAGGAAGAAATTAAAGCTTCCACAAGATACTTTCCATAATGTTAAAAATGCAATGTCTTACCAATTCACAAGCTTTCCCCTAGTACTGCTGCACACAATACTAGAAATAAGATGGTGTCACACTGCGGCATACAAATGTCCTATGTCATATACCACAGTGAATCATAGCAAAACAGTTTCTAAGCCCTAAATATCCTACACAGCATGCACATAGAGGTGCATCCTTTCCACTTGGAAATGAAAGAGCACTGTGCTTTTCGAATGATAGTCATCACCGCAGACGGACTTAGCATTGTTCCCCGTATCTGGCTAAGGATTTTCGGAGACTATTTCAACCAGTGTTCCCTGTAGGGTAGCTCAGTGTGCTGCTAATCAGTCACCATTTGCCCCAATTCTTCTGTCTACACCTTCTCCTAACTCTCCCTAAATATTTGTAACGCTCTAGCCCACTGATACTATTGTTCTTAAGCCACTCATGCGCGCTAGCCGAAAATAAAATAGTCACTTCCCATTTCTTCCCACATGAACTGTGCCAATGAAGTACCTCCTGACGTTGGCTCCTAAGGGGGCAGAAGGAGTGGACATAAAGATAGTGATGTGTAGAGCTATATATATGGGGTTCTTACAAGGAATGTAGCTGACTAATGGTAGGTCGAAGCTAAAGAATTAAAAGAAACATAGTATAGCAGGACCCAACCAGCATGAGTCATAAATATAGACCCAGGATGCTTGTTTCTGGTCCAGGGAGGACCTGGCTTGACAGTTCAGGACAGGGTCAAGACTGATTTGCATATGTCTGTGTCCAAACTGGGGTGGCGAGCAAAAGAACGATGGATTAAACCCAGATCTTTGTGACTCGGGGTGAATATTTGCATTGTTCAGCATTCCCTCCATCATTTGTTCCTTCTGCATTTGTCACCCTAAGTGAGAAGGGTATGCCCAGACGTGGGCCCATTGTTCACTGCACCACTAGATTCAAGCTAACCTGGCTGATGAGGGGTGATTCCTGAAACTGGTCTCTGGATGCTTGCTCCTGGTCCAGGTAGGAGCAGGCTTGGCAGTTCAGGCTGGACTGTTCCCATGAGGGACAGGGTCACAACTGATTTGTATATGGTTGGGTCCAAACTGGGGTGGCGTGGTCAGCAAAAGCACGATGGATTAAACCCAGATCTTTGTGACTGGGGGTGAATGTTTGCATTGTTCAGCATTCTGTCCATCATTTGTTCCTTTTGCATAGCTATAGAAAAGACCTCAGTACCAAGACCCAATTCCACACCAGTTAGGTATTAGCGCAGCAGGTATAAGAAGGGTACGGTTGGCATGCACCAACGAGCTGTGAGGAACTTCAATAGCAGAAGGGCACTCATCGTGTAAGATAACCAGTTTGTAGCAGCGTAGCAAAGGTTTCAGTGTGAGGCACTGAAAATGAAGGGTTAGACTGGCACTGGCAGGCTCCTATCAGCCTTTGGCTTAGAAACAGAATCCTTCATGGGCTCTTTGGCTCAAACTCTCAACTCACAAAATCATTGCCTTATTATAACCAGACAGCTACAGAGTACTTGGCCAGCAATCAGCAATGAAAGTGTCTTGGCTTATGGTGACTACGAGCCAGTAAGCACCAGATATGAGCACAGAGGGAAAGGCTGCCTATTTTATAAATTCATACTTTGTCAAACAACAGCCGAGTTTCAGACACCACTGGATAGGGATCCTACTATGCAGCATGGTGCACGTAGCCCAGGAGCAGTGTGGTGTGGGCTTCTGGATCTTGTGAGCAGAACAGCACAGGTTTAGAGCCTGCTGCTAATTTTTGCCAGCAGATTTCGATACATTTCTGTTTTTAAGAATTGTCTGTAATCTCCTATGGCTTCCTGGGAGCTGACGTGCAGTCTGCAAGCCCACCACCCATGGAGGTCATGTTAGAATTGAATATGTTATTGCCCCATCACTCATGCTTTATATTGTGTTATGTTAGCATTCACATAGCTATTTTTGTATTGACCACTACTGTATATGCGTGTGGCCAGTCCCTTCTAACATTGAGCGAGTTAAGTTAGCATATGTGACGCCATTTTTGCCATTTAGCCGCCATATTGCACTGTGATCGAAACCAAGCCTCTGTTGCCCTCTCTGCTTGCCTCAGCAGAAAGTTATTTCCCCTTAGCGTATTCAAGGCTGAAACCCGGATGTACAAATGAATAGCTTATTCTGCTTTCGCATGCCTATCCCTGGTCGTAGCTATGCTCCCACACTAGAGAGAGCTGAGACCGAACAAGACGAACTTGGGAGTCTGATAACGTGTACCCATTCTGCAGGTGGTAGCTCATCCTTCTGTGCCTCCTTTGTTCAGCCATTGTCCAAGCTGTATTTTTCCACCAGGGGTGGGACTTGGGAGGTGTTGGAAAGCTTATTCTGTGTTACCAAGTGAAGGCATGTGAAGGCATATAGTTCATTGGTTGATCAAGTGCATCTCAGTTGAAATAGCAATAGAAGGTTTTTCCATACTATTTGAAAGCACAGCAGCCTCTTAATTTACTTAAGAACCATCATTATGCTATCCATGTGCATAAGAACCGTCATTATGCTATCCATGTGACTTCACTTTTCATTTTCTGTTGAGAGTTTCAGAGAAATGTGTCACCATCCTGCTTAACTACAGTTGAAGTCAGTGATGTATGTAACACCACTCAGTCTGGTCACAACGTTCAAAAGTGGATACAGCCAGTATGTTACAGCAATCCACCTCCCAACTATAGGGAAAGTTACTTTTGGATTTTCTCTGGCTTTGACACAATTAATAATTGGCTTATTGTTTAGATGGCTGTTGATTTTGATATCACGGTACTGGGTAACTGTGGAGTAGCCTAAGTTTTGACTCCATCCTTTTACGTTTGGCTAGACCATATATATATTTAATTTTGGCCTTATGTACTTGTCTGATGCAATAATACTAATGAGATATAGTGCACTAAAGGTATAGAAGGTGCATCTATTGTATGTTTGGGATATATTTGTGTGTGCATATTAATGTTTTTCCTTTTCAGAAACATCTGGATTGCTGATAATAATCTTCTATATGTTTAGATTGTAAGGTGTTGTGCTAAAATGCATTTATTGCAGTGCATTTGCCAGGGATTAGTGAGAATGAAGCATGTGTGCAATGCTTTCTTTATAAATTGCGACCAGTTCTCATGTTTGGTTAATAATACATGTATTTATTTATTGTACAACATATAAGAGTACAGTATCATTTATTTTATTATATGTAGATTGTAGAATTAATATGTATTTAAAAAGAAAACTGTTAAGTTAGCATGATTGTGAGCCTTAAGCTTTCAGTTGAGACATTTAATGCTAATGTCAAAGTTGTTTTTCTGCATGTTTTCTCCTTTGCAGGTGCTGACCAAAGGCATTCTTTATTTAGTAAAAAGCACATTGTATTTCAGAATTAGAGAGGCGAGGTATGGAAGAACTGGCAAGGTCAAATCATTTTAATGAAGAACAAAGGGAGTGTTACCGATTGGTACTATCAGACTAAGGGAGGAATCCAAGGATGCCTTGGAAGCGGAGACTGGAATAAGGGGCATATTTACAAGGCGGCGATAGAAAATTATCGCCGCTTTTGCGTCCGTTTTCGGCCGAAAAGCAGCGATAATTTTATCGCCTAATTAGCAAGGTCACGCTAACGCGTGAAACCTTGCATTAGCGCACCTATTCTTAGCACCCAGCTTTGCATCTCTAATGAGATGCAAAGTGGGAGTGCCTAAACTGACATGACACTAGAAATGTCGCTAAGCGACATTTCTCCTATCATCAAGCCTCACGCTATGAAGCATAGCTGCAGGAAAAGTAGCGATAACCCCTGTTATCGCTACTTTCCTTACGCCTGCTTCAGGACTGACTTAGCCATGATATCCTATGGAAGGTGGATATCATGGCTAAGTTTGTGAGGCCCTATCAACAAGCTAACGCCACATTTCGTGAGATTATCGCTGGGTTTCCAGCGATAATCTCACGTTAGGCAGTTAGCGCTAGGATTTTTATCGCTTTTGAGATAAGCGTTGCTAATAGCACGCTATCTCAGCGATAAAAATCCACGCTAGTCGGCGATAATTATCCTAGCGCTAAGTGCGCTTAGCGATAATTTTCGCCGGTTGTTGCTGATATGCCCCCAAGTTCTTTCTTGGGAACTGGAAAAGTTCTTTGATGCGTATGAGGTCATATTTCTCGAATGTTCTTTGTGCATTTTAATTAGTGAACCCACCTTAGGTATTATCAGATTTCCTGTAGACAAAGAGGTACAGACCTCTCTCGTCCTCTCCGATTGTGTGGCCTTATGCTACACATGCCTCCTTACCCATAGAACTTCTACAGAGGTTCTGATGCTGACATCTTTCTTGCTTCTTTGATTTAATAAGGTTTTCTCTATCCTTAGTTTAGTGTAGGGTTTAGTAGATGTTGTTAATCTTTTCCATGTATGGGGAGAAGGATTTAAACCATTCGCCTACTCATCAAATCTTATTTCTTATTTTCTGCATTGCTGCCACAGAAATTCTTATATGTTCTTTGCTGTTGAGGACCAATATTGTACGCCGCTTTGGTATTCCTTTGATAATCCTGTATTTTTATTGTATGTTCTTGAAATGGATTTGTATTAGTCTGGCTTTGAGTTTGTAATAAACATTTTAACTTTAAGTTACTGACGCAGACTTTTATTGCATGGTCCTAATGGTCACACTGTACCTTAAAATTTCAATTGTCGTTAACCCCTTACCCTCTCAGGCTACTAAAAGGTCTATTGACCATAGTAAATTGGAAGAGATGGCCCAGAGTGTTCTCAACTGTCAGGTTCCATTGTTCAGGTGAAGTACATCTGTCCACCAATATGGGACCACGAGAAATGGGTTAATTTTCAAGGGCCTTTGTGCATTCAGCAAGGGGTGCATGAATTTAGAATTATTTTTTGCAACTGTGCAAAAGGTCAATGAAAAATGTATCAACCTTGCAAAGATATTGAAGTTTATAGCTTTGTCACGTGTGGGGAAATTGCAACTTTTGCAACAATTTTTGTTGAATATATCTTTATTTAGCCCTAACAAATATTTCTGCATATCATGAATGTCGCAGAGAACAGTATTTTTCTATTGCACAAAGGCATTATGTTTGGGAAACCTTACTAAAAAAAGAGTAAATATACAAAGGAAAAATCGTCATACTGTTTGCATTGTGCATTGGTAGGCTCTATAAAAGGAATATGTTTTAGAGAACAATTCTGCATACAAATTTTAGCTTGGATGGGTTTGAGTGGAGTAAAAATGATCTTGATATGCAGAGAAAACTATCACCAGGGCAAGGGCAAATGTAAAGGGGGGCACTTAAAACAACCCTAGATTCCACTTTGACGTCCTATGTACATTGAGGACCCAAAAAGCAGCAGGTTATAGAGTTAATAAAGGGTATTTTTGCCAGACCCATTGAGAGGCTCTTGCACTGCAAGCGTGCACCCTGTGTGAAACAGGAGTATTGCTGACTCTCTACCAACAAGCATTGAGTCCAACTAAAGTTAGAACAGTTTTTTATCTGCTAAGGTTCAGTGGGTTCCATCTTATTTTAGTGATCTGGGACTTTATCAAGAACAATGTGCACCTGTACAATAATTGGTTTCTTTACCTCCATTTACATATAAACTGCTGAGTTTGTCATTTATATGTCTAATCTTCTGTTTGTGCACACATTATATATGTTATCATTTGCTGCATAGTTTATGAAGTTGTTCCTAGCAGGAAATATGATAAAACAGTTCTTGTCCATATTCTCAATTAGTCACAATACAATAAAAGGTCTAATAACGAAGATAAAATACTAATATGCGTGTCTGACCTAATCACAACAGGTGCTGCACCTTTGATGATGGGGCATATAAGTAACAGAAATCACTTGCACCTGTGCAAGAAAATTAGGGCCCTATTTATCAAGAGGGTTGCAGTGCTTTTGCACTATGCAACATGGTGCATGCATGATACAACCCCAAAATGCAATTTATCAAGCCACGCAAGGCAACTTTGCATGGCCCTAAGTGGCTTGACAAATCAGGAGGCACATTTTTATTTCCCCTTGTTACTTCCTCTTTCTGTGTGTGCTTCATTTTGCGGTTGACATAGATGAAGGAATATGCCTGAGCAGGAGAGGCCGGTGTGATAAGCGTGGTGGGGTGGGGGGAGGTGGAGTCAACAGATGATGAAGAGGGAAAATAACATTTATAAAAAGAAAACCACTTACCTTGCGCTCTCCGCATTGCCGAGTTGGTAATGCAGCGAGCACAAGGTAAGTGGGTTTTATTGTTTTTCTTTTCTTTTTGCTCGTCTTCATCTGTTAACTCCCCCCCACCCAGCCCACCCCACTTGCCTGCAATTCCGCTCCTGGTCAGGGGATTGTTTTTGTGCAGAAAAGTGCCCCTTCCTGCACAAAAACAATGTAGGCCATTCGGCATACGGCAGCGCTGCAAGTCTTCTTGCTGCACTGCTCTACCCTAATGTGAAAGGGCAGGAATGAACCGTATTTATGAAATATGCTGCATTCCTGTCCTTTACCCCTGCACTAGTGTGCAATTTGCAGCCTAGTGCCTACGTAGGAACCCTTGTTCTATGGTGCAAGGGTGTCTCTGTTGCAGGCAGGATTGTCTTTGTGAAAGAAGGGGCACACTCCTGCACAAAAACAATCCTGAGAGGCATTTTCCTCTTTCCATGTGTGCTGCATTCTGCAGCACACATGGAAAGAGGAAAATACGAGGAGAAATAGAAAATATATCTCCTTGTTACGCCTGCTCTGGGGAGGCGTAAGGTTTTGGTGCTGCCCCAGGATCACGCGATTAAGTTAATCTGGGCAGCATCAAAATCCATGGGTTTTGTGTAGGAAAACCCATTGCAAAGACCATGGAACACCTGCTTGGTGCAGAATAAGTCAGCGCAGCGACTTGCGCTGCTGTTCTTACTCCATATCTATGAGACCAAGTAAAGGCACGCAGAGTGGCTTTGCATCCCCTCTTACATATGATTGAGAGACTTTCTCCGCCAGAGCATGAAAAACAGTGACACCCCGGTGGCGCAAGCCTCTCATAAATAAGCCCCCCAGTGTGCAACGCAGGCACCCTTGCACCATGGTTGGTACTAGGCAGCCCATTGTGTGCCAGCGCTGGGAAAAGGCAGGAATGTGCTGTATTGTGATAAATATTGTGCATTCCTGACATTTCCCTGTAACGCAGAATAAATATGGCCCTCATTGTGTAAGAGCATCTTGTTCAATACTCGACCAGTGGATTCCATCTGATTAGCTCGCTGCTTTGTGCCAATCAGTCTCTGCTGCGGAATCTCTTCATCTAGTGAAGAAGAAATGCAGTTCAGAATCTTTAATCCGTTCGTATAGAAACAGATCAATTGCTTTCGTACATTTTGCAATAAATCAATTCTCTTAGGATAAAAGCAGTTCTGAAAGTTTGTTATTGTACAACCCTGCGGGAATAGGCACGATTGTGTGTCCATGATTGTATTCGAAGGGGCATATTTACAATAACTGGCGCATACCTGCATATCAGCAGGGATGCGGCAGTTATTGTGCGCCACAGCTCCGCCACCATGGATGCGCTGCATTTACAATGCGGCGCACCAAGGGCAAAAACGTGACGCATCTGTGCCGTAAAAGTGGTGCATTGCTGAAGTTGCGTCGCAAGCGCGACGCAGCACCAGCAATGCTCTGGGGGGCCCTATCTTGCTAATGCGGCGTCAACCCCAACGCCTGCTTCAGGCAGGCACAGGGTTTTGACGCAGCATGGGTCTAAAAGTGACTGAGTGAAATCTTGTAGATTTCACTCAGCCACTTTTAGGAGGCGTTCCTGCGCCGGAACACCCTCCCCTCCCCTGCGCAGGAACGCCTACATGTGGCGCAGGGCTTTAAAACGTGACGCATCTCCCAGATGCGTCACGTTGTAAGTACCCCGCACCATGGTGCAGAATTTGCGCCGCCGCTGCGTCACAAAAGTGACGCAACGGCGGCGTAAATGAGCCGCAAGGGGCTTGTAAATCTCCCCCAAGGTATCTGAGAAGAACGCAGCAATTTACTTATGTTTTTTGCAGATGAAATCGTGAATTGGCATCTGTGGGAAAGCAAGAGTTCTTTATTGACAGGTATTCGTTATACAGCCCGATGTTACCATAAAAGATTTCCAGATAAGTAGCCATCCTGAGGACACTTTCTGGGGATGTTTGAGGTATGTCTGCAGTGGATGTGAAAGCGGGTAGAGTTAGGTTTTCATTTCCTCTAAGTATGTGCCTTTTGGGTGTCTTTCCCATATGTGTGGGTTTAAGAGTCCCAGCAATGTCTGCCAGGGAATACGGCTATTTTCTGAAAGATTCAGAACGAAGCAGTGGGAAAGCTATTCATGTACAAACAGGCTGGGTGCACATTCGGATTACAACAGTAGGCTGTACCACTCAGACATATTTGATTTATTATTAATTGTTGTTATAAATTAAGCCCGAGAAGCAGTGGATCAGAGCACAATTCAATATTTTGAAAATTGTAAGACACAGTCTCAAGAGGAATTAAAGCAGAAAGTTAAATCTGAAGTGTAAATACACAAGGAACAGATGCAACGCAGGAGGAAAGAGATCATTTGCAAGGAGTCATAAAGCACTCCTATGTACACTCATCCCAGGGTTATTGTGCTTAAGCATTTTTACCAAGTTTTAATTCGATGGTACTCAATTTAGAGACATCGAAAGGATGGAGGCTGAGCAGCTGAACTCATGTCACAACAGATGCCAGCAGCGAATGTTACCTCACAGTGCCACCTCCTTCCTGATGTAGGTTCTGCATGGATACAGCTTTGGAGGACAAGTAGCAGGACATAAGTAGTTATTCTTCCTCTAGTTTCTCTCTCCATGGCACTATTTCCAGCTGTTATGACATTGAATATTTTTCTCAGGCCCCAATCCAGGGTTCCATGGTGTGGTTTACAGTCGGCTAACCCCCCAGCAGGAATCCCCTATATTTTGATATTCTAATCGCTCGGTGTGGTCTGAGAGGCCTCTGGCTATCTATTTTAAAGAATGGTTGTTATACGTAGGGTGTACACTCGTTGCAAATGACCTCCTGTTCCCCTGATCCCCCAGGACCAGAAGATGGTTCTAGTTTTCAAACAGTACTTGTACTTCACCATCGCTGGTGCCCACAGCAAGGCAGGCCCCTTCTTTTATCCAGGACACAGAGGAGATGTACTTTGAACTCAAGCTCAGGTCTATGCGTCCAAGGGCTCCACAGCTCTCGCCATCCCATATATGGGCAGATGAGTTCAGGCCAAAAGCAATGAGATTTTCAGAACTCCAGTCCAGCAGGTTCAGGTCTGCAACAGAGGAATTCACTCGTCAACACATGCATCACTTTGGGAAATACCTTACAACAACAGACCAAACGAAACCAATGCCACCTTAGGGTCTGAATGGCCATTCTCAAGGAGAAAAGGATTCTTCAATGAAAGCATAACAATAATTGTTAAAGCAGAATACAGTCACATTTCAAGGTAACAGATGGTTTATGTATGTTCTCTAGTTAATTTAAAAAGGATGGCTTCAAGACAAACACGTTTATTCTCAATATCAACGCTTCATATACACATTTTCTATCTACAGTTGAAAACGTTTTAAAGGCTTGTATTTATAACAGCCTTGTTTCTGTAAAGAAGAGGGCTGCACACTTTTCACAAGACAGAGTAGGTCCCACACTTCTTCAGTTAAGAGCCTTCTTTATTCAGCCTGCAGCTGAACACAGACAAGATGGAAATGCTGATCTTTGGCAACAGCAGCAACACATGGAACGACTCCTGGTGGCCACCGAACCTAGGACCGGCACCCACTCCCTCCAACCACACTAGAAACATGGAATCATAATTGACAACAACCTCACCATGAAATCCCAGATGAACGCCGTCATCTCCGCCTGCTTCCTCACTCTGCACATCCTAAGGAAGATCTTCAAGTGGCTACTCCGACACACGAGACGCACTGTAACACATGCCCTCATCATACAGAACACTGCAGCCAGACTCATCCTTGGCCTTACCCATGGAACCCACATCACACTACACCTCCGGACACCTCTACTGGCTCCCCGTACAGAAGAGATGCCAATTTAAGCTGCTGACCCACGCCCACAAGGCGCTACACAACCAAGGACTGCCTACATTAACCACCGTTTGAACGTCCCCCAACCGTGTAGAAGATTACGCTATGCCTCCCTTTCACTTGTCCATTATCCCCACATCTACCGAAGCAGAAGTGGAGTACGCTCCTTTTCCCACATTGCAGCAAAGACCTGGAACAGCCTCCCCGCGCACCTCCAGACCATCACCTCATTCCAGAATTCCAAATGGCCCTCAAGACCTGGCTGTTCAAATAAGCCTCTGGGACCTTCAAGCCCCTGGATACACTATTGGGTGATTAGCCGCGCTTTATAAATCCTGATTGATTGATTGATTGATACATTATATAAGTACGCAGTATGTAAAATCACCCGCCAGGGTTTGCCTATTTTGCCATGTGATAGTAAAATCTTGTCTTCCAGTTGTGTAATGAGAGATAGCTCCTGACAAGAGAAACCTATTGCCTCCAAGTGCAACTTCCAGAGCAGAGGGCCCACAAACATTCTCCAAGTAGTCAAACTTACACATGATAGGGAACAGCCCAGGGCACTGCTGCATTATTTACTGCTGATGTCATAGAACTGCATTCCAGGAAGTGTGGAAGGAGACTAGACTCATTCTAGAGACAAATTATCAAATGGTGAAATGCTTCAACCACAAATCAATGGCACAAATCGAATAATGAAATAATGTATAGACTACAGGAAAACGTGAGGGGCATGTGAGAGAAATCCATGTACATAAAAACCTATTAATGGAGTTCAATAGAAAAGGACGCTTAAAAGTAGAGGTCACACTATGAAAAGGAGGGTGTGGAGGAGTGACATCAGAAAATGTAGAAAGCAATCAGAGTTTAAACTAAGGACACCGGCGTTCCATACACTAAATGTAAGCAAATAACTGAAACACAGAATAGGCCTGATGTTCCACATGTACCAGTAAACCTTACAATTCTATAAAGCCAATACTCTTGCAATGATTCATTGACTTAATCTGAAATCTTGTAGCGGTGGCTCTCGAGTCACGACTACTAACTAGAGAACCTTTGAAATGCAGATCCCATAGGAGGTGTCTGAAATAGTCAGATATAATTTCACGAAAACGAGAACTAGAAAGACGCACTCAGAATTTTGTTAAATGCCCGGGTAAAACATGTGCATACGTTGGCTTTTGGGAGGGATTTGAATGTGCAATCTTATCTTGCTCTCCCAGCCATCCACAGCCACCAACAATATTCCAAGTGGCCACTCTAACTAAAAAGCAGGTTGAACACCTGTGATGTTTGGGATATGAACTGGCACTTAACACTTTGTTGACGTTAATGGCTCAGTTAGATCTGGTGAAGACGCCTCTCAGATACCTTCATCATTCCTAGAAATCTAATCCCTTTAAAAGGACCCATTCCTCTCTGGCTTTTCACCTTGTAGTGTCACCAAATACTCACTGGGGTTGCTATTAGAGATTTGGACCTGTCATGAAGTATTTTTATCTCCATATACCCTTTCACCATCTGACTACCCCGGCCATTCTGAGCTTCTTGGTTTTCTAGCCACTTGACATCATGAACTGAAAATACTTTGGAATAAGGATCTGCAATTTAGGCACATAGTAATGCAGTTCTACTAGGCACATGCTCAAGAGTTGCTCACCGAACAGCACATTAAAGAAACTGCCAAAGATTGTGACTTTCTTTTCCCTCGCACACTCCCTCAAACAATTATGAATGTCCTGCATAAATGCTTCTCAATTCACTTTCAGTATCTTCTCAACACTCTTAAAGAGTTCACAGAATGGAGCTAAGGTCAAGAACATGGGGGCATATCATCAAGGAGGCGATATAAAATTATCGCCGCATTTGTGTCCGTTTTCGGACGAAATGCGGTGATAATTTTATCACCTAATCAGCAAGGTCACACTATCGCGTGAATCCTTGCATTATCACCCTTTTCCCCAACGCCCATCTTTGCATCTCTAATGAGATGCAAAGTGGGCGTTCCTGCCTTGACATAACTGGAGAAATGTCGCTAAGCGACATTTCTCCAATCATCAATGGACACGCTAACCTGCAGAGCGACAAGCAAAGTAGCTATAACCTCTGTTATCGCTACTTTCCTTACGCCTGCTTCAAGACTGACTTAGCCATGATATCCTATGTAAGGTGGATATCATGGCTAAGTCTGCCCTGCCCTATCAACAAGCTATCGCCAAACTTTGTGAGATTATCGCTGCATTTCCAGCGATAATCTCACATTTGGCAGTTAGCGCTTGGAATTTTATCGCTTTTGAGATAAGCGTTGCTAATAGCACGCTATCTCAGCGATAAAATTCCACGTTACCGGCGATAATTATCCTAGCGCTAAGTGCGCTTCGCAATAATTATCGCCGGTCCTTGAAGATATGCCCCAAAGTTCTTCTGGCCATTCTGGAAGAGAGGAGACAACATGCACTGATTACCATCAGTCGTGGTCGGCATGCCTCGTGGGTGGGGGGACAAAATGTTATTGCACAATTTTGGCATAATAAATATGACAATTTCTAAAAAAACTTTTTCTTAAAAGTTATAAAAATTCACATTATTTTACCACTTGTACATAGAATGATTCTCAAAGCATGAGTGAATTTTAATTCTTCATTCAGCCCAAGTGGGCATAGTTCCTTCCTAGAATAATTCTCGGAAACTCACAAAGTGCAAAATAGCATATCAAAGCATTGCTACTACCATTATCCACACCCAACAGCCTAATAGAGCTCGTCATATACCTTCTCATACCGCTACATTCAGCTTCAGTGTGATTATTGCACAAGGACCTTTCACTCAAATTTGTGATTCCGCCTCAATGGGCACACATAAAGAACATTATCGTTTTCACAAATAGTTGAGTTTTCTCTTAGAGTCGTCTTCCTATTGCAAAATCCCAATTAAAATTGAACAGTGTAAACCAAAGTGCTACGTGCAATAATTAAAACTCTTAAAATCTTACAGCTACCTCTTTACAGTTAAAATAAATCAAGAACACAGTGGTGGTTGGCTCACAGGTGGGTGTGGAGATCTTCCTCACAATTCAATCCACACGGAATCTTAGTATTTAACTCAATAATGTACCTCGATTCTAGCTGTCTTAAACACCTCTCCCTGTTCCCTCCTCTGTTACTCTTTGGGACAGCATCAATCACAAAATATTCCATCCCCTTAACTTCCCTTCCATGCTTCTCTTAAAAGTGGCAGGCAACTGGGTACGCCTTATCATTATTCTTAATAGCCCTGATGTGCTGTAAAATTCATCTATAGACAGGGAGTGTAGTGCTACGTACATACAAGAGTTTGCATGGGCAATGTAGTAAATAAATTGCATGATCAGTTTTATAGCTGAACTGTCCCTTTATCATCATTTTTTTCTTTAGTAGGGGAAATTCATATTCCTTAGTACTGATCCCAAACTAACAGGTTTTACATTTACTGCACCTCTTGAAGCCTTTGATGTTCCACAGCCAGCTACTTTTTTGTTTTCTACACTCAGGGTTACTTTTTGTTAGGTGTCTCTCATAGACCTAGCCCTTCTGAAGGCGGGACCTGGTCTCCTAGGGTCATTTTTTATTATATGACAGTACTTTTTGACAATCTTACGTATGGCTTCTTCTTGTGTACTATGCGTAGTAATTAATCTAAATTGGATAGATTTCGGGTTTGTTTTTTCTATTCCTCTCAAATACAAGTTGTTCCCTAGATTTTATCTTTGCCTTCCTTTTTGCCTCCTCAATATTGGTAAGTGAGTATCCCCTCTCCTGAAATATTTGCATCATTACTACTTGGGCCTTGTCCTCCTCTTGCTTTTTGCTGCAATTTCTTCTGACCCTTAAACTTTCTCCATATGGGATGCTGGTGGCATGCATCAATGTATTGCCAGCAGTTTCCTGAACAATGTGGACTCTAATATGCTATTCTTGACATATACAGTTTGGTCCAAAAAGTTCACTTCTCTATTGCTGACTGTGCTAGTAAAATGTAAATTCAAGGTGTTTTCATTGATCTTTTTTTGCAAATCTTCTAGCACTCTACTTTGCCTCTTCAAATTAAAAAAATGTTGTCAATGAACCAACACCATAAAGCCACAGATTGTGCCCATTCAAGCTGAAAATCAGTGTGGGGCACCTGCTACTCCCACCTGCCCATTTGCAAATTTGTACAGCTGGGGCAAAGCAGGTGCCCATTGCAGTCCCTCTGAGCTGGTGACAAAGTTAATTGTTAAACAGGAAATAGTTATTCTTTGGGGCACGACGATGGCCAGCAGTTTCAGAAGGAAATAGATAGATCGATCGATAGATCGATAGATAGATAGATCGATAGATAGATAGATAGATAGATAGATAGATAGATAGATAGATAGATAGATAGATAGATAGATAGATAGATAGATAGATAGATAGATAGATAGATAGATAGATAGATAGATAGATAGATAGATAGATAGATAGATAGATAGATAGATAGATAGATAGATAGATAGATAGATATTTTAATTTGTTTGTAAACCACACCGCCAATCAAAAAATAATTAGAACTTTACATTCTTCTTAAATGGGGGTAGCTCACCTAAACCATCCCTTTTCAAATTACACTTATTCATTACTCTTACCACCCTATACTCATGCCCACTCTATTCCCTAGCACAACTTCACCACCTTATACTGTTACCCACTGCTATACCCTAAAAACACCTTTACTACCCGATGCCCTTACCCACCCCTAAAAGCAAAAAAGCCAGTAGGTAGTTATAGTTAGAACCTAGTTTCCATAGGAAAAGCGTTTTTTGATTTGCCAATAACTTTGGCGCCGTTTGACGAATCTTCGGAAAATTTTGAAACTAATTGTTCACTCAGGTCAGCTCCTATTTTGAAAGTTACGGGGTGATTCATCAAGGGGGGGCAAGAAAAAAGGGGGGTCCCAAAACGTGTTTTCTACATGTTAATTTCTATAGTAAACTTTAGACATGGCTACAGCCTGAACTGCTGAATGGAATTACACTAAATTTGGCAGAGAGATAGCTCTTGGCCCAGAAAGTACGCCTTTTTTTAAATGGTATAATTACGTTCAGTAGTTTTTGAGATATTTAAAGATTTACAGATATCGACATTTGAGAATTGTGAGATATGATTGGCTGAGCCCTCCCGAGCATGAACTTGCCTCTGATTGGCTGCCAACACTTCAAACCAGGAAGTGTTGGCAGCCATCTTGTGCCTCGGACCGAGGGAGAGGGAAAAAAGTGACAGTTAGTTTATATTTTCAGCTGGGTAGCGCTGAGTGCGTGAACCCCGTCGAAAATGCAAAAAAATGAAGCGCGGGCTTTTTAATTTTCCCGCCCTGTCATAGCAAACTCTGCTTTGGTTTTGGACGCGAGAGCAGAAAAACCAAAGCAGAATTGCTTTTGCACAAGGGGAGCTGCATGTCACAAGTGGACTTCATCCACAGAGCAGCAGTGTGCCAGGAGCCGCGTTTGCAGAGTGATGTAAAAAGGGGCGTGGCCTCGGACCACCTCCCTGCAATCCAGCTCTGTGGTGCTTACTGGAGGTACCTGGTGGTCTAGTTGGCCCCCAGGAACCCTCAGTATTCAAGGGGAATTAATTCTGCAGCTTACAACACACCAGGAGGCACGTTTGCAGAGTGGTGGACAAAAGGGGCGTGGCCTGGTATGAGAAGTTAGCAATCCTGCTGTATGGGACTTACTAGAGGTAATAGGAGGGGTAGTTGGCCCCCAAGGTTGCCGTTGGGGGCTAACTACCCCTCCTGTTCCCACACAGTGGGATTGCTAAGAGGTGTTCGGAGGCCACGCTCACCTTTTCCCACTACTTTGCAAACGCGACTGCTATGTTATAGTTAGAAATTAGCATTTAAAAAACCTTAGAAATTCACACAAAAAAACATAGGTTTTAGGGACGTTATAGTTAGTTGGACATTTCACTCGTATAAAACCAGAGAAATTCGGCTGTTATAGTAAGTAGAGCTAACTATAACTCACGTCGCCGTAATGCACTGCTGATGGCGTCACATATTACATCACTCATGACATGCTCAGTGACATCACTCATGACATCACTGTTTTCATCTCAAATGACATCACTGATGACATCATCCATGTGATCATCTGATGCACCTCCTTACACACTAATAAAACCTTTCATACACCCACTCTAAAATACAGACTACTAATATCGAAACCATAGACACACCAATAGCAGTTAGTACATACCCGCTCAGTGATTCATACATCTACACACACATCCACCCACTAACCCATACAGTCACTCATACATGCAGTCATTCATCAATAAAGCCACTGATATATCCAGTCATACACCCATATATTCACTCACACACTGCCCCTCACCCAAAGAGTTACTCAAAAACCTAGTCAGTCACCCAAAGAATTAATTACACTGCCATTTACTCACCTATACAGTTATATACACACCACGTCACTTATTCATACAGATACGTACTGTCTTCAACAATTACTCACTGTCACATATACTCACTTATATACGCCAACACTCACAAATACTACCTTTCACATATATAGTTACCTACACATATACCACTAACATATCCATTCACTCACCAACACAGCTATACGTGCACTCACTCACCCATATATTCCCTAACACACACACTCATAAACGCATACACCTAGTGAATTAACCACTCACACATCTATGCACAGTCACACACCCCCCACACACCCACACAGAAGTTTACACAGTTTACTCACTAACCAATGCATTCAGTAAGACAAGTTTAATCACTCACTTATACAGTCAGTCACGCACCTACTAAATCATCTATTCAGACACTCATACACCCACTCATACGTCAATACACCTTGGCATTTATATATAAAACATAGTTAAACTTTACAGAAACACACAGTCACTGGATGATGTCATCAGTGATATCATTTGAGATGTCATCAGTGATTTCATCAGTGATGTTACTGAGCATATCATGAGTGTTGTAATATGTGACGTCATCAGCAGTGCATTGCAGGGGCGCGAGTTATAGTTAGCTCTACTAACTATAACAGACAAATTTCTCTGGTTTTATACAAGTGAATGTCCAACTAACTATAACGTCCCTGAAATCTATGTTTTTTTCAGTGAATATAAATATATATATACATACATATCCTAAACCATATATATAAACACATTTGTGGTAAAGAAATTGTGTAGTAAAGGTTTCGTGGTAATGTCTTTGCATTGTAAAAATGTTGTAAAGGCTTTCTCCCTAAGGCGAGATCCACAGATAGGTACCACACCTCACCCCTACCCATGTGCACTTCACATACAACCAGGGGAAATAAGGGGCCCAGAGAGAGTACATAGATTTATCAGGGAGAACCTGTAAGGAGTGTGCTGACTAGGTTTCAGCTAAAAAGGTCTGTACCCCACTATCATAATCAACTGCCACCAGTCATTAGTAATGTCATGGCCTGGTCTTCAGGCAGTAGCTGTACACATTCACAGGCATGACACTTTGGGTAGACCCCAATTATCCAATAGAATGTTGCACTCTATTGGAGAGAATAAAGCAATATTCACATAGAGCAGAGTTTCCCAAACTGTGGGTTGAGACTCACTGGTAGGTCGCCAGCCGATTTTTGGTGGGTCATAAAAGAGCAATAAATAGAGATGCCTTTAAATTTGTATTTACCTTGTCACATTTGCTGTGCTTCAAATGCAGAGGTAAAATGTCAGGCTATGTCTTCTGACAAATTGCTGCTTATCCTCTTAACAAGGGGATTGGTGTTTACTTTTCTTTCGCTGGATACAACATTAGAGGCATTTTCAAAGTGAACTATGTGACAATCTTGCTGGGGTAAATTGAGTGGAAAGGGAAAGGCTGTAGGATGTCATATATTTCTAACACACAACAAAATGTAGACAACATGTAAATGCCTTTAAATAAACTATACACATATTTCAGAATATATCAGCAGTTCGGAAGGCAAAAATTAAGAACATTTATTTTGTAATTCTGAAGTATGATGGAAACAAAGATTTTAATAGGATCAAAACAAATCCAGACACTTCACTAAATATTCCCACACATTATCATTTGTGCGCTATATGGTTTTCTCAGTAAAACTGTATGTCTGCGAACATTTAGTGGCCATTTCAATGGAAAATGTGCTGTCTTTAAATAACAGTGCCCTACCGCACTATTCTTTAGTAATAGATTTTCAACAATGTGTTCTAAAATACTGCACCAGCCACATACTACACCCTTACCACTCTCCTGCGGAATACATTTGCTACATGTTGTGTGACGCTAGGATTTTTCACACTCGCTATGACTTCAGCAATGTACATTCATGTCAGCACCCGCACTCTGAAAATAGTTCCAGAACCTCTGATGCAAAGGTGCTGAACTAAGTCCAGTTTTAAAACAATCCAGTTTTAAAACAAACCCTTGAAAGCAAGACTCCAGGCGAGCCTTCCAGTATTTTATGCTACTGTTTTATTACTTCACAAAGTCATTTCAACAGAGAATGTGCTTGCTATGGGTAATCACACACAATCATCCCACTTGTGTATGACTTTCACACATCAATTGAGAAACATGGGTGTGGCCTAGAAGCCAGTGCTGCTGAGTTTCAATCTTGGGAATCGGCTTCACGTCCTGGCATTGGCTCTGCTACATGTATAGGTATTTAAGTGAGCAGACGCCACAGGCCAGCACGCCACTCATGAAAATGTGTTCCAGCTCCAGTGCAGTTCACCATCTGCCACTTTTATGGACTGATCAATATCTTGGCCACAGTTCGCTAAAGACATGTGGAAGGGTGTGGTCAAGGTTGGGACATTTATAACAATTGCTGTTAGAGCGAAATTAAAACAATATAAAGATCATGTTATTTTGGTAATTCTCTGCATTTTAAAAGCATGTCTCCTATTACATTAAAATATTATCCCCACTTCATGTCCATTAAAGGTAGGTGGGTCACAAAAGCTTCTTGTTCTAAAAATTAGGTCGTAGTTCTAAAACATTTGGGAAGCACTAACATGCCAGAGACTTGCGTGATGGGTCTCTTTCACATAAAAGCCTATGATGGATTCCTAAATCTGCTGCAACATCCTCTTTAAATAGGTACACTACAATGCTACAATTTTCAAGCTCACCACTGGACTATAAATCTCATTCCTAATTATGACAGGACTGTGATTAGTGCATATTACTTCTGGTATTAATGCCATCGTTTTTCAGAGATTTCAATTATGGGTGTGCAAAATGAAATTTCTGCCCGAATGGTGTGCAAAATTCACAACTTTGTGAACTTGCTCAGCTTGTCCTATGAAGTGTGCTCAGTAGTCCCATATTATTAGCAATCAGAAGCCCAGCACTCCGTAGAGCTACAGCCGCTGGCTAGATTGCATGTTGGAAGCCAGGTACATCTGTATTGTTTGAATAAGCTCCTCATTATGCCATAGATCTTTGGTTGGCGGCTTTTAGTCTTTAGGCATGAGTGTTTTAGCACAGTGTCAAGCCCACTGAGCAATTTCTCTGCTACCAAAAACAGTAAGAGAAACTAGGACAAAGGGCATGAGGGTTATACTAAAGTCAGGTTGATTCATTTGGAGTGGTCTCTGGGGCTACCTGAGAACACATATTGAAGTCCTACACACATGCATAGAATACGGGCCCAATTCACAAAAAAGGTACACCTACACAACTGAAAGTGCTCCTATGAACACGTACAGATTTACTACTTTGAGGAATGCACAAATAGTTTCCGTAGTACACCCAAAAAGCTGCGCCAGGAGCGTGACGTGCAAAAAAACTATGGATTTCACCCAGATCTGTGACTGAAAGTGAATGTTTGATTAGTTCAGCATTCCGCCCATCATCTGTTCTTTTTGCATTTATCGCCCTAAGTGGGAAGGGTTTGCCCAGACCTGGGTCCTGTGCTCACTATGCCACCAGATTCAAGCTAGCCTGGTTGATGAAGGGTGAAACCCCGAAACCTGTCCAAGTATGCTTGTTTCTGGTCCTGGGAGGACCTGGCCTGGCAGTTCAGGCTTGACTGTTTCCATGGAGAGCAGGGTCAGGACTGATTTGCATATGGCTGGGTCTAAACTGGAAGGGCGTGTATTCTTATTGAGAAAAGCTTTCCCCGCATCACTATCAAATCTAGGGAAGAGCCATTCTTCTCCCCACCCTGCAAGCGGAGTTACTCCAGACGTTGGCCAGAGTAAATCCCCAACTGCTGGGAAAGGTCAGATTTCAGTTTGTAAACAGCTACAAACGTACAAATGTTTGGGTGTTCACAAATTTACAAGGCTAACCAAGCCTTATTCTGCCTACTTCTCACCCCTTGCGTGTGATTTACTACTGTGGATTTCCACACATTTCTGGGTGAGAAATCACAGCAATAAGCCCATTTGTGCCTGCCAGGATTCTTTTTCTGAACTCCGAGCAGGTGTAAATGAAGGCATTTGTGGCTGTACAGCATGCATTTAAGGCGGAAATGACTTTGTGACTCGGGCTCTCTGCTGCCTGGCAGTTAGACACTCTGCTCATGTTTCGAGATTAAGAAGGGGCAAGCAGGTGGTACTTGAACAGAAATGTGTGTAGGCTCGTCTCACCCTTTAACAGGCGACCCTCTCTCTGTTGAGACACTTCTAGCATACATTTGAAGTAATTTCTTCTTGTGTTTGCTGTTCTACGTTTAGATTTCAAAGTGAAAAATACCGACTTTGCTGATTTTCCTAGTTTTTTACTTGCTTGACATAAAAATACGTTTGTAAATACTTCCGAGATGGCAACCTTACCGGAAGATGTTCCTTATAATTCCACTTTTGGGGTCTCCTAAATGTATCACTTGAACTGATACAATTAACTTGAAGACGTGAAAAACTAAATTGTTATTGCCAGTTTCTGTCATATATATTTTTTATTTTAGCCAATTATAAACAAGGCCCAGCTATTTACCTATTAATCACAATAGATTGCTAATGTGTTTCTACCTCTGCCACTATGAGCCAGCATTTTTGTCAATCTTTCATAGTTATGTTTTGAGTTTGTTGGCTATTTACAAAAAAATTAACTATTGAAAAGGAATCGACCTTTGTGCTTCTGAGGCACAAATCTAGTAATTGTTGCCTGGCATCCTTCCGGTGCAGAGGTTCTCGTAAATGAGCAGTGGGACAGTGGAGGCAGCCCCCTTCCTTCCTGCTCAAACGTGTGAAGCAAGCACAGACCCGGAGGAAGTGGTTCCACCTCGAACCAGCAGCTAATATTACACAGATACAGTATTTCAATTAAAAGAACCAACTTCAACCAATTACCTTTACAAATCTGTCACTACATTTTTAAATAATCAAATTTGTTTGTGCAGTTATTAGGAGCAGTAAACGACTTCTGAAAGATAATAACATCATGTCTCTAGGAATACTTAAGAATTAATTCTCACAGTAGTCGTTGCGTAAACCTGTGATGTGTAGTCTCACAGCAGAGTGAAATGGTGCAAACTCTTCCCGGATACTCGTCGGCGTCTTCTGGACATCAGATTTGGTTTTGTTCTTTTCTTGGCATCCTGCATGCAAAAGAACAACACATAAGATCAGGACTTTAAGTGGGCCGGGTCTCACCGGGTCTCAGCACCGGCAGTTTTTTAAAACGGGCCTCGAAACGGGTCTCTATCGTGCTCTGTTTACAAGCCATAGTTGCTGCTTATTTATCTTTTGCAACCAGGGCTGGACTGGCCATAGCGGGCACCAGGCGTTTCCCCGGTACGTCGTTAGGGTGGGGGGCGGTTTTGGCCCCCTGGGGGCTGTTTTTGTTACCGGGGGTCGGCAATATCGGCCCCCTGTAACAAAATCGACCGAAACCGGCCCTCGTAAACTGCTCGGCTGCACTCCCCCCTCACCCCAGGTGAGCAGTTTGCCAGGGCCGGTTTCTGTTCCCAGTCCGGCCCTGTTTGCAACTAACAACCATTGACAAAGACAATAGTCCTGACTTGTTGTAAGTATGATGTTACTTGTATTATATAATTAGATTCAATGACAGAAACAGCAAAATACAAGTTGGGCGGCACACTATGCTAAGCACAGATTTTGTAGCAGAAGTGTTTTTAAGCCACGCCCTTAATTACATTGTCCACGCCCCTTTGAGAGACTCTCCAGTTTTTTCATCCCACTTTAAGCCCTGCACAAGATGAAACCGGAAGTTGTTCCCTTGATTGCTCACGGTAGACTCATCCCTTTAAATGGCTTTAACAGCATGAAAGGTTCTGTGGGTGAGTAAAAACTTAGTATTGAGAGGTTTTTTTGTGTTAATTAGTATCCCGTGCATTTGTCATCAGAAGTGTGTAACAGTCAGATACAGGCCAGTGAGGTCTTACAGGATGATGGTACTGCAAATGGAAAGAAATGAAACTTCTGCTAATTTCCCTAACTTAATTTTCATGACTGTAGTCAAGGGAGATATTTACCACATTTCCACGACCCAGATTAAATGTTTAATGACAATTGGAAAACAGGTGCCATAAACCAATGAATGCTGTTAGGAGTTCAACTTCAAAATCCAAGTTCTGCCCAAAATTCCCTCTTGAGGCATACAGATAATGAAACACACACACATATATAAGCATATGCTATACATATATTTCATATTTAAATTATCTGGAATACAGTTGATAGGATAACTATTTTGCAATTATGCTACACACACAACACAAATACTTTTACGAACAGTGGAAAGTGGATTCTGTGGGGTGTAGCCAAGGGCACTCGTGGCCTCTTTTCTAACTATGCCAACAATGAAGACCAGTATAAGTGACTTCCCAAAGTTCATTTTTGCAAACTAACCCGTTTGGTTTTTTTTCACCAATCCCACGCCCCCCATTTACCCCCCTGAAGTTTACCAAGAGCCAGTCACTCACAGCCTCCCACAGTTCACTTGGAATCCCATTAACCAGAGTCCTGCACATTACAGTGAAGCATGAAGCCACAGTCTAACTTCAAACAGTCCCTTCCACAAAGCACAAAAACACATCAACAAGTAAAGGCACTTTAACATATTATTTTCTTTCAACATAATCCTCATTTTGATTTATAAATAATCAAAATAATTTCAGGAAAAGAGGAGTAGTAGCTAAAGACCAAAAGCTATGTGGTGTGAGGAGGTTAGTACAAATCCATACTGCCTATGGTACAGAATCCCATAGGCCTCCGCTCTAGACAGAAGCGAACAATCTCTAGCTCTAGCTTTTCAGTTCACGCGTTGCCTGAAGGTCCATTTGCCCCGTAGAACACAATTCTTGCAGGTCATGGAGCTGAAGTCTTCTCTTCAGATGTTCAGGAGCAGAGTCAGGGCTAGTAGTGGGCTAATATCAAAGCGGTAAATTATAGTTACTCCTACATGGCTAACAAATGCATCTACTGCAGAGTGGTGGAGATAAGGCTCCTCACTCCTCGCTAAAAGACCTGCTGATTGGGACTGGTGAAAAAAATCAGACAGGTTAGTTTGCAAATATGTATAATGGAAAGACATTTCTACTGCTCTTCATTGTTGGCACTGTGAGGAAAGAGGCTATGAGTGACCTTGGCTACATCCCACACTGTAGACTATCTACTGATCGTAAACGTATCTGTGTTGGAATGTGCAGCATAATCTCAACTAGGGGGCAGATTTACTACTTCTGGCGCATCTCTGCAAATCAGCAGGGATGCGCCAGAAGAGTTGCGATGCATCTGCCCACCCGTGCGCCACCACTGATGCGCCGCATTTACAATGCGGCGCACCGTGGCGCACGGATGGGCAGATGTGTGTCGCATCCCCCCTGCGGAAAGGAGGTGCATTGCTGGTGTTGCGTCACAAGCACAACACAACTCCAGCAAGGCTCGGGGTACCCCTATCCCTAACACGCTGCGTCAATCCTTACGGCTGCTTCAAGCAGACGCAGGGTTTTGACGCAGCATGGCCATAAATGTGACTGAGTGAAATCTTGTAGCCACTTTTCGGAGGCGTTCCTGTGCCGGAACGCCCCTCCCTGTGCAGGAACGCCCACATGTGGCACAGGGCTTTACAACGTGACACATCTCCCTAGATGTGTCACGTTGTAAATAGCCCGCAGCATGGCGCTGGCGCTGCGTCACAAAAGTGAAGCAACGGCGGCGCAAATCTGGCGTAAGGGGCTTGTAAATTTGCCCCTAGGTATCCTATCAACCATATCCAAATATTCTATATATGGAATATATGTATGGAATATGTTTACATATATGTGTTCATGTCTGTAGGCCTCAAGAGGGAATCTTGGGCTGAGTCTGGATTTTAAAGATAACCTCCAAACAGCCTTCATTGGGCAATGGAAATGTTTTCCAACTTTTACTGTCATGGAACATTTCACCTGGTTCTTGGCAATCTGGTAAATGTGTCCCTTATCTATAATCATGGGAATTAAGTTAGAAGTAATGAATAGAAGCTCAATTTCTTTCGTTTTAAGCCAGTTGATCATGAGCCCATAGGGCTTCATTGCATTGTGCTGTTGTGCAGCCCTGCAATTTAATGCTAGTTTTAGATGCACCAGAGGACTAAAAATTTGAATCATATAATTTAGTGCCCAGAATTATCCTACCAAGCCCCTGTCTCCATTTAAGCTTTCCAGGATTTTTATCAATTTTGCTCGTACCATGGAAGAAAAACATACTTCCAACGTGAGAAAGATGTGCTTCAGTTGGCAACGATCCAGATTATTCTGCGATCCTTCTGAGTGTGGTTAGTGACGTAAGTGATTTGGTATTGACGCTGCCCCATGTTTCTGTTCCTCTCTCATATTTTTAAAGAGAAGAGGAGGGCAGTTGAAAGGTACTCTTCAAGCCTCAGAAGGAAGGGACTGGATTAGGTCTTGATTTTGGCAATCTTAATAGGTTTTCGTGATCAGGGACACATACATTTTTTAAGATTCAGTTACACAAATAAATTAATTTTTGCCCCATAGGAATATCCTTTCTTCCCCCATGATACCTCCTGGCAAAACGTGGTTCAGCTGCTTGTTGCCTGAGGCTAGTCAAACATCCGGCAGAGCACCTGGTGTACATATTCCTGAGAAAGCTTCCACTATTATTTGGTTCTGAAGGCTTAGCCACACAGAACTGTGCATAGTTTAACTATCAGGTTGATCTCCCATTCTTTGGTATGAAATTGGCTAACTACTGAGAAGGTGGTCGATGTCAGCTTTTCATCTGACTAGCTCATTTATCACTTCATAATTTCTGTCTGTCTGCCTCGAGGTTTATTACTCGCAAAACAGGAATTTACAAATGTAGAAACACTTTTTCATTGTACATTTACACCACTATGGTGTAACATTACTTGTAAGCATTCCTGCACCCGGAGCTGGTTCTGCGAGGTATGGGGTAGTGGCGTCTGCCTAAGTAAGGGAACACCCACACACTTGCGAGTATTGTCAGACACATATCCACCCTGAATACAGTAAGTACTTCTGTTTTGGTAGGAGTAAATCAGTGCAAGAAGTGAGACTGTGGTGATACTCCTAAAATTGGCATAGAGGGAAGAGGTATCTCCAAAGGGAACAATAATCTGACCTTGGAAGGAAAAAAGCTAGCAAGGGTAATTGCATTTGGATAGCAAATTTACTATGTGTAATTACTTTAATACCCATGTGAACTAGAATTCTGAAAATAATTTCAGGAGTTCTCCAGGGAAATATTGGGGCATATTAGCAAGGGCTGGCGATATAATTATCACCGCTTTAGCGTCCGTTTTTGGGCGAAAAGCGGCTATAATTATATCGCAATATGATCAAGGACACGCTAGCGCGTGTTTCCTTGATGTAGAGCCCGTTTTTTCATACTAGATGCTCAGGAACGCCCATGCCCCACCCATGTAAAGCCTACCTGCGCAAAGTAAAGCAAGACAGCGCAATGCACTGCGTAGCAATACTTTTCCTTAGAAACCCACAAACATTTGTGTGGGTTTTTAACACCCAAAAAATATTTTGTGTCCGGGCTGCATCCATAAAGTGACGCAAACCTGAAGTAAAATCTTTGTAAATGTGGGCATAAAGGTATTTAACTCCGGATTTAAACAAAATGAACAATTTAAAACCTCTTAGTGAAATCAGGAAAACAAGAAAAACCGACACAGACATAGCAGACCTGACTCTGGGCCTCCAGACTCACTACAAAGCTAGAGTGGATGTATTTGGGAGTACTCACATCCCTAACATTCCCTGAAGCTACGCCCCTGGGATGAATTAATGAATTCAACTGTATGGTTGGATGGACAGATGAATGCAACAGCGTGGGTGCATAGATGGATCGAATTTGGGTCGTGTATTGTTGAATGTTTCAATGGAGGGACGGATGCATGTGTGTTCGACTTCATATTTGCAAGATGACAAGAGAAAAAGCCATTGTTTGAAAAACACTGTCACAGTGAAAAAGCACTGTTAACCAAACTGGCATAGGGCAGTAATGTAGTCAATGTTTCGACCCCAAAAAGAAATTAGGTTGTTTATGTCCTTACACCGGGGTCTTCCTCAGGACAGGATAGGGGGCACCATAGACCACCATTGACTAGATGGTAGATATGTTGTAAGGGGGCCCGAGGGCTCCAATGCACCAGAGAAGCGGACCGATGTCACTTGAAATGTGCAGTAGGAAGTCCTTCCTAGCATACACCTCTCGCGTTAAGTGGGAAATAAATGTCTAATCTAGTTTGGACCCGGAGGTTCCAAAGATGCTGGAGAGGAAACACAGAATCATGGCCTTAATTCTTTCTTCACAGATGATCAATCTCTTCTTAAAGAAAATGTGCATCTGTCTCTGATGGAAGACTAATTTCTTTAGTGAAGCAGACAATTGTTATTTGTTGCCATTGCATTGTATTTGTTTGCATGTGTATCCCTGAAGGGAGCGCGTTCTTGAAAATTGTAAAGAAGGATGAACTGGAAGGAGGAGCCTAGCGCGCAACCAAGATGGCCGCGTAGGCACAGGGCTCCCGAGGGCCTCCACAACTTCCGACGTCTATCCTGAATTTATCCTGATTCTATCGACGGGCTTCTACGGGCGAACCTACGTGGAGGTGATACCTGTTGTCCAAATTCAAATCGGACATCGGGAACCGGAATAGCATCGATTCCAAGTTGGCGGCCTACTCCGGACCTTGCCCCGGACTCGAGTTGGCATGCAGGACTTGGGCCGGTGCGCACCCCCTACTTTCACTTTCGGTCTCGGATCTCCTCGCTGAAGCTGAGGGGCCTTGGATTGTCAGCACACATTTATAGTGGGACGATTGGGTATCCTGCCTTCTCTTGGACACTAGCCTGGACTACCTTTCGGGATCGCCGAGGCTCCCTAGATTGGTTCTCCGGGGATCGCTCATCGTGTTGGTGGCCGGCGCCCTTGGCGACCATCAGACAATGGCGGCTAGATTGGACGGAGATAAGCAAAAATCCAAGACGACTAGGCGGGGAGCTCATACCCAAGCTAACAACATGGACCGCTATACCCAGTCGAGAGGTTCCCCTGGTGGCCCGCATAAGTCACCGGAGAGACCCAAGGATGGCCCGGGATCGTCAACGGAGTTAACATTGCAGGACGTCATGGGTGCCATCGATGAGATGAAAGCAGCGGTCGGCCAGCAATTCGATACATTGGCCCAAAAATTGGACACGGTTTTGATCGACGTTAAACTAGTCAGAGCGGACCTTTCACAAACGAATGAAAAGGTCAAATCCTTGGGTCTGACGACGTCGAGTCTGGTAACGGACGTGTCTGACCTGCAAGCCGAAGTCCGTAATCTGCTGGCGTCCACTGCTTTGTCTGTCCGTCGACTGGAGGATTTTGAAAGTAGGGCTCGGCGGAATAATGTGCGCATAACCGGGGTGCCGGAGAAATCGGAGGTCCCTGCGGCTGACCTCTTCGTGGAAGACCTTGTGATCAACCATCTCGCACCCAAAGGCTTGAGTAAATTCTTTGCGGTTGAGCGGGCCCATAGAGTTCCGGGTGGTAAGCCCAAACCGGGCGCTCCCCCACGGCCCATCATCGCCAGAATTTTTCATTTCAGGGACAGGGATGCCATACTGCAGGCCTCGAGGGTGAGTGGGCCGACGAAGTTCGAGAACACTCATATAAGTTTCTACCCGGACTTCACACAATTGGTCCAAAAGCAGCGACAGGAGTTCATGGGTGTCAAACGGCGGCTGAGAGACATGGACCTGAAATATGCGATGCTCTTTCCGGCCAGGTTGCGTGTTGAGTTTGAGGATCGGACGCACTTCTTTGATCGGCCGGAGGAGGTTGGAGATTGGCTTGATACCCTGCCTCAGCAACGACGTCGAGAGGGACAGACCGAAGGGAACGGAGTGGGCTTGGCTGGACAGGAATAGACTTTTGGTTCCCGGTGACTGACCATTGTGATGACACTTCCATATTTTGGTTTGGTGTTTCTATTCAGCGCCTTATCCTTCAATGCCCGGGGGCTGTGGGGTGCTCAGTGAGGCTCTTTCCTCCTCTGGGTTTTCTTTTTGTAGCGTAGTTAATGTTAGGGCGACAGGCACACTGCAAGTTGGGGGGGCTACATGGGCTCACGCAGGGGTGCAGGGTGGGGGGAGTTGTAACGGGAAGGTTGGTGGGGAGGGGGGAGTTGGGGACTGTTTGAATGTTCTACAAGGCAACGCCACGCCATACGACTGGTGGTCGGGATCGTGTTCTCTGGGGGGGGGGGGAGTTGTGCGCGGGGATGGGATGGGGGTAGGGGATTGAGAGTACTCTCGTGGAATGTGAATGGCTTGGGGGATAGGATTAAACGTGGAGTAGTGCTGCAGTTTTTGAAACGGCTGTCGCCAGATATTGTCTTTCTGCAGGAAACGCATCTAATTGGGAATTCTTGCCATGCTATGAATAGGAGGGGATATCGTCTCGTCGTGCACTCTGGTTTCACTTCTGGCTCATGTGGGGTGGGCATCTTGATTAGAGCCTCTCTCCCGTTGGAGGTGGACGATGTGATCCATGATGATAGAGGGCGGTACGCTGCACTTGTAGGCCGATGGGAGGGCAGAACCATCTCGCTCGTTTCTGTTTATGTCCCACCAGGATTGCAGACCGTAACTTTCGCTGATTTGGGGCGAATGGTCCTGGGACTCCCGGGGGGGGGGGTTCTGGTGGTGGGGGGCGATTTTAACTCTGTTGTATCTGGTGGGGCGGATCGTCACCCTCCCAGGGATCTCCCGGGGGCACAGGCATGGCTGAGTGAGTTTATAGATACCCTCGGACTGATAGACTGCTGGAGATTAATGCACCCGGGGCAGGCGCAATACACTTTCCACTCAGGAGCTCATGGGAGTTTGTCGAGACTTGATTATGTCCTTATGCCGGCGGCCCAAGCTGTGATGATTAGAGAAGTAAGACATCTGGCCCGGGGTATTTCCGATCACTCGCCACTACTGTTGCACATTGAGGTCACCCACGGGGCTGAGGGGAGGGTGGCACCGATTAACCCCTGCTACCTGCGTGATCCTAAAATCCGGGCAGACCTGGTCAAGTCTATTGAGCGCTATTTCACTGAAAACGTGGGGTCAGTGTCCTCTGCAGTCTCGTTATGGGAAGCCTTCAAAACAGTGCTCCGTGGGCAGGCTCTTTCTCTCATTTCCCACTCCAAGAAAAGCAAAACTGAAGAGGTGGTTCGCCTTGAAAACGACATAGCCAAGTTGGAGGGGGACCTGGAGCTGGGTGTTACGAAAGATACGTTGCATGTTCTCAGTCTTAAGCAGCTTGACTATAGAGCGTTGGTTACTGACGCTGCCAAAGTGATGAGTAGAGAGCAACAGGGGCGCTTATACGATGTGGGGGACAAGGCTGGTAAATTGATTGCATGGTTGGACAAGAAGGAGAGAGCGAGTCGAGTGGTGCCGGTTATTGAGAGAGCGGATGGCGTGCGTGTGACTGACCCTGTGGAAATTGTTGAATGTTTCGCGACTTATTTCCGCGACGTATATTCTCCAGTCTCGAATGGCCTTGAGGATGACTCCCATCTGTTGCTGAGAGATATAGCGTTCCCGTCTTTGTCAGAGGCGGATAGGGTACTGATGGATGCGACGTTGTCGCCTGATGAGATTGCTTTGGCTATTCGCTCGATCGCTTCTGGCAAGGCCATGGGTCCCAATGGCCTTCCCATTGAACTGTATAAACTGCGCCCGGACAAGATGGCGCCTCATATCCGCGACATGTTTCTTGAGGCACGTGACGTGGGCTCCCTCCCCTATGATCAGCGTCTCGCTACCATAGTCGTGATTCACAAGGAGGGGAAGCCGCGGGATAGGTGTATTTCTTACAGGCCCATCTCCTGAGCCTAAAATTCTTGCTAAGGTTTTAGCTAACCGTCTGGTTGGGGTCGTCGGCGACTTGATCCATCCGGATCAGTCCGGTTTCATACCTCACCGTAATACGGCCCTGAACCTGAGGCGTCTTCATGGAGTGCTCGCCAGAGCGGAGTACATACGTGAACCGGCCGTTTTGGCGTCCTTGGATGCCACTATGGCGTTCGATACCCTAGAATGGCCATATCTTTGGGCTGCGCTTGCGAAATTTGGTTTTGGCCCCGGGTTTATCGGTTGGGTGAGGTTGCTGTATGAGGAACCGTTGGCTCAGGTAGTTCTGAATGGCAGAGTCTCGGCGCCCTTCGGGTTGGGAAGAGGCACGCGGCAGGGTTGTCCGCTGTCACCCCTCCTCTTTGCACTTACCTTGGAACCTCTGGCTGCCTGGTTACGATGGGAGCCCTCATTGCGCGGCATTAGGTGGACGCCTGAATTTGAGGACCGCATTTCTCTTTATGCGGACGACATTCTCCTGTACCTCACATCTCCCCGGCAGTCTTTGATAGTACTGGTCGATGTTCTGAACTCATTTGGTCGCAACTCCGGCGTGGTCATTAACTGTGCCAAGTCATGCGTCTATGTTCTCTCTGGGGACGCTCCTCTCCTTCCGCGTGGCTGCCCTATCCAGATTGCGCTGTCAGGGTTTAAATACCTGGGAGTGTTCATAACTTTGGACCCTGTGGCCCGTTATGAGCGGAACCTACTCCCCCCACTCCAACGACTGAGGGCCGACGTCTCGAGGTGGCGACGGCTTCCGCTTTCGCCGCTCGGGCGCGCGGCGTTGTTTAAAATGATGTCGCTGCCACGATTCCTGTATGCACTGCAAAATACACTCGACGTCATACCGGCCCGCTATTTCCGTGAGGTGGAGAGCCTGCAGAGGCGGTTGTTCTGGGACGGGCGATCCCGAATCGCTCTCACAAAATTGACACTCCCTTGGTATGATGGAGGTATTGCACTCCCCGATATCAAGCGATATTATTGGGCGTCCCAATTGGCGGCGGTGAACCATGGGATGTACGGGCCGGCCCTGAACCCGGCGTTCGAGATGGATAAAATGCTATTGCCTGGGGGGGATTATAATAGAGCACTCTATTCGAAGTCTTCTGGTGTGCAGTTGACAGGCCCAACAAAGATAGCGGTACGGGTGTGGCATGCTGCTAATGCTGCGATGGGTTGGAAGGACCGCCTGACTCGAGCGACTCCACTGTATGCTTCGGAAAGGCTGGGCTGTTTGTGGAAAACCAAAGGGTTTGAGAAATGGGATATGATTGGCATATGTAAGGTGAGTGACCTCTGGGTGAAAGGGGAGTTTAAAACGTTTGAAATGTTGAAAGCGGAATATAAGCTAAACTATATGGAGTATTTCCGGTATGCCCAGGTCCGTCATGCGTTGTGCTCGGTTTTCCCTGATGCTACCGCTATCCCGGAAAATTCCCCGCTGGAGGATAGGGTGCTCGTTGGCTACGTGCCTGACAGCACAATCTCCTTGATCTATAAAAAGCTTATCAACGATCGGGCGGATCTGTTGACCCGCTTGAGGGAGATCTGGGTGGCTGACGGTTTGGAATTAGATGATGAGGACTGGGTCTCGGCAATAGCCTCCCCGCGGGAGGTGGTAATTCCGGCCCGCCTTCGGTTCGTACAACTAAAGATACTCCATAGAGTGTACGTCACTGGTCTCCGCCTGATGCGCATGGGTTTCTCCGTGGATGGGATGTGTGAGTGTGGCTGTGGTTCGCTGGGTACTTTCCTTCACGTTATATGGGAATGCCCTGAGGTGGCGCTCTTTTGGCGTTGGGTGCATGCGGTAATGGAGGAAGTCACTCACGTTGCTCTGCTTCCAGAAGCTAGGAGATGCCTGCTGAACGTGTGGGAGCCAAACGATTATAATGTGGCACAGACGCGGTGGGCGACTTTGGGAAATATGGTGGCCAAACGTAATATTGCCCAGTTATGGGGTTCCCAGAGCCCGCCCACGGTCTCGGTGTGGAAGGAGAATATGGATTGGTGCATGTTTAGAGAAAAGACGGTGTATGTAGCGAGAGGCAAGCCGCGGAAATGGACAGGGGTGTGGGGTCCGTGGAACGCTTATCGCGGAGACATCTGTGCCCCTCCACTGGCTGTTGTATTGGATGCCTCTTCGTCCCCCTAGCCGAGCATTCCTCGTCTGTTAAGTTACGAGTGTGTTACAGTTTGCTTTTTCCTCTGTTCCCGTGCCCCCCTCCCTTCTCTGCCGCTGATCATTGATTCCCTACCCCGGGGAGCGCGTCCTGTCATTTACAATGCCTATTGCCTTGTTTGTGTGTAATGTTTCTTAGTTTTAAATTGAAAACTGAAACCGTATTTAATATTGTCACTCAACTATTGCTTCTGCCTTCACTGGGTGCGATGCTGGACTGACGGGCTCCCCGGATTGACCAATCTGTATAACGGTGAATGATAAGTCTCATGCTACTCAGCGGCCGGCCCAAAGGGTTGTAGGCCCATGTCTGTAACTCCTTGAAGTCAAATAAAGGATTCTTTAAAAAAAAAAAAAAAAAAAAAAAAAGAAGGATGAACTGCTGCAAGGAGTAAGACTGACGTCACAGTGTACCACACTGGGATTGGTCGGTGGGTGTAAAGTCACCTGCTATTTTTTTTTTACAGAGTTTTATATAGCACGAACTTGACCCGCATCCAATCAGGTATCAGAGCGCTTTACATAGCACCAGTTACGTTACATGAGGACACACATTCATTTTTTGTTAGGCACAGGGAGATTAAGTGATTTGCCCAGAATTACGGGATGTTTAGCGTCATTACCGAGACTCGAACCCAGTTCCCCCGGTTGGAGGTCGAGCGCCCTAGCCGTTAGGCCAACTCCTCTCCCGCTATTGGTTGCCTAAGTCACGGAGTGCCACGCTGTTAGTAGTTGTTAAATTGGAATGAGAATTGTGAGTAAATTATTGGGTCCTGCTTTGAAACGAACAATTCTAATTGTGATATTTGATGTACTTATCCAAAAATTGAATGTTTTAAAGTTATACAAGATTTGATTAGTGGACTATGACGCCACCTGTTAGGGAGGGAGAAAAGGCACCGCCCGAACATACCGCAGGTCATTATATGGCGAAAAATGAGTCACATAAAGAGGTCAGGTGCTCCATTTAACAAAATGCAGTTGGATTTTATTGAGATGCCTGCATGAAATGGATTGAGGTACGTCTTGGTTGTTGTGTGTATCCTTTCACTTGTGGGGTTGAGGCATAACCCACAAGAAGGAACAATAGTCTCACAGTAGCAAAGTTGTTGTTGAAGGAGCTTAAAGCAATTTTAAACATATGCTTTTAACCTTTTTAACTTGTGACTTTTTAACTTCTGTGTAAGCCACCTTCTTACTGCTGCATTTGCTCCCTGTGCCTTCTTCCTCATCTCTCCTTGGTCCACCACAGGTTTTCCTGATTGAGTGGCAGGAGATTGCCTGAAGAAGGAAGTCGCACTAAGCACTTCCTGGGGAACGACCGGAGGTCAGCGTTTCAGCAGCTGACCTCCCCTATTTAATTGGCATGCCAGGCAGGACGCGCAGCGGATGCGCTTAGGTTTGGGCATGGAATTTGTATACGGATCGCCATTCATTAAGCCTCACTGCTTTTTGCACACAAATGAGATTGTTTTTACGGGCATTCTTGGAGCTCAAAGCAATTTTAAACATATGCTTTTAACCTTTTTAACTTGTGACTTTTTAACTTCTGTGTAAGCCTCATTCTTACCTCAAATGCTGCATTTGCTCCCCATGCCTTCTTCCGCACCTCTCCTTGGTCCACCACAGGTTTTCCTGAGTGAGTGGAAGGAGATTGCGTGAAAAAGGAAGTTGCACTTTGCACTTCCGGGGAAACAGCGTGGAGGTCAGCGTTCTAGCAGCAGACCTCCCCTATTTAATTGGCATGCCAGGCACAACGCGCAGCGGACACACGCAGTGGGCGCGCCAATGGCGCACTTAAGGCAAGCCCATCTGCGTCTGGTCATCATCAGGAGCCAGGACCCCTGTATGTTCTATGTAAGAATCTGGCACTCTTCATAAAGGTATTAGCGCTTATACTACCCAGAAACTACTAGAGATCAGACAAGGTAGCCTAAACAAATGCCTTCATCTGGTTAAGGCCACTCCCTGTACCCCTGTGTTTTTGGAGGGGCCCTTTGCATGCAGTTCCTGCAGATTTCAGAGCATGCATTCCACACAGCTCCTCCCTGACAATGCCACACCTGATATCAACAAAAACCAGCACAGTTCTCATGCATTGACTGATTCTTTTCCTCAGCCTTTTGTGGGGAACCTAAACTGGAACTGCATTCTTGGGAATGTAAGATCACTGCCTAAACACGCAGTGGAAATATGGGATCTTTTATCCTCCAAAAGTCCCGATATTGGTTTCCTGACTGAAACATGGCTATAACCAAGCTCCATCCCTGCCATAGCAATAGCACTACCAGAGAGATACCGCATCCTAAGGTTGGAAAGGCATGCTAAGGGAGGAGGGGGTATAGCTCTAGTGCATAAGGAATCCATTAAAATAACTTTATTGGAACATCTAGATAATGACATTAAGGAAGTGCACGTTTTTAGAATTGACTTACATCCGCAATACAGTTGGAAAGGTACCCTAGGTTACCGGCCTCCCGCCCCCCTCCGAAATGTTGCCCTCCAACTACTGGAACTAATTTCCCTGCATGCCAATTACACAAAAAACTTAATTCTCTTGGGTGATTTTAATGTGCACAGTGAAGACATCTTGAATCAGGAATCCTCGTCACTGTTAACAGATCTAATTACGCTAGACCTAAATAAGATCAACGAAGGCCCCACCCACACAGTGGGACATTCGCTAGATTTTGTCTTTACTAAGTCATCCAACGTGCGATGTGGAGCCAATAGCCCTGTCACATGGACCGACCACTCACTAATCAAGTTCCAACTCAGGAGTCCTAGGGCACATAATACGCAGTCCTAAACTGATATGAGATGGCGCAGACGGTGGCATAAACTCACTCCTGATAACTTTCAGGATTTAATTCCAACTTCATGGAATTTCGACACAGAGAACATAGAGGCTGGCCTAGTCCAATACAAATCTATTATAACAACGGCCATTGATCACTTAGCCCCTCTAAAACATTGCACGAGCTCAGGCAGGCACATTCAGTCACCCTGGTTCTATTCCAGTCTCAATATAGAAAAGAGTCTCTGCAAGATATTGGAGTGGCGCTGGCATCTCTCCCATAATGCACTTGATAAAGCACAATACAAATCGGCTTTATCTAAATATCACAAAAATATAAGAAATGCCTGCAAAGCTCATATTGCATTACAATTGGGGCAGGCAGGGAAAGCCCCAAAACCTTATATAAGATACTTAAAACCTTTACTCATTCAGAAGCATGTAATAATGAGCAAACACCGTCGCAAGTCTTATGCGACAAAATAGCCATGCACTTTACAAAGAAAATGTATTTAATTTACAACATTATTACCAGAGATGGAAGGTGCCAATTTGATTTATCTGCCAACCTCTCACCTACTCGGACTAATGTGCAGTGGCTGGAATACTTCCCCTTGATCACGCCCGATGCAGTAGAGTCCTTACTATTTACTGTTAAATCAGGCTCACCTCTTGATATTATCCAGCCAAGGATCACCTCACTACTGTCCAAACAGTTTGCTAACCCTATCAGTTCTATTCTTAATCTCTTGCTGAACAAAAGTCAAATCCCTACTGATTGGAAGGCAGCACAAATAATTCCTATATGTAAGAACCTTGCCAACTATCGACCTATCTCACTGTTACCTCTCCTGAGCAAGATTTTAGAAAAACATATTAATAAACATCTCTCATACTTTGTCGAGGTCTCCGGTTGTCTTGATCCATCTCAGTCTGGTTTTAGACCCAGGCATAGTACAGAGTCAGCCCTGATTGCCGTCACGGACAACATCAGACAGTCTTTGGACAATGGACAGGCAGTTCTACTTATGCTGCTTGACCTATCAGCGGCTTTCGACACTGTCTCACACCAAATCCTGCTCAAGAGACTCAGTGAAACTGGTATTCAAGGAACTGCCTTACAATGGATGCTGAGTTTTCTCTTGCATAGAACTCAGACCATCAATTTAGACCCCTTCTGTTCTGAGACCACGGAACTGACAAAAGGAGTGTGTATATATGTGTGTGTTCTTCAAGCATTCCATTCATTACTTTTTTCTATACTTTAGTGTGTCGCCCTAAGTGGGACGGGTATGCCCGGACGTGGGCCCTGTGCACAGTGTAAGAATGCGATATCTCTAACACATGGGAAGTGTCTCCAATCCGCACTCAGATTTGAATAGTTTGAATAATCCAAAAAGTAATCCAATGTAGTTCCAATAAATTAATTTTATTTCAGTTCAATTATTTGTTTCATTTCAACTTCAAATATCAATTTTTTGCTTTTTCTTTTTTACAATTCTTTATAAATCACATTAGCCCAATGCATTTCGGGCTACGCCCTTCATCAGGGGATAAGTCCTGTGAACATAGAAAAAACTTCACTCAGTAAAGATTCCTTCAAGCTTCACTTTGAAAATAAACCATGCTCTCAAGAGCGGTTAACAAAATGGTGAATGAACTCAAGGGTGTCTTCAGCTCCTGTTTCCTGGTTCCTTATCAACCTCCACTGGGTAAATTAGCATCTTATATAGAGTCATGCCAGTGACTGTAACAACTTTTCTAGTTGATGTAACCAGTACAAGTTTCAAAATGTGGTTAGAATAGTGTATATTGGTGTCCGGAGAGGCGCAAGTTACAAACAAACTGATTTACGATGTGCAAGTGAGAAGGTGATTCATGTGCTATGATGAAATTTCATACGAAGTCGCGTGTTAAGAACTTGTTGTAACAAAGTTTCATAATAGTAGTGATGCTATTACAATGGGTGCACAAACTCATTGATGTAGTGAAACTACCAGTGCTATGGCCACGATTCATGCACTATTATGAAATTTCATGCAGAGTAACGTGTCACAAACTATTTGTGACTGGATAATTGTGATGTTATTACCATTGATATACAGACTTCATCGATACAGTAAACCTGTGAAAGTCTTATAAAACGTGTGTTGCATGCTTTTAACATAGATTAACTATCAACCTGTACACATACCTCATCAGTGTAGTGGTGTATTATACCATGCAAACAATCTCCTCAGATGAGACTATCCTGTAATAGTAACAACGTAACTTTGTTTTACTTTGAGGATCACGTCATATTAAACTCAATAGGGTAGTGCTGTACTTAAATGTGTGTTGTGTAGCACCTTCTTATTGTCATTCATTTACTGTTTTGTATTTTGTTCCTTTAATGGCTCGTGGGCAGTGCGAGGCATAGAACATACTTGTGTGTCTTCAGGGTTCCAACCCAGGGCATTCAGTTGGAGTTGGTGCCTTGGACTAAAAATTGCTTGTATATAAAATAAATTTTATATATATATATATATATATATATATATATATATATATATATATATATATATATATATATATATATATATATATATATATATATATATATATATATATATATATATATATATATTACCTACTGGCGGTCGCCAGTAGGTTTATAGTTAGGACCACGTTTCCATAGGAAATCCGCAACATTCTATTTTGAATAACTTTGGCGCCGGTCGACGAATCCTCGCGAATTTTTCAAAATAGGTGGGGCGCTACGCTCCGCTCCTACCCTGAAAGTCTCGGGGGGATTCGTCAAGCGGGGGCTGAGATAAAAGGGGGGTCCCAAAACGCGTTTTTCCCATGCATTTTTCCATAGGACCTTTAGACACAGCTACAGCCCGAACGGCTGAACAGAATTACTAGAAATTTGGCAGAGAGGTAGTCCTCAGGTCAAGGAAGTGCCTTTTGTAGGTTTGGTGTAAATCTGTTCAGTAGATTCTGAGAAAATAGCCTTTAAATCAATATATATATCTGAGCCAGCTTACGGTGCGCTTACGGTACGCTTACCGTACGCGTACGGTGGCGTGCGCGAGCGCGTTTCTGATTGGCTCTTAGATCTTAGTAAACATTCGAATCGGCCGAAACCAGGAAGCGGCGGCCGCCATTTTCTCTCTCGCACTGAGAGTGTGGATTAAAATACAAAGCACAAAAACATGTAAAGGGGCTGTTTGGACAGCTCCAAAACACCTAGCCATGGTGAAGGAGTCCCCAAAGATCCCCCAATGCCAAAAACTGAATTTTTATTTTTTCGCTAATTTCGCCGATTACGCTTACCGTACGCGTACGGTAAAAAAATATAAAAAAAAAAATATATCCACACTCTCCCCACCCCGTGTGCAAATGGTGCCCGCATGGCTTATTATAGATGTAAAAAATTAAAATATTACCTTTCAAAACGAAGTGCATCATATGTCCTCCATGTGCGCACGGTGCGCGAAGCGCATCGTGTGTACATGGCCCATCTAGCGTAACGTGGGCACGCGGTGCGCATAGCGCACCGCGTGCCCACTGTGCGTGCACGGCACTAACTGCGTAAAGTGGACGCGCGGTGCGCGAAGCGCACCGCGTGCTCACTGTGCGCGCACGGAACGAACTGCGTTAAGTGGGCGCGCACGCCACGAATGGCGTAAAGTAACTTAGCATTTAAAAAACCGTACAAATTCACTGAAAAAACCATAGGTTTCACACATGTTATAGTTAGCGGAAATTTTACTGATAAAAAACCAATGAAATTCCTCCGTTATAGTTAGTGCAGGCAACTATAACTCACGCGACCGCAATCTTCTGCTGATGACATATGTGTCTTTATGAAAAAAAAATATTTGTAATATATGTATAGCTAAAAATTTATGGAAGAAGACATGTGCAAATAAGTGTCTAAATACAGTATTAGCATCAGCAGAGGATTGCGGTCGCGTGAGTTATAGTTGCCTGCACTAACTATAACGGGGGAATTTCATTGGTTTTTTATCAGTAAAATTTCCGCTAACTATAACATGTGTGAAACCTATGGTTTTTTCAGTGAATATATATATATATATATATATATATATATATATATATAAAACTACCAGCGTATTTTCTCCGACGCCGAATGAGGAGAGCACACTGGTATGCATTCAAAAAGTGCTTTAATGCAGACCCCTCAACCCCCCAACAGACGCGTTTCGCCTTGCGGCTTTGTCAATGTTAGGTTTCTGTACAAAACAAACAACAATTTCATATCGTGAAGCCTCACGAGATCTATGTAAATAGTAATGATGGACTTCAATTCATTTCACAATTAGTGCGGCCATCTTAGAACATGTTTCATAAAGTGCAAATCATTGAAATGTCGATTGAAAAAGTGCTATGTGCAATTGTAATAAAAACAGATTGTGGGGAGAAAAGAATATTTATGTTAATTTCATAGGGCGGGGTATGCTATTAACAATGTTACCATTATTTGCATTGACATTGCATATATTACATTCGACAACTAAAATTTGTCAATTTAATGTATCTTTATCCTATAGTTCCCACCTTGTTTTACTCCCCAACTTTACTATCTAGCCCTGAATGGGCTGGCGTCTCAGTATCATGTCGAGAATAATGGACCATTTTATTCTTTTTTGATCCTTCTATTTATGGCCTCAATGGCAACAATCATAGGCAGCAGAACTTAGGTTATATCATAGATGTCACTTTTTCTGTCCGGTGTTAGGTAGTGTCTCTTACTTGGACTCATGGTGTATTTCACCCTTACAAATGTACCCACAATTCTTCATCATTATTTAACCCAACAGGGGTCTTTGTCTGGAGATCAGTAATATATTTGGATTCTAGAATCCTGAGTGCCTTCACTCTGTCTCCTCCCCTCTCTTTTCTGTCCACCTGATCTAGAGAATAGAAGGTCAGTAGGTCCCTGTTGCTTTGATGATGTTGTTCAAAATGTCACGTGACTGGGTACGTTTTGTCCATATTTGCTATGGCGCGCATGTGTTCAAGTATTCGTTTTTTTGTAGGGTGAATTGTACTCCTAATGTAGCGTTTAGCACATGGGCATTCCAAACAATATATTGTGAAATCAGAGTTACAGTTTAAAAGTCTTCTGATTTCTCTTGTAGGTTTAGTGTCATCTGGCCTTCCTTTGTATGTCAATACCTTTTTGCTGTTTTTACAAGCCTTACAATGAAGGCATGGGTAAAAACCCATAACCTTCATCGCACGTCAAGGTTTTGGCAGGGCAGTAAAGTGACTGTGTACAAGATGATCCCCAAGAGATTGGCAGCGTCTATAGGTTATAGAAGGGTGATCAGGAAGATTTTTCCTTAGAACATTATCAGTTTTTAGTTTGTGCCAATTCTTGTTAAAGATGTGCACAACTTTCCCTGATTTGATATTGAAATCAGTAATCATTCTGGCAGGTTCCTCTTTCTTGATTTTAGTTTTTACCGCCAGTGAGTTTTTTCTATCTACCTTTGCCACCTTTTCAGCAGCCTCCCTTAAGATAGTGCCTGAATAGCCTCTGTTTTTGAATCTTGCCTCAGCCTCGTCTTTCGCCTTTTGGTAGTCTCCCTCATCTGAACAATTTCATTTCAGATGAAAAAACTCACCAAAAGGAATATTTCGAACTAGGCTTTTTGGGTGATGGCTTGCTGCATGTAACACGGCGTTGCCCGCAGTGGGCTTTCTGTACAGCTGTGTTTGTAGAATATTGTTTTCCACAAAGACTTCTATGTCAAGATAATTGACCGAAGTCTCACTAATGGTACTGGTGAATCTTAGATTCCACTCATTGTTGTTCAGCGCGGTGACGTACTCCTCAGCCAAGGACCGATCGCCACGCCAGACAACAAAAAGGTCATCTATATATCTTGCCCATAACATAATCTTGTCCATCCAGCAATCATGGGTATCGCCCCAGGCCACGTGCTTCTCCCACCAGCCCACGAACAAGTTCACGTAGCTGGGGGCGAAGCACGTGCCCATGGCAGTCCCACGCATTTGTTTATATAGTTTGCCTGCAAAGAGAAAGATGTTATTATACAAACAGAATCTTATCATGAATATCAGCATTTCATTATGTTTGTCAAATTTCAAGGGTTTCTTGTCAAGGGACCATTGTATTGCTGAGATGCCATCTTCATGTATATAAGTTTGTAACGTCTAGCGTGATTGAAAGCATTTCCGGTTCCCAAACGATGTTATCCATGAGTCTTAAAAAATCCTGTGTGTCTCTCACATATGATGCCAATTCTTTCACAAGTGGTGCTAGGAAGGAGTCAATGAATCTTGCGGTGTTCTCCAGGAGACTACCGATTGTGGACACTATCGGTCTCCCCGGGGGATGTTTTGCATCCTTGTGAATTTTGGGGAGATGATAAAAGGTTGGCAAGACTGGTGTTTCACAGTGGAGGAATAAAATGTCTTCCTCATTTGGCATCCCCTCATTTTTCCAACCTTCCAGAATGGCTTGGTATTCCATTGTGCATTTCACATATTCAGATCTCTTTATGCTCTTTATGATTTCATAATAACTAGTGTCAATAAGTTGTCTCAATGCCTCCTCTTCGTAAAGTTCTTTCTTGAATACCACAATATTTCCTCCTTTATCTGAGGGTTTAAATTCAATATTTGAATCATTCTTTAATGATTCTATAGCCTCCCATTATTTCCTGGTGATATTCGAATGACTCTTGTCATGATTGTTTGATGGTTTAGTCAAGTTTTGTAAGTCCATGAGTATTGCCTCATTAAACAGATCAATGGCATCATGCGTGGTGTTTGGGAGTGTCTTAGATCGCCGTTTGAGATTGCTTGCTTCTCTTATTTGCGTTACTCCAGCTCTTTTCAAGCTTGCTGCTGTATCGTTGGATTCTTCTGTTTGTGTTTGTCCCATGGACTGTAAAGCCAATGAAGTCTCCAGATCATTTCCAATTAGTTTCTCTCAATCATTTTCTCTATCAGATTGTTCTCCCTGTGTATTTCCAATCCTGGGATGTAACAAAAAGATTTTTTGAAGCTTCAATTTTCTTATATATTTAAATAAGTCTATTCTTGTTTTTATCAAATCAAATTCGGCAGTTGGACAGAATGTTAGGCCCCTCTGTAGGACCTTTATCTCTTCTTGATTCAGGGGTCTGTCTGAGAGGTTAATGACTGTATTGTCCTCATTGATCGTTACCATTTGCCTCTCCTGCCTCCATGTTACTCTTGGTGAAGCTACTGATGCTCCTTCCCCTCTTACCCCTCCTTGTTTTGCCTTTCCTTTTTGTTCTTGGGCTTGTTGCGGAGGGTGTGTCCTTTGTGGCGGTCTTTGTTGTGTTTCTTTGATGACTCGGTACTCTTGAAAAAAAGGGGACTCTTTTGGTCTTTCCCCTTCTCCCGTGTTCGTTGTTTGTTCTCATTCTGAGACTTCGGCTTCTGATTCCGAAGTGTCTATATTAGTGGTGTTTACAGTACCTTGCGCCATTCTTTTTCTTGTTGCATCAAACTTTCGGGCAAAGGTTAGTATTCGACCTGTCCGATAGTCTTGTTCATCTCGTTGAAACTTTGTTTGTTTTCTTTTTCTTATACCGGCTTCTTAGTCCTTTAGTCTTTTCATCATGGCAGTGCATAGATCTTCACTGGATATGGTATCTTTGTCTTTACTGATCATTTCTTCCAACTTTCGGATTTCTGACAAATATTTGTCTCGATCTCTCCAGGCATATTTTATAATTATTAGCACCATCGCTTTAGCTGACTCTGCAGTATAATCGGCCCATTCTTTCAAAAGGGCCGGGTCGGGATTTTTGTATGATGGTACAGTGAAGATACGTAGACCCCTCGGGATTCAATTACAGTTTACATAGCGCTGTAGTGATGTAGCCTCCCACCATGTTCTTATCTCACTCTCCTGTGTTTTCTCAAGTTGTTGATACAGGATCTTTAAATTGCTGGTGGGAGAATTTAACGTAGTGACATTCTCAGCTCTCGCAGATATATCGCTTGCTGATTTAAAAATGTTCGCTGCCACTGACTCTCTCTCCTCGATGCTGGACATTGTAAATAATCAAAATATCTCTGGCGTGCACAGTTCTGACGGGGGTCTGTATTGGGTTTGGTACCATACGGGAGAGAGGCTTAACTACAGATTTTCGTGCGGGAATAAAAAAGCTAACACTCTCCGGCCGGAGTCTGGCAGTGCAGTTGCGTCCTCCGTCGTCGGCTTCACTTCCACTTGCAGTTGTCAGATATGTGCATATATATGTGTGTGTGTGTGTGTGTATATATATATATATATATATATGTTCTTCAAGCATTCCATCCATCCATATATATATATATATATATATATATATATATATATATATATATATATATATATATATATATATATATATATATCCATCATAAAGTTGCCACGAAACGGGAGAGCCCACACAGGAAAAATATGCTCAATGTTTTAATGGAAGCTTGCTGCAGGGAAAAAGGGAGGGGTACAGCTTAGTCTAAATGTCCAGCCTGACGCGTTTCGTGCCGTAGCACTTCCTCAAAGGCATGACAACTGCCGGCGTGCACAGACAGTTTGCGAGGCACTCCTAATAAACCTTCTGACACCTGCTCAAGTGGGCGTTGCTGCTCGCACAGCCTTCTGGTATCGGTAGTGCCCCAGTCTTACTTCCGTGAGTTGTTGTGCATCGCGGCAGAAAAAATAAATAAAAAGAATAGAAGTCCAAGTGGGTAGCTGTTATCACCTTCCTTCACCCAGCAGACACGTACCCGCTTCCATCAGTGACTCCTGTCCCGATTGTAGATCCCGCCGGTTGGCGTTACCTCGGGTCCGCTCCACCAGCAGGGCTCCTCCCACGGCCCTGGCTGACCGTTATATATCCATCATAAAGTTGCCACGAAACGGGAGAGCCCACACAGGAAAAATATGCTCAATGTTTTAATGGAAGCTTGCTGCAGGGAAAAAGGGAGGGGTACAGCTTAGTCTAAATGTCCAGCCTGACGCGTTTCGTGCCGTAGCACTTCCTCAAAGGCATGACAACTGCCGGCGTGCACAGACAGTTTGCGAGGCACTCCTAATAAACCTTCTGACGCCTGCTCAAGTGGGCGTTGCTGCTCGCACAGCCTTCTGGTATCGGTAGTGCCCCAGTCTTACTTCCGTGAGTTGTTGTGCATCGCGGCAGAAAAAAAAAATAAAAAGAATAGAAGTCCAAGTGGGTAGCTGTTATCACCTTCCTTCACCCAGCAGACACGTACCCGCTTCCATCAGCGACTCCTGTCCCGATTGTAGATCCCGCCGGTTGGCGTTACCTCGGGTCCGCTCCACCAGCAGGGCTCCTCCCACAGCCCTGGCTGACCGTTATATATCCATCATAAAGTTGCCACGAAACGGGAGAGCCCACACAGGAAAAATATGCTAAATGTTTTAATGGAAGCTTGCTGCAGGGAAAAGGGAGGGGTACAGCTTAGTCTAAATGTCCAGCCTGACGCGTTTTGTGCCGTAGCACTTCCTCAAAGGCATGACAACTGCCGGCGTGCACAGACAGTTTGCGAGGCACTCCTAATAAACCTTCTGACACCTGCTCAAGTGGGCGTTGCTGCTCGTACAGCCTTCTGGTATCGGTAGTGCCCCAGTCTTACTTCCGTGAGTTGTTGTGCATCGCGGCAGAAAAAAAAATATATATATATATTACCTACTGGCGGTCGCCAGTAGGTAGTTATAGTTAGGACCGTGTTTCCATAGGAAATCTCAAAATTCTATTTTGAATAACTTTGGCGCCGGTTGACGAATCCTCGCAAAATTTTTAAAACAAATGGGGCGCTCCGCTGAGCTCCTACCCTGAAAGTCTCGGGGTGATTCGTCAAGCGGGGGCCGAGAAAAAAGGGGGGTCCCAAAACGCATTTTCCCCATGCATTTTTCCATAGGACCTTTAGTCCGAGCTACAGCCCGAACGGCCGAACAGAATTACTTGTAATTTGGCAGAGAGGTAGTCCGTAGGTCAAGGATGCGCATTTTGTAGGTCTGGTGTAAATCTGTTCAGTAGTTCCTGAGAAAATAGCATTTAAAGCAATATATATATCTGTAAGCGCGCTCCGTGCGCTTACGGTAAGCTTACCGTACGCGTACGGTGCCGTGCGCGAGCTCAGATCTGATTGGTTGTCACATGACTGTAAACATTCGAATCGGATGAAATCAGGAAGTGTCGGCCGCCATTTCGTGTGTTTCACACAAAAAAAAAAGGTGGATAACGTGAAAAGGGGGCAAGGAAGAGAGTTACAGACCCCCTAACATTTGAAAGGGGGTCAAAGAAGGACACAAAAATACGAAAAATACATTTATGAATTTTAAAAAAAAATCGCGGAGTGCGCGTACGGTAAGCTTACCGTACGCGTACGGCAGAAAAAAAAAATAAAAAAAGAAATAAAATTCAGATTTAAGTATTTAGATATTAGGGGGCTCTAAAAAGAGCCGTTGTGTTTATGAAGTGATTTTTTAGTGGTACCTACAAGTAAGTACCGATGGAGAGTCTAAGGTTCAAGAGGAAGACTCTGTTCCCTTCATCAGTGAAGTGTACACCATCTCCTCTATAAATGTCTTGCATGTTGTAACGCAAGTTGTTGTGGTAAATAGAACCCATATCATAGTCTCGGAGGAAAGCAGAAACAGATTTGTTGACGTGCTTTCTTGCTTTGTCAATCTGTGGACAAAAATGATTGGACCAGTTCCATTTTTGCCTTTGGCATATGTTAGAATATGCAAAGGCAGTTTTAGGGAAAAGTGAAAACAGTTGTGCAAAGGTCTCCTTCATAAGAATTTCCAGACCTACCCCAGTCAAAGTGCCTAGGTCATTGCCACCACAGTGCACTATTATGAGGTCAGGGTGTTGGATTTGCATGAAGGATTTCACCAATGGCATCAATTGGTGCCACTTTAACCCTCTCTGACCAATCCATTTAATGTCTACATTTGGCAAAGCAAGGTCTCTCACCATACCTGTTTTCTCTGCATACTTTTCACTCCAGAAGACATAGCTGTGCCCTACAATCCACACTGTGAACATCTTCCAAGGAGATCTGGATGCACTCAGGAGGTGTATTTCAGTAGAATGGGAAAAAAAAATGAAAGACAGTTTGGAAATGGAGGCATACATATTTTTTAAAAATAAAAAGAACTCATTGGCTGTTTCACACCATTCTACACTAAAAACTAGGCTGTATGTGTAAATTTATAGAAGCATGTTTTGTATTGGTACAGAAAAATGTGTTACCAAAGAACATTACTATGGATTTGCTGTTAGGTTTGAAAAGTCAAGCACTCTTGCTCTTTGGAAATGAAACGTTGTATGTTTAGCTAACGGCAAGATGGCCGCCGAGACGCCGTAGTGGATGGTCGCACCCTGTAACCCTCCTGACTGGGAAGATGAGGTGTACTACGTGCTCATATGCTTAGATCGCAGACTTACAGATTTGCAGATTCACTGATCTACTACCAAGCTAAGTTGATTTAATCTAATCTGCTGTGGAAAATTTGCCTTTCTTACTGGGAGAAAAGAGCACTCGATACTGATAAAAAGCGATGCTGAGAGAACTCACTGGCTTGCTTTTTTTGATATGTGACTTTCCACAAGAGAAAAAGTGGGCTCTGCAGAAATATCTGCACAAACACTGTTCAGCTTTGATTTCTCATTCGCCCCTACCTGGAAGTCGCTATTGGAAAGTTGCTTCAAAATCTATGGCTACAAAACCTGCACTTTACTCAAGGAAGAATCGTGACCGAGACGATTGGAGCCGTGACTCTGAGGTGGAGGAGGATATGGATAACCTCGGGGCCCCAGCGCTTAATTTAAGAGGGAAAGCACGATCTAAAGTTCAGCAAAGGCGAGAAGCGGCAAAGGAAAATAAATTAAAGAAAATACGTGAAAAAGAGGAAGGAGGGAAAAAAAAGAATGTGACTGTCCCAGTGTCAGCTATTGTAAGGAGAAGAGAGAGAAGAGAGGAAGCAAAACTCACCGCTGGGGAGGTACTTGGAAAGGAAACTGCACTCCGCCAGATGACCATAGTTGAGACTTTTTTGCCCGCAGCAACACCAGTAACGACTGACCAAACAACTTTGCAGTCGAATCTGCCACAGGGAGTGAGAGTCCCCACGTTGGTGAGCCTGTGCAGGATGTTGCAGCCTGCTGTGGAGAGGGAACCGTTTGAACAGGCAGGAGCAGATGGGGATGGTACCTGCATGCTCGAGGTACAGCCTCTAACTGAAGTTACAGAGGCAGCAGAAGGCGGAGACTTTTCTACTGCTGTGGAAGTGGGCGGACCCAAGCTCTTAAAGGAGAAAGCCACAATTCATTTGGCACCAGTGGTATGTGGAGTTAAAGGGCCAGGCGCAGAACAAAGCCTGGTGGAGGATACTGTTGTGGAAAAAAGTAATTCTGAGGCTGCAACTAACTTAATTGAAACAGAGCTAAGGGTTGATAAAGATATTAACTTGGATTCAATTAATAAGAGGGATGCAAGCACACGCAAATTACCTGATGCACTTCCTGCCTCTCCCAGTGATGAGGTTTTTTTTACTGGTAATGACGAGGCGGATGATGAGGAAAGTATGAATGGAAGTCTGGGATCAACGACAGACACGGAGTCAGAGATGGAGAGTTCAGATGATGAAACAGTGAATACTGACACGGGAAGTAATGAGACTGTATCAGGGACTGACTCTGAAAACTCCTCAACTCCTATTAGTAGTGAGATAGAGCCTATTGATAAAGAATATAAGGATTCAGTTAAAAAAACATTGCAAAAAGACGTCTCTTCTAGATCAAAGACAAATCCTGAGGGCAGTATCAAATCTGTGGAAAAAATTAAAACTATGAGCAAAAAAAGGAAGTCAAGCAAACGAAAAGGGAAATCTAGACAACAGAGATTGTCAAAGGAACACAGAGGCAATATGAAAACAGTAGTAAAAAAACTAAATTTGGATAAGATGGCAGAGAATTCTGGAATACCGGCAGATGAGTTTGTAAATGGTGAAACTCTGGACTCTGCGGACCGTGGAGCGGATGGTGGTATGTCTAATTTTGAAGTCTTATTTACAACATTAAAACAAATGCAGAGTGAGGCTCGCATTGAGAGCCAAAAAGCAAAGCGCAGGGCTAAACAGGCGAATAGGAAAATACAATCCTCCTTGCGTAAGGTCAGCAGGTTGTATGAGGAGATGGCTGAGAGAGTCTCTGAAGTAGAGACTAGAACCGGGAAATTAGAAGATGATATGGTCAAAGTGAAGGATGACAGAAAAGAACAAGATAAGACTACGGCCGACATGCTATGGAAACTCGAGGAATTTGAGAACAGACAAAGACGCAACAATGTTCGCCTGATTGGAATACAGGAAGGGAAAGAAGGAAGTGATGTTCGGGGGTATGTTGTTGACTTATTAAAGGGTGCCCTCCCAGAGTTGTCTACATGGGATCTTGACCATGAAATACAAAGGGCGCATCGTTTTCCTCTGATCCAGAAAGTAGCGCAGAGTAAGCCTCGCGCAATACTTCTATACGTGGGGAATTGTCTTCTGCGAGAAGAGATAATTAACAAAGCAAAGCCCCAAGCTAAATGCAAATACAACGGCGTAGAGTTCTTTGCACGTCCTGACTTTTGCCACACCACTGTGGAAAGAAGGTGGAGGATGAGGCAGCTCATTACCCCATTTCAAAACATAGGTTGTGAGGCTTACCTTCTGTATCCCGCTCGTTTGAAGATTGGAGTAAATGGGAACTTTAAAATTTTCTACTCTGAGATACTTGCACAAGAATATCTTAACTTTCTGCAAGACCAACGGAAAACAAGGCACAAGGAGAATGTTGAGAATAATGATCATGCAGTAGCTCTTAGGGATATTCCCCAAAAGAAACGAAGATAAATATAATATGGAAAATAGAGACTGTGTAAAGTAATTTTTGGGGACGAAAGCTACATATGAGGACTTATTTAAAATAATAGAGGAAACTGTTTGCTCAAGGTCTATGAAAAATTTATTTGATGTTTTACTCCTCTTTATCGGATGGTTTTCTTGAGTTGTAGCTTTTTCTGCTTCAATAAGTAAAGATTGGTATTAATATAAGAAGAATTGGGGTAGAGGTTGAGCACGAATAGGGGTGGTATTTGTTGGACATACACTGAGCACAGTAAGATGAAGGGAAAGTTAGGGGGGTTTACGGGTTTGACATCCAGGAGGCAAAAGTCGGCCAGACATAGGTCCGTTGGACCTATTTGCCTGTAGGGGGGGTGGGACTCTGAGGGTGGGCAGTCTGGGGTGGGGTTGGGGATGGGCAGGGAAATGGACAGGGCACAAAGGTACAAGACACTTAAGAGGATTTGACAAAAGTAATTTGTATCAACTGTATGATATGGGTAGTGACACTGAAGAAGTGGAAGACAATATTGAAATTAACAGGGAAGTCTATTTATGCAGAGTGCTAGGCCTAGTATTGTATATCGTTTCTAGAACATTAAATAAAAGCAAGCAGATAGGGTCTGAAGAGAACTGGCTGGGGAAAAAAAAAAAAAAAAAAAATGAAAAATGTCTATTAGATTAGTGACATGGAATGTATGCGGCCTAAATGATGTAACGAAAAGGCAGAAGATAGGAATACGGCTACGGCAAATGAACGTAGATTTTGTGTTTCTTCAGGAGACACATGTAATGAGTACCCATGAGATATATCTTAATCAGCTGGGGTTTCAATTAATAGTTGCTTCTAAACAAGGAGTTAAACAGAGAGGGGTAGCGATCCTATCGAGGGATAAAAATGTAGTAACAAGGAGAAAGTTAAGAGATAATTGGGGGAGATGGGCGATGGTTGAGGTACTATTAGGGGGGGGTATGGACAACATTAGTTGTAGCATATGGTTCTACACAGGACGATCCAGAAATTCTGCAATTTTTGGATTCGGAGTTGGCAGACTGGGCCCCTCGAGTTATTATAGGTGGAGACTTAAATATTGACGGAGCGGAGGGTCTAGGATCAGGCTCAATAAGACAGTATAAGGGGAGGAAAAAAAAGGTCTACAAGGCCCTTACTGATCTTTTAGAAAATAATACATTGCGAGATGTCTGGGGGTCAATTAGATCGAAACAACTCGGTTACACATATTACTCAGCACCGCATCAGATATGCGTTAGGCTGGATTACTTCCTGGTTTCCAATGATTTAATTAGTATAGTGGAAATTGATAGACTTCCTCGGATACTTAGTGACCACAATCCTCTAATCCTAACGATAAAGCAGAGTGGGGGAACAACAATAAGAAGGGAGTGGACATTCGAAAGGGGGTTGCTTTTAGATGATGACGATATAAAACATATGTCTAAATGGATTACTGAATTCTTTGAATATAATAGAGGAACTGCTGCAGTTGGCATAGTATGGGATGCCTTTAAGGCAGGAGCACGCGGTGAAACGTGCAGTTATAGCGCCTTCAAGAGGAAAACAGAAAGACTGCGATATAAGGAGAAAGAGGGAAAAGTACTGGAGGCAGAAGAACAACTTAATAACTGTGTAATAAGGGGAGAGCCGACTGAACAATTCGTAATAGAATTACTGAAGGTGAAAAGTGAGGCAGAGGAAGAACTTGCTAATAGAGCCGCAAAGCAATATACAATCAGAAGGGAGAGATGTTACGAGTTCAGCGAGAAAATAGGGCGAGTCCTTGCTATACGAACCAGACAGATAGCGGCGGCAGGGACGATTAAGGAAATAAAGGATGAAAAGGGACAACTACATTCAGATCCAGAAGAAATTCGGGAGGTCTTTAGGAAGTTTTACCAATCTTTATATGATGAGAAAGATCCCAGTAGTATCGATAGAATAAATGAATATCTCCAGAACATTGAGGTAAAAACTATATCCCCTGAAGATGCAGAGGAATTAGAGACCGTATTGGACGAAACTGAGATTAAAGAAGCAATGACTGCTCTACCCTCGGGGAAGGCTGCTGGACCTGATCAGCTACCGATCGAGTTTTATAAAACTTTCTGGGGATGTTTAGGTAATAATTTAACTCAAATGTTTCAAGCTGCACAAAGTGGGGTATCCATTCCCAAATCCTGGAGCGGGGCAGATATAGTATTAATTTTAAAAAAAGAAAAGCCCCTGAATGAACCAGGGTCGTACCGCCCAATAACATTGATGAATAATGACACCAAAATTTATTCAAAGGCACTGGCTGCAAGATTTGCAAGAATTATAAGTAACCTGGTTAGTGATAACCAACATGGGTTTATTCCTGGTAGAGGGACAACTCACCATATTAGAAAAGTTATAACTTTATTTGATGTGGCGGAAGTAGCAGGAGACCCGATGGCAGTTATGCTTTTGGATGCGGAAAAAGCATTTGATCGGGTCTCCTGGCAGTATTTGTGGCAGACCCTAGCTAGAGTTGGGATTAGAGGAGGCTATTTGAAAGCAATTCAGACTCTATATATGGATCCAGGTGCAGCATTAAGGATAAACGGGGGTATAACTGGTCAATTTAAAATCAAGAGAGGAACTCGCCAGGGATGTCCTTTCTCTCCCTTGCTATTTGCCATTTATATGGATCCCTTAATACGGAAGATAGAATCAGCACCAGAGATCACCCCAGTCAATACAGTTCTTGGGCCATGCAAGATATTAGCCTATGCTGACGACGTTGCGGTGATAACACCTTGCCCAACGGAAGCAACTACAGTTGTAGAGGCCGAGGCCTTAAGATTTGGACAAGTCTCAGGGTACTCATTGAACGCGTCTAAAACCCAGATTATTAAAAACTCTTTTACACCTTGTGAAGATAGAAGAGTAGTGCCGGCAGGGAAATACCTCGGAATTAATATTATGTCTAATTTAGATAGTTTGGTGGATAATAATATTGCCTCAGTAATCGAAAAGGCAAGAAAAGATTTGGATCGTTATGAGAACTTACATTTATCATTAGTTGGGCGAGTTAATATTATTAAAATGCTGATCTTACCCAAACTGTTGTATCTTTTTAGGGCAATCCCTCTTCTAATTGAAAATAAGTGGTTTAAAATTTGCGAAAGTATGGTAAATCGTTTTATTTGGGCTAGAGGTAAAACCCGGAGGGCATTGAGGTATATGTCCCTTCCCAGGGAGAGAGGGGGGTGGTCACTGTCGGATCTAAAGGTATATTATTGGGCTGCAGCAATACAAGGAATGGCTGGATTAATTGGGGGGGCTGAGATGGATGGATGGGATAAGACAGGCTCGCTGGCTATATATGGTTTAGCTCTGAGTACAAATGCTGAAAATATTTTTTTAAGATTTACTGATGGAAGTTACTTTAAAAGAACACGTTTTAAGATAATTAAGGCGGCCTACAGCATATGGAAAGGATTTTCCAAAAAAGTTGGAATAGGGAAATATAGTGTATATACTAGACTCAAAAATAATCCCTCATTACCTAGGGCTGTGTTCTCAGGAATGGTATATGAGGAATGGGAGAGTCAAGGTATAAGAATGATTGGTGATATGTGGGATGATAATGGCATCTTACAATTTATAGATTTGAAAAACGAGTATATGTTAAACACAAATCATTTCTTTAAATACCTTCAAATAAGGAGTTGTATATTAAATAAAAAAGGGGGAGCTCTAGGCTTTGGGAGGAGTATAATGATGGATCTCATACAAAAAGGTAATGACTGTACTATAAAAAGATTTTATTTAGAAATGACAAAGTTAAAAAAGGATGATCTTGACAAATGGATAATTAAATGGTCCTTAGATTTAGATATAGCTAGAGAAAGAGATATTTTCTCTGAATCACTTGAGATGGGATGTAAATTACTATGCTCAGCGTCTCTTCAGGCCCAGCACTACAAGAGCCTGTATCACCTGTATTATACGCCATGGAAAATTGCTCAATGGGGGGCTGTGTCAGGCATCTCGTGTTTTAGATGTGGCAGTATGGAGGCCAATTTGTTACATATTTTCTCTACTTGTCCACACTTAGATAAGATAAAACAAGATATCGGGAATTTTTTCCGGAATGCCTTAGACACAACAATAGAGTTGGACTCAGCAACTATTTTGTTGGGAATATCCCCCAACGGACAAATTAATTGTAAATATTTTCTGTTTGTAGCAATGTCAATTTTTAGACTGCTTGTGGCCTCAACTTGGTTAGATCCAAATCCTCCTACGTATCATCAATGGCTAGGAAAAACTTTGTCAATACAAAAATTGGAAACAGCTATTTACTCTAGGAAAGGGAGAAAGGGTAAAAAGCTGGGTATACAAATCTGGGGTCCTTTGATTCAATGGAAGGCTGGAACTGAATAAGGTATTTTGAGGAATGTATGTATTATGGAATGTTAACATATATTATTTGTATCCGTATATATTATGATAGGATCTGTATGTAGTATGTATATTGTAATATTTCACTTTCCATTTTTCTTTTGAATATGTAGTTGAGTATGTGGCTGCCTTATGAAACTTATTGTGCCTTGTCCATGTAATGGGGGAGGGGGGGGAAATAAAACGTGGGGAATTTTTTTTTTCAATAAAAATATTTAAAAAAAAAAAAAAGGAAATGAAACATTGTGTGGTGAACTTCTGACCTGACTCCACACAGCAGTGTTCCATGAGCTGTTGCTATGGTAGCAGGCAGAAGTCAAGTTGGGGGAAGGGTACTTTTGGAAAAGGGTTGGTTTTTAACCAATAGAAATGTGTGATTTCATTTGAAAAAAAGGGGGAAGCACTGAGATTTGTAATAAACATGTATATGTGTGGAAAAAGAGAGGGAAACATTGCCATTATCTGGTTCTGCTGAGAGGAGAGAGGTGTACAGAACAGAGATCCTGGCTCTGATAATCTGCTGTTTGAGTGCCACATTTCTTTCACAACTAACTAATTTTAAAGGTGAGTTAAGAGTTTGAGAGGGGATGTATGTGGTAAATTTAGAAATGAATAATAGAATTGGAATTCCTTTTGTTGAAGTTGTGCTTTTCAATTTGTGTTTTGGGAGAAATTTAAATGTAAGGAACATGTAAAATATTATGGACTATGTTTTCACCATAAATTAAGGTGTACTGGTATGAATGAGGAATACTGTTTTCTGCATAGAATCAGAAGATGACTCTGTGTGCAAAGAGGAATTGTTGACAGAGATTTATTGCGTATTACTATGGTAATTTTAGATTGGCATTACTAGGAAAGGGGCAGCTATTTTTCTGCAGAAGCAGACTCTTAGCACACACCCAGCTGCTTATCCTGTAGAATCATGCATAGTATTCACAACCGAGTGGTGTTTGAGGTTCCAGTGAGTAATGCAAATATATTCAACAACACTAAGGCTGGTTGCCTTTGCTGGAGTGTAGTCATTCACCCAGGTTACACATGTTCCTGGTCTCAAAAAGCTGTTTGGACATGTGCTGTTTTCAGATTCTGAAAAGTGGATTGAAAATGTGTCAGACTGTAAAAGTAATTATCACTTGCCAAAAAAAGAGTAGTAAGTGTGCTTTCAAATTGGCAAAGAAATTTCGTTTGCTGCCTAATATGAAATTGTGACTCTCTGTGTGCAAAGAGGAATTGTTGACAGAGATTTACTGCGTATTACTCTGGTAATTTTAGATTGGCATTAGTAGGAAAGGGGCAGCTATTTTTCTGCAGAAGCAGACTCTTAGCACACACCCAGCTGCTTATCCTGTAGAATCATGCATAGTATTCACAACCGAGTGGTGTTTGAGGTTGCAGTAAGTAATGCAAATACATTCAACAACACTAAGGCTGGTTGCCTTTGCCGGAGTGTAGTCATTCACCCAGGTTACACATGTTCCTGGTCTCAAAAAGCTGTTTGCACATGTGCTGTTTTCAGATTCTGAAAAGTGGATTGAAAATGTGTCAGACTGTAAAAGTACTTATCACTTGCCAAAAAAAGAGTAGTAAGTGTGCTTTCAAATTGGCAAAGAAATTTCGTTTTCTGCCTAATATCACTCTGTGTGCATAGAGGAATTGTTGACAGAGATTTACTGCGTATTACTCTGGTAATTTTAGATTGGCATTAGTAGGAAAGGGGCAGCTATTTTTCTGCAGAAGCAGACTCTTAGCACACACCCAGCTGCTTTTCCTGTAGAATCATGCATAGTATTCACAACCGAGTGGTGTTTGACGTTGCAGTGAGTAATGCAAATACATTCAACAACACTAAGGCTGGTTGCCTTTGCTGGAGTGTAGTCATTCCCCCAGGTTACACATGTTCCTGGTCTCAAAAAGCTGTTTGCACATGTGCTGTTTTCAGATTCTGAAAAGTGGATTGAAAATGTGTCAGACTGTAAAAGTACTTATCACTTGCCAAAAAAAGAGTAGTAAGTGTGCTTTCAAATTGGCAAAGAAATTTTGTTTTCTGCCTAATATGAAACCGTGACTCTGTGTGCCAAGAGGAATTGATGACAGAGATTTATTGCGTACTACTCTGGTAATTTTAGATTGGCATTACTAGGAAAGGGGCAGCTATTTTTCTGCAGAAGCAGACTCTTAGCACACACCCAGCTGCTTATCCTGTAGAATCATGCATAGTATTCACAACCGAGTGGTGTTTGAGGTTGCAGTGAGTAATGCAAATACATTCAACAACACTAAGGCTGGTTACCTTTGCTGGAGTGTAGTCATTCACCCAGGTTACACATGTTCCTGGTCTCAAAAAGCTGTTTGGACATGTGCTGTTTTCAGATTCTGAAAAGTGGATTGAAAATGTGTCAGACTGTAAAAGTACTTATCACTTGCCAAAAAAAGAGTAGTAAGTGCGCTTTCAAATTGGCAAAGAAATTTCGTTTTCTGCCTAATATCAAACCATGACTCTGTGTGCAAAGAGGAATTGATGACAGAGATTTACTGCGTACTACTCTGGTAATTTTAGATTGGCATTAGTAGGAAAGGGGCAGCTATTTTTCTGCAGAAGCAGACTCTTAGCACACACCCAGCTGCTTATCCTGTAGAATCATGCATAGTATTCACAACCGATTGGTGTTTGAGATTGCAGTGAGTAATGCAAATACATTCAACAACACTAAGGCTGGTTGCCTTTGCTGGAGTGTAGTCATTCACCCAGGTTACACATGTTCCTGGTCTCAAAAAGCTGTTTGCACATGTGCTGTTTTCAGATTCTGAAAAGTGGATTGAAAATGTGTCAGACAGTAAAAGTACTTATCACTTGCCAAAAAAAGAGTAGTAAGTGTGCTTTCAAATTGGCAAACAAATTTCGTTTTCTGCCTAATATCAAACCATGACTCTGTGTGCAAAGAGAAATTGATAACAGAGATTTATTGCGTACTACTCTGGTAATTTTAGATTGGCATTATTAGGAAAGGGGCAGCTATTTTTCTGCAGAAGCAGACTCTTAGCACACACCCACCTGCTTATCCTGTAGAATCATGCATAGTATTCACAACCGAGTGGTGTTTGAGGTTGCAGTGAGTAATGCAAATACATTCAACAACACTAAGGCTGGTTGCCTTTGCTGGAGTGTAGTCATTCACCCAGGTTACACATGTTCCTGGTCACAAAAAGCTGTTTGCACATGTGCTGTTTTCAGATTCTGAAAAGTGGATTGAAAATGTGTCAGACTGTAAAAGTACTTGTCACTTGCCAAAAAAAGAGTAGTAAGTGTGCTTTCAAATTGGCAAACAAATTTCGTTTTCTGCCTAATATGAAACCGTGACTCTGTGTGCAAAGAGGAATTGTTGACAGAGATTTATTGCGTACTACTCTGGTAATTTTAGATTGGCATTACTAGGAAAGGGGCAGCTATTTTTCTGCAGAAGCAGACTCTTAGCACACACCCAGCTGCTTATCCTGTAGAATCATGCATAGTATTTACAACCGAGTGGTGTTTGAGGTTGCAGTGAGTAATGCAAATACATTCAACAACACTAAGGCTGGTTGCCTTTGCTGGAGTGTAGTCATTCACCCAGGTTACACATGTTCCTGGTCTCAAAAAGCTGTTTGCACATGTGCTGTTTTCAGATTCTGAAAAGTGGATTGAAAATGTGTCAGACTGTAAAAGTACTTATCACTTGCCAAAAAAAGAGTAGTAAGTGTGCTTTCAAATTGGCAAAGAAATTTCGTTTTCTGCCTAATATCAAACCGTGACTCTGTGTGCAAAGAGGAATTGTTGACAGAGATTTATTGCGTATTACTCTGGTAATTTTAGATTGGCATTAGTAGGAAAGGGGCAGCTATTTTTCAGCAGAAGCAGACTCTTAGCACGCACCCAGCTGCTTATCCTGTAGAATCATGCATAGTATTCACAACCGAGTGGTGTTTGAGGTTGCAGTGAGTAATGCAAATACATTCAACAACACTAAGGCTGGTTGCCTTTGCTGGAGTGTAGTCATTCACCCAGGTTACACATGTTCCTGGTCTCAAAAAGCTGTTTGCACATGTGCTGTTTTCAGATTCTGAAAAGTGGATTGAAAATGTGTCAGACTGTAAAAGTACTTATCACTTGCTAAAAAAAGAGTAGTAAGTGTGCTTTCAAATTGGCAAAGAAATTTCGTTTTCTGCCTAATATCAAACCATGAGCCTCTGTGCACACAGGAATTGTTTTTAGATATTTAATTTGTGATGGTTTTATTGTGATTTTCAGTTGTAGGAAAGGGGTACATAGTATTTTAAGATTTGAAAAGATCATAAAAAATATAGTAATATATTTAAATTAAATAAAGGAAGTTTTTTTTTAGTTTCTTTCAGGTATTGCTGAAGAGCAGTGAACAAAATTTAAGATGCCTACAAAATCCAGACTAAGGAAAAACCAGAAAAAAAATCTATATTTGAAGACAACTGGAGGACCTAAGTTAGTTGGAGATGCTCATGTTGGGAAAAAGAGAAAGTCTTCTGGTAAGCAGACAAAAGATTTTTTAAGAAATATCTTCAAAAAAAGGAAAAATGTACAAAATGTCTGTACTGGAAATAATGTTTTAAATAGAAAACAACAGGAAACAATTGAGCATTTAGTTAATGCAAATATACCTTCAGAAACAATAAAGATTAACTTAAAAAGAAAAACAGCGTTTAAAGAGATTCGTAGAAAATTGTTTCAGAGAAGAGTTATGTCCAATTTGATAAAGGATGTGAAGAAATATAAGAAAAAAGCAAAATTTTATAAGAGAAAAAAAGAAATTGAAGCCATTGTAGCAAAAGCTTTAGAATTAAAAAGGAAACTATTCATTTTAATTTTGAACAGGATGCGTACATTAGATAAAATGGTCAATGTACTGAAATCACAAAGCAAAAGGAAAAGACTAGTGAAAAGAACAAACTTTTGTAAAGTGTTTTTAGGAGAATGGATGCATAGTTCAAGTAGTGAACCTTTTTTTAATGAAGAGAGTTATCTTCAAAGTAATAGTTTGCTGCATGCAGTTGACACCAGAGGTCGTGCTTATGAAGTGAAAAATGGTTGTATAATGGAGAACGAGAAAATGGTTCCAAGAGATGAGGAACAAGTGATGGCGGATGAGGTTATGGGGAGACGTCCTAAAGCCCCAGTGTATACTTGGAATTGTAGTAGTATTTGCACTGTGCGTCAGGAATCTATTGATAAATTTCGTGAGTTTCTAAGAGAATATAGTAAAAAAAAGTGTTAAACAGAAGATTAAGGTGCTTCAAAGTCTAGATCCATGCAGAGTGAGAGAGAATACTGGTTTGCAAGGACACTCTCTGGCTTGTCTATCTAGGAAAGTGTGTCAAAGTATTTTTCACCATTTTAGGATGCTGGCAGTTCATCATACTGAAATGAGAAAGTTTGTGAGACGATTGTATTTTGCTAAAAGTCCAGCAATAAAGTTAGATGAATTGAATAGGGCTCTGTTCCGTGGATCGGTATCAGATGTAGAGAAGGTTACTGATGAAATTCAGTTTAGTTACTTTGGTCCAGAACAAGAGAGTGCAGGTAATGACACAGTAATCGAGGAAGATGTGGAAGAGAATGTAGAACCCTCTGTAAGTAAGAAATTTGATGATCAAATCACAAAATTTGCAATAATCTCTAATGAAAGACCAAATATTACTTGTATTTGTTGCCGCAGAACTCATTATAAAAAACAAACCAGGAATGTTGATCTCTACAGAAAAAGTGAAGAAGAAGATAATTATAAGTGGAAGGATTTTGCAACATATATATTTCTGGAAAATTGTTTTGATTTGGGTGAAGATCAACGTATTTGTAAATACTGTTATAACAAGTTAGAAGAAAATAAAATGCCGACCAGAGCTGTACATAATAATTTAGAATTGGATGCTATTCCTGCCGAACTTTCTGAATTAAATACATATGAGTCTATACTCATTCAATGTGTTCATCCGTTCCAGACCATAGTACGTATGGAGCCAAAAACTGGTAAATTACCTCCTTCTGATTTACTGAGAGGTTTAAAAGGAAGAGTGGTGTATTTGCCCTTGGATTTGAAAAAAAATATGGAAACTATTGATGCAGATACTTTGGAAAGTGAACCATTAGTAATTCTGGTTAATGGTGTACGTACAAAGAATAAGAAGATTTGGCAGGAGCTGGTAGATGTACGGAAAGTACAAACAGCAAATTTGTATTTGAAAAAAAATAATAAATGGTATGAATCAATTTATATAGAAGAAGAAGAAGATTTACAAGAAGACACAGAAACACCAACTGGTCAAATTGAAAAAGTGGACAAGTCAAAGGAAGAAGAAATTTATGAACATTTTAGCATACATCCTCTTCATTCAAAAGAAGTTATGGGAGACACTATTGATCTGTTTCAAGCAAAAGGAACTCCCGTGAGTGTATGGGAGGAGAGCTTGGAAGCTCGATGTTTTCCCCAGCTGTTTCCTACAGGAAAAGGAGGACGATACGATGAACGTCCAGAACAGATTCCAGCTTCTGAGTATCGGACTACAAGACTATATGCAGAAGATCCAAGATTTCGTCAAAGTATTCCTTATTTGTTCCATCTTTTATTTGAAAGCGACTTGTCTGCATTATCTTATGCAGTAAATCACATTTTAAAAAGTGTAGTACATTTACAAAATGTGTCTGCTAAGGATTTTATGAAGAAAGTGCAGCACCGAGATGATCATTTGGAAACACAACTGATCAATCTGATGGCTTGTCAGCGTGGGACAAATGAATATTGGTACCGACGCCATGGTGAATTAAAATGCATGTTACGGAATTTAGGAACTCCAACATGGTTCCTTACCCTAAGCTGTGCTGAGTACGCTTGGGATGATTTACTGGATTTTCTACGAGAGGCAAATTCAAACATTAAAAACATCCAATACAAGACAGCAGGAGAACTGTGCTCATTGGATCCGGTTAATGTTTGCAGATATTTCAATCATAGATTTGAGGCTATGATGTGCTTCATCTGCAATAAAAAAAATCCACCTCTTGGAGAAGTTGTGGATTTCTTTTGGAGAAAAGAGTACCAAGCAAGAGGTGCTCCTCATATTCATATGCTGTTGTGGATCAAGGATGCCCCAAAATTTGGAACAGATGCTGATGATGCAGTTTTATCTTTCATTGAAGAATATGCAACATGTGCTATACCAAAAAGCACAGAAGAGAAAAAGTTAAAGGAGCAAGTTTTACGTTTCCAAAGTCATCGGTGTGGAAAATACTGTCGACGGAAATACAAGAGCAAAGATAAATTCTACACTAAATGTCGATTTGGATTTCCTAGACCTGTTCTTTCAAAAGGAAGAGTAAACAGTTTTATGTCAGCTGTGAGACATACTATTACAAGAAAATCACCTAAGAATACCTACAACCTAAAAAGAAAAGAAGAATCAAAATATATAAATGACTACAACCCAGTCATTTTATCCATGTGGAATGCTAACATGGATATACAATATGTAGCTGACAATTCCATTGCTGTTGCTCGATATGTAACGTCTTACATTACTAAATCAGAAAAGACTGAATTGAAAGAAATGTGGGAAGAGATTTCTCACGAGAAGACTGTCAGTAAGAAGCTATACAGTTTCAGTTTAAAGATGATATCGCATCGAGAAATTGGATCCTACGAATGTTCAGATAGGTTATCTTCTGCAAGTCTCTACTCAAAATCAAGAAGAATAATTTGGGCAAGTTTAGGCCTTGCAGCAATGAGAAATCGGGTACTGAAATCTGTTGGAGAAATTGAATATTTAGCACAGTTTGAACCTGAAAGTACAGACAATTTAAAAACAAACATGTTGGACACATATTACCCAAAAAGAAGTCATCACCTTGAAAACATGTGTCTCTATGAAGTGCTGCAGAACTACATTTTTAAACGGAATGCCACAGAAGACATCAACAATGGAAAATATAAAGTCAGTGGTGAGGAAGGATGTTTGGTGAAGCAAACAAAAGGAAGTTTGATAAATCACCGGAAGCTGAGTTGCGACACTACTGACAAAAAGGAATTTTACCACTTGGCACTTTTACAGCTGTTCAAACCATGGCGTTCAGAGGATGAACTACTTGGAGAATTCCAGAGCTATGAGGACTCATTTAATGCATGTAAAGATACGATTGAATGCAGTACTTTCACAAATTATGTCCAAATGTTAAATGAAGAAATTGAACAGGAAGCTACAATTGCAGCTGAAGTAGCTAGAGACAGTTCTCAAGACAGCCAAAGTTCAGGAACGCTCAGTCAAGATCCCCTTGGACAACCAATCGTACAAAATGAAGCTGCAATAGCCATGACTGAAGTGGAAACGGCTATGAATCAAGCTCAAGAAGAATTAATAGACTTACCAAATTTGGAAGAACAACTGAATGAAGAACAGCAACAAATTTATGAAGAGATCAGAAACAAAATTGATCACGGATTACTACATGAAAAAAAAGAGTGCTCATGCACATCATTTGAACCAATCAGGATGTATGTGAGCGGACAAGCTGGAACTGGAAAAAGTTTCTTAATAAAAGTCATCAGAAGCTACCTACAGCAAAAAACGGATTCAACTTTGTCTTGTGTTGTTACTGCTCCAACTGGGTTAGCAGCATATAACATAAAAGGAATTACCTTACATCGTTTGCTAATGTTACCAGTGGAGCATGAGAACAAAATAGAATACAACAAGCTAACGGGAGAAGCATGCTTTGAAGTGTCAAGAGTGTTGAAGAAGATGCAAGTTCTCATTATTGATGAGGTGAGCATGGTATCAAACTTAATGCTTGCCTTTGTGCATTTAAGAATGCAGCAAATTCTAAGGAGAGACTATGACGTGTTATTTGGTGGGAAACATGTCATAGTTTTTGAGGATCTTCTACAGCTTACTCCAGTTAAAGGACAACCAGTGTTTAATACTGTGACACATGAAGACACAAATAAGTCATTGGGAAGCATTGGTAATGCAAATATTTGGTCCTTCTTTGAGTACAAGGAACTTACTACTAATATGAGGCAAGCAAACGATGAAGATTATGCAAGTATTCTGAAAGATATCAGAATTGGACTACTCACTGAAGTTGGCAGGAAAGCATTACAGAGTCGGTTGCTACATAATTTATTCCCGAGTGAAGAAATAGTTGCAGAGAAAATATACAAGAACATTGCAGAAAAAAATACTGTAATCTGCTTAATGCCAACACTACGTGAGTGCTCGATATTCAATGAGGAACTTTTGAAATTGGAAAAGGAAGAGATTAAGAAATTGGAAGCAGTGGACAAAATTCAGCATGAAAGAATTACAATTACATTAACAGGCGAACTGAGAAAAAAATTGGATTCTCTAGAGAAGAAAATTTCGAAAACAGCTGGATTAGAAAAAAATCTATATGTTTGCATGAACTGTAGAGTATTTTTAAGGAGAAATTTGGATGTTGAGAAAGGCTTAGTGAATGGAGCTATGGGTAAAGTTGTGGGTTTTGTGAACTACCAGAAAAAAGATGGGATTGAATTTTTAAAAATAAAGTTTGATCAGATTGAAGAAGTTAAAGACATTTGTCGTTGTTCAGTCCGTTTTTTGCTTGTGAAAGACTTATATGTACGTAGGAAGCAGTTTCCGTTTTCTCTAGCATATGCTGTAACTATTCACAAGTCTCAAGGATTAACTGTAGATTGTGCTTTTGTGAACATTGGTTCAACTGTGTTCAAAGAAGGTATGGCTTATGTTGCTTTGTCACGAGTGAAAACATTATCTGGTTTATTCATGATAGACTTTGATGACTCAAAAGTTAGTGCTGATGCAAATTGTGTAAAGGAGTATAATAGATTAAGAAGAACCTATGCTCCTCATTTAGGTCAGTATCCTGTGTTGGAAAAACGTGTTGTTTCTCGGAAAAAGAGAATTGAGAATATCTGTAATGAGGATGTAGAGAAGAGAAAACAAAAGAAGAGTGATGTAATTGCAAGCAAAAAGAAAAAGGACAATGTTGAAGAGGTTGTTGGTTGTCATTTTGAAAATAGCTCTGGTGTCAACTGCTACGCTAATGTAGTGCTGAATGTTGTATTCTATCTTGAAAGTTTGCAGAGCAGATAATAGTAAATCAGGGAAAAAGATTCTGTTCTGTGCTGAGTCTCCTTTTTGAAAAGCTGAGTATTGATAAAACTAAAATAGAAAGTGCTACTGAAATTAGAAAACTTTTAGATGTATGTTCAGGATGTACACAGTTTTCTCAAAATGTACAGCAGGATGCACAGGAATTCTTGATGTATTTTCTTCAGGTACTGGAAGAAGAAGGGGTACAAATTGAAAATATGTTTGGTCTCTCTTATAAATGGGAACATAGTTGTGAAAACTGTTTCAATACATGTGGCTCTAATGTTGATTCTGAAAGGTTTATTTATTTAACATTGCCAGAGAGTAAATCAGTCACTTTTGCTAAATTAGTTAAAGATGCTAATCATAGCATGGAATGCGGTGAGTGTAAATCTGACATGTTTTCAACGTTAATTTTAAAGGAATACGGACAGTATGTAATTTTAATGATGCAACGATGTAGAGCTGATGGTTCAAAATTGGATACTTTAATAAAGAAGTTTACAGGACAGCAATTATCAATTTCAGGAAAAACTTTTGTAACAGTTGCAATAATTTTCCATGATGGACCTACTGTAACTTCTGGTCATTACACAGTTTATCTAAAATGTAAAAAAGGCTGGACAATGTGTAATGATTGTCAATTGGTTTTTAAGCAACGTTTGCCTTTTGATTTAGCAAATTCCTATCTAATCTTCCTGAAACCAAAATTTTAGAGAGAATTGGCAACATCTGTACAAATCAATTTTACCATTTTATTGGATTACCATTGGAATTTTCCATAAAAAGATTTTTAAAATTACCATTTGGCCTAAAGGAAAGGTAACCAATTGTATTGTGGACTTATTTAATTCCTAATTAATCTTTCGGAAACCAAAATTTAAGAGAGAATTGGTAACATCTGTACAAATCAAATTTGGGAATTTTATTGGATTACCATTGGAAATGTAATCAAAAAAAGAATGTAAAAATTACCATTTGGCCTAAAGGAAAGGTAACCAGATGTTTTGTGGAGTTATTTGAGATATATTATTTTTATGATTATGCTTCTGTAACAAAATTGTCAGACGGTATTTTTTAGAAATAGTTATTGTTATTAGATGAAATATTTTTTACAATATTTTGCATTTCTATAATGTTATGTTTAAGTGAGAAGAGATTCTGGGCTTTTTTAAAACAATCTTTGAGATTGTTATTTTTTTTTTGCCCGCTGTTAAGTGATGAATGCAATTGCTTTCACGATTAATAGTGAAATGCAATATATTCTGAAAACAGCCAAAAAATGGCAAAAAATTGTTTTTGGAAAATATGTAAATATGTGTTCTGTATTATAAAATGTTTTATTAAATATTAATACTTTTTTCTTTTTTTTTCAGATTGAGAAAGAAAATTTTCCATTTGTCTAGCAATTTAAATAACATTTAAATTGATATTTAATTTTTTGGGTGGGTCAGGTAAGTCAGAAATTTCATGGTCCTTTGTTTCCACTTCTCCTCAATCAGATTTTTACTTTTTCATTATTAATCCCTCAAGGACTTTGTAATGTGGTAATTGTTTTTTAGTGTTTTAAAAAAAAAAAATAATAATTACGCTTACCGTACGCGTATGGTAAAAAAAAAGAAAAAAAAGTTTTTTTTTAAAAATTAAAAAAAGTTGAAAGGTAAGGTTGGCTCTTAAAAGAGCCGTTGTGTTCATACAGGGACAGAGGAAAGAAAGAATGGGAGTATTAGCTGGTAGGACAAATGTGCTGGTCTATTCTGTTGTTAATTAGGGGAACACTGGTCTCCCCACAAACAATTGGACCATGACAATTTGAGCACCGCATTGTAACCCTTGCAAATCGATGGTTAGTTTCCAGAGGACCAGAAAAAGGTGATTCTCCCCCCACAGATGAAGGGCTCAGCTGAGCTGCCGAAGATGGACTCGGCTGAGCTGCTGTGGATGTGCTCGGTCGACTTACTGAAGGGTTTTCTCCAGTATGTCGAGCATTTGTCCTAGGGTGTACATCCTTAAGGTGTCTTAACATAGTGTGATTCCCAAAGGAATACTTCTTGTTAGGATTACCTCTAGAAAGTACACGCTGGCAAAGCTTGCAAGTCACTAAAGGAGCATTTACCTTTTTTTGGCCATCAGGAAACGTAAAATACTCCCATATAAAAGAGCTCTTTTGTTTCCTCCTTCTCTGCCTGATGGTGGTGCTGCTAGCCTCACTCTCAGAAGAGGACTGCTGGTCTACCATTGTATCCCAAAGACAACTCAGCTCCTTCTCCTAAGGGATCACAAGCAGAAATGAGGGGAATGGGTGTGGTGTAGGAGAGTTCTAGAACTGAAAGTAGTTTAAACCAATCAAAAGTGTTGTTTCTTTATCACATGACCCACCGTGCGCGTACGTTACGCTTATGGAGCGCTTACGGAGCGCTTACGGTAAAAGTACGCATGCGCGTATAAAAGACACGCGCACGCGCGCATGCGCATAACAGGCACGCCCCAACACTTCCGCGTAACGTGCGTGTGTAACGTATGCGCTTACGCGCCGCGTACGCAGTACGCACGTCTACGTAAATTGCGTAACCATACGCAAAAAGCGTAGAAATATTACGTACATAAAGCAAAACGTGCGCTTACGGGAAGCTTACCGTACGCGCACGGAAAAAAAAAAAAAAAAAATTGGAAAAAAAGAATCACTATGTTATACTAATATATCTTACTTGTTTGGTTAAAAAAATAAGGTGGAAAAAATACATATTGCAGAATTTTTAAAATGTTACCATAGTGTTTAAAGAGAATATAAAGTAAAAATAAAAAGATGTAAAAAACCTTGCAAAAAAATAAAAAATAAAAAAAAACCTGTTAAATATAAGAATTAGCATTTAAAAAACCATACAAATTCACTAAAAAAACATGGGTTTCACACACGTTATAGTTAGGAATTAGCATTAAAAAAACCATACAAATTCACTGAAAAAACCATGGGTTTCACACACGTTATAGTTAGGAATTAGCATTTAAAAAACCTTGCAAATTCACTGAAAAAACTCAGTGATGTCATGAGTGATGTCAGTGACCATGTCATGAGTGATGTTATATGTGACGTCATCAGCAGTGGATTGCGGGTGCGCGAGTTATAGTTAGCTTAACTAACTATAACAGGGGAATTTCAATGGTTTTTTACGAGTGAAATGTTCACCTAACTATAACGTGTGTGAAACCTATGGTTTTTTCACGCGTTTCGGGCGCCTGAGCCCGAAACGCGTCATCTGTCGACTGCTGTTTGGTGAATTAAAACATCTTGCCTGAAATCAGAAGTGGTTCGTGTCTCTCTCTTCGCCGCCGGGGGTTCTCTGGTGGAAGTGGAAGGAGTACTGGTTCGAAATATATATATATATATATATATATATATATATATGTATATATATATATATATTCACTTAAAAAACCATAGGTTTCACACATGTTATAGTTAGCTGGACATTTCACTCGTAAAAAACCAATGAAATTCCCCCGTTATAGTTAGTTCAGATAACTATAACTCGCGCGCCCGCAATCCACTGCTCATGACGTCACATATTACATCACTCATGACATGGTCAGTGGCATCACTCATGACATCACTGATGACATCATCCTTGTGATAGAGTGGCGGTCGCGCGACTTATAGTTATCTGAACTAACTATAACGGGGGAATTTCATTGGTTTTTTACGAGTGAAATGTCCAGCTAACTATAACATGTGTGAAACCTATGGTTTTTTAAGTGAATTTGCAAGGTTTTTTAAATGCTAATTCCTAACTATAACGTGTGTGAAACCTATAGTTTTTTAAGTGAATTTGTAAGGTTTTTTAAATGCTAAGTTATGTATGTATTATTATATTTTTTATATATATTTTTTTACAATAAACTACCTATGTATATAGTTATATATTGACTGTATCCTGTAATATGGAATGGCTTGTTTAAAATGTTTTTTTTTTAAGGTTTTTCACCGTCCTTCAGGGACCGCCTGACAAAGGCTAGGGGGTCAGGAACTCTCTACCCTGCCCCCTTTTCACATTCTCCACCTTTCTTTTTCACTGTCACACACCAAACACACAAAATGGCGGCCGACACTTCCTGATTTTGACTGATTCGAATGTTGACTGACATGTAACCACCAATCAGAATTGCGCTCGCGCACGTTAGGGTGCGCACACAGTGCGCGCACGGTGCGCGCCTATAGATATTTATGTACTTTTAAATGCAATTTTCTCAGGAACTACTGAACAGATTGACACTATATATGCAAAAGGCACATGCCTGACCTGAGGACTACCTCTTTGCCAAATTTCAAGTAATTCTGTTCAGCCGTTCGGGCTGTACCTTCGACTAAAGGTCCTATGGGAAAATGCATAGGGAAAACGCATTTTGGGACCCCCCTTTTTTCTCAGCGCCCACTTGACAAATCACCCCGAGACTTTCAGGGTAGGAGCTGAGCGGAGCACCCCATTAGTTTTGAAAATTTCGCGAGGATTCATCAACCGGCGCCAAAGTTATTCAAAATAGAATTTTCAGATTTCCTATGGTCCTAACTATAACTATCTACTGGCGACCGCCAGTAGATAATATATAATATATATATGTTCTTTAAGCATTCAATCCATCACCTTTTTCTATACTTTAGTGTGTCGTCCTAAGTGGGCCCTTTGCACACTGTGTTACAGGAACCAAGCTGTATCTGGCTAATGAGCCCATAACTAGGGTTAAGCCGATACTGGGTTACTTGTGTTCTGGTTTGAAGTTGACTTGTCTTGGTAGTTATGAGTCGGGTGTTCGGACTAGAGCATGGCCAAGACTGATTTGCTCACTGTGCCACTGGAACCAAGCTATACCTGGCTAAAGAGCCATAACCAGGGCAAAACCTTTCCTAGGTTGCTTGCTTTCAAGTTCAGAGAGGACTTGACCTTGCAGTTTAGGCTAGGCTTTTCCCATGAGGAGCAGGGGAAAGACTGATTTGCAAATGGCTGGGTCCAAATTGAGGATGCATGGTGGGATCCACCATGTATGCTTAGTGATTAATTCCTTGTATTCAGTCGTCCTTAGTTGAGGACTAATGTATGCCTCTAATTACCTATTGTTTATTATGTTTATTGTGAGCATTCTTATTTGTAATTTTCTACTATTGTCATTCAAGCAAGCGCTCTATGTTGTACACTTTCAACTGATTGCCATTGGGTATCGGGGTAATTTAGCCGAGGACCAATGTATGCTTTTTACTCATGTTTACTTTTCGGCGTGAGCGCTTTTATACAGAATTTATTGGGGCATATTACCAAGGGCCAGCGATACAATTATCGCCGCTTTAGCGTCCGTTTTTCAGGCGTAAAGCAGCGATAACTATATTGCATTATTTACAAGCGCGTGTTTGCTTGACTAAGCTCCTGTTTTTCACACGCCTCGCCTCGATAATGAGATGCAAATTAGGCATGGCTGTGAAAACAACATGGGAAAATATCGCGAAGGCAGCTTCGCGATATTAACAATGAGGTGTAGCGATAATTTAAATCGCGCTAACTCTGCCTTGACTCAGGAATTTAACATCTGTTAAATTCCTGACTAAGGCATACCTTCCATGGGAGTTGGATTGTGGGGCTAAGGCCACAGGGCCTATCATCAAGCTTATCGCCGTTTTCCATGGAACGTCGCTGGAAAACCAGAGATGTTCCATGGAAAACCCCGCTATCGCCATAGGGCTAAGCATTGATAATACAGCGCTGGCGATATATTCCAGCGTAATCCGGCGATAATTAAAAGCGCTCAGTGATAATTATGGCTGGGGTTTGATAATATGCCCCATTGACTACCATCTGGTTCGGTGTAAATTACCCACAATTTTGACATTCTGTGCACGCAGCAGCACGTCTTTACTGTTTAAGCCGATTACACTGCTTATTTACTTAATATTGGTGAGGATCAGTTGCGGCTCGCATGACTCGCGGGTTAGGGGTCAGGTTGGGGGTCGCGCCGGGGGGTGTTAACTTTTTTTTTTTAAACTTACCTTACCGGGTCCCGAGATGCTTCTGCTCCTGGCCAGGTCCCGCGCCGCCTCAGCTACTGGAATAGGAAGCTTTAACCTTCCCTCCCCTCCCCTCCCCTAAGCCAATCACAACACTGCAATGGCAGCGTTGTGATTGGTGTGGACAGAGCCTAGCCGGGCGCCTGTAGGGAGGCCATTTTTTCTATGTAGGCAGCCTGCAGCCTACATAGAGAAAATGTAGAGTGAGCATGACTGGTTTGGTCGGCCCCACAGGGCCGACCAAACAGTAGGGGCCCACAACAGTGGGCAAGCCACTTCTTCTCGACCCGCCCACCCCCGCCTCCAACCAGGCATACCCACCATCAACCAGGCATACCCTATCTTCTGCTTTCTCGCAGCGCGAGAAGCAGAAACATAAAATGGTATATAAAATACCATTTTATGTTTCTGCTTCTCGCACTGCAAGAAAGCAGATGGGCAACGCTCCTCCACCCTAATGGAGGAGCCGCCCCTGGTGAGGATACTTGTTTGTTATGCATTTTATTCTCTGAAAATTGTACAAATACCTGGGATTATTGATATGCATTGTAACACACAAGCTAAACAGTCTAAGATGGCAACGTATTATCTACAATACTATGTTGAAGTAGTATGGCAAGTACCATTTTGATGCTCATGTTCACTTGTTATCAACACATACGTATATAATTGGTGTTTGGTTTTACCGCCACCCCTTTGGTGAGCAAGGCTGTAAAGCCAAACCGTGTAGCAGGGGCTGGAGAACTCTTATTATTTAAATCCATAGCTTCATATTGAGTGCATGTGACTCTCTTTTGGAGTCATTTCGGATTTATGGTTCAGGGGCCGCGCACGACACCACATGCCAATCCACTCCCACGGCGGCAGCATGGCATTTGCATATAGTGAGGGGAGCTTTGTAAATATGAGGGAGGAACCATTGAGATCAAATACGGCATTGATCGCTAAAACTGTAATGTAACTCATGTTTTTACAGACAATGGGGCATATTATCAAGACAGGCGATAAAATTATCGCCGCTTTAGCGGCAGAAAACTGCCGCTAAAACGGCGATAATGGACTTGATAATATGCTCTATGGAATTCCAATTGATGCCCATGTTAGACGTCCTTCACATCTAACATGGGCTTCAATTGGAATTCCATAGAGCATATTATCAAGCCCATTATCGCCGTTTTAGCGGCAGTTTTCTGCCGCTAAAGCGGCGATAATTTTATCGCCTGCCTTGATAATATGCCCCATAAATTCTGGGAATGGAATAGATACAGATGAGTTCTTCATCAATTGAAAGATTTTCACTGCACACAAAGAACGATCAGATGAAAAGCAGGACAGATTTCAGTAACTGTGGGGCATATCGCCAACAAACAGGGATAAACATCGCAGAGTGCACATAGCGCGAATTTGCATAACGCCGGCTATCGCCGGAATTCATCGCCGGAATTAATCGCCGAGATAACGCGTTATTATCAATGCTTATCTCCACGGCGATAAAAATTCCGGCGATAGCGGCATTATGAGGGAACAGCGCTGGAAATCCAGCGATGCAAGTACAAGCGCCAAGGGAATCCTTGTTAATTGGGAGAGGTGGATTTAGGCTTAGAATCCACCTCCCACTATAAATATAGCTAAGTCTGACATTTAGCAGACGTTAGCTGATGGCAATAACCGCGGTTAGCTCCCTTTTTTATGTCGCTATGGGAATCAGGGTCCGGCTTGATGATATCGCGATGTGCGGTTAGCGACTTTTCCGGGGTTGTTTCCAGAGGGAACGCCTACTTTGCATGTCATTAGCGATTATTATCGCTGACATGCAAAGCGGCATTGACACGGGTGCTATTGCCAGCTTGCTGATAGGGCGATAAAAAATCGCCGCTTTAGCAGCAAAAAGTGCCGCTAAAGCGGCGATATTGCCCTTGATGATATGCCTGTGTATTTTTATTAGGCCCTCCTACAGTATTACGAATAATGCTACCACAGAAATGGATAAGTAACACACAGTTTATATATAGTTTTTATCTAGATAGTGGTTAATAGTGTGAAGATTATACACTAAAAGACTGGTGGAAAGCTACCATACACAAGTAAACACTAAAAGAAAGGATTTTATATTCACATGGGGTAATTGAATTTGTGCTCATATCTATAAGGGTCCTGCTACCAACGCAATTGTTCTGCTGTTTTTCTGATGATAGTGGTTCAAATTTGTAGTTGCCAAGGGTATGGGTTACATAGACTAGATTCTGTTGTTTAGAGGGCATTATTTGGTCTCCTGGGTTTCTAATATAATATCGTTAATAAAGATATCATATCAGAAAAACCTGCTGAGTGTGATGTGTCCATCCCAAGCGCGCATGTTTTAAAGTATTTTGGAAGTGGCACGGCAAGTTGTGTTGTATAAATTATAAAAAAAATGTTTCTTTATTGTAACCGTGTGTATAATTTCAATGTCTGCAATAGCACTGAAGAAGCGCAGTGTGCGTCAAGCACGTGCTGGCTGTATATGCAAATAATGACAGCATAAGAAAGTGACTACATAATTGAATAAAAGAAATCATCACAAGAAGCACAGCTGTCGTGAAGTGTTACATACCTCATTTTTTTATATACAGGTATATGTATGTATATTACCTACTGGCGGTCGCCAGTAGGTAGTTATAGTTAGGACCACGTTTCCATAGGAAATCCGCAACATTCTATTTTGAATAACTTTGGCGCCGGTTGACGAATCCTTGCGAATTTTTCAAAATAGGTGGGGCGCTACGCTCCGCTCCTACCCTGAAAGTCTCGGGGGGATTCGTCAAGCGGGGGCTGAGATAAAAGGGGGGTCCCAAAACGCGTTTTTCCCATGCATTTTTCCATAGGACCTTTAGACACAGCTACAGCCCGAACGGCTGAACAGAATTACTTGAAATTTGGCAGGTCAAGGAAGTGCCTTTTGTAGGTTTGGTGTAAATCTGTTCAGTAGATTCTGAGAAAATAGCCTTTAAATCAATATATATATCTGAGCCAGCTTACGGTGCGCTTACGGTGCGCTTACCGTACGCGTACGGTGGCGTGCGCGAGCGCGATTTTGATTGGTTCTTAGATCTTAGTAAACATTCAAATCGGTCGAAACCAGGAAGCGGCGGCCGCCATTTTCTCTCTCGCTCTCAGAGAGGTGCAGCAACAATGAACCCCAAAAACGTCTAAAGGGGCAGTTTCTTGAGATCCTAACCACCCAGCCCTCATATAGGGGTCCCCAAACCACCCCCAAGCCCAAAAAAAAATTTTATTTTTTTTTCGGAAAATCGGCGATTACGCTTACGGTAAAAATTTAAAAAAAAAAAAAATTATCCACACTCTCCCCACCCCGTGTGCAAATGGTGTCCGAAGGACACCATTTGCGAATGGCATATAAATATTGTGAAATTAATAAGAACACATTTCACAAAGATGCGCATAATATGTCCCCCATGTGCGCACGGTGCGCGAAGCGCATCGTGCGTACATGGCCCATCCCGCATAACGTGGGCACGCGGTGCGCTGCGCGGCACTAACTGCGTAAAGTGGGCGCACGGTGCGCGAAGCGCACCGCGTGCTCCCTGTGCGCGCACGGTGCGCGAAGCGCACCGTGCGCACATGGAACGAACTGCGTTAACTGGGCGCGCACGCCACGAATGGCGTAAAGTAACTTAGCATTTAAAAAACCGTACAAATTCACTGAAAATACCATAGGTTTCACACACGTTATAGTTAGGAATTAGCATTTAAAAAACCTTGCAAATTCACTGAAAAAACCATAGGTTTCACACATGTTATAGTTAGCTGTACATTTCACTCGTAAAAAAACAATGAAATTCCCCCGTTATAGTTAGTGCAGGCAACTATAACTCACGCGACCGCAATCTTCTGCTGATGACATATGTGTCTTTATGAAAAAAAAATATTTGTAATATATGTATAGCTAAAATTTAATGGAAGAAGACATGGGCAAATAAGTGTCTAAATACAGTATTAGCATCAGCAGAGGATTGCGGTCGCGTGAGTTATAGTTGCCTGCACTAACTATAACGGGGGAATTTCATTGGTTTTTTCCGAGTGAAATGTACAGCTAACTATAACATTGTGTGAAACCTATGGTTTTTTCAGTGAATATAATATATATATATATACACACAGACACACAGACACACACACACGCACACATATAAATACACATATGTATTGCACCCCTTACTTTGAAGACCACCAGTATAAAGTTAAGATGATGTAACTCCCATAAACATTACAAATTTACAATATGCTTTACTTATTTTTATTTTTGATGTTATACATCAGTAGTACATCAGTATCTTTACAGCACATAGGAAGCATAGGTGGGTAAGAAAACGGGGAAATAGTAAACAGGAACTTAGAATGAGTCACATCCCTATGCTTGATGGAAGAACTGGTACTTGAGGCATGTGTGGGATTTCCTGACGGTTTACTGATGGCACAGGGGCAATCTGCAGAGAGCTCTAAGGATTCAGGCCTCGAATGCACAGTGGAATATGAGAGAGAGGGTGGACAATTACCCCATCCCCTCTAGGCTATGAATTCTCTATACACAAGATATTTCAGGGAAGCAGCCGCCTTTCATAGAAAGAGTGTGGTTGTTACCATGTCTATTTTCCCATCACGCTTTTAAGTCTGAGATTCTTGTCGGCCGAGAGTGGCACACCACAGGAAAACACGTGTCATGCCTGTGATGTGAGCGTAGGCTTCGATTCCTCTGTTGAGGTCAGCGATGCAGCTGCAATGAGTCTGACAAAGAAATGGCAGTACCTGTGAAAGCCACAAGTGGGGCCAGATGTCCTATTATGGTTTCTGAAGACCCCAAAAAACAACAGAAAAATTAACACACCTCACGATGTAATGTAGTGCGGTTTGAGACGGGCTACCAGTGTTTCTCAAACGAGAGACATCTGTATTTCTAAAATGATCTCTAAAGATTAAAAAAGTATTGTATTATCTAATATCAGTATTTAGCTTCCATGATATCAGTGTTATATGATGTGTCTTCTATCTTGCAACAACATTTTTTCATTGTTTTTTTGTAATTCGTGGTTATTGTGAAGGATGACGTATGAAGTTTAGCCGTTGCATTGGCTAATGTCGATTTCTTTGGCACGGCAAAGAAACGAGTCCACATGGTGAGGGGTGTCCTTTTTTCAAGTAGAAGCTTACCAAACAGCATATCTGTCTGATTCGCGAACAATATCTTGAGGATATTGGGAAAGCTTTCCCGGGGGTGCATGTCGCCCATTTCTTACCATTGGTTTTTTAGTTTGTAACTCACACTTCCTTGCTTTCTATTTGATTGCCTTATTTATTTTCGAAGGTCCTGCTTGAGTTTGTCCCTTCCGTGGCCCATACCTTATGGCATCCTTCCACCAGTGCTCGATTTCTGTAAACAGGCCTTTAAATCTTGTTCTAATCTTGTCACATTTGCTGTGCATTCAAAGACAGATGTCAGATGTCAGGCTCTGTCTTCCCAAGGAGCTTGGGGCCTAATTTATGAGCTTTTGTTGTTGGGCAGCACCACAGGCCTCCCTGCTGCGCTGCCCTATGGCAAAAGAAAAGGGCAGGAATGCGCTGTATCTATCAGATACGGCGCATTCCCGTCCTTTTCCCCTGCACCGGCTCACAATGGGCTGCTGTGCGCCAACGCAACCACCTTTGCACAATGGTGCAAGGGTGCCTGATGTTGCAGGGGTGATTATTTTTGTGCAGGAAGGGAAACCTTCCTGCACAAAAATAATCACAAGAGGCTTTTTTCTTTCTATGTGTTTTTCAGAATGCAGCACACATAGAAAAACGAAAAACGAGGAGAAATAAAGATATTTCTCCTCTTTGTGCCTCCTTACGCCACCCCTGGGGACGCGTATGTTTTTGGCACAGCCTCAGAGCTAAGATTTCTCGTAAATTTGGGGCAGTGTCAAAAAGCTATGGATGTTGCTGGGAACGGCCCCCGCAACAGCCGTTGCACGCCCCTTTAACACAGAAAACTGCGTTAAAGGGAACGATATGTACGAGGCAGCATTAAGTCAAAAAAAGTGGCTTAGTGCTGCCTGGTAAATATGGAGCAGGCTCCTGCACTACGGAACGTCACAAAAATGTTTAATTTTCCAAGAAGATTTTTGTGACAATCTTGCAGTCTACTGGGGGTGTTCTGAATGGAAGGCTGCAAAATGTTATTTTTTTCTAGCACACAATAAAATTTAAATGTCTGCGTTGAACTATGTAGATATTTCAAAATATATATAAATTAGGGACGCACAATGAAGAACATTTTTGGGGAATTGTGAAGTGTGGTGGAAACAAATATTTTAATACAATAAAAAAAAATCAATACGCTACGTGATGTTATTTCCACACATTATCATTTATGCGCTGTATACTTTTATCAGTGAAGTTGAATGTCTCTGCAAATGTAATGGTCATTTCAATTGAAGATGTGTTGTCTGTAATGGCAGTGTGCTACTATACCATGCATACAGCCCTCTGCTGGCCAAACTACACTGGCTTCCAGTCGCACAACGTGCAGCTTTTAAAACCGGGTTCCTACTCTTTAAGGCTCTACACTGCAGGAGCCCTAAATTTCTCAGTAGCCGTATTGTGAAATACACCCCACGCCGCAACTTACGGTCTGGCAACCTCATGCTGCTTGCCACTCCGACTATCAAGCTCAAACGCCAGGGGGGGCGTAAATTCTCGTACCTTGCACCTGGCTTTTGGAACTCGCTGCCCCTGGACATCAGAACGCAGGACAACCTAATGGGTTTCAGAAAAGCCCTTAAAATACAGCTGTTTGCGTCCTCATACAATTAGTCTACCCGCCGCGTCACTTTGTTACAATTAGCGCCATGAAACCTTCTGGTGTACGTGCGCTTTATAAATTTCTTCTAACATAACATAACATAACTCCACTTTACCCCACTCCACTCTATGCTGCTCCACCTCACGACCCTGCACTCTACTCTGCACCACTCCACACTATGCCGCTCCTCACTACACCTCTCCACACTGCATCACTACACTACTCTGCACCACTCCACTCTGCGCCACTTCACTCTACCCACTCTACTCTTCTATGCACCTCTGCATTGTTCGCCACTGTACTCGACACCACTCCTGTCTAGGCCACTCCACTCTACACCACTCCACTCTATGCCACTGTATTCTGCACCACTGAACTCAATGCCACTGCACTCTATGCCACTGCAATCTACGCTTCACCATCCACTCTACACCACTTCACTCTACTGTTAACAACCTACTCTCCACCACTCCACTCTACGCCACTGCAATCTACACTGCACCACTCCACTCTGCGCCTCTCTGCGCCACTCAGCTCTGTTCTGCATCACTCTACTCTATGACACTGCACTTTACTCTAACCATTGCTCTCTACGCCACTGTGCTCCATGCCAATTCACTCTACGCCAATCTACTCTCCACCACTGCTCTCTGCTCTACCATACTTTACTATACTCCACTCTGCAACACTCTACTCTACACCACTGTACTCTATGCCACTCTACACCATGGTACTCTGCATTACAGCACTCTACGCCACTCTATTCTACTCTGCATCACTGTACTCTATGCCACTACTCTCAATGTCACTTTACTCTGCACCACTCTACACCACTGCACTCTCTGCCAATGAACTCTACACCACTCTACTCTGCCCACTGCATTCCACTCTGCACCACTCTACTACTCTCTATGTCACCACACTCTTCGCCACTGCACTCTACACCAATCCATTCTAGGCCACTCTGCACCACTCCACTCCATGACACACCACTCTATGCCACTCTACTCTGCAAAATGGCACACAATGCCAATGCACTCTATGTCAATCCGCACTACTCTGTACCACTCCATGCCAGTGCACTCTACACCACTACTCTATGCCACTACAATCTAACCTGCACCACCCCACTCTACCCTGCACCAGTCCACACCACTTCACTCTACTCTGAAACAATCTACTTTATGCCACTGCACTCTACGCCACTCTACCCTGTACCGCTCCACTCTGCACCACTGCACTCTATGCACTGCACTCTACATTGCTCTACTCTACTCTACTTTGCAGCATTCTACTATACACCACTACACTCTCCGCCACTGAACTCTACGCCACTCTACTCGGTGCCACTGCACTCTATGCCAGTACACGCTACTCTGTCCCACTCTACACTATGCCAATGCGCACTATCCCAATCTACTCTACTATGCACCACAAAGTCAAAGGGACTTATTGAGCGCACATATCACCAAAAAGGTCTCATGGCGCTTGCGAAGACTCCGTATGAGCTGACGATCTGATATGACGGCGTTATAGATGGTCAAATAACCAGGTTTTTAATTCCTTGTGAAAGAGCTTGTGATCAGAGATGGAGAGAACCTGAGACGGGAGCTTGTTCCAAAGGGCGGTTGCGAGAAAAGAGAAGGATCAACCACTATTTTTTGCAGTGCGGATTCGTCGCGGGGTAAGGAGATATTTGGTGCTAGATCTTAGTGGTCTGCTCGGATAATACCAATTTAGTTTCTTAGCTAAATAGCTTGGTCCGGTTCCATGCAGGCTCTTGTGGGTGAGACATTGAATTTTGAAGCGACCTCTCTTTTTTACAGGGAGCCAGTGAAGAATCCTCAGGCTGGGGGCTGATGGGGCTCTTGATGGAAGATTTAAGATAAGTCTAGCAGCAGTATTCTGCAAGATCAGAAGTTTTGAGTGGAGCTCTTCATTTACGGAAGCTAATAAGGCATTGCCATAGTCCATACCGCTTACAATGATTCCCTGCACCTGCGTTTTTCTGGATTCAATAGGAATCCATTGAAAGATTTTGCGTAATTTACGCAAAATCCCATAACAGATGCCTATTACATGGGTTACATGATTTTTCATTGACAGCTGATTATAAATCATTATTCCAAGTTTGCGCACTACTTGTTTAGGAGATAGACAGGGGCCTAGGGGTTGGGGCCACCAGTCACTGGACCAGTACTCATCGGCTTTCCCAAACAGAATGATCTCCATCTTGCTTCCATTAAGCTGTAGGTGATTGTTGCACATCCAGTTTTTAATATGGATCATACAAGTTGTAAAACGGGTCATTGTGTCTATGGGGTCAGGGCCAAATGTAATTAACGGCTGAGTGTTGTCAACGTATGATACTACCTCAAAGCCATAGGACCTGATTACCCTGTCCAGAGGTGTTACATAGAGGTTGAAAAGCAGAGGCCTCAAGATGGAACCCTGTGGTACTCCTATGCTTACAGACCGACTGCATGAGGCCAGGGTACCTATTTGTACTGTGGTTGTTCGGTTCATTATATAATTCCTGAACCTGTCGAGGGCCCTTCCCCTGACTCCGACCTCCTGTTCTAAAATGCTATGGGAGATGGTGTCAAAAGCGTCTGACAGATCCAAAGGGACTAGCATGGCTGATTGCCTTTTATCCAAGGCCAGCCTGATGTTGTCAACTACCTCTTCCACTGATGTTTCGGTACTATGTGCCGCCCTAAACCCCGATTGCGATGGATCGAAGAGTCCATGACTTTCCAGACGGGTGGTAAGCTGTTTATTAACCAAGGACTCGAGTACCTTTCCAAAATATGGCAGCAGTGAGATTGGACGGTAGTTGCCAGGTACCTTTGGATCGGAGGCATTTTTTTTTATGATTGGCTTGACGTGGGCTGCTTTCCATCTGGTGGGAACCGAAGCATGAGCCAGTGACATGTTGAATAGCACTGTGAGTTTAACTGCAAGAAAAGAAGCTATATTTGTACAGGAACGGGGTGGGAGAGGGTCAGCCGGGGAACCTGATTTAATCTTAGCTAGGGCTTTGGAGACTTCCTCTGGAGTAAATGCTTTACATTCCAGTAATAAAGGCAGGGTAGAATCACTGTTAATAGCTAGATCAGAACCTACAAATTTTAATATCGTGGTGCGGAAAAGACCTGTGAATAGATTTGACCTTTTCATCAAAGAAGGAAGACAGTTTGTCTACCCATTCTTGTGAGGAGGTATGAATGGCCTGATCGGAGTGAGGAGTGGTAAACTCCTTCAATATTTTATAGAGCTCTTTATTGGAATTTATAGCTTTGTTGATCCTGTTAGTCAGATACAGATGTTTAGCCTGTTTGATGCTCGGCAGTCCTACAGGACAATTTATCAATTTTTAATGCTGATGTAAACCAGGGAGAAGCTCTAGCCTTGACCTTAACCCTCGACAGAGGCGCCACTTTATTCAGGGTCGATGTAATTGCATCTTCAAAGGCTGATGCTACCTGGTCTATATTCTCAGTGTGGGAAAAAGACTGATGGTTAAAAAAAGCCAAGAATGTTGCTTGGGTGACTTTACGCCATGGCCTTATGCAGGTGAAATCACTGTTGGAACAATTATTTGGAGTGCCTATAAGTATAGAAAATTTAAATAGATTGTGATCAGACCAGAGTAGAGGTAGGGATTGCTCAACTCTAACTTTGGTTGTGTTGGTAAACAACAAATCCAGGGTATGGCCGGCCTGGTGAGTAGGTCCCACCACCATCTGAATCAGACAGAGGGGCAGATTTATGAGCCCCTTGTGCCTCATTTACGCCTACATTTGTGACGCAGCGGCGGCGCAAATCCTGCGCCATGCTGCGGGGTATTCACAACGTCTGGGAGATGCGTCACGTTGTAAAGCCCTGCGCCTGCAGTAGGCGTACCTGTGCAGGGGGGGGGGGCGTTCCATCGCAGGAACGCCTCCTAAAAGTGGCTGAGTGAAATCTACAAGATTTCACTCAGTCACTTTTGAGCCAATGCTGCGTCAAAACCCTGCGCCTGCTTGAAACAGGCGTAAAGCAGGCGTAAGGATTGACGCAGCATTGTAATGATAGGGCACCCCCGAGCCTTGCTGGAGTTGCGTCGCGCTTGCGACGCGGCTCCAGCAATGCGCCGCCCTTCCGCCATCAGATGCGGCACGCATCTGTTTATCCTTGCACCACGATGCGCTGCATTGTAAATGCGGCGCATCTATTGTGGCGCAAGGCTAAACTTTTGTGACGCATCTTTCCTGGCGCATCCCTGCTGATTTGCAGGGATGCGCCAGGAAACATAAATCTGCCCCCTAGTGTCTTCAAATTTGTTACCAATTGGTTAGTCTTGGGGCCTGATAATAATGCTGCGTGATAATTAAAGTCACCAATGAGAATGAAATTATCTGCGGCCAATACATGTGGAGCAATTAATTCAAGTAGATGATTTACAAAGTTAGTTTTATGACATGGGGGTCTATAAACTAAGGCACCTCTCCATGCTCCTATTGATTGAGTTGCAATTTTAAAAATAAGCGTTTCAGACTTTTCAGTGATACAGGAATTCAACGTAATGATTTTGAATTCCTCCTCGGAGGCCACTGCTATCCCCCCATCTCTACTAGCAACTCTGTTTAATCTAGTTAGGTGATATTCTGGCGGAAATGCGATGGCCACCCCAGGGGAAGCCTGTTCATGGAGCCATATTTCCGCTATAAAACAGATGTCAGGCTTTTCAGAATCAAGAAGACTCCATATTTCCAGTGCATGTTTTGGAATTGACTGGGCATTAAAATAAAGCCCCTTTAATTGGTTAGGGGTATCAGTAAGGCTTCCTCAGATTTTTAACTTGAAGAGTAGAAAGAGTAGTGGTCTCATTGAGGGTAATATGGAAGCCTGCAACAGGAGAGGCAATATACACCTCTGTATTTGGCAGGCTTTTAGGTTTAGTGGTAACAGAGGGTATATTTAGTAATTTGAGCTCTTGACTAGAGTGACATAGTTTAGCCATGATTAGTTGAACAAAACTTGAGTTTCCTTACCTATGAAAGCTTAAGTGAAACAGGCAGGGGTCCTGGTGGCTGGCGGCGGTCTGGCGCGGACGGGCGCAGTCGGGCTTGCCTTTGGCGCTGCTGCGCGCGTCTGCTGTGCACGTCCGCTGTGCGTCCGTGCCCCTTCCTGCTTTAAGTAGGCAGGAGGGGAGGAAGCGTAGATGCAGCTAGACCGCCCCTGTACTCTTCGCCACTGCACTCTACACCACGCTTGTCTAGGCCACTCTACTCTACACCAATCCACTCTACGCCACTCTATGCCACTGTACTCTAAAAAACTGCCATCTATGTCACTGCTCCCTATGCAATGCACTCTGCTCTATACCACTCCATGCCACTGCACTCTACCCTGAACCACCCCACTCCACAGTGCCCCACTTTACTCTACTCTGAAACAATCTAGTCTATGCCACAGCACTCTATGCCACTCTACCCACTCTACGCCACACCACTCTCCACCACTGCACTCTATGCCACTGCACTGTACACTGCTCCACCCTACTGTACTTTGCACCATTCTACTCTACACCACTGTACTCTAAACCACTGCACTTTCTGTCAATGCTTTCTACACCACTGTACTCGAAGCCAGTGCACTCTACGCCACTGCACTCTTTGTCAACTACTCTACACCACTGTACTCTATGCCATTGCTCTCTAAACCACTCTATTCTGCACCACTCTACTCTACACCACTGCACTATATGCCAACGCACTCTACACCACTGCACTCTATGACACTCTACTCTGCAAGACAGAACTCTCAGTCACTGAACCATATGCCATTTTACTCTGCACCACTGCACTCTACTTTGCACCATTCAATTCTACGCCACTCTACCGCGCTCTACGCCACTACTCTCCCCACCACTCTACTCTGCTTCACTGCACTCACTCTAATCTTCTCTGCACCACTGCACTGTATTGCACTCTACGCCACTCTACTCCTCTGCACTCTACCCTGCACCACTCCACTCTATCCTGCACCACTCCATGCCACTTCACCCTACTCTGAAGCAATCTACTCTACACTACTCTATTCCACTCTGCTTTACTCCACTCTGCGCCACGGACCTCTATGTAACGGCACTCTACACTGTAGCACTCCACTCTACGCCACTCCACTCTATTTTATTTCACTGCTCTCTACGCCAGTACGCTCTACACCACTTTACTCAAAACAAATGCCCTCTTTGCCACTGCACTCTATACCAATTAACTCTTTGGGCCACTCTACAACGCTCTACTCCGCTCTATCATTCCCGTCACATGACTGGGTGCAGTTGGCAGTTGGGCTTTGCATTCCTCCTATAGAGCCACACACAATGGAGCTTAGGTGAGTCTGGGTGGGCCATTACTAGCAGGATGGGAGGGAGGAGCTGAGCACAGTCCCACTTTCACTTGAATAGGCTGTGCCCTGTCTTCACACACAGGGCCAAACGACCCTGCATTGTCACCTCAGCCAGCTTGGAGCCAAGGCAGGGGAGGTAGGAAATTCCATGCACTTTAAAGACACTGTCTAGATGCTTGTCCCACCTTGCAGAAGCAGGGCACCAGAGTATAAAAGAAGGAACGCAGACACCAACGCTTTAGTACACTTCTGGATCTGTGGAAACTCTGCCAGAAAGCAGGACTGCTGTGCTACAAGGACTGCTACACTGCTAGACTGCTGCCCTCTTGCATGGGGATGAAGAACTGAACCTGAAACCCATCTTGAACCCAATAGCCCAGAGTGACTCAAAAGGCTAGTCTGCTGGCATGCTGATCTGAGCATCAGGGATATAAAAGGCTCGCCAACAGTTCCTGGGCCTGTCTTCAATGAGTTTCTGAACTCCAAGTGGTGCCCCTCAAGCTCTGGACACTTGGTATGGCTCAGCAGGCTCTTAATGCAAGCTTTTGGGCTCTTTATGACCGCAAACGTGCCCCTTTGCACTGGAACCATGCAGCTCGCATAGAAATTTCCCAGCCCATCTCCCTGCAAAGCAAGCATCAGTCACCGCGGAGGACTGCCAAATCAAGTTCAAGCCCTATTGCTCCCAGAGACCGAGGCCCTCCCCAATGCGAACGAGACTCTTGGCACAAAACGTAAGAAGGTAAAACGTAATCTGAACTAATCTGGGACTATATCCGACCTCTGCTCCACTGTGGTTGGCCTCAACTTTTGACTTTGACCGATCTAGAGCGACCAGATATCCCTGGTTGGTGCTATATGCTTTTAAGAGCTATTTTTCACTTTTTTTTTTTAAACTTCATAACTTCGGTTCTACTGATTGGATTTTTTGTCGTTTTGGTCTTTTTTTATTTATTACATTTTGCTCTAATTTCTAACCTGGTATGGAATCCTGTTTGTGCAGTGTTTTCACTTTATTCCACACTGCCTCTAAATTAAGCCTGACTGTTCGGTGCCAACCTACCAGGGGTTTAGCAGCCAGGTTAATTTGGTGTTTGCTTGTGCCTTACTCTGACAAAGATTGCAGTGGCTGCTTGACCAGGGTCCACACCCCAGTCAACCAGTAACCCTACTTCTAACAGAATTTATGCAGCTCTTTAGAAATGAATGAAGTAAAAACACAGCACAAACCAAATCCCACACCAATTTAGAAAAATAGTCAAAAATTTGATACATTTGGTCAATTATTTGACACAAAACGACAAAAATCCAATCAGTAGAAACAGAGACATGCAACTTCAAAGTTTTAAGTAAAACACTATCTAGAAACACAAATCGCCAACTGTAGTAATCTGGTTACGCTGGACCAGGACAAAGTCACCACTTCAGGCCAACCACGATGGAGCATAGGCTGGCTTAAGTGGCCAAGTTAGCCCTGCTGAACAAAAGTACCTTAAATCCTGGTTGCAGAGCGATGTGAAATACTGCATTGAGGATGTGTCGTGCTGCATAGGTAAAGTGAGGTCCTTGCTTGGAGATGCACTGCGCAATGGTGGTTCCAAGGGAGCTGCAGTGATGCTGCGAGGACCATGCATGGAGAGGAGTCATGTAGCAGAAGTTCCGAGGAGCTGTGTTGACAATATGATGTCCTATATATAGGGATACATAGCACAGCAGTAGTTCAGAGGTGCTGCAGTGGCAGTATGATGTCCAGTGTGGCTATGCGTCATGCAGCGGTGGCTCCAAGGGGCTGCGGAGTGTGATTTGAGGCCCTGCATCAGAGATGCGTTGCACAGCAGTTCCGATGCAGAGTCTTGTGAGGTGATGCGTTGTTTCTTCTGGGACCACAGATGGGCCAGCAGAGCTCCTTCAGGCCCACTCCCAAGGGTCCAGGACTTGGATGGCACCACTTGGGGGAATAAGACTCACAGCTGGCAGATCCAGATGCAGGGTTCAAGGTTGGTGGGGCCTGTTCTTTCCCCGAGGCTCTTACCAGGAGGCCAGGCAACTAGCCCTTGGAATCACGCTGGGAATCCTGAGTTCAAGATGCAGGACCATTCTTTGGTACTTGGGCAGGAGAGAAGCAGGGCAGCAGAGTGGAAGTTCATCTTGCAGCAAAGCAGCACAGCAGTCCTTTTTCTGAGGTTCCCACATGCCCAGATATGCACTGAAGAGTTAGGCCTGGGGTCCAATATTTATACCTGGTGCCCACTTTGAAGTAGAAAAAGGTTCTGGAGGTTTCCACCCCTAGAGGTGTTTGGAATTTGCTGCCTACCTGCCCTGGCTCCAGCTTGTCTGTGATCACAAAAAACAAGTGTCAAACCATTTGTGAGAGTGTTCAGACAGAGCCTTTGTGATGTACAAGTGTGGTAGGTGACAGCTCCTCCACCTCATCAAGTCAGAGATGGCCCATCCTATGTATGCAAGGGTCTCCCTGTCCAAAGAAGGCCTTTTAGTAGACACAGCAGGTGAACACACTGACCCTTCTCCTGAGCAGCCAGATGCTGCATGCATTCAGGAGAAGGGCCAGTGTGTTCACCTGCTGTGTCTACTAAAAGGCCTCCTTTGGACAGGGAGACCCATGCACCATGAGTTCTGAGCCGCCCCTTCTTGAGCACAAGGAGTAAAAGGGACACAAGGATCAGATCAGATATTCGGCAACAAACTGGGGCTCCATCTCAGAAGATCTTTTCAGGCAGAGGGCCCAGTAGGGGTTCAGTCTTAACTAGCAGCAGTAAATGATTCCAAAAGTGAAGGGCAGGTGGTCCATCTCTCTCTGGTGGCACCTTTTTGCTCCCACCCATTCTATTCATCTCCCTTTGCGTCAGCCTCAATTTGTCTCTTGCCTGAGGCTGCCGTGGACCCGGAGTGGTAGTCGCATTAACAGGCATGATGCAGTGGTTATCATGGCATATCTGAACAACCCCCCCGATTGCTTTTGATGGAAGGTTTGTTAGCTCTAGTGCCCTTCCACTCCTAAACGTCTAAAGAATGTAGCTTGGAACAACATACACAGGGATGAGAGGAACATGGCAGAGCCTCGTCGACAATACCTAGTATAGGCTTTCTCCTGTGTGGTTAGCCAGCAGTTCAATAGAGATAAAGAGCACCTGGAGTGCTTCAGAATCCCAATGTTGACTCCAGGATTCCCCTCCTCAAGAAAGAAGCTCGAAGTTTTCAAACATGAAGAATCATTCACTGGCCTCAGGTTGCATAGCTAAGACCCCCAATCCCAGTTAGCCTCCATTGACAGCCTTTCATCGAGGGCACATCCTCTCACGGTTAGTGGGCTGTACGCATATATAGAGTACTCTCAGTTCACGCATGGTGGTTAGAACGCTCTGCAAACTAGACCAATATTAGTTCAGTCACTGAGCATTTCAAGATGTTTTGTGGTGCCTTTCTATGATGTGTAAATACCACCTACGCCTAGCCTGGGATTGTGCCTACTTTGGTCTTTGAAAGACTAGGTGTGGTCCTGGAATCAGGGGCTATAAAGGCAGGTAGTAAAATAAATAATGATGTACCCTGTGTAGCATTGGTTCTGATGATTGCTGTGTTTGCTCTACAGATTCATTGTCTTGAAATAACTGTGCCAAGGTATAGAACTCTGAACCTTTTTATCTGCTGACAAAAGTCCTGTGGTCCAAATTAAAATACCTATTGGGCATCCAAGCATCTCTCTTTTGCACACCATATGGTATGGGTAAAAACACACACTATGTTGGTATTAAAGCAAAAAGTAATGAATTGTCACACCCTATTACAGTGTCGACATGTTTCAGCCCTACTTGTTTATTAGGCCACTAGTGTCCAGGGCTTTCGTCGTGGCTGATGTATAGATGCCCATAACGACTGGTCTTTAGTCATCAGGTCCTATTCAGTCAAGGTCACAATAAATCACAAATATCGGCGGTAACTTGGAATAACACTGTTGCATGAGATTAGCACAGCCTCTTGTCTTGTCACTTAGAACTATGGGGCATATCAGCAAGGCGGTGATAGAAAATTATCGCCGCTTTTGCGGCCGTTTTCGGCTGAAAAGCGGCGATAATTAGCAAGGTCACGCTAACGCGTGAAACCTTGCATTAGCGCAGGAAATCTTAACGCCCAGCTTTGCATCTCTAATGAGATGCAAAGTGGGCGTTCCTGACCTAACATGACAGGAGAAATGTCGCTAAGTGACATTTCTCCTATCATCAAGCCCCACGCTATGAAGCATAGCTGCAGGAAAGGTAGCGATAACCCCTGTTATCGCTACTTTCCTTACGCCTGTTTCAGGACTGACTTAGCCATGATATCCTATGGAAGGTGGATATCATGGCTAAGTTTGTGAGTCCCTATCAACAAGCTAACGCCACATTTCGTGAGATTATCACTAGGTTTCCAGCGTAATCTCACGTTAGGCAGTTAGCGTGAGGATTTTTATCGCTTTTGAGATAAGCGTTGCTAATAGCACACTATCTCAGCGCTAAAAATCCACGCCAGCCGGCGATAATTATCCTAGCGCTAAGTGCGCTTAGCGATAATTATTGCCGGTTGTTGCTGATATGCCCCCACTTCTTTTCACTAATGTTCTTTTCTTGTCCCAACAAAATCATTCTGAGATGGATAGTAGCTGTATAGCATGTTCTGAAAATAAATTACATGAATAAATAAAACTCATGTATAAACCACCGGATTACAATATCATTTTCCCAATCTAGTACCAACTTCTGAAATAAGCTTCTGGCCAAAAACAGATAACCTACGCCATGCCAGCCAAGCAGATAAACACCCCTTTGCGACAGAATGAACACGCCAATTTGTAGCCTTATAATATACTTGCACACATCTAAACCATTAGCCACCACAAGAGCCTTGTAAACAGGCACATTATACACGTATTTCTCCACCAGGGGTCACAACACACAATGTTATTTACTGTCCCCGGCACCAAAGATTCGGAAACAAAAACTATTGCTATAGCCTCCGTCCCTTCAGATTCTCTGTCCGAAGTCAATCTTGGAAATCCTTCATGCCCCCCCCTCGGGTATTAGTTGCAGGAGCTACTACATACAAAGTGCCATTGGGAAATATAGATTTACCACCAGGGGTCTATATTTGCATAGCACCATCTTGGAGATGGAGATACCAAAACTGATTTCTCCCATAAATCTACAATGAAATAATCAATGACTACAAATGGGAGGGAAGGTGTCTCACTCTTTGACCTCTTGTATTAAATATCAATCACTATTCAATGAACCTCATATTCTTTGCAGGTGGCTCCCCCCAAAACGTGGAGGAGTGTCTTCTCACAACTGTGAAACTACTAGAAGGTGTGCTTAGTTAACAACCCCCCCATTCACCTCACTGTCAGCTGAGGGGGCTAGGACCACCAGCAAGGTGTTATTAGCCTCTTGCTTATATGTGCTTGCTTTGTACAGATGCCTTTTTATTCCGTAGAAAGGGCACACCAATCTCCCACGCCATAACGCCCTTCCGAGGGGAAAGAACCGACACCAGCTTTGTGAGCAGGCAACACTATTTCTGGAGCTGGTGCAGTGCGCATTGGAAATAACCATTATACGACAACAGGGAAGTACCATGTCCATGCCAAGTCCATGCATCACACTCTTTGCCAGCTCCCAGATGCTGCAGCGACATGCCCCAACTGTTCCTAACTGCAAAACCAAAGAAAGGGGCAAACTCGCCATGAGCTCATCTGTCTAAGCTAATGCAACATGGTAGAATTTTCCTTTCATTTATCCTTGCTATCATCACTCCAATTACTCACCACGAAACATCAGGGAAGGGCTGAAGGGGCCAGCTGCCCGTAGTAAGTCTTAATGAACAGAACTGCTTCCACTTGAACCCTCAAGAGTACTTCTGGCACCAGACCCATTGCCCTCTCTTCAGCAGAGGACAACTTCCAAGGACCAGCCTGAATGTGGTCATTCAACACTCCAAGACTTCTCTGAGACATCCTCAGTGACCTGAGGGGGTGTTTAGTTCATTCTCTTTCTTGAAGGGAAATAACAATTAAGATCAGGATTTACCCAACGAAACTCTTCCTTTCCTGACTTTTCGGTGCTGCTCTCGTTGAGCAATTCCAATGGGAGCCCCGGTCTCTTATGCAGGAAAAGCAAACCAGCTCCCCTTTGGATCCCTGGATCCAAACCTGCACGAGCCATCAATGTCCACTGTTGCAAGTGCTGTGCCTTGAGGTCGCACTGAGGTAATCATTGTATTTTCGTCTGTGGAGCGGCCTTGGTTGTCAGTCTGACGTCACACTTTTACATTTAATCAACTCTGAAAGCCTTAAGGGCCAGATGCATTAAGCATTTTTCTCCTCAAAAACGGGCTGATTCGCAGAATCGTCCCCTTTGCGATTGAAAAAAATGCTTTCGCGATGCATCAAACCCAATTTTGCGATTCGGAAAACCTGTTACCGCCCTGTGCTGAGGGAATGTTTTGCAAAGATGGAGCATGAATATGAAACTCGGTCCTGAAGTGGCCACTGCTGCTGCGTTTGGCCATGAGGGGACAGATAGCTCTTGTTTGCCAGCCCTAGTAGGACTCATCACAAACAGGGCGCTGGTTCACCAGCTCTGCAGTTTTACAAAAGTTCCAAGGGTTTAAGTGACATGAGACAGGTAATGTCAACAAATATGAGCACAATATAATGGCAATGTCCCAACCATCCCCGGACCCTTCAGAATACCACAAATAACATAATACCGTAACCTTGGAATAAACCCATAACACGCAGTGTTGCGGTTCAAATCACAGTTATATTTGCTTCCCACATCAAAGCCGTCGTGTCCAGTCAAATGAACTGTTTCTCTGACTTCACACGGGTCTAGTAATTGCGTCTTCGGACAAGCCATCAATGACATCATATATTTTCATGTGTTTTTGAGGACAACCCCTTGCAATGACAAGTCAGACACTCCTGGGAAAGTTCAACCTTACATGCGCGACTCTCTCTCAGCTCAAGCAAGAAAGAAAATCCTGTTCTCTCAGCTCAAGCAAGAAAGAAAATCCTGTTTTTTTACAGAATGGTGTAAACTGGCACTGCTTAAATCGTAGACCCATCTTAGGTTTAAGAGGCGCATTAAAATTAGTTTGCGTTTCCTTCATTATGTAGTTGGTAAATAGTGCAAGATCTTTTCACTTAGCGGCTTATTTATGAGAGCCCTGAGTCACTTTTGCACTACCTAAAGTATTACATACATGACGTAGGGATCTCATTTCGATATCTGAAGCCACACAAAGCCACCCTGCATGGCTTTGAGTGGCCTCATAAATCATGAGTAAGGTAACGCAGCGCAAATCGCTCCGTCACCTTACTCTGCACCTGGGAGGCGTTGCAGTGAGTTTTCCCACGCAACACCCATGGAATTTGGCGCTGCCCCAGATTTACAAAGTGATGTAAACCTTGGGAAGCACCAACTCTGTATGCCTCCTGAGGTGTGGCGTTACGACAAGAAATATGTTTATTTCTCCTCGTTTTTTCCTCTTTCCATGGTGCTGCATTCTGCAGCACACATAGAAAGAGGAAAACGCGTCTTAGGGTTATTTTTGTGCAGGAAGGTGTCCCTTCCTGCACAAAAAGAATCCTGCATGCAATGGAGGCACCCATGCAATACGTTGCAAGGGTGTCTACGTTGGTGCTAGGCTACCGAAACAGCCCAAGCACAGGGAGAAAGGACAGGAATGCACTGTATTGCATCAATACGTGCATTCCTGCCTTATTACTTTGGCGTATGACAGTGCAGCAAGGTGCCTTGCTGCGCTGAGCTACGCCAAAATCCCATACATGAGTCTCTTGGTTCTTCACCTGATATCACATGTTTACTTAAAATCAGTGGTGGCTCCTCCGCAATGGTGGAGAAGTGTCACCCTACTGCCTGGTGCAGAGCCAGCAAATGAAAAATAAAACGATGCTCTAGCATGTGCATGGAGGGGTGGGGCATGGGAGGTAGGAGGAGGAGTGATTGTGCACTTCCTTAGTATGCATATGTGTTTGGCTGGCCGTCTCAGGCCGACTAAAACACACATGTGCAATTAGGTTTCTCCAGCATGGCGGCATTCAGCACCGGGACTAGAGAAAACCCACGGACTCCAGGACCTGAGCGCAGCATCTTTTCTGCCCGCTCAGGCCAATCCCCAGGCTGCTGGGATCAGGAAGAGGCCAACAGGAGCGTCGCGATGCGGGAGGCGGCCAGCGGCATTAGGTACGTTTTTTTATTTATTATTTTTAACATGTACCTATCCCCGTACCCACGCGCGTGCACTCTATCCGCGCTTACCCCACCCGCCCACCACCTTTTGTTAATGGCGGTCGCCACTGCTTAATATGGCTCCCAAATTAACGTTTGAGTCAGATCTAGTTGCTTAGTTTATGGCTAAGAAACCAAACACATTATTAAAACTGCTTTTCTATGTTTTTTTTGCTCTTGTACAAAGAGCATAGGGGCATATTATCAAGACAGGCGATAAAATTATCGCCGCTTTAGCGATAATGGGCTTGATAATATTCTCTATGGAATTCCAAATGAAGCCCATGTTAGATGTGAAGGACATCTAACATGGGCTTCAATTGGAATTCCATAGAGAATATTATCAAGCCCATTATCGCCGTTATAGCGGCAGTTTTCTGCCGCTAAAGCGGCGGTAATTTTATCGCCTGGCTTGATAATATGCCCCTTAGTGCTCTATAAATAATCCAGAGAATCATAGAGCCAGTGGTGGTAACGTTGCTAAAACCTTGAAAATTTGTAAAACCATCAAATATACTTCATATGTTTAAAACAAAATATATTGATATATAAATCCTATAAAAGTACAATTTGAATTGCCACTACCCTTTAATCATAGTAATGCAATTGACAAAATAATGCAAAGCTGCCTTTTGTGTTGGTGCTCACGCACAAGGTAAACTTATATGTGAATGTGACCAGTATGGTAAAGGAAAATGGGTACTCACCAGGGCTCAGTTTACAGCAACATGGCGAGACTGACACTTAAGTGAATCGTGTGGAGCGGGTACCATGCTGGAGACTTCACCCCGCTCAACCGGTGTAAGAGTTCCTTGTCCTACCCTTCATGGCATCTCCAGTGGCGTAACGATAATTAAGGGGGCCCCCCTGCAAGGAACGTGGAGGGGCCCCCTCCGCACTCTATCAGGTGGTCTCCAGCCAAGTGCTGTGCTGAGGGAGCCCCTTGGAGCGCGGGGGCTGCAGGGATGCGGGGGCCTGTGTTACACCCATAAGAGAGAAGAGAAGGAGCAGCTGACCTGGCACCAACCCTGCCGGCCTGTCCGCATCTTTTGTCGAAAACTGCACCAAAGTCGACTCATCCTACAGCTGTTGACTCCAGAAACCTGGGAGGATTGCCTGTCATTGATGAAGACCCAAGACCTCCTGTGAACAGCGGACCTGTTCTCCTGCACCCTGAAGAAACTCCGAAGCAAAGACTCGGAGGCATTGGAAACACCAAAACAAGGCCCTCCAGAGCTTGAGTCCATCGTGGTTTCACCCCTCGCGGTCTCCCCAATGCCAACTGCAGCTTCTGCATACAGGCCCCCTCGACTGCAACTGCCCCAGTAGGAAAATCCAACGCTTCAAGTCACCCCCGGGCCATGTAGAAGTGGACCTCAGCTGTCCGCTGTGAGATGCCCAGAGGCCTGTGAGAGGATGCTGTGCCAGCAAGAGGCCTTTGTGCATGTGAGAGGATGCAGTGTCTGTGAAAGGCCCTCTTTGCTTGTTGTGAGAGGCCCTTGGCTCTGTCAGAGGTCTCCAGTTGTGGAAGCAGACTCGGTCTTGTGAGATATCCTGGGGCCTGTGAGAGTACAGTGTCTGTGAGATGCCCTGGGGCTTGAAAGAGGATAGTGTCTGTGAGATGCCCTGGGGCTTGAGAGAGGACAGTGTCTGTGAGATGCCCATGGGGTCTGAGAGAGGATAGCGTCTGTGAGATACCCTGGGGCTCGAGAGAGGACAACGTCTGTGAGATGCCCCGGAGCTCGAGAGAGGACGGCGTCTGTGAGATGTCCCAGAGATTGAGAGAGGACGGCATCTTTGAGATACCCCGGGGCTTGAGAGAGGACAGCGTCTGTGAGATGCCCCAGGGCTTGAGATAGGACAGCGTCTGTGAGATGCCACAGGGCTTGAGATGGGACAGCGTCTGTGAGATGCTCCGGGGCTTGAGAGAGGATGGTGTCTTGGAGATGTCTTGAGGCTTGAGAGAGGACAGTGTCTGTGAGATGCCCCGGGACTTGAGAGAGGACGGCGTCTGTGAGATGCCCTGGGGCATGAGAGAGCTCAGTGTCTGTGATATGTCCTGAGGCTTGAAGAGGACAGTGTCTGTGAGATGTCCTGGGGCTTGAGAGAGGACAGGGTCTATGAGCTGCTCTCGGGTCTGTGAGAGGACAGTGCCTGTGAGATGCACTGGGCCTTGAGAGAGGACAGTGTCTGTGAGATGCCCGGGGCTTGAAAGAGGATAGTGTCTGTGAGATGCCCTGGGTCCTGTGAGAGGGCAGTCTCTGTGAAATGTCCTGAGGCCTGCAACAGGACGGTGTCTGTGAGATGCCCTGATGCCTGTGAGAGGACAGTGTCTTTGACAGGCCCTTGGGTCCTCTGAGAGGACAGTGTCTATGAGAGGACGCTGTGTCCGAGGCAGTCCTGTGGGTTGTGAGAGGTGGCGGTGCCTTCCTGCGAGAGGTCTCTGGTCCCTTCAGAGGCCTCTGGTCTCTGAGACCTCTCGGCAGGTACCGGTGGCAGCCTTGGTGAAATCTAAAGCTATTAACACCCTCCTGCCCGGGGACCAAAAGAGGAATTAATTTAACACCAAACCTCACGATCCAGATGCACGTAGTGCTGGCCCACAATCCCCCACAATCGCCCCCCCACCAGAAACGGAGCAGGCCGGGGTGCAGTTGGGCGCAGGGGGATTTCCTGCCCGGCCTCCAGGGCACAAGTCCTAAAAAAAAAAGTGGGGGGACGCTGACAACACGACAGGAAGTGATGTCACGAAAGGTGGCTTGCACCATCAAACTCATTGCCTCCCCTGGCTCACCCCTTAGATGCAATTGCATCAGAGAAGCCAGCGCGTGAGCAGTGTTCTGAATGAGCTCGATCTCGCCCAAGAGAGGTCAAAGACTGAATGTGTGGCTCCATTTGCTCCAGTTATCGAGCTCCCGTTAAAATAAGGGGGGGATGCCGTCCACCCTCGTGGTACCCCGACTCGAGCACTGCCGGCCTCCTTCACCTCCCCAGTGAAGGGCAATGAGTGGGGAAATCCCACCAGATAACAGGGTGACGCCCCAGGAGTTCCCCCTCTCCATCTCCTGCCTCCCAGGTGAGGCTTTCAGTTAAAGGATGCTGCCCTGCGAGCCATAATAGCCCTGTCCAGCAAGTCCGGATGGGTCAGCTCTGTCCAGTGTACGAGCAGCCAGGCCCTCCCCTGGGGGGCCAAGAGCCCGGCCCCCTACTGGCCTAGTCTACCAAGGCACCACATCATTGTGTAATGTAGTTACAACGTCTTACATCATACCCATTTGCAGTAAACATTTACAGTGAAATGCACAATTCATCACACCAACAACAAAACACACATGGCTGTTGTTCACGTTGCCTAGTTTGAATGCATCGTCATGCCACAAGGATGCATTGTGGGCTATAATATAGTGTGAAATTATATATTTTTTGCTTAATTATGCATAATTCAAGTAATTTTACTGAAATTTCTTGTAATTTTGTGAAAACAATTTCGCACACCGGTACTGCCCACCAGTGCCCTCCTCTGGACCCGCGGCAAGTGCCAGGCCGGGGCCCCCTGCCCGTACTGCAGCTTTAATACAAAAACAGCCATCAATCATACACAATTAACAAGCATTGGCATAGCCAATAGGTCTCGCCTTTGGGACCTTATAAGCATTTAGACTATAATACAGCAATACATACAGTGGAGTGCTTCATAGTATGCGTCTGCCATTTTTAGGCGCTGGAATTGTTCAGGTGTTATTATCATCCACTTTAATGGTGCAGAATTTACCGACCTAAAAAGGATGGTCTCACCGCCTCAGTGCCCAGGACCCACCGGTCAGCCGCCTCGCGTGCAGTTTACACTGCTCATGAACATTCCAGTCCAGCCCTGCCCTGCCCCACCCCCACCCTGAGGTCGAAGACCACAAATCTGTGCATGCGTTGCGCACGGCGCACCACGCAGCCTTTCATTTATTTGAGGAGACTGAACTGGAGGATAACTTTTAAATTAAGTCCCAGAATGGAGCATGGATCCCGCTGTAAATTAATGTACTGTGCGCTGAGGGGGCCCCCTGGAGCTCGGGGCCCCCCCCGCAATGCGGGGGCTGCGGGGGCCTCTGTTACGCCCCTGGGCATCTCCTTGAATCACTTTTGTGATTGGCCAACAAAGAATCACCAGTGCTGGACTGGGAACCCAAAGCAGCTCTGGCAATTTTGTAGGGGGGAGCACGGGGGTGCACGTGTAAAGCACTGCTGCTTTTGTTACTGGGGGCCGATATTGGAGCACTGCTGCAAAACCAGTCCCCAGTAACAAAAAACTGGCCCCCGGTGCTGTAAAACCAGCCCCCACCCTTCCAGTCTCCCGGGAAAACGCCTGATGCCTGCTACGGCCAGTCCAGCCCTGAGAATCACACGTGGCTTTTTTTAGTCACTTACCGCAGTGCAAAGGCCGCACAGCACTTCTGTCAGTGAGTGGAGGATTTGAATAATGCAGTAGTCTACTACAGTGATTTCTCCTTATACTCCCTAAAATGCCCAAAGCCCAAAGTCCATATGCACAAAATGCAATTATTTTCTGCAGTTCATGACAGCCATAAATTGCCTGCAGCCCAAAGTCCATATACACAAAATGCAATTAAGTTCTGCAGCTCATGACAGCCCTTACTGGTGTGAGATATGCTGCATCTTCTATCATCAATTACCGCTATACATAGAACAAAATATTTTTATTGCCAATATTGAATATGAGTGATTGGAAGAGCTTTTTTGTATAATCACCAACGGTTCTTTTTATGATTACTGATGTTCCCTAGCTCTATTCAAAGAAGTAATCACCATTTGCAGTCACATTTTGCATCTATGTTTCATGGCCGTCACAGCAGACAGAAGGCCCTCCATTGCATACCTTTGACAGTGCAGGCGCCTTTTTCACAGATCTCCATTGCAGAATACCCAACATGGCTGGACTTTGCTTTCTCATTTGCTTTCATCTCAGAGAAGAGCTTCTGCAAAACAAATATTTACCCGGTCGCAGTTAAAAAGGAAAACTCAAAATGTACTGTTAATAGTAATTTGTGTGATGTTAACATTTGACTAAGGACTAGGCCTGGTGCAGTTGGCAGTATATCAGTCTATCATCATTGCAACCTCTGCTTGTATCATTTGATGATTTCTGGAATAGACACGTTTCACAACTTCAGTGGCGGCTCCTCCACTAAGGTGGTGCAGTGCCGCCGCACTGCTAAAAAGTAAATATAAAATGATAATAACACAATGTTATTAGCATTTTATTTTTCCATACTGAGGCAGCTTTACGGGGCAGGGCCACAGCCAGCAGGGTGCGGAGTGGTTGGGGCACTTAAGGGCACATGACAGTTTGGCCAGCCGTCATGCGCACTTACCATGTTCTCCACCAATCGATATTGCACATTATAATTACATTATTCATTACATTACAAAATATACTTTCTCAGAATTAATTACTTTAGTTTAAATACTTTGCAAATAGGCAATAGACGTTTAAGTACACCCAGTTACACTGGGCAACACAATTTCAAACACAGTGCAACATTGAGCTCAATGTGAATTTCTAGTTAAATGCAATTAGTTACTTTATGGATTACTTTTCTAACCACAGGACTGGAGCCTAGATTCAGTCCTGGGACATCTCCTGTAAACAGTTGAGTAAAAGCATTTTGGTTACAGTAGTGATGTTTAAGGAATATTATTGTATTTTAAAAGTTGACACAAACTTTTTCACATAGAATCACCAATGTTATCCTATGAGCGGGAATTCACTTAGCAGGTAAGTAGTATTATCATTACTTTTTCTTACTCAGTGGTGGATCCTGGATCCAACACAGGTGTATCTCCTGAAAACAGTTGAAAGAATGCGATTAAGTCATACAGGCGATTTTTAAGGAATATTTGTAGTTTGTGAAAATAGACACTTAGAAACTTTTTGGGTGAAAACCAGAAGATGGATTCCTATGGAAGGAAATACAAGTTACTGGTAAGTACGGTTAGAATTACTTTTCAGGGTCAGTGCTGGGCTAAATGATGCAGCACTGCGTTCTCTCCTGATAACAGGTGAGTAAATCGGAATTCGTAGTTCGGCTGATTTTACTTCGTTCCAGTATATATAGAGCCACTTTCCTACACCATCCCCTCCCTTCACCACTATGCAAACACGCCCTGTGGCGCGTTGTAAGTTGGGAAAATAATTCCCCTTCAATCCTGAGGGTCCCTATAGTCCAACTAGCCCACTAGGTACATCCAGTTAGCGCCACAGAGCTGCGTAGCAGAGATGTAAAAAGGGTCACGGCCTGCACCACCTCTCTGCAATGCAGCACATTGGCACTTCCTGGAAGCACCTGGTGGGTTACTTGGCCCCCAAGGTCCCTCAGGATTGAAGGGGAATTATTTCCCCAACTTAAAACGCGCCATAGGGCGTGTTTGCACACGTCACCTCAGGCCCCGTCCTCTCCCTTCCCCACTGTGTAAATACGCCCTGTGGCCGTTTTAAGTTGGAAGATTAAGTCCCCTTGAATCCTGAGGGTCCCTAGGGGCAAAATAGCCCACTAGGTACGTCCAGTAAGCGCCATTGCAGAGAGGTGTAAAAAGGGGCATGACCTGCACCACCTCTCTGCAACGCAGAGCAGTGGCGCTTACTGGAAGCACCTGGTGTGCTAGTTAGCCCCCAGGGTCCCTCAGGATTGAAAGGGAATTATTTCCCCAACTTAAAACGCGCCACAGGGCGTGTTTGCACACGTCACCTCAGGCCCCGTTCCCTCCCTTCACCACTGTGTAAACGCGCCCTGTGGCCGTTCTAAGTTGAGAGATTAAGTCCCCTTGAATCCTAAGGGTCCCTAGGGTTAAACTAGCCCACTAGGTACCTCCAGTAAGCGCCACAGAGCTGCGTTGCATAGAGGTGTAAAAAGGGGCGTGGCCTCAGAACACCTGTCTGCAACGCAGCTCCCTGGTGCATACTGGAGATACTTGTTGGGCTAGTTGGCCCTCAGGGACCCTCAGTATTGAAGGGGAATTAATTCCCCAACTTACAACTGGCCAGGGGGCGCGTTTGCAGAGTGCTGCAAGGAGGGGGCGTGGCCTCCGGCGCGATGCCGGTCTTTTATTTTTTTTATTTTTTTAAGGAGGGCTGTGTGGCCCCCCTTCTTTTTCTAATTTATTGGCCCTGGGGACCCCATCCCCCAGGGCCTGCACCCTAATTTTTTTTGTTGAAAAAATAAATTTGGAAGGGGGCCGCGTGGCCCCCCTCCCAAGGCCTTAATCGGCCCCGGGAACCCCAAACCCCGGGTCATGGCCTTTTTTTTTTTAATTCTTTAGGAGGGGGGCTGCGTTGCCCCCCTCCTCAGGCCACTTATGGACCCGGGGGCCCCATCCCCCAGGGCCGGCCTTTGTTTTTTAATATTTTTAAAAAATATATATTTATAGAAAAACCTAGAACATGCTGGACAAACCGTATGTACCTATCACCATGATGATTTGCGTGATATTCTTTAAAAGGCGACTATGCATACAATGAATCCACGTGGAATGTATTTACACCGCTAGTGAAGCTCTGACGTGTCTGACGCCCTACCGTGCCTAATCCCGGCGCCCCCGCCGGTGTGTACTCTCCAAGTAGACACCCTTGTCGTTTATTTATACAAACATGGGTAGCTATTGACGGGCACATTTAATACGCACGCACACCAAGACATTCAAAGGGGATTCGACAAAAATTCGACCAAACTATGCAAAAAAACCCCCTCACGGTTAATAAAACACACATCCACCGCCGGATGTGTAATACTTTTTATTTTACTCTCTGGAAAGGAGACAAACCTCACTTGAGAGGCACAGCGTGCTCCTGGCTGAGTCCAATGCTGTGTTACACCCACCAGTGCCTGCCGAGTGCCACACACCTCTGTGTTGTATTCCACCAGCTAGTGCGTATGCTATGACACTCTCTAGCCCATGTGCACTGTAACACCACCCCGTGAATATGTCATGCCACACTTGCCTTCGCACGGGTTATATTGCCCCATCTAACGTCCCTTCCTCGATGCCTATGTTATAACGCACAGCGCTATGCCATATATATTACAATCTGGGATCCATATCTTTGTCACAGTGCATATGCAACGTTAAACTCCCCAGCACATATTTTATATTACAACTTTAGAGACTAGTTAGGTTACACAACACTGCCATGTGCATATTACACTCCAAGGCGCATATCGCATAGCACGCGCTAGTGCCTGTGCTATCTCGCGCTCTCCAATGAATCTGTCATTGCGCACAATGTATTGCATATTATATTTCACACCCCGGTTCATCTTATATCACACTTTTTGGTGCATAGTTTATACCATATACTATATCTAGTTTTCATTTTCAATCGTGCTCTCAGGACTATGTTCTATATAACACTGCGTCCACCTACCCTTTTCACGAGCATTACATTTTGCGATGGGGGTGGAGGGTCAGTGGGTGTTTCTGCCAAGTAAGCCCGGAGTCACAGTCACAAATGTCCTCTTCTTCCTGAATAAAAGTGAGATTATGCTGCATACTTGTTCATATTTTAAGTAGTTCGCACAGACACACATTTTAAAAACAATAAAGTTCCTAATACCCACCTTCTCTGAACAGTTAGCTTGCTGCCCCATCCACCTCCTCCCTATCCTCTGTTATCTGAATCCATGGACTAGCCTCCTCCCTCCTGCCATGCATGGTCTGATGTGATGCCACTGCCCTCCATTTAGCATGATGTACCAGTCCACTCCTCCTGCCCTCCATTGCCCAATTCTATGGTCCATCATTGACCTCCTGCTTAGCCTCTGTGCTTAGCTTGCTGTCCCTATTCTCCTTCCCCCTGTTCTCCGATGTCTTTGTGCTGCAACTGCTCCTCCTGCCTGCCCCGCGCGGTCTATTGTAAGGCCCCTTCCCCTGAACTCTCTTGTCTGTGCCCAGGTCCTGACCCTCCCTTCTATCCTCCATGGTCCTTTGTGCATGCCCCTGCACCCTCCTTCTTGCCAATCATAGCCATTGTGCTGCCACTAACCCTCCCGCTTGCCATGCATGGTCTTCTGTGCTGCCATGGCCCCTCCCACCTTCCCTGTGTAGTCAGCTAGCTGCCCCTGACCCCATCCCACCTTCCCTCCATGGTCTGTGTGTATGCCATCATAGTCTCACTGTTGCTCTCCATGGTGTGTCTTGTTTCTAGTGCCCATCCTGCCTGACCTCCATGGTCATCTTGCTGCTCCTGCCCTGCCCCCTTGCCTCCAACCCTCTGTTTCCATGTGCAGACCCCTATTCCCTCCCTCCTGGCTTGTCTGTTCCATTGTAATGCCCCTGATCAGTCCCTCCTGCCCTTTATGGTCTGTTATGCTGCAGCTTTCTCTCCTGTCTGTCCATTATGGTCAGCTAGCTACCATTGCCTCTTTCCCCTCTGTTTTCTGTTGTTCATGTGCATGGTCCTGTCACCTCCCTATTGCTTTCTATGGATTGTTGTGCTGCACTCCCGTCCCGCAAGACCTGTGTGGTGTATCGTGCTGCTGCAAACCCTGATGCCTGCCCTGTATGGTCAGTTTGGTGCACCTCTCCATGTCCCTCCTGTCCTCTGTTATCCGAGTCCATATCCCTACCCCAATTCCTCCTGCCTACCATGATCCAATGTACCATACTTGCGAACATTTTGAACTTGGTGAGAGGGAGATTTTGAAAAAAACTGGGGTATTGATTTTCCCCTTTGAGTTACATTGAAAAAGAGGAGATTGTAGACAGGAGACAGATCAAATAAAGCCCATTTGAGCTTAAAAACATTGGACGTTTCCTGGCAGAAACGGGTCTGTTGGCATGTATGGTTGTACTACCACTGCCTCTTCTTCTGCCCACAATGGTCTATTATATTGCCACAGCCTCTCTTGCCAGTCCTGTATTGTTGGTTTGTTGCCCCTGCCCCCCATTCCACTGCCCTCCTTAGTCTGTTGTGCTGCCAGTGCCCTTCCTGTCTGCACAGTGTGGTCAAATTGTTGCCTCTGCACTCTACCACCTGCCTTCAATTTTCAGAGTCCGTGCCCCAGGCCTCTGCCTCTCAACAGTATCCCAATGAACAACTAGATTGCTAACATTCTATATTTATTACAAAAGTGTGGAACGCCTGACGTCATCTTGATGTAATCAAAACTGTAATACCTAGAGCATTTCCTATAGAAATTACATATATGAGAGGGTCTTATTTGCATCAAAATTATGGTTAGTGCTCTAAAAAACTAAAATGAGGACATTTTTTCTGAGTTTTCAAATAGCGACAAAGAACTTTTAAATTATTTGTAATCTTTATGTTTTTTTAACCAGTTGACCACTTGATTAAATGTTGCACTTAGGGGAGAGGATGTGGTGTTACTTCCTGAGCTGCAGACTTTGCAACTGGGGAACCAGGTTGGAGTTTCTGCTTCAGCTCAACATTCTGTGATTCTGGTCAAATCACTTAATCTCCCCATGTCTACAACCAAAATGAATTTGATCTTGTGTGATGTAACCAATGCTCATGTAAAGCACTCCAATACCTGACATGTCTGCACTATATAAAACTGCAAATACACACAAAATAAGTGTTTTGCACACTTCTGTCATTGGGCTACATGTGGGCTACATCTGGGTGATATTTGTGCTGCATTTGGGCTCTTTTGTCTCTGGTGGCCATCTTGGGAGATTTATTTGTTTGAAGTTTCCTAATTTCCTCATTTACTGCAGTCTCCTCAGTAGGAAATGCTTTCAGTTTTTTACTTTGATTCCATCAAGAAGGTATTCAGATATGTCACACATTTGCCATAAATTTAGAATGTTAGCACTCTAGTTGCTCATTAGATCACTGTAGTAAAGCTACTGCTCACCATGGAAGTCTGCTGCTGGTATTTAAAGTGCATGTTTCAGTCTGCATATCAGAATTTTTTAATGAAATAGAAGAGGATTTGAGAAGTCACTCAAAATGTGCCCTAATTTTTCTTTCCTCAGCACTAATCATAATTTCTATGGCAAAATGAACCCCCTCATTGTGTTCCTTTTTAAATTAAATGTTTTAAGTGTTACCAGTTTATTCCAATCAAGATGGCTTCAGGTGTGCCATACTTTTGTCATAAGTAAGACAGTAAGTGCTCTAGTTGTTCTTAAGAACACTCTGGGACATTCTGTCATTGGGCTATACTTGGGCTACATCTGGGTGACATTTGGGCTCTTTTGTTTTTGGTGGCCATCTTGGGAGATTTATTTGTTATGAAGTTTCCTAATTTCCTTATTTACTGCAGTCTCCTCAGTAGGAAATACTTTCAGTTTTTTACTTTGGTTCCATCAAGAAGGCATTCAGGTGTGTCACACATTTGCCATAAATTCTGAATGTTAGCACTCTAGTTGCTCATTAGATCACTGTAGTAAAGCTACTGCTCACCAGGGAAGTCTGCTGTTGGTATTCAAAGTGCATGTTTCAGTCTGCATGTCAGAATTTTTTTATGAAATAAAAGAGGATTTGAGAAGTCAAAATGTGCCCTAATGTTTCTTTCTGCAGCACTAATCATAATTTCTATGGCAAAATGAACCCCCTCATTTTGTTCCCTTGTAAATTAAATGTTTTAAGTGTTACCACTTCATTCCAATCAAGATGGCTTCAGGTGTGCCATACGTTTGTCATAAGTAAGACTGTTAGCGCTCTAGTTGTTATTTAGAACACTCTGGGACATTCTGTCATTGGGCTATACTTGGGCTACATCTGGGTGATACTTGGGCTACATTTGGGCTCTTTTGTCTCTGGTGGCCATCTTGGGAGATTTATTTGTTATGAAGATTCCTAATTTCCTCATTTACTACAGTCTCCTCAGTAGGAATACTTTCAGCTTTTTACTTTGGTTCCATCAAGAAGGCATTCAGATGTGTCACACATTTGCCATAAATTTAGAATGTTAGCACACTAGTTGCTCATTAGATCACTGTAGTAAAGCTACTGCTCACCAGGGAATTCTGCTGCTGGTATTGAAAGTGCATGTTTCAGTCTGCATGTCAGAATGATTTAATGAAATAGAAGAGGATTTGAGAAGTCACTCAAAATGTGCCCTAATTTTTCTTTCTGCAGCACTAATCATACTTTCTATGGCAAAATGAACCCCCTCATGTTGTTCCTTTTTAAATTAAATGTTTTAAGAGTCACCACTTTATTGAAATCAAGATGGCTTCAGGTGTGCAATACGTTTGTCATAAGTAGGACTGTTAGCGCTCTAGTTGTTCTTTGGAACACTCTGGGAAGCTGCAGTAAAACACAAAGGAATCAACTGACAGTCTCTGCCCTTGTTGGATGTTCATGTTTTACTGAGAATGTCAGACTTCAATCTCACATGACTGAGAAAGATAATGTGAATTTACAGAAAATATGCTCTCAGTTTAGCTTATAGATCACCTTCCAAACCTCTGTGGGAAAAGCATGAGCAAATAGTTTTCTCTCAAACATGATTCATGATATCCCAGCAGAAGGCTTTTTCACATGGTAAAATCACCTTAGAACATACCACAATTCCTAAAATGAGTATGGTACCATCAACAAATGATTTATAATGTAACTAAAGTCACAAAAACGTTCTATTAACTGCAATGCTTTTTAATGAGGTGCTATCATGTATATTGGTCCCAAGATGGCTGCCAACACCTCTTGGATGAAGTGCTGACAGCCAATCAGATCTCACGATGAGATGTGTGGTTAGGTTCCGCCCAGATATATATGTGATTTTACTTTTGATTTTCTCAGGAACTACTGAACGGATTTACACCATTTAAGCAAAAGGCGCGACTCTGAACCAAGGTCTACTTTTCTGCCAAATTTGGTGTAATTCCGTTCAGCAGTTCAGGCTGTAGCTGCGACTAAAGGTCCTTATGGAAAATTGCATGGGGAAAACACGTTTTGGGACCGCCCTTTTTTCTCAGCCCCCGCTTGACGAATCACGAATTTGGTTCAGCCCTTTTCCTATCATTCACATTTTTCTTTCTCCCACCACATCATCTTATGGGATGGGTCAATGGTTTAGGCCATTTCAGCCATTCATTGGCGCTCTTCACAGTGAATGATGTCATTTTGCTAGGCACATGAACCAGTTCACTTCAGTGCCAGGTTGTTGAGAAAATCTCTGCTTGCATTTCTACTTTAATGCTTCTTTTACTTCTTTTTGTGATAGATCATTTTTACCTTTTTGTAGCAAAGGTATACATGCTACAGTGGAATTTTATTTCTTGTAAACGTATTATGCTTATTAGATATGTTTGCAAAAAAAATTATAAACCATTGCAGTGTTACAAAGTCCAGGCGTATTGCCTTTGCACATGCTTGTTTTATTATGAATTTTATTAGGAACATGAGGCTAACGACACAAATAAAGCTGCCTCTAGACCACACCTAAAATGATGACCCTGTACCATAAGTGCAGGAAATTATGATTGCTTACCATCAAAACCACTAAAGATTCTATTTTCCTATACCCTTTTTACCCCTACTTAGGTCTGTATCCTATATGTCTCCCTCTGCTCTCATTTACTTCTCAGTAAATGGCTAATCATTTCTTCTTCTGCACATCATACTGGTAACTAAGTTGAAGCCACCACAAGTCAGGTCTAACTACAAATGTTGTCAATACCCTTTATTTTGGCAATGCACCGTAAAAGAACAAGAAAATAGGCACATGAAAAGCACAAAGTCAATATAAATGATAAAAAGTTGTACTCATTTATTAGAATTTATGTGGGCAAGGAGTAGCCAGTCGCCATATAAGTACAATACAAAATAATGTAACAGTTGCTAAACAATGTACAATAAGCCAGGTAAAGTGTCAGTAGACTCTGTCAAACTCAGCAAACAATTTCAGTCATGTGAAATTGGCATACTCTTAAAAAAAAGGTGGCAGTATAATAAGTGTCTGGTTCATTTTCATAGTAATGTACAAAGAGTTTTTCTTTTTTTTCCTAGTGCTTTATAAAGCACGTACATGACCATCAAGGTATCAGAGAGCTGGACATAGAAAGGTTGGAAGAGGGTTACATTACAGTCAGGATCATTGTCATTTAAGATACGCTGACTATACATAGCGTTCCAAGAGAAAGGTCTTTGACAATTGTGTACAATAACTTATAGGGAGAATTATAGTTACAAGCGAGGTATCATGTATAAAGTTATAAGAGTAAGTTATAAAACAATGGTATACAATAACGAATCGGGTGAATGCCAGTTTCAGAGTAGTTCTCTTAGGCTACATGTGTTTCTAAAAGTAAAGCTTTAACTTCCTTCTTGAACAGCCTGAATGAGGTAATTTTTCTTGTTGAGGATGGCAGGGCGTTCCATACTTTAGGAGCATAGCCAGTAAAAGAGCAGCATTGAGTTTTCCTTTTTTCACTCTGGGTGGTTTTTGTATGAGGGATTTAGCACGTCTAGTTTCTCTTCCACATCCTGAAAGCTTGATTCTATTCTCCAGGTATTTTGGACCATAATTGTGTAGAGCTTGTGTGTTATGTATGCAGTTTTCAGTAGAATCCTATCTTCGACTGGGAGCCAGTTGAGGGCTCTGAGTTATGGGGGAAACAACGTGTGCCTGTTAACAGTCTTGCTGATTAATTTATTGTCACATTCATTGGTGCAAAACTGACTTTCAGTAGACCTATGAGTGTAGCATCACCATTGTCTAGTCTAGCGCGCACTAGAGACTGAACCGCAGTATTTAAGTCTACAAGCGGTATGAAGGGTTTATGTTTTCTTAGAATGTGCAGATGTAGGTTGGCGCTCCTGGATGCAGCTTGTATGAGAGCTTGCATGTTTAGCTTTGAATCTAGTGTGATGCCTAGTGCTTTTAAGCATTCACAGATAGTTGGGGTGCAGTTTAGTGAGTTGGGATTTTGAGACTATATTTGAGGTAGTTGGGGTCTGAGATGTTGGGAGAAGTGAAGGAATTCTGTTTTTTGCAGATTACGTTTTAAATGGTTGTGTGCCAGCCAGACTTGTGTTTTCCACAGTTAAATGGTTGTGTGCCAACCAGACTTGTGTTTTCCACAGGGTGTCATCTAGTCTCTGGAAATCCTCTTATGAGGATAGTTTGATATATAGTTGAGTATCATCTGCATACATGTGGTACGATATTTTTGATTGTATCAGAATTTCAGAGAGTGGTTCCACGCAAAAATAAAGAGTGTGGGTGAGATTATAGATCCTTGTGGAAACCCCTGTCAATGTCTGTTACATCAGATAAGGTGTTGTTGATTTTGACTCTTTGTAGCCTGTTCTGCAAGAAGGAGGTGAACCAGTTAAGGATGGTGTTAGATGTGGGGGTCTCTAGTTCGCATTGGTAGGTACCTGTGACAAATAGGGACCCTTGCGTCTAGTCAGGGTAAAGGGGTACACTCCTAAAATAACCCCTGCTCACCCCCTTGGTAGCTTGGCACGAGCAGACAGGCTTATCTCAGAGGCAGTGTGTAAAGCATTTGTACATACAGTAATCAAGGGACAACACTACAGATGGACACCACACAAGTTTTATATCAATAATAAGTATTCTTTATATAGATTTATCACAAGACCATAAACGACACAACTCCACAATACAGTTACTTTAAAATGGTAGAATTTGGCTTAGTTCTCTTAAGATGGTGAATGCAACACTCAGAGTTCAATGTACCTTAAGATGTGACACGCAGGGCAACAAAAGTGTTGCAAGGACGGTGATGAGTTAAAGATCCGGTGCAAATAGACAAAGATGGCACTTTCTTCTTGATGCGACACGCTTTCCGGTGATACGGCGGCGTTTGCTGCGACGTCGATCCTCTTCTCCAGCAATGCGAGCCGCGACAGGCCCTGCGACACACTTCACAGTGATGCGGCGGCATCTGCTGCGACGTCGATCCTCTCCCCTGGCGATGCGAGTTGCTTCCACAATGATGCGAGCCGCGACAGGCCCTGCGACACTCTTCCCGGTGATACGGCGGCATCTGCTGCGACGTCGATCCTCTTCTCCGGCGATGAGCCGCGACAGGCCCTGCGACTCGCTTCTCGGAGATGCGGCGGCGTCTGATGCTACGTCGATCCTCGTCTCCTGCGGTGAGCCATGACAGGACCTGCGACACGCTACCCAGTGATGCCTCGGTGTCTGCTGCGACGTCGATCCTCTTCTCCTGGCAATGCGAGGCGCTTCAGTGGACCTGCGATAACTTAATGATTCTTCTGCCACACGCTTCCTGGTGATGCGTCGGCGTCTGCTGCAATGTCGATCCTCTTCTCCGGCAATGCGAGGCGCTTCGTGCTGTGAAGGGGCAGCGGCAGTTCGGCGACACGCTTCTTGTTCTTGAGTCGCGCTTCCAGCCCCTTGCGACACGCAAGTCCTCAAAAAGTCCAGCACAACTGCAGGCACTTTAAAATAATGCTTGGGGTGATGGTGGGTGAAGTCTGTTGTCCCTGAGACTTCAGCAGGAGGCAAGCTCTTTTCCAAGCCCTTGGAGATCCTTCACAAGTTGAACAAAGTGCACACAAAGTCCTTTCTCCTTTCTTTGGCAGTCAGGCAACCACTGCAGGCCAATCCCCCAAGCAGCACTTCAGCTTAGGATAGACTTTCCACTCCTCAGCAAAGGTTTCTTCTTGTTTCCCAAGTGATCTAAAGTTCTTGGGTTTGGGTCCTGTTGGACATGGCCCTCTTTGCAGGGTCATCCCTAAACTTTTTGCCTTCCTCCTATATTTTTTCTGACCTGTTGTTGGCTGTTTTATGACCCTGGGCACCTTACCACTGCTGATCAGTGCTAAGGTGCATATGCTCTCGCTATAGTAAATGTTGATGTTCATTGGATTCCATGTTTGGCTTATTTGGTTTACTATCAGCCCCTAGTAAAGTGCACCAGGAGTGCCAGGGCTTGTAAATACAAATGCTGCTGGTGGGACTGCAGCACTGGTTGTGCCACCCACAGAAGCGGCCTAGTAAAATGTGTCTAGGGTCTGCCACTGCAGAACCTGCGCGCGGTCTGGTACTGTCGCGCTGACTGCGCAAGTGCACCCACTTGCCAGTCCCTAAACCTTCCCTTAACTACATATTAGTCACCCCTCTGGTAGGCCCAAGGGCAGGGTGCATTGTAGGCATAAGGTAGGACATGCCCTGATGTGTGTGGCATGTCTTAATAGTGAATTACAGCCATTTTCGTTTTTCACTATTGAAGGCTACCTGCTCTCCTTAGAGCAGAATGGGCTGCTGGAATTACTACACGCTGTAATCCCAGTGGACTCAAAGAGCATGGTAGAAAGTCAAGTTTAGTATGCCTGAACTCAGAATAATAAAATACTTCTTTTAGTAAAGTTTATTTTAATATCCTGTGTTTTTAAATACTACTTTTAGAAAGTTAGTATTTACTGACCTGGCCATTTCAGTCCGCCTCTGCTGTGTGTGTGTGTTCTGCCTAGTAACAGTAAAGGAGCAGGGCTGGGGAATTCCAGGAGACAGGCTGGCTGTCAGGTGGTGGGTAGAGAGATTACACCAGGATGGGTGGGAGGAGTACACCTTGACTCTGAATAGACCTGTGCTCTGCCTCCACAATGCCGGCTCCGCCCCCTGTGGAGCGGCTGATGTCTCTGCCCTGCTGCTGATAGGAAAGAGCAGAGTCACCACAACAAAGTGCTCCAAAACTGGACTGAGCCAGTCCCAGGCCCCCTGACGACAAAGAACAAAAGAATTGTGCTATAAAAGAAGGAGCCCTGCTCCTAAGAAATCAGATCCTGTTTGCGCCAAGACGAACCTCTGCCTGAAGGAGAAGGACCTGGAGAAGCTGAAGGAGGAATACTGTCTCTCTGCCTGAGAGACTGGCCTGCAGTGGGTGCCTGTCTGCTGGAAGGAGAGGAAAAGACTAGAGGAAAAGACTTTGCATCAACTTGTGCATTCAAACAATCTCCAAGGGCTTGCTTGTGAACTTGCCCCCTGAACTGCGCCCCAGGAACAGTGGGCGCTACCTTTCCCCCAGAAGAGGAAAAGCTGCTGGAAGCGATCCTGTGACGCTGACCCCTGAGAACCTTGTGCCCCTTCTCTGAGCACCACGACATCTGCCACCGGGGCTACTGCGAGCACCGCAAAGACCTGTCCATCTGGTCCAAGCACCGCAAGCAACTGCCCACCGAGCCATAGCTCGCACCGCGAAGAAAGAAACTCATCCGGCTCCAAGCGCTGAGCCTCTGCGACCCCCCTGGCCGTGGAAGCTCCTGTGAAGACCGGTGACGCACCATGTGTCCCCTCCGTGAAGCTGACAGTGCGATGCGCTGAAGAAATTGCCCCCAAGCTGCCCCTCCTGCTTCTGCCCATGATCGTGTGGCCGAGACCGTCCTGGAGCACCCCACGAAGCACCGCCGCCCACTGCCTCAGAGGGACGACAACGCGACGTGGGATGCTCCTGCAGGGACCTCTGAAGCTGCTGCGATCACCCTTGTGCGAGAAATCAGGTACTGTGTGCGAGCGCGCTGAAGTACGACCCATCCGCTGCTTTGTTCGGGCCGTACTAGCGCTGTAGACCCGCTACGTGACTAATGCGTGAAGTGTGAGCTTTTGTACGGTTCGAAATCAGCTGTTCGAAGCGTCCTGACGGAGGTACGGCTCGTCCAGCATTAGATACATTGACGGCGCTCATGCGGGAAGCGTGAGCTTTGGCAAGAGGCGTACCGGACGTGTACGACACGTACCAACGAAGGTACGGTCTGTACGGTTCACGTCCCGAGTACGCGTGCTCACGCAAGAAGCGTGAGAAACGGCAAGTGACGTCCAAAACCTCGTACGAAGCGTACGCAAGGCGCTACGAAGCGCACAGACACCCTAAAGAAGCTATTTTAAGTACAATTTTGCCATTTTAAGAACTGTGGACTGCCTGAAAGCCTTCAAGAGTAACTGGAACCTTATTTAAGTTAAAGACTGTATTTTTGACAACCTGCCTAAAGAAACCTTTTATATAAAGAACTTTATATTAATACAAATACAGCCTTGTGTATTTGTGTGGTGGGGTGGTGATTATTGTGTGGTACAACTTGAACGCTTAACCTAATGCCCTCTGGAAATCTAGCCTGACTGCTCGCGCCACGTTACCTAGAGGGTGAGCAGGGGTTATTTTTAAAGAGGTAATCCTACGCCCTGACTTAGAGGAAAGGGTCCCTGCTTGTCGCAAGTGCATACCTGCGCCAACCAGAGACCCCGGATTCTAACAGGTCCCAATATTGATACCCAGTTTCTCTTTGTTCTCTGAAGGCAGAGATGCCTTTGCCTAGTCCAAACCAATTCTAGTCAGTCCTGGAGCACTTTATTTACATGACTCCTTCTTTCCTTTCAGAGTGCAGGGCAGAGACATCGGACACACCACAGGAGGTGGAGCCTGCATTGTGGAGGGAAGGCACAGCCCTATTCAGGTCCCAGGTGCAACTCCTCCCACCCATCTAGATACAGATCGCTCTATTCAGCCCTGTGCTGACTCACCCTGTCTCCTGGAATCCCCCAGTCCCTGTCACTCAAACTCCAGACAAGAAATACACAGCCTAGCAGAGGTAGGATTGGATGGTTAGAAAAGATAATACCTACTTTCTAAAAGTGGTATTTTCAAACACAGAATGTTAAAACCAACTTCACTAAAAGATGTATTTTATCATTCTGAGTTCAGGCATACTAAATTCGAATTTCTACCATGTTCCCTGAGTCAGTTAGGATTATAAGATGTAATAATCAAACTTCCCATTCTGACCTATGAAGAATAGGTAGCCTTGAAATAGTGAAAAACGAAAATGGTTGTAATTCACTATTAGAACATGCCACACACACCAGGGCATGTCCTACCTTATACTTACAATGCACCCTGCCCTTGGGCCTACCATAGGGGTGTCTAATATGACGAAAAGGGAAGGTTTAGGGACTGGCAAGTGGGTGCACTTGCCCAGTCAGCATGACAGTAGCAGACTGCACGCAGGCTCTGCAATGGCAGGCCTTAGACACACTTTTACAGGCTGCTTCTGTGAGTGGCACAACCAGTGCTGCAAGCCCACCAGCAGTATTTGGATTAGCAGCCCTGGGCACTCCTGGTGCACTGTACTAGGGTCTGACAGGTAAACCAAACCAACCAATCATGGAATCACTAATCCATACATCAATTTACCATAGGGAGCACTTGCACTGTGGCACTGGACAGCAGTGGCACAGTGTCCAAAGCATCTAACACCAGCAAAAATGGAAGGGAGACCCACACCAAGGTGCCAGGTCTAACAGACGGCTCTCGATAGACCCATTCTGATTTCAAGAGTTCTTCTGAGGTGTTCATGGCTGACCATGTCGAACGCCGAAGATAAATCCATAAGTATCAGGAGCCAGGATTCATTCTGGTCTAGTGAAGTCTGTATGTATCTAGAATGTTCGGCATGGCAACCTCACTTTTGTTTCCCGGTCTAAGCCCAGACTGGTGATTGTCTAATAGGTCAAAAGTCATGGGGCAAGATGTACGACCTGCCAAATAGCGACTCGCAAATTGCGTCGCTTTTGCGACTCGCAATTTGCGACTCGCTGTTTGGCATGTACAACAGTGTCTTGGACACTGTTTGCGATTCCCAATAGGGTCGCAAAATGCGAGGCTCCTGAATATTATTGAGCCACTCGCATTTTGCGACCCCATTTGGAATGGCTGGCCCTCCCACCACCATGTCTGGGACTGTTTTTAAATAAAGCAGCTTTTTGTTTTTAATGCAGCACGTTTTCCTTAAAGGAAAAAGGATGCATTTAAAAAAATAAAATGAAACGTTTTCATTTCATTTTTAAGGGCAAGCAGTGGTCCCTGAGACCACTGCCTGCCCTTAAAAAAATGTTGCATGAATTTGCAAAGGGGAAGGGTTCCCTGGGTACCCCTTCCCATTTGCGAATGCATTACCACCTACTTGAAGTAGATGGTAATTTGCAATTGTTTTGCAACCGCATTTGTGATCGCAAAACATTCGTACATGGCTATGGATTCGCTATTTGGATGGGAACGCCCCTTCCAAATACCGAGTCGCAAAACAGTATTTTGCGAGTCTCAATTTATTTGAGAGTTGCAAAATACTGTTTGTACATGGGCCCGTTTGCGCACGCTAAAAACCGTCATACATTTGTCCCTTACTGTGTTCACGGTAGTTGATCGTGGGCGCATTTTTCTATCCATTTCACCAGGAGAGGCAGACTGGATACCAGTCAAAATTTGCTTAACTCTTTCCAATCTGAGCCCGTTTTTTTAGTGGGGGGGATACTTGGCCCATCTTTAGGCAATCTGGGAGGGATCCTTGTTGGAGAGATGTGTTCACAATTTTGGTAAATAAGGGAGTAACGGATTGCTGGATCTCTTCAGTAGGTGTGGGGGAATGGGATCTTCAAAATGTGTGGTAGGTTTCATTGATTGCATGGTTTTCTGGATTCCCTCTCAGACATAGGTCTGAAACGGTTCCAGAAGGTTTTGTTTTTCCTTGGGACATTTGGGGAGTGTTGGTTGGTATATATGGTGTGTGTTGTGAGGATGGGGTTGGTTAATTCTCTAGGTTGGGTACTTGCTAAGCTGGGAATAGAGTTACTTATGGTTGCGATTTGGTCATTAAAGAAAGAAGGCGTTGCAAATCTCCACTGAGTTGTTAGCCATTGTGGGTTCTGAAAATGTTCCTGATTGTTGCTTTATTATGTCAAAGAGTTTTCTAGGCTTGTTCTTCACTTTATCAAGATGAGACCTGATCGCTGTTGTTTTGGCTTTCAGGATCGTCTTTCAATATGAGATTCTGTGCATTCTCAGTTGTTCAAGGTGGGTAATGTTTGGGTCCTTCCTCCATATTCATTACCACTGTCTTCGTTGTCTTCTTTCATTGCTAATGTTTTGGTTGAACCGAGGTACTGTTAGATCATGAACCGATGTTTAGTCAGACCAGGGTGCCAAGGCGGTTTGGCACATCCGCCTGTTCTGCTCTGTTTACGTTGCTGAAATCCCTCACCCATGTTTTTTCCCTTCTCTTTCGACCTCTAATTTTGGTTTCTTGTGTGGATATTTGGAAGAGAATTTGATGGTGGTCTGACCAGTCTACTGAGGTGATGTCTAGCATATTTACTAAACCAGGTTTAGCAATGACGTAAGTTTAGCATTGCAGCAGCCAGGTCAGTTCTAACTACAAATTCAAACTCCTTAGTGGATGAACATTTGTGCTGAAGCTGACAAACTTGCATATTTATTTGTCAAGTCTTATTTCGTCATCTTTATTTTATATCAGACTATAAAATGGAACTTAAAATTTAAATTAGTTCTCAGTGTATCCACACAAACAGCAGTCTAAATGGGATGCCCAAAAAATGATATGCTAATAAGACTCCCCAGACACAGCTCAGAATACCATACACATTTTAAAATGATCGAGGAAGGTTGTTTCAAACTAAACAAGAAGGCGACAAATTATGTTTACATATTTACAAATATGTGTCTTTATGTTAAGCGTTACTTTTTTTAACCGCCACCTTTCATGAAAAAATAAATACTTTTTACTACCTGTTTGCTCATTCGTTGGTGTCTGAACTGGCTTCGCCCCTGAGCACAGTTGGGGTGGGAGGTACGTCGACCTGTGCACGTAACAGGTTTTGACCATTCAGTAGCACAGGCTGTAAAGGGCATTTTCGAAGTCGCTGTAAAACATGATTAGCATTTTCTTTACACCATGTAATTAAAATTAAAATCATCATTTATGTAACATTTTTGCCATCACTCTTTTTTCACATCACTCATTATCAAATCGGATAAAGCCTTCTCCAACGAAATTAAAATAAAAATATAGCCACAATTATATTTGACATACATTTGAGAACAGTTGTCAGTACAGAGTACATCTTGGCACAGAGATTAGATAGAGGAAGAAGGTGAGAAAAGTGTGGTGGAAAAAGGCTTGTGAGACATACCACCCCTTGTAACTGTGAGAACAAAAAATATAAACCAAACTAAAAGGTCACAGGTTGACATGAAAGTCAGCCTCCCGAAAACAGAAGAGGGCTGAGACACGGGCAAGAAATTAATCATCAGGCGTAAGTGTCAATGCAACCGTAAATGTTAAAAAAAGTTAAAAAAAAAAAAATGATGTACTAACTAGTCGCTGGAAAGGGCACTCTGCAGCTATAAAAATATTGACACTTCAATTAGATATGAAAAGAACGACAGAGTGACCACAAAATGCAATGACGAATGAATAACAATTCTGTCAGTTACAGGTTTTGGTCAAATTTCATATAGTTTGCACAGAGGGTAAAACTGATCAAATTGATTTTATATTGTTTGTCTAAGGGACATGATACAGAAGGCCCACGTGAAACAAGCCTGAAATGCACGCCTGCAGAGAGGGCCTGATTACGATGCCGCTCCACTCCCGCACCGCCAAAGCTCACCGCAGGCCGCTCGCCAGATTACAAGTATTTTCGGAGTGTGGCGGGCAGTTCTTTGGCGTTTCCACGGCGGTGCCTTTCAAACATTAGGAACATCAGCACCACATTAGGAACATCAAAGGACGTTCCTGCATGGCATGGACTGTTAAGCCCTAGCCATGCAGGAACAGGAGGTGCACGTACACAGCAGGGGGGCACACCAAGTGCCCCCTGCATGTGTCGCCAGGTCCAGAGGCACAAGGGGGCCCTTTTGTTTTCCTCACTGCCAAACATTTCACGGCGGACTCACCGCCATGAAAAGTGATAATATCCCTGGAGGCACGGCAGTGGCACCGCCAAGCATATTGCAGCCTCAGGACCGCCACCCCACCACCGGGGATCACGGATCCCTGGCTGTTGCGGCGGTCCCTCACGGTCCGACCGCTGTGCTCGTAATGCGGCAGTCGGACCACTGGTGTGGCGGTCCACGACCACCACTGCACCTTCACCACGGCTTCGGTGTAATCAGGCCCTTACTGATAATTTTAGATTTTAAAAATCCCAGAAATATTCCTGCTAATCTATACAATTGGAGTTTCCACTGGGTAGAAATGCGTGCATGAGTAAATCACGTCATGCAGAAAAGTGGAGGTGCCCTTATTCGTTTTTGCTGTTTTTCACCTGAGGAAAATTTCCCTGGTAGTGAGCGAAATATGCGTACTACACAAAACGCGATTTGCCTTTCATCTCCATGAAAGATGTACAGCAGGGTATACCTCGCCTACAAACGTCACGCAAGATTACCCTCATGTTTTAACAATCCACATGGCCCTGCATACTACTCCTATGCATTACGGAGTTGCTCCCTAAATGCACATCCTGGAAAGGTGCACTCCTTCCTTTGCAGAATGTTTGCAGTTTGAGGTGCGAATCTACCTGCAAGGGCGGTGTAAATACACACTAGCTTAAACGTTTGTGGGTGTTCACTTACTCCTGCAGTTGCCACAGGAATATTCTTATTCCCGCCCTTTCTCCTGCATTAACAATGCGGAAAACCCATCACACCAGTTTCCCCTTCTTCATAAATTCCATATACCCTAAATTTGCAAAGAAAAAACGCAGTTTGTCCTCACAAACCGCAGTTTTTCGACCCCTAAAGCTTTTGGAACCTATTTCCGACATCCATAACAGAACCAAGCACTCTTGGGTTTCCTAAATCCTAGTTCTCTCTTTCACAATTAAAAAATGGCCCAAATTTGTCTGCTCCGTTTCCTCTGATATAATCAGTCAAATATTGCCAAAAGCAATGACCCCCTTTTTGCAGCAGTGAAACACTTCAAGAAATATGAACTTGGGATCAAAAGCTGCCTCTATTCTCTGTGAAGCAAGCAGTAAACTTGGTGCAAAATAGAGTTGTTCCATTTTCCCCGTACCAGCCAAGAATAAATGCTGACCAAGGGGCTATTCGTTAATGATTAGCGTAATGGGGTCTACATTGCACACCTAGTACTGATTCTATCAGAAGCTTCGGAGATTTGCCCTGTAGGGTTTTATTATTTATTATCGAGTGTGATGAAAACAGATGAGATTCCAGGTTCTTTATGTGAGAGGCAGCAGAGTCCCTATGCAAATGAAAGGCCAAACATGGCAGTCACCTGTGGTGCCCAATTACATCGTTTGTGCTGGTGGTTGCAGGCACTTATAGTAATAGGGTAATCCAGTAGTTTTTTAAAGCATGTCTAGAGTGGTGTGCATGCTAAACTGTGGAAGGAAAGCATAAAAAATGTCCCTCGAATAGAATGTCAAAACACCTTGAGATAGCGTGGGGAAAGCTTGGTAGTCCCAAACAGGAAATAACAGAAATGACCCAACACTTTAAGAGAAAACTCCCAGTGTCGTTTGACGCACTGCACCGTCACTCCCAAGATGGCCAGGGCCCCCAATCAGAGGTGGAACAAAATCTCAGAGAGCAGTTGGACGGACGCCCTCAACACCTCCAACCCCGCTCCTGCCACCAACCTTGATCAGGGAGTGAAGAACTTCAACGCCTGGATCACCAATTGTGGGGACAGCATTGCCCCCATCAAGAGCAACATTCAGAGAAATTCCTCCAAAAAGGCCAGCTGGTACACCCAAGAACTCAGAAAACCAAAATGAGACAGCAAACAGCTGGAGAAGAGTAGGCACGCCAGCAATGACACCTCCGACAAGTCAGCCTTCAAGACCCCCCACAACCTCTACCACTGCCTGCTGGGGGCAACAAAGAAGACAGCCCTAGCCACACGCATTGAAACCAGCGCCAACAACATCAAGGAACTTTTCAGCATAGTTAAGGAATTCTCCAACCCTGCTGCCAGCGAAAACAACATCATACCCTCAAAGGAGCTGCGCGACAACCTTGCTGACTTTTTCCACGACAAGATCTCAACCATATACAGAAACTTCGAACCCCAACCCACACCTACGGACTTCCTCGACAAATACGCCACCACTGCAACTGACACGAATCACAGACTGACCACCTGGAACCCCCTCTCCATGAAATCTAACCACACAGGAGCTCCCACTGACCCATGCCCCCAACACATCTTCAACCTCAAAAACCAAAAGATCAGCCAGGAAGTCACCACCCTGCTCAACACCTCTAACACCACTGCAACATTTCCTGATGCCTGGAAACATGACAAAGTCAGACCACTACCCAACAAACCCTTCATGAACCCAGGCAAACTCCAAAATGGCTGGCCAATCTCCCTGCTCCCATTTCCAGTGAGGGTGCTGGAAAAGATCATCAACAAGCAACTCATGACACACCTGGAGCAGAACCAGCTACTCAATGCCTCCCAATCCGGCTTCCGTAGCAATCAAAGTACTGAAACCGACCTGATCGCAGTCACCAACGACATCCGAACCCTCCTCGATCGAGGAGAAACATCTCTCTCCAGCCATCTACACCGTATCCCACCACACACTGATAGAAAGACTCCACCACATCGGCTTCCAATGGGAAACTCTCAAATGTATCACCTCCTTACTCACTGGAAGAACTCAGAGAATCCAACTCCCACCTTTCACCTCTGAACCCAAGGAAATCACCTGCAGTGTCCCCTAGGGCTCAGCCCCACGCTCTTCAACCCATATATGACCCTGCTGGCCAACATCGTCAGATCCCACGGTTTCAACATAATTTCCTATGCAGACAATGCTCAACTCATCCTCTCAATCACCGATGACCCCACCACCACCAGGAACACTTCAGATGCATGACAAGTGTTGATGACTCGATGAAGAACAACTTCCTGCAGCTGAACACAGACAAGATGGAAGTACTGAACTTCGGCAACAGCAGCAACACATGGAACGACTTCCTGATAGCCAGCAGACCTAGGACCGGCACCCACTCCCTCCGACCACACCAGAAACCTCGGAATCATCATTGCCAACAAGCTCACCATGAAATCACAAAACAACGCAGTCTCCTCCTCCTGCATTTTCACTTTGCGCATGCTGCATAAGATCTTCAAGTGGCTACCCCTACACACAAGATGCACTGTGACACAGGCCCTCATCACCAGCCGACTGGACTATGGCAATTCCCTCTACGTAGGAATCGCTACACACCTCCTACATAGACATCAGACCATAAAGAACACCGCAACCAGATTCATCCTCAGCCTTCCCCAATGAACCCACACCACACCCCACCTCAGGAAATTCTACTGGCTCCCGTACAGAAGAGATGCCAATTCACGCTGCTGACCCACGCACACAAGGTTCTACGCAACGAAGGACCCGCCTTCATTAACCACTGCCTGAAATTCCACCAACCATCGAGAAGACTACACTCCGCCTCCCTCTCACTTGCCCATACTCCCAGCATTTACTGAAGCAGAAGTGGAAGACGCTCCTTCTCCCACACCACAGCAAACACATGGAACAACTTCCCCACGCAAATCTGAACCACAAGTCACTTCCAGAATTCCGAATAGCCCTCAAAACCTGGATGTTCTAATAACGCCTCTAGGACCTGCAAGCGCCTGGATACCCTATCAGGTGATAAGCTGTACTTTATAAAACCTGATTGATTGATTAATTGATTGATTTGTTTGACTTTCAGAAACAAAGTCCTGCTCTGGGTGCATGTTTCAAATTAAAAAAAAAGTTGCCAATGTAGGGCCAAAATACCATGCTGTCCACTCAGAAAACTGTTCATCATTCTGAGTAAAATCTGCACCAGTAGATAGATGCACTAAAGGCAATGAGATATCCCCAAGGCTGGTTGGGATTTCAGAACACAGAAGGCAGGACTCTACCAGGTCAGTGAAGGCCAGTTTATTTCAATGACTGTAAAATTCTGGCCCAGCCGATCAGCTGAAGACCACTAAAATGAGTGTAACTTGCTGGTCAAACCCCGAGAAAACATGCTGCTCTTCTTGCCTAACCTGAAAACAGGATGCAACACATCTCTCTGCAATTTCGATTATTCATGTTGAAAATTGTTCGCTTGTTCCGGGGAACTTAAGAGAGTGTAATGCTTTCTGATTTTTATTTGTCTCTTATACAACTTGTCAGTTCAGAGTGTATCTTAGTGAGCAGCACAACAGCAGCAAACTATAAGCCAGTTTCCCTGACCTCACACTAACTCCCAACCAGGACACAACTACCCACAATGGAAATACCAAAGGGTGTCAAAGATAATCTCTGTGCAAACAAACATGAGGTGCTATTCACTAAAGCATTGATGAGTGGGAGCAGTAGTATGACTGGAATGATCTTTTACGTATTCTTACATGCCTTTGTGAATCGGCTCCAAAACATCCAACTTCCTATTAGTGATACTGCAAAAAGGGCACAGTCCTTTCGAAATGTATTTGGATTTTCCCTGAATATTCTCATTTTATTTAAATTTTAGATGTTTTAGAGGCGATTCACAAATGTATATAAGAGTACATAAAAGGGTAGTACATCTGTACTACTTTAAGTGCTCCAGAATGCATTTGTGAATAGCCCCACAGAGAGTACTAGGAACATCTCTCAGCTACTTTGCATATGGAGAGCATGGAAAATCTGGCTGCATTCGAGGGCCCTGGAAAGGCCCGGTTTTCAGACAACATTTTTCAATATGACTTGGGGCAGGGGCATTGCTATCAATGATGTGATGGGTGCAGTGGCACTATGGCCCTGGGGTTTGAGAGTCTCACTGCACTCTAATTGTGACTGTTTTTACCAAACAAGCAGCGGCCAGGGAGGCACATTTACCTTACTGGCCCATGAACCCATGCACAGCCGCTGGCTAGGGGTGAATAGGCTCCTTGGCCTTGTTGAGCATGTTCACATCCAGTGGTGGAACAGAGTGGGACGCAGTTAGATTCTGGACCCAGTACTTACTATTGAGCAGATCCAGGATCTGGGCTGACGCCAGAAACGTTTTGCTGACTGTGTCCAAGTGAACCCACACCTTATGTGCTTTGTGTGCAGAGCAGCAAACAGCAGTGGGTGAAGTTCTCATTTTTAAAGTTCCAGTTGGACCAACATAAATGCCTCTCTTAACAGGCCATCAGAACTCCTTTTGTTAAAGGCTCATCCTGGCTGGGAGCAATCTGAAGCATAATACCTTGATGCCATTAACATAATGAAAACAAAGACATTGACGGGGGCAGATTTACTAATATTTGGAGCAATGCAGCAAGACAACGTGCTGTGCTGCATCAAATGGAGAGGGCAGGATTGCGCCATATCTACTAAGCTATGGTGAATTCCTGCTCTCCCTCTGTGCTAGCACACTAGTAGCTGCCAATTGCCAACACAGGCATACTTTCCCCCGATGCAAGGGTGACTGTGCTGAAGGCAGAATTGTTTTTGTGCAGGAAGGAACACCTTCCTGAGCAAAAACAATCCTCTGAGGCTTTTCCTTCTTTCTACATGTGTTGTAGGATTCAGCACATGTAGAAAGAAGAAAAAACAAGGAGAAATAAACATATTTCTCCTCCCTATGTCTCCCCTGGGAGGCGTACCATTTTGACGCATTTCCAGGTTTACTAGTGTTAGTGAATTTGGCATTGCGCTAAAAACCATGGCCCTCATTTACGGGGAATTGGCATAGTGCACCACTGCAAGTTTTAGTGCTGCACTGCCCAACATCAATCTCAATTGCATACTTGTGAAATAAGGTGCATTCCTGTACCTTACCCCTGCACTGGTGCGCAATTTGATGCCTAGCACCAATGTAGGCAGGATTGTTTTAATGCAGGAAGTGACACCTTCCTGCACATAAACTATCCTGAGAGGCGTTTTCTCTTTCCATGTGTGCTGCAGCACACATGGAAAGAGGAAAAAACAAGGAGAAATACAAATGTATCTCCTCATTATGCCTGCTCTGAGGAGGCGTAAGGTTTTATGGCCACACCAGGATTACGTGATTAAGTAGATCTGGGGCAGGGTCAAACCCATGGATGTTGCGTGGGAAAACCCCCTGCAACGCCAATGGAACACCTCCTTGATGCAGAATAAGGCAAGGCAAAGTCTTGCATTGATTTGTCTTTCTCCATATCTATGAGACCAAGCAAAGCCATACATAGTGGCTTTGCATCACCTTGCATCATCATCAGAGCGTCAAAAAAAGTGGGTGTCATCTGCATATGACACAAAAGCAAAACCATGCTTCCTAATGAGACTGGCCAGGGGCAGCATACAGATATTAAAAATCGTTGGTGATAATGCTGATCCCTGGGGAACCCCACAGGGCAAATGAAAGCTTTCTGACTGCAGGCCCTCCCAGTACAGGCTCTGTACTCTCCCGTCCAAAAATGAGGATAGGAGGGACAGAGCCGAACCCCCAATCCCTACGTCCCGTAGCCGCTGAACCATCACCGTGTGATTCACGGTGTCGAAGGCTGCCGACAAGTCAAGCAACACAAGGACTGCATTACCCCTATGATCAATTGTTCTCCGAATCTCCTCAGCTGCTACAATTAAGGTTGATTCGGTCGAGTGGTTAGGTCGAAAACCATACTAAGTTGGGTCCAGGAGATCATTAGCATCTAGATAGTCCATCAGTATCTTATTCATCGACTTCTCTAAGATCTTGGCCATTATAGGCAGACCGGCAATCGGCCGATAATTCTTAGGCTCCATAGGGTCTAAGGTGTTTTTTTTTAGAATAGGTCTGATCGTAGCATTTTTCCAGCATACTGGATAGCTACCAGACTCCAGGACTTGATTAATTAGCGGCGTCAATTCGTCGCCAATTCTACTAGCCCCCGAGTGTAACACAATAGCAGGACAGGGGTCTTTAGGTGAACCAGATTTTATAGAGAGGAGCAGTTTACAAACCTCATCTTTACTAATCGCTAGGAATCTGGTTAGATCCATATCAGGTAATTCTGCCATTGACTGTGATAGAAGTAGTTTATCTGGGACCATTCGAGCTTCAGAAAGGTTATCGTAGATAACTTGAACTTTATTCTGAAAGAATGTTGCTAGCTTATTGCACATAGTTTGATTTGGATGAAAGATACTGCCAAGCTGTGATTTAGAAAGCAAATTTACTGTTTTAAAAAGCTCCCTAGAAGAATAGCCAGCTTCATCGATTTTAGTGGTGTAAAACTGCTTTTTTGCCTCAATAATTGCCTCTTTATATTGTTTGAGGGCAAGATTGTAATTTATTTTCATGACATTATCATAGTCTCGCCGCCACTTTCGTTCAGCTGTTCGGCATTTCACCTTTAGTTTCTTCAGTTGTGGGTTGTACCAAGGGGACGAAGGCTTAAGTCTCCTAATAGTAGACCATTTTTCTGGGGCTACCTGGTCAGCTGCTGTCCGGAGCCAATTGATAAAATCAGAGGCTGCCTCATTGTTATTTTTAGCCAGCGACAGGGGACCTTGACCAAGGGCTACTAACAGATCGTCGGCGTTGACTTTATTCCAACATCTGGACTTTACCCTGGTTGGTTTTACTTGTGTTTCCTGAGTTAGCAGCGGGATCCTGATCTTAAAGTGGACCGCATAGTGGTCTGTCCATGGAAGAGGTGCAACTCTTGACACGAGCATTTCAGAGTTATTTGAAAGAATACCATCTAAAATGTGACCAGCCTGATGGGTGGGCTCTAAAACCAACTGGGTAAAGCCAAAGGTAGCTAGGTTATCTAATAATCTCTCTATATCTGAATTATCAACACGTTCCAGGTGGAAGTTAAAATCCCGAGTATCATAAACGGGGCAGAATCTGTGTAAGATTCTAAATGAGTCATTAAGGTCATTAAGCATAAAATTCTAACACCATGCTCCGCTATTCCAAAAATGCAGGGATGAGCCATATTTACAAAGATACAGCACATCCCTGCGTTTTCCCGAGTGCTGGCGCTAAATTAAGCTGCCTAGCACCAACAGAGGCACCCTTGCACCATAGTGCAAGGGTGCCTGCATTGAGGGAATGATTGTTTATGTGCACATAAACAATAACAAATGGCGATTTGAAACTTCTATGTGTGTTGCATTGTTCAGCACACATAGAAGTTGCAAATCGTCATTTTTAGGTCTCGCCTGACCCAGCGCATGCGCTGGTCTGGCGAGACTTATTGAGAGGGCTCCAAAAAGTGCTACCAGACCAGCCTAGAGCTACAGTGCATGTGCGCGGGTGCGCGTGCCGCGCTTTACCGCGATTTCACTGCTTTGATGTTTGATCGCGATCGCGATCACTGTCACTTTCGTGGCCGTATGGCTGCTTTGCATAGCCAATAGGTCTCGCTTTTGGGACCTTATAAGTATTTCGTTATGCAACTGTTGCATGGCTAAACACTTATAAGGTCCCAAAGGCAAGACCTAGACACCAACACCTTACCAAGCTGACATGGTGCTCATTTAACTGGATACCTATAAAGATCTCAACTTCAGTGCAACAATCTGAAGCAGACCCTTTGGACCAACCCTCTTTAAGCAATTGGTGGTTTCAAAGCAAATCACACTGCTCATCCTGGCAGCTACTAAGGCTGGTTACATGGCAAGGACAAACCTAGCCAGTATCGACTTGCACCTGGCTCAAATCACCTACATATTAACTAGCACCATTGCATAAGGAACAACATCAGCCAGGCCTGATTTTTTTAACAAACACTAAAGTATGTTGGAGCGTGTAATTCGACTTCCTCCTATTAATATCAAGTTCTCTTGGTCTTCCATATAAGGATGTCTAGATTTCGCAGGGAGTTAACAGTGAAGGAAAGAGACAGTCCAAGCCCCCTCTGTAGCGGCCGACCTCATAACAGTCCATTAATATCCTTTGTCAGAGGATCTGTCATCAGTCCTAGATTACAAGCTGCTCCAATTCACAGCTGAATACAAACTGCATGGAAAGTTTTGAAGGCACGAGACATTTTTAAGTCGTCTGAAAACGCAAATCATTTAACAACTAAAAGGTAACAAAATGTGTGTAGAGCAACGAGAGACCACCAACAATGCTCAAGATAAGGAAACAAAATAACGATTATCGAGTGCACAACATACATACACATGTATTGAACATTTAAGTCACTGATGCTTCTACTAATTACTATGTAAATAAATGATTACAAAAAATCTTGGTTATTATAAAAGGTGTTCATTGCAACCGATCTCGACTTGATATAGCGCTTAATACTGCACTTCAGAAGCACTGTAAATACCAAGGCTTGCTATTATCCAAGTTAATAATTTTTAATTTCCAAGCCGATGGAAGACTGACAGCTGCTTGCTGGGATTTGAACTTACTGACTAACGACCATTGTCTGTGTCAGAGGTAGCAGTCAGCCCACTGTGCCTGCCACATTGAAATGTGTGTCCCAAGCATTACATGCACCCATATCCTAATAAGCAGGATAGTCAAGTGTGGCCTATCGGCTACACCCACATGTGTAAAATAAAGACGAGCAGTATATGTGACCTACAGATTGCAAATACTGTGGTCAGCAGAAATATTAGCCACTGGGGAGACATTTAATCAGTATTGGAAGGTACGGCCTGCTCGGTACACACAAAATTCTGCAGAGATTGTTTTAACCCGCTGATGTTGCGGATCATCAGATATTTTTGGCCAGCAGTTCTAATCTTTAGGGAAAGTCAGTGGGTTAATGCTACTGTGGAACTGTGTGGGCAACTTCATTTTCACAGGCTAAAATTTTGTTGTGGCCAACTCAGCTTTTCATTCCTCTTCATTTGATGAAATAAGTATCACAGAGTGGGATCATAATATCATCACAATGCTGCCCACATGCAAGATCATTGTAACAGCTACAGGGTAAAAATCAAGCACAAATAGCTGGATGCATTCTCCTGTATATGTGGGCTTCTTACTATTTCACGTGTGGTGCTGATAATAATTTAAATAAAGGAGGCGGCCCTGTGTCAAGCTCCGCCCCTGCCATTACCTGAGCTTAGGTTAGCCACTGGGAAAGATAAGGGGTGGTAAGCCACAACACTTAGGCCAGGTGAGTCACTCCTTTGCTCTACTTCCAGCTAAACCACCTTTTGTTCATTCAGTAATAGCTCAGAAAGGAAATAGTTGTTTCAGTCCAGAGGCACCGGATGTATCCACTTTGAATAACAAGCGATGGCAAAGTCAAAAGGTCTGTTCTTGGCAAGCATGCAATGTTTTTCTTATTTACTTTTATTGTAAACATGTGAAATACAAATAAAGAAGTGACCCAGCAGCCCGTGCACACCAGCCCTGGCAGTGAAGTGCACTCCTTTTCAGGATGTGCACATGCGATTAGACCAATTTCTGCCATTGTAAGTGCAAGACAGCCAAAGGATATAGCGGGCTGGCAGTGACCCATGCTCTGGAGGGCGGTAGCAAAATGTGAATCACGCTTCAACAGACCAATGACCGACTGAAAGGCAGAGTATGCGTGTACATGTATTTTTAGGTCTCGCCTGACCCAGCGCATGCTCTGGTCTGGCGAGATTTATTGAGGGCTCTAAAAAGTGCTACCAGGCCAGCCTAGAGCTACAGTGCATGAGCGCGGGCGCGCGCGACGCGCTTTACCGCGATTACTTTCACTTTCGCATAGCCAATAGGTCTTGCTTTTGGGACCTTATAAGTATTTAGTTATGCAACTGTTGCATGGCTAAACACTTAAGGTCCCAAAGGCGAGACCTATTGGCTATGCCAATGCTTGTTTTTAATGATTGTTTATGTGCAGGATGGGATACCTTCCTGCACATAAACAATCATTCACGGTGTTTTGCTGTTTCTATGTATGCTGCACAATGCAGCACACATAGAAATAGCAAAAACGAGGAGAAATAAAGCATTTCTTCTCGTTTCGCCATGTTAAGACCAGGTTTTCCCTGGTCTCAATTTTGCCACCGCCTCCTATTTAGGCCACCCTTGTAAATAAGGGACAGCATCAAAATCAATGGGTGTTGTGGCGGAACAACCCGCCCCATTGCCCACCCGTTTCACGCTAAGTATAGCATGAAAGGGTGCGTATCGCCACAGGAAAGTCACTTTTAACGACATTCCTGTGGCGATAGGGTATTTGCCTTATTTACAAGGCGTCGTTAAGCCTCTTTACGTGTCTTTACTCTGCCTTGTTAAGAAGGCGAAGTCCCTATCGCAACAGGAACGTCGTTAAAAGTGATGTTCCTGTGACGATAGGGGCTTGTAAATATGCTCCTGGGTGTTTTATCTGAAGATTGCATAAACATTGATGAATTGCAGTAAATGGCACTGATCGCCTTGTATTGGCCCATCAGTGGCCTACAGAAAGCTCACTCGAGAGAGGTGGAGGCTCACTTACCTGCAATTGCTGTGACATTTTCTGGTGTTTTAAGCAGATCCTCTTCGAAAGATGACGATGAACTGAAAGTCAGATGTTCCATCATTGTATGCTCGAATTGTACAAAGTTTCTCGTGTCGAGCTGCTGCCATCTAGTGGCAATGGGGCTACTTGCAACAGGAACCTTTGCTGTCAGCCTCTTCACAATGCTCTTTTTAAATCTACTGTAGGAACACTTTCCCTTTTCAGGCGTCTGAAATAAAGGAAAGATTACTGAAATTAAATGATGTTTCAAAGGGTTTTTTTCATTTTGTGTCTTCGGGAAAATTTGGTAGTACATATGTGCATGTGTCTTCCTGATTTACACACAACATCCGTCGCCACAAAAACACACCCATGATATAAATAAATTGGCCATGCGGCATTTTAGACAGCAATATTTTATTTCTACAGTAAGGGAGATTAAGCATACTAATACACATATCCCTCGTTAAAACGTGGAGTGTTTACATCTATATTTAATTCATCTTTTAGGCAAGAACATAATGGTGTCTTTCTTGAGCAGAAAAAACTACACTCCATATGAACCATTGGCAAGAACATGAACCATTGGGAACAGTCCCATACACCATTCAAAAGTCAGGAGAGCCCATAAGGCCTTCCTCTGCAGCTCCTCTTTACTCGCTGCTGCAGATGTAAACGTTATAATGTATATTTAGGGGCAGATTTACAAGCCCCTTGCGACACATTGGCGCCTCCATTGCGTCACTTCTGTGACGCATCGGCGGCGTAAACCATGCACCATGTTGTGACTTATTTACAACGTGGCGCATCTAGGCAAATGTGTCACGTTGTAAAGCACTGCGCCACATGAAACCTACTATTGTTCATTCCTGAGAAAGAATCTGTCTCCCACACAAACTACAATGTGTTGTTTTGAAATCCTTGTTCTCCACTTTTTCTGAACAATTCTTAGTCTATTTTCCCTTCTATTGTGGTTCTTCCAACATGGCGGCGCGCTCACACGTTCTAGTGCCCCACACGCTTCCATAGCATTTATACCTGCATGTCCTCACTGCAACTTTGTCACTCGGCTAACTGTATCAGAGGACCTGGTCTTATTCCGGTAAGCGTTCATTTCACTTTCCGTCACTGCTCCTCCCATAGATGTTTTGTCTTCTAATTCGTAGCTTCCTTCCCTTATAGTGCATTGTCACGTTTTCACGGACCTGAGCCACTAACTTCGTTGGATTGTCAATAAGTGGTCTTTACTCCCGGTTCCTTCTATTCCAGGTACCCTGCCTCCCTCACTGTCCCGTTTTTATCCACTATGCTCACGGCCTTCCTGCCTAACGCGGTCTTTTCATGTTTCAGTATTTTCACATTCCTACCCGTAAACCTGTTTTCACCGCCGGATCTCGCCCTTGACGCTTGTAGCGCGGTTTACACCTCCGAGGCGTTGCACACGCTGGGCACACGGACTCCTTACTACGGTAAGCGGTCTCCGTTGTATTGTTCGTCCCAGTCGAGGCTTGTTGTCAGCACAGAAGGAGTATTCCGTAGGCACCTTCTAATGCCTGATCCTTTCCGGCGCTTATACCTCGCGCTCCTAATCATTCGTCATTCATTGTTAATACGCATGTCACCCGCTTCACTTGCGTTTCACTTTCCCCTAGTCTCATTCTGACCAACCCTCACCGCAATCAGACGCATGTCCCTACACCAGAGTGTTAGCCTGGCACCACTATTGTACCTATATCGCAGCTGCCATTTTACAGCTCTAATTATCTTCTCTCTCTCTCCTTTTTCCAATCACCGCTTATCTTTTTCTTTACATCACCCCTTGTTTCTTCCACAGGCAATTTCTTTAACAATCAGGCCTGTACATATCACTGTCCTGATGATGACCCTAGTATCCTCTTAACAGGATCGAAACATCGTCGACCTTAGTTAAAACAGCATGTACATCAATCCATTGCGTAAAAAAGTGCAATTGCTGTTTTGAAAAAGCTTAAAACATTGGATAATGTAAATAAGCTCCTTTGTCTTGCCTGAAATGTCTTTGTGTGTTTTGTAAATGTCATTGTTCTTAGCGGATACAGGACTGTGTCCCACAAGTATTTTGTTGTTGTATATCTGCATTGTTTTATTGAAGAATTAAATTGGTTGTCTGGCTGGACATCCTTAATATAGTACCGATTCTGGATTATATTTATTTTCAAATCATTTGAGGACCACTGTTTTTTGTAATTGACATGAAACCTGCGTCAGGTTTTATGTGGTCATTCTGTCGCAGGAAAGCCTCGTAAAACTGACTCAGTGAAATCTACAAGATTTCACAGAGTCAGTTTTACGACGACTCTGCATCAAATCCTTACGCCTGCTTGAAGCAGGCATAAGGAGTGATGCACCACGTTAAGTATGGGCGGCCCCTTTGCATTTCTGGAGTTGCATCGTGCTTGCGACACAACTCCATTAATGCGCCGCCCTTACACCACAAGATGCGACACGCATCTGCCTGTCCTTGCGCCATGGTGTGCTGCATTGTAAATGGACGCATCCGTGGTGGCGCAAGAGGAGAATTGTGTGTCGCATCTATTCTGGCGTATCCCTGCTATTTGCAGAGATGCCCCAGACACTGTAAATATGCCCCTTACTTTTGCAAATATTACCCCCTGGACGAATGTTGAAGTACTTCACTGCTCCGCGGTGCCCAGAGTCAGGGGTTTATTTTCACACCCATTCAATGGTGCATCACTTTTTTTGACGTACCGGTGGTGCAGGGGCATGCTCATATTTACAAGGCCACGTAAAGTCACCCTGCATGACTTTTCTTGGCCTTGCAAATATGGGCCCCTTTCACTCCTTACTCTGCATGAAAGGGGTACTCCATTGGTGTTGCTCTGTGTGTTCCCATGCAACATGCATTCCCAGATTTACAACATTTCATAAAACTGGGAATGCGTCAGACTCCTATTCCTCCCCAATGGAGGGATAGTAATGGCGCAATGAGGAAAAATCAATTTTTTTCTACTTGTTTTACCTCTTTCTATGCGTGCTGCAGCATGCAGCATGCATAGAAAGAGGAAAATGCCAGTGTAGGTGATGGAGCGGGTAGTACAAAATTTTGTATACCCCCCCATTTCTGTATGTTTATATTAATCCGAAAATTCTATTAATTGTAATATTATCAATCTGTTTGCAGTGATATCTAATCAACTGTGTTAATGAAAGAATTACACGTGGGATTTGCATTTGCATGGCTGAACTAATTTGTATACTAATCTATGTACGCATATTAATGTTAGAAAATTAGAATATTGTATGATATATGTTGCTTTTCTGATGTAACTGTATGTTGCACCAGATGACATCGTTGGGTGATTATAAACGCTTTGAATGTTGCTATCATGCTAGATAATTACATACACATGAGGGAATTAGTGAGGGTTTAACATTTTATTAGCTATTTCAATGTTTTAATTACGTTTTGTGTTTGTTGTGCTTAAATTGACCGATTGGGCCTTCGTAAAGATGGCTGACTTTGACTTGACGGCCCTAGTCACCTTCCACGAGGTTTCGGGTGATGTGCGTCTGCGCCACAGCCAGCAACAAGTGGCCTCGTCCTGACCCCATGCAAGATGTACCCAGCAAGGTCGCACTGGGAGAGTTGCCAAGACTATTAAACAAAAGACTGTCTTTAGAACTGGAACCAGCAAGTGTAAATGACCTAACCAAATAGACTATGTGAGAACTTCACCAAACGACCCCAAACCCACCAATCAGGACTGCCTAAAACTGATTTTTGTTACATTTTGACATTAATCTCATTATAAAAGTTGGTAGACTAAGCGAATTAGGGAACCAGATCTTTTCCTGATTCCTGACGTTATGCTGACGGAGAGGACGGTGACACTGCTGGACAGCTGTTTCCCTGAATCTTTGACAGACTGAATTGCTGCCTGACTTTTGATGAATTAAAGACTTTTCACGACTTGATTGACTGATGTTCCGTGGCTTGGTTTATGATTTATTAAATTTGCAATTAATTAGATAAACAAAATTATTATTTTAACAAACAAATTTGTTGGGTGATTTATTTGAAGAGATTAGATTAAGATTAAATGTAGATTAAAAGAATTGAGTTACCAAATATCCAAATTCAACTAATTGATCCATCGACAAAATGAGGGGAATATCTCGAGGTTCTGAGTTTAATAAAGGTATTCAATGTATGTTCATGTAAATTAAGTTCTTAAGGTGAAAAGGTATTCCTTTCATGTCAGCGTTTGGAAAATGTATCTCTCCTGTAAAAACAGATCAATGAAGTGTGAGTATTGGTGTTAAGGGCCCCACCAATGAATGTATTGAGTGAATATGTTAGTATGATATTTGGTCTGTGACGAAGGGAGGATTTAAAATTCCATGCTGCAACAGTTTTTCTGGTAGGAAGATGATGGTTATTATTGTTTTGGTTTGGTGATTATTGCTTGTACATTGCTTATCGATTATTGATTATTGAGTGGTATTGGTTTATGTATTAACACTCTATGTTGAGTCGCGTCGAGTTTTATGTTGTCTGCACGGCTTCTGGGATGTAGGAAGTCGGAAGTTTACAACAGTTCCATAGTAGAGCAGAGTAAGTGCTGCTCTTGGGAAAAAAAGGAATTGTTGTTGCCCTGTAGGTACACGGGGAAAGCGTGTAACGAGTGAAGTTGCACGACGCATTGTCTGGGTTCGATTCGGTAGCATCGTCGTGTGTTGCCATTAGAGACATTTTCTGGATGAGAGAAGTTTGCATGATAGCGAAGGTTACCTGTGAAATTTTGGTCTTAGGTACCAGGAGGTCAGAAAGTACTCTGATTACGCTTATCACTGGAAAGGTAGCAGGTGTTCTCTAAGCTTGTTAGAAAGACAGAGTAGAGGGAAGTGCTACTTTGTCAACGAATGTTATAAATCTGTAGTAGGGCAGACTGTTCGCTGCTCTCTGGAAAGACAGAATTCTGTGTGAATGTACTACATTTTCCGTGTGAAAGTGCGTGAATGAAAAGGCAGTCGGGTTAATTGCGAAACTCTGGTTTTATTTCTCAGGAGCATTGGGTCTCCAACTAGGTGCCTTAATTCTGGAGAAACAGTTAGCTAATGCTTGCTAGAAGGGTAAGGTAGAGGGTTGTGCTACTTTATCAACGGAAGTAACGATTCCGTAGTAGGGCAGAGGTAAGCGCTGCTCTGGGGAAAGACGGAACTCTTGTGAGAAAGGTCTTTTGCTATTCTTTGGTTAGCGAAGCAGACAATGGTGGTGTCTTTGTGTTGTTACTAACAGATTTGTAAATTTGAAACAAAAACTTACCGAATGAATTTTGTAAAGGAGGGGTAGACAGGAGCAGGAGCTGTGGCAGCGGCTGCTGACGTCAGAACGACCGCGCTGGGATTGGCTAGTCAGTTGGAATTGTAAAACGCTCCTGATTGGTGCATTAGTGTACGCCGCGCTAGGAGTAGAAAGTCACAGGGTGACGTAAATGCTTCTGATTGGTGCGTTAGTCTGAGTCGCGCTACAATTGGAGAATTGCAAAGGTGACATAGACGCTCCGGATTGGTGCGTTAGTGTGAGTCGCGCTACAATTGGTAAGAATAGCGGTACAGTCGAGAGGAGAGAATAGTGATATACGAAAAGACAGAAAAGATGTATTACGATCCACCAGAAAGGGAGAAGAAGTCCTGGTTTTGGGAGAATTAAAAAGTGGTTTAAGAAGGACCAACCGATTGTAACTAGGGAATTACTTCCTCCACCGAAAACCCCTGCATCCTTTATGGTTGCGAAATATGGATAATGGTTAGACAATTGGGTAAAGTACACTAGAGATGACGGAGTCTTGGCTTTTCCAGAACATGGTTCATTTAATTTAGCAGTTTTGAGAAAATTTAAGAGAGAAAATTATGAATCTAGAACCGATACCTAGACCGACACAATTTGAAGCATTGACAGAATGGGAAGATGAGATGCATGACCGAGAAAGACAGAGGAGTGGCGGAAGGTATAGGTACATGTTTGGTAGATCATACGGACATGAGAATCATGATGATCGAATGAGAAGGTGGCGGAATGCAAGTATGACTGAGGGTTTGTTTCCCGTAAGAACTGCAGAAGAAAATGTGCAGAAAAAAGATATAAGCGAGAGGGAATGGAGTGAATGAATCCGAGGATGATGTTCTTGATGACATGTTCTATATAAACCCACCTCCGTATCGGCCAGAACCAGAAATATTGACACCTAGTGCCCCAATGAAAGAAACTTTACGAATCATAAAGTCAGAACCAGAGTCCCAAGATTTTGAGAAAAATAATTCCATTAGAGAGGTAGAGAGGAAGTCAGAAAGTAGAATAAATGGTGAAAATTCAGAAGAATTAGCAAAGACAACCTTAGAATTAACAGAGAAAATAAGAGAATTGACAAAAAATCTGGAAACTGTAACAGTTCCAGTAACGATAGGTCCAGTAATGCCTATTTTTGATAAACAGAAAGATAGCGAACATTGTTTAACAGTTCCTTATAAAAGCAATAAACAGGTTGAGCAGCCAAAACCGAGTCAAAATGAAAATCCATGGAAACAGACAATAAGTATGATTGAACCACATGTTTCAAATAACCCGTTTATAGGCCAGAATTTTGCAGAAAAACGTATAACAACAGTGGAGTCAATATTAGAAACACAAAAGCATTCAGAACAAGGTAATGTAGAGAAGTCAGTAGGACCATCTACAGAGGAATTAAGTGAATGGTTGAGAAGCTTGCAGAGAAAAGACAAAGAATCTCAGTCAATAGATGTGGCCAAATTACGAATGGTACTGGAAGAGTTAATAGTAGGAACTATCCCTACAGAGAAATTAAAAACTTATCAAGATGAGGAATTATTATTTTTGTGCAAAAGTGTGACATGGAGAGCGAAGAATCTACATGAACGACTAGAAGAAGTAGCAAATGAAATGGGTATAGATATTGAAAAGGTAAAGGCTTTGCAAAAACCCTATCGAATTGATTTAACTGAAAAGGATATTGAAAACTTGAACACCACAGGACGGATAAGTCAAATTAAGGAAATAATTATCTTGTTAAGAAAATGGGGAGATGTGGATAAATGGAGAAGCAGGTGGTACCGAAAACGAGATGATACCCCAGATAAAACGTTTGCAGCATTCCCTGTAAGAGAAAAAGAAAAGGTAGTAACAGAATACCCTATGAGAGAGATTCCAGGAGGAGGATATGTGCATGTCCCATGGACAAGACAGGATATTTTGTCCTTTACAAATGATTTCCCTCGACTACGCGAAAAGCCTGTCGAGTGGTATAGGCAGGTGGACAGATTTGTGAAATTGTCTAAAGTATTATGGATTGACCTGAATAGCCTATTTGATATAATAGTACCAGCGGATCTATGGACAGAGTGCAAACTCATGATAAATTGGCCAACACAAGAATATCCAAGGGATCCAAAAACAGGGGCTCCAGACCCCGAGGTAATGAAGAAATACGAACAGGTTATTGCCTTTCTGAAGAATAAGGTTCCACCTAAAGAGACAGATTGGGTGAGAATCGACAGAACGCATCAGGAAAGCAAAGAGTCAGTACATGCATATTATGAGAGGCTGATCTTGGCCTTTAAACAGTTTAGTGGAGATGAAAAAAGGATCTAAGTCATTTTGTATATAGGTTTGTATATGGTCTACGTCCGGAAATTAGTGAGATGATAAAACAACATACTGTAGATTGGCAAAATAAGAAAATAGACGAAGTATTAAGACATGCTAAATATTTCAGTGATGAGATTGAAGCTAAACAGCGAAAATTGAAAGAAAAGGCTATGTGGGCACAAGTAAAGGTAGCCAAGAGACAGGAAGCTCAATTAGCGGAACAAGCAAATAATACAGGATCAAGACAAAAATTCAGTCCTGGGAAAGGTAAAGGAAATATAGAGGAAGCTAAGAAGAAATTCCCATGTCATAATTGCGGTAGAATAGGGCATTGGAAATCCGAGTGTAATTTCCCCCCAAGTACTAACAATGAAAATGCATAATTGAATCCACAGGTGCAGAATGAGGTGAGTGGTCAACCGCAGCGACAGCAGCAGGTTGTTACCCAACAGAATCAGGTGCCAAACCCGCCTTTTCCACAGAGCAAAAACTCCCAGAAGTATAGTAGCGAAACGGGATTAAACAACGAAGAACAGGTAAATAAGCTGCCACGCGCTAGCGCTGCTTCGCAATATTGGCTACAACGTGATGAGAGTGATTCAGAAGAGGGTTATTGACTGTGCCGGAGGGAGGAAGAAGAGTGCGTACTTGGCACAACTCTTGAAGTAGACCAGACAGGCCCATTTGTAGATGGAAAGATTAATAATGAAAGTATTACTTTCCTAGTTGATACTGGTGCTACTCGATTAACTGTCAAATCAGCTGATGTTAAGAACCTTCCTCTCTCGGATGAAACGATCCAAGTAGTTGGTGTATCCAACAGGCTGATTAAAATTTATCTTACAGAGCCAGTGAAAGTTAGCATAGGGAAATTTTCTGAAATGCACCGCTTTGTCGTGTGCGATACCAGTCCTGTGAATTTATTAGGTAGGGACTTATTGTGCAAAATTAACTGCACTATATTTTGTACCCCGGATGGGATAGCATTTGAGACCCCGGATGAAGATGTGTTGTCTAAAATAACAATGGCAAACAGGGAGAAGGAGGTTACTGAAACCTATGCTGTATTTAATCCTGATGAATTACCTAAAGAAATGAAACAGTCTGTAAAAGCAGAAGTTTGGGATTTCACAGGAGAAGATGTGGGATTAATGAGAAATGTAGATCCAGTAAAAATAACAGTAAAAGAAGGAGTAAGTTTGTAGATCAAGTAAAAATAACAGTAAAAGAAGGAGTAAGTTATCCAAATGTCCCTCAATATAAATTGACACCTGAAATAATTGAAGGAGTAACTTCTGTGATTGACAAAATGATAAAACAAGGTATTTTGAGAGAAATAATGAGTAGTCCATGTAATTTACCAATAATGGGACTGAAAAAACCTAGTGGGAAGTTCAGGATAGTACAAGATCTGAGAAAGATAAACAAAATTGTTGTATCATGTTGTCCCATTGTACCAAATCCATCAGTGATTTTATATCAGATTCCCCATGACGCAGAATGGTATACAGTGATTGATCTATGTCATGCTTTCTTTTCCATCCCATTGCACCATGGCAGTCAGCAAATTGTTGCGTTTCGTTTCGGCAAGCGTATTTTGGCTTGTTGCCGAATTCCACAGGTGTATACTCAAAGCCCCTCAATATTTAATCAGCTATTGAAGAAGTCTTTGGAAAGTCTAGAAATGCCCGAAAATTCAGTGTTAGTTCAGTATATCGACAACCTTCTTGTGGCGTCGAAAACACGTGAGGCTTGTGAACTAGGCACTATAACCTTACTGAATCATTTGGCAGATGGAGGACTTAAAGTGTCACCATCAAAATTACAATTTTGCAAGAAAGAAGTACAATATTTAGGACATCACATTGAAAAAGGACTGAGAAAAATAACGGTAGACAGAACCTCATGATGTGGCAAACCTTTTAACCAGGAGTCGTACTCAGTATATGACACATAGTCGGCTGACTAAGCATGAGAAAGTTATACTAAGTGCCAAAAATGTAATTCTTGTGAGATGTTTAAATGTGAATCCTTCCACATTACTGCCTGATGCTGAGAATGTGGAAGTCAGAGATGAAGCAGATCATGATTGTCTGGATGTACTTGATTTCTGTACAAAACCACGACCTGACATAAAAGATGTACCCTTACCAGAAAAGTGATTTCGTCATGTTCGTGGATGGATCCTGTTTGAGAACAGATGATGGAGTGTTAAGTGCAGCATATGCGGTATGTACAGTTGCAGCAGTAATGGAAGCATCATATCTGAAAGGAGTAAAATCGGCACAAGTAGCTAAACTTGTTGCTTTGACTAGAGAATGCAAGATTGAGAAGAGTGTGAGAGTGACTGTGATAACTGACAGCCAGTACGGATTCGGAGTCGTACATGACTTCGGTCAGATATGGCTGCAGAGAGGATTTTTGACATCAAGTGGAACTCCCATTAAGAATGCTGAAGTGGTTGGAAAACTGCTTGAGGCGATACAGCTGCCTAGGCAATTGGCTGTTGTGAAGTGTGCTGCCCATAGTCAAAGTGGTGATTATATCGCCACTGGCAATAAATATGCAAATGACATGGCTCAATACTGTGCACAAAATCAGAATTCCATTAATCGGGCTAAGGAAAAGGAGGTGATTTCTTGCTCCTTGATGTTTACTAACATTGTGGGAACATGGAAAGAAGTGAGACAATTACAGGAAGAAGCAGGAGATGAGGAAATGAAACAGTGGGTAAAAGCAGGATGTGCACCAAGAGAGAAGGATCATGTGTGGGTCTATCTGGATGGAAGACCAGTCATGCCTGATAGCATGGTGTCTGCCATGGCACGGATGTATCATGGTCAGGGACACATAGGGAGAGATGCCATGGTCAGGTCATTTAAACAAACCTGGTACAATGCAAAATTCAGACTTGTAGCAGAAAGTCTTTGTCAAAGATGCCTAATATGTCAGCAATACAATCGGGAAGAAAGACAGTAGTGAGTCTAGGAACAATAGGTCGAGAAGGAGGGCCTTTTACCAGAATGCAAGTGGATTTCATTGAGATGCCTCCCTGTAACAGACTGAGGTATGTTTTAGTTATGGTCTGTCTGTTTTCCAGATGGGTAGAGGCATTTCCAACAAGAAGAAATGATGGGATGACAGTGGCAAAATTACTTTTGAGGGAATTTATTCCTAGATTTGGGTTCCCAGTGACAATTGAATCAGACCGAGGAGGACATTTCCATAATGAGATCATAAAACTGATTTGTGAAGCATTGAATGTACGACAAAAACTACATTGTGCCTACCGACCAGAGGCTTCTGGTGTGGTGGAACAGATGAATGGTACTATCAAAAACAGGATAGGAAAAATGTGTTTAGCCACAGGTATGAAATGGCCTGATGTCTTGCCTCTGGTACTCATGACTATTAGATCAATTCCCGATAGAACTACAGGGTTAAGCCCCCATGAAATCATCATGGGACGAGCCTTGCGGCACGTGTTTATACCAGTCAACAAGCTGATGACTATAATTGATGACATGGTGTTGGAATACTGTAAAAGCCTGGCTGACGCAGTTCATTCTGTGTTTCATCAGGTTGGAGCGGATGCCACCACCCTTGAAAAGAAGCCAGCCCATGATCTAAGCCCAGGGGACTGGGTGAGAATAAAAGTACACAGAAGAAGAAACTGTTTGGTTCCAAGGTGGGGAAAACCACGACAAGTCATCTTGACCACAACAACAGCTGTAAAGTATGCTGGATAGAAAAACTGGGTCCATGCAAGCCATACATTGAGAATTCCAAATCCAGTGGACAGCACAGAAAAAGAGTATTTTGATGAATCAAAATCCAGTACTGAGTCAGATGACGGAGAGCCAAAAACAAAAGAAAATCCTGAAAGGGGGGGAAACAGAACAAAGTCTAACATTTGTTCCCAGAAGTATTTCCCTGAGAAGAAGGTTACAGATCTCTGATACCAGTTCAGACTCAGAGACTGAACAAGGAGCGCAGTGTTCTAGAGCAAAACAAGGGAAAACCAAAGAAAAGGACAGTGAAGAGACAATAAAAGAAATTCATGAAAAGGAAGTGCCAGATAAAAGAGTGAGAGAAATTCCACCTGAAACAACATATTTAGATGGACAGGTACCAGATACAGAGAGAGAGGGAATGATTATTGCGGAAGACCCCCGAGGAGGTGAAGGGAACTCCAACATTCAGTTAGAAGCAGGGACAAGTAGTCAGCAGGAAGATTGCGTGTCGGAGATTCGAGGAGGGACAGAAGTAGGGAAAACAAGAGAAGTGGTGGAAAAAGAAACTGTTGAGAGTAAAAGACAAGTTGAAACAGAATCAGAGGAAAGCGAAAATGAAATACCTGAAGGTCGAGTTCTAAGAAAGAGAGCTTGGAGAGCTGAAAAGAATGATAAAGGAAGTAAATTGAAAAGATCAGCAAAGGATGACGTTTGGCCAAATAAAATAAAGAAATTGAGATATCGACTGACACGTGTAAATTCACCAAGGGCTGAACAGGTAAATGAAGTGACGAGTCAGGAGAAATCAAAAGACGAAGAAACCATTGTAATTAAGGAGAGCAAAAGAAAAAGAAAACCTAACCAGAAGTATAAATCACCAGAATGGACGTATGTGGCCCTGCCTGAAGTAAAAGAAGAGGCGGATAGCCAAGGAAATCCAGAGGTGATTGTACCAGAAGTGGTTGAGGAAGACGAAGACTTGGAAATCCTGAGAGTTATCTTGTCCGATATTGGAGAAGAAGCGGATGTTCAGGACATTCTGTATACAGATCACGAAGGAAAAGTGAAAGATGATGAAATGCCAAACTGAATGAGATAAGAAAACAAGTGATGGAAAGACAATAAAGTACGGAAAAAGACAAAAACTGGTAGGACCATGTAGGTGCTCAGAGCCTTGGGTTAGAAAACTAGTTGTGAAGTAGAAGAGGCTAAGTCAAAAGACACAGTCCATTTTAGCAAAGATGGCAAACATAGATAGTAGAAAAGGTAGATGTATATTTTTTAAGAGATGGTGTAAAATGTGTTGTTGTTGTACAGGATTATTAATGCTTTTATGGAGTGTACTTGCTCTCCTGAGCTCATTTAAAGTTATTATAGATACAATAGAAGGACATAGTGAAAAAATAACTAATATAGGAAAATTTCAAAGGGTAGTTCCGACTAGAATAGATAAAAACTATTTACATAAAGACAGGTCTATAACTAATTTTACTAATAATGTGTTTTCGAAATTGTTGTATGAATATGTAAAGACAATGAATGTAAGGGACTGCTATGTCTGTATGCGGTTACCTGCCTCTGTATCGGAGGGAGTGACTTATCACCACCTTCCAGTAACTTATGGAATAACATGTAGTATAATAGCTAGTCTATTTTATCAAACAGGGAAATTAGAATAATATTTTTCAGATGTAGATACTATATTTTCACACGTACCGTCAATTAACAAGCTAAACAAGGTAAAACCTGCAAAGGTATTAGGTGAATTTTTCTTAGAGACTAAAGAACTAACATTAGAATACATATTTGAAAACAATTTGACTTGCAGTTTAAAGAAAGAGGAAAATATACTTTTAGATATGATTGAAGAAAGGAGACTGAAAATGCAAAGAAAGGGATCTGAAGGAAAGGTGGAGAAAACAGTCTGGGATGTAGAAATGGAAAACACTTGAAAGGGGAAACTAGTCCAACTATGGCTTTAGATTGGCCTCAGAAAGGAAAATTGTGTATTAGAAGGAATCAAACTGCATATGATAACTATTTTGTAGGGAATAGCGAGTGCCATGATACATACCGAATCATGGGTGGATGGAGATTTAAAGTTGGGAAAAATCCAGTTTTTCCTGGGTTATATTTTATTTGTGGGAACAGGGCATATTATCGTTTGCCAGACCATTGGTATGGCACTTGTTATGTAGGCCTGGTCTTTCCGAAGATTTTTCACATGGATAGAGGAGAAGATGGGGTACATAGTTTAGGTAGTCATTTAGCACGTAGTAAGAGAGAATCTTGGACAGAAATTGTGGATGACATTTTTGGAGCACTGATACCAGCCGTGGGAATATCTCTGAATACAAACAGAATTAGAAGACTTTCAACAGTAGTGGATCGCTTGTCAACAAGCACCGCTGGAGGATTTTTATTGGTAAACACTGAAATGGTTGCCATGCGTGCCATGGTAATGCAAAATCGACTTGCCCTTGATATATTATTGGCAAAAGAGGGTGGAGTCTGCGGAATGCTGAAAGTTCAACATTGTTGTACTTACATTCCTGATGAAAGTAAAGATTTGAAAATTTATATTAAACATATTACAGAATTGCATGACGAAATTGCACCACTGGAGGTTGAAGGTGTTTGGGAAAAGATTGGAAAGAAAATTTCAGCTATTAAAGATTTCTTAGTAAATTTAGGTAGTACATTTTTAGGTAAGATATTATTTCCATTAACATGTGTGATTTTCATAGTATTATAATAAGATTAAGGTGTATCTGTCGTAAAAAGAATAAAAACCAGAAAAAGTTAAAAAGAGAAAATTTAAGGAGAAAAGACATGAAACAAGAGAGAGAATTTGATGAGATATAATTAGAGGAAGTTAAGGAGAGTATGTACAAATCAGCAAAAAGAAAAGAGACAGGGGAAACAGAATTATGAATAAAAGCAAGAAATCACTTTGAAATTCCGTAAAAGAGATACAAAATTTTTATGGTGTGGTGATATAATCACCAAAGGGGGGATTGATGGAGCGGGTAGTACAAACTTTTGTATACCCCCCATTTCTGTATGTTTATATTAATCCGAATAATCTATTAATTGTAATATTATTAATCTGTTTGCAGTGATATCTAATCAACTGTATTAATGAAAGAATTACACGTGGGATTTGCATTTGCACGGCTGAACTAATTTGTATACTAATCTATGTACGCATATTAATGTTAGAAAATTAGAATATTGCATGATATATGTTGCTTTTGTGATGTAACTGTATGTTGCACCAGATGACATCGTTGGGTGATTATAAACGCTTTGAATGTTGCTATCATGCTAGATAATTACATACACATAAGGGAATTAGTGAGGGTTTAACATTTTACTAGCTATTTCAATGTTTTAATTACGTTTTGTGTTTGTTTTGCTTAAATTGACCGATTGGTCCTTCGTAAAGATGGCTGACTTTGACTTGACGGCCCTAGTCACCGTTCCACGAGGTTTTGGGTGAAGTGCGCCTGCGCCACAGCCAGCAACAAGTGGCCTCGTCCTGACCCCATGCAAGATGTACCCAGCAAGGTCGCAGTGGGAGAGTTGCCAAGACTATTAAACAAAAGACTGTCTTTAGAACCGGAACCAGCAAGTGTGATGACCTAACCAAATAGACTATGTGAGAACTTCACCGAACGACCCCAAACCCACCAATCAGGACTGCCTAAAACTGATTTTTGTTACATTTTGACATTAATCTCATTATAAAAGTTGGTAGACTAAGCGAATTAGGGAACCAGATCTTTTCCTGATTCCTGACGTTATGCTGACGGAGAGGACGGTGACACTGCTGGACAGCTGTTTCCCTGAATCTTTGACAGACTGAAATGCTGCCTGACTTTTGATGAATTAAAGACTTTTAAATAGGGGTGGGCGGAATTTGCGAAATTCACTTTCGCAAATTATCGCGAAAATGTTAAAAATCTCCGCAAACACGCGGAAATATCGCGAAGATGCGGAAGTTTTTTCCCGCCCGTTCGCGGTATTTTCTGCGTGGTCGCAGCTCACCAACTTACCCATGCGGTTGCTCGCGGGCACGGCCATCTTGTTTTCACTTGTCTCGCTATGCATGATCGCGAGAAGAAAGACGTGATCGCGCGACGAATGACGTTACTGCGGGCGCGAACTGTCGCGAGACAGCGCAAATGGCTACTAACTATCCAACATCTCGTGGAGAACGCGACCGGATCGGGAAAACTTGTCGGCGAACGCGGGGATTCAGGTAAGGCGATAGCGCGCATGCGAGAATGTATTATTTTACAGCGCAAGCAAGCAAAAAATTTCCGGTAAAATGCGGATTGCGGAAATTTTCACGCTCTACGCGGAACGCGAAAATGTCAAATTATCGCAATTTCCGCGAGCGGAACGGATTTTTAGCCCAGGCCTACTTTTAACAACTTGATTGACTTAGAGGACGACTAATAGCCAGATTAGGTAAATATGATGTTTCATGGTTTGGTTTATGATTTATTACATTTGCAATTAATTAGATAAACACAATTATTATTTTAACAAACAAATGTGTTGGGTGATTTATTTGAAGAGATTAGATTAAGATTAAATGTAGATTAAAAGAATTGAGTTACCAAATATCCAAATTCAACTAATTGATCCATCGACAAAATGAGGGGAATATCTCGAGGTTCTGAGTTTAATAAAGGTATTCAATGTATGTTCATGTAAATTAAGTTCTTTAGGTGAAAAGGTATTCCTTTCATGTCAGCGTTTGGAAAATGTATCTCTTCTGTAAAAACGGATCAATGAAGTGTGAGTATTGGTGTTAAGGGCCCCACCAATGAATGTATTGAGTGAATATGTTAGTATGATGTTTGGTCTGTGACGAAGGGAGGATTTAAAATTCCACGCTGCAACATAGGCACCCTTGCAAAATGGCGCAAGAGTGCCTGTGCTGGCGCAAAGCAACCAATTGTGCGCCAGCGCAGGGGAAAACACAGGGATGTGTCGTATTGTTGTTAATACGACCCATCCCTGTGCTTTCTTAAAATGAAGCAGCATGGCTTAGCTAAATGGCTTGCGGTGCCGCGCAGCTTCATTTTCTTGTATATGAGGCCCTTAGTTTGCAGTGTCTGCTGCGCTGCACGTTTTGCAGTTTGTTGCATGTTATGCAACATTGTTAGAGTTGGTGTGCTCATTAATTCCATACAATTTCTAGTCTAGAAGAAAGTTAGTTGTCAATTGTTGTAATTGATCCAGATGCTTTAGTTATGTATCAATCTGCAGATGAACCGAGTCTCTGTGATTAAAGGGAATGGAGGAAAACATTTGTGTTCTACTCTGGGTCATGCTTATACAGCCTAGGTCAGTGAGTCTAGTGGGAAGAGTTCAGTAGGGTTCAGTTTGGAAGGCACAGTATAGGACAAAAGGGGTCATAGGCTGACACGGATTGGTTAGCAATGGCAATTCATGCATATTTAGGTGATGGCTCATATGCTGTGTCATGCTAAGGGTACAAGATGTTTCACTTGAGTTCTTTCTTTGTAATTACAGGGATGTATCCTTTTGATGTTATGAATAAAGAAAATTGTCGGAATGTCATTGGTGCCGTTTTGCTCCGTTTGGATGTGAGTGATAGAAGCAGGACTCCATCTCGTTTCCAGGTGTAACCTGGACTTCCAGCTTCATCAGTGATGTTGAGATGGGACATACTTATTTTTAGGTCGTGGTCAGGTGTATGGGATCCCTCTAGTTTCTCAGTGTTACACTAAGACCCCATTGCCTGTTAACATTAAGATTCTTACTCTATTTTATATTCCCAGGTTCAAGTGTTGAATAGTCCCATTTTCAGCATTCATCTAACTTCAAGCCTATTTATGGTCGCCCATCTCAGCTAGAAGTGAGTCCCATAGTTGGGCCCTTTAGACGGAGAGGGATGGGCTACTGACGGTTATCTTATGGAAGAACAATTAATTGTGGGGCCAAATTACAGTGTAGCATCTGTTTATGGGAGCATCTCTTGAGGTTAATCAACAAAAATATTGGTCCTTTCCCATGTATTGTCTTGTGTACTATGCACAGTAATTTGGAGGTGGACTTTCTGACAACATGCAGTCAGTGCACAGCCTTCATAGCTGATAAAATGTGGTTGTAAACCTTATTGTGCAGAAGTTGTCTTGCTGCTGCATTTTAATAATTTAACAACCTCTTCTGGTAGATGTTGATGTGCCATTGTATAGCCCATTGGCATAGTCCAGATGTGATGAGTAATGTAATTGCCTAGATTTTCTATGGGAATCCAACATGAGTCTGAGTGGCCTCATGGTGTGGAATGTGGCTTTGGTCCATTGATTGACGTGTGGAATCGTGGAAAGGGCTGAATACATGATAAATCTTACATTCTGTGTCTTCTTGTTGCTGGAATTCCTAGTTCTTCAGTACCATTTCTAAATGGGTTGTGGTTGCTTCCATTTTCGCTCATATTGGAGATTCTCATTGGGTATCACCACTGTTATGATAATTAAGCCTGTTGTATGCTTAATCTATTATCAATGTAGTCTACATTTTTCTGTATTTTACCAGCTCAGATTCTTGCTCCTCGAGCCATTTCCTTAGTTAAGTTGTGTGTTGTTGTGTAGCAAACTCATGCAGCAGCAGGTGCAATAGGGCAAACTGTAGTATGACATATCTGTCAGGGTTTGTGAAAGGGATGAAGGGTGGCTTTGTCTTGGTTCTGCTTCCAGTGGCGCTACTTTACCCCTGCTGTGCATCTTTGTGGGACTTCTCCCTAAGCCGTTCAATGTATGCATGCGTTGGTACTTATATAACACAAGCCTAGCTGCGAAGCAACGGAGCGCTGTCCCTTTAATGAGGGGTTGGGAGACGATTTACGATTGTGTACATCAAGTGAGGATTACACAATTACATTTTAGACACATTTAGAGGATTACACAATTACATTTTAGACACATTTAGAGGATTACACAATTACATTTTAGACACATTTAGGCACAGGAAGATTAAATGAATTGCCTGGAATCACATGATGGTAGGTCTAACACTGAGACCAGGATACGAACCATGTCCCCAGGTCTCCAAAAGCGACGTGATCTTGTTGTGTTTGCTAGAGTCCATCGCCATAATATTTTTCTCTCCCATTTACGTTTTTTTCTGGGTCTCAAGGAACATAGTGGACTGTAGCATTGGTGTCTATAAGTGGAATGACATAAGCCAGTTCATGCTCCTGACTTGTTATATGTCACACTGAACATTTTCATTATACAAGACAAGCTATAAGTAGGCTATTTCTATTTATAGTTCTTTACTTGCCTATTCCAAGCATGTTTTATATTTTTTGGTAATCACAGTTCTCACTCAAGGTCCATTAGGTCCACCTCTGCCTTTCTTTATCCCATGCACACGTTTCAGTGGCATTCAGTAGTCCTTTGTAGCCCTGGACTTGGTGGCATCACTGGTATTTGGCAATACATGGGGGCAGATTTACAAGCCCCTTGCGAGACATTTACGCCGCCGTTGCGTCACTTCTGTGACGTAGCAGCGGCGTAAACCATGCACCATGTTGCGCCTTATTTACAACGTGACGCATCTAGGGAGATGCGTCACGTTGTAAAGCCCTGCGCTACATTAAACCTGCGTCAGGTTTAATGTATGCAGGGTGGGCGTTCCGTCAGAAAAAGCCTTGGAAAAGTGACGCAGTGAAATCTACAAGATTTCACTGAGTCACTTTTCCGACACTGCTGCGTCAAAACCCTGCGCCTGCTTGAAGCAGGTGTAAGGCATGACGCAGCATGTTCGGTATGGGCAGCCCCTGAGCATTGCTGGAGTTGCGTCGTGCTTGCGACACGACTCCAGCAATGCGCCGCCCTTATGCCATCAGATGCGTCACGCATCTGTTTATCCTTGCGTCATGATGCGCTGCATTGTAAATGCGGCGCATCTGTGGTGGCGCAAGGGTGAACTTGCGTGGCGCATCTTTCCTGGCGCATCCCTGCTGATTTGCAGGGATGCGCCAGGAAGCATAAATCTGCCCCATGATGTACTTCTGATTCGTTTTCTGAAATTCAGGCATCTGGGATGCTGCTGGTATGCTGTGTGATTTACCCTTCAGCTCTGTGTGTGTGTTTGAAAAATTGACATCTCTTTGCTAGCGGATGTTTGTCTTAGAATGTAGGTTTGATGCCTTTTGTCATTGGTACAGGACAATCCCGCAATCTTTGCAATTATTGTCATTGATTCAGCTCGTGATTGAGCTGGTCAGCTTGACCAGTGGATTCTAGTTGGGTTGGACCTTCCCTTTTTTTTTTTTACAGTTTTTGGAGGCGAGTTTTGAGCTTAGTATCTAAATGCCAGATCTTGGCTAATTGCTTTTTTGCATATCATTACTGGGCAAGTTTCTGTGGCTTCCTGCATTGATATCTAGGTGTTCTGCTGTTGAACAGTTCAGTGTCTCCGAGGACCTTTCCCACTCCCTGGTTGAGACAGCACATGCAGTAGAGCTCAATATCCCAGATAGTTGTTTGCCAAGGTTTGCAGAGGGACCCCCTAAGTTTTAAGTACGTTCTGTGCACTTAATCACAGGTTATTTACGCTTTGCTAAGCCATTTTTTTTTAAATAACTCCTTCCTTAGCGGTTGTTGTATATCAGACATGATCCCATTTTTTTTTTATGTTTGTTAGAGTTTTGTAAAGCATGCAAATATCTTAAAGGACATCCAACCTGGTGCTAAAATGCTGCAGGGAATGCACAGCGAGAAGCTGAAATTCTGTACACAAATAGGTTTTGAGAACCTTTCTAATTGAAAGGTGGTAGAAGGTCAGCCTCAGATTGATGGACAGTAATTTCCAGATCTTAGCTACTGTGTAAGAGAAGGAGTGACCTCCACAATGTCACAGTCACCACATGGCCTGGCACTGTGCATCATGCATGACTCATGACTTCCAATTTTTCAGATTGCCTATGTGCAGGGGCATAGTGAACCCTCATCCCACCCCACACCTTGCTTTAGGAACTACAGCAAGGGTGAAATTCTTGATGGACCTCTTCTGTCTGCAACTCTGCAGACAAAGGCTCAGCTCATAATTAATATGAAAAGGTGGGCGAGTGAGTAAGTGAAGGAATGGATGGATGGGTGGCTGCATGGATTAGTGAAAGGGTGAATGGATGAATGAAAGGGTGAATGGATGGATAATGAGAGAAAAGATAAAAGGATAAAAGGATGGATGAGTGAGTAGAAGGAAGGATGAGAGAAAAGGTAAATAGATGAATGTATGGGTGGAAGGGTAGATGGATGGGTAAAAGGGTGGATGGATAAGTGAAAGGATTGATGGATGAGTGAAAGGGTGGATGATGGGCGGGTGAAAGGGTGGATGATGGGCGGGTGAATGGGTGGCTGGATGAGTGAAATGATGGATGGATGAATGAATTGATATGTGAAAGAGTGAATGGATGGATGGATGAGTGAAAGAGTGGCTGTAAGGATGGATGAATGAGTGAAAGGGAGGGTAGATGGACAAAAGGATAGATAGATGACTGAAGGAGTGAAAGGGTGGATGAGTGATAGAGTCAATGGATGGATTCATGAGTGGATGAGTGGATGGATGGGTGTGTGGATGGATGGAAGGAAGGATGGCTAAGTGAAAGGATCGATGGAGAGAGAAAGGTAGGATGGATGGATGACGGAAAGGGGGAATGGGTGGAAGCATGAGTGACTGGGTGGATGGATGAGTAAGTGAAAGGATGGCTGGATGGGTGAAAGGGTGAATGCCTGGATGGATGAGTGGATGGGTGGGTGGAAGAGTGGATGGACGAGTGTACAGATGGATAGGGTGAAAGGGTGGATGGATGGATGAGTGAAAGGGGGATGGAGGGATGGATGAGTGAAATGATCGATGGAAGGATACATGATGGATAGGGTTGCAAATGATTGAATATGTTTGACTATGGATGGGCTTACTTATATACTTTCCGCGACCTTCTCTGATGTGTCTGTAAAACATACCTTTTGTCCCGAAGTTTTTTCCTGAATTTTTGACCTCCTGTCCTGAATTTTTGTCCTGAATTTTGACCCTTTGTCCTGAATTTTTACACTCACCATCCTGAATTTGCACCCATGCCTGTTGATCACCCTAAACGTAGCCATAACACAGGCATCAACCCAGTATCTCTGGAGTATTTTACAACCATTTCCATTTGAACGCCAGAGGTCACCGCGCAGTTGTCGCATCTCACAGTACCAACATATCTTCTATTTGTCCAGCTCAACCCCAGAGGGTCATGTTTAGTGTACTCACTACAAATTAGTTTGAACTCCTGAGTTCTTTGGATTCCACTGATTGACTCGCTTTTTTTAATTTAACCTTGGAACCCCATGTACCAATTCCCTTGGAGCCAAGGAGTGGTCCTGTCAGTCCCTCCCATAACTTGATATTCTTTCCTGAAACATTGCGGGCATTAAGGGCGATACCTCCTGGTTGTCCTTTTTAAGGAATTTAGAATCATTTGTCTCATGGAGACTTGAGCAGTAAATCATAGCTTTTTTCTGGATGGCTATAAAGGCTTTTTTGTCCCTGCATGCAGCTCCCAGTCAAGGATGGCCAAGGGTGGTCTTTCGACTTAAGATTCAGTTACTCTTAACTGCAGTTAGAACAACTAGACACTGGTTCACATAACCTGTCAGCCTTGTAGTTGACTTTTTCTGGTTCTTGTAGGCTGCTTGCTATTAACTTTTATAATGCCAATAGGTTGCGATCTATTGCTGAACATGTTAGCCAACTATAATTTTTGCTTGATAAGTGTTTTTATTCTGCCTGTGTTTTTACCCCCGTGATCTTGATGGGGGATTTTAATCTGGATTCTTGTCATAACTGTAGACTTTCCAAGGAGACATTTCTTTCTCTCTCTGCCACTCATTTTGAGCATACTGCTCAGGGTGAGTAATTTAATGGTATGGTGAATAATTATAATTTGCCAGCTTTGTGCAAGGGTGAGACAAAGGCAGGTGCAATTATTACACTGTCCCTGTTTACAGGGGAGGCGCTTTTACCAACACACTGCCTTGATCTCAACACTAATCAAATTAAATTTACTCTGGGATGTAAGAAGTGATCATAACCCTGTAACTGAACTCCTTATTTTGGAGGCAGAATATGGACCCTGTTGGGCATTTGGCCCAAGAGCAGGTGACCACCCATGATCAGGGGCGCAGACTTAGATGAAATGTATTCATTTGACATTATTACACAACATGTGGCGGACATCCTTACCTCCTCTCAACCATGTTTGCTCACTTTAGTCAAATGGTTTGACCATTCTTGCACAAGGGCTCAGGGTGACCTCGTGGTGGCCCTCAAGTAGAAGCTGTCTAGTAGTTTCCAATTACCAGTAGGAATTGAGCATTTGATGGGCAACATAAACGTTGGGATGGTGCCAGACTGATTCCGAGCACCCCCTTAGAATATGTTGTCCTTTAGACCAGCTAGCTCAGAGTGACATCATAAGCACCTCTATTTCCAGACAGGTAGCAAATGGTTTTGGCAACCCCAGAACATGACAACCCTGACTCACTCCAGAAATCGTGTTAACAGATCTAAAAACCTTTTGCTCAGTCACTCATGCTTTCTCTTAGAGAAACTTACAAAGAATACACAGAGAGGCATTTTCAATATTTATTGCACCATTGTGATTCTTGTATAGAATAGATGTGCTGCAATGATCAATAGACCGATGCAGGTAAAAGTATTGAGCAGTATAAGGATTGTGATCAAAATTAATTGTTCCACCATCTTGCTAAAACAACATATATATATTCAAGCATATGAAACAATATATTCATATATCGTGTACTCCTACTATGCGTTCCCTAACCTAGGTGCCGAGGATGTGTGTTCTGCTAACAATCCCCTTTTGAATGATCTAATCCCTGTTACCTGAAGAGAAAGTATGTAGGTCCCCATTTTGGTCACAGGTTGGCCATCCCTCCTTGCAGAGGGATCCGCAAGCAGCTGGGCTGTGATTTCAGCAAGCAGTGACCTCACAATGACGGTAAGTGCTCCTTTGCCACAACCCAGAAATGCTTGTGTATTTGTAACAAAAAAGCATCCTTGCTCCCGGGCAGAGTCCTCAAGTGGCCAAAATTTACTATCTATTGATAGCTGTGTTGCCTCATTAACGAATAACAAAAATCACATTTGCACAATGTATGTTCGAACCTTCTTCAAGATGTTCAAGGTGTCATGATAGTGTTCTTATCAAGTGGAAGTTGTAAGCAACTGTAGTTTCATGGAAACTAATCCTGCACTGTCACACAACGCAAATGTGTGTCAAAAGTCATCGTGTGAAAGAGAAGGCAATTTAGGAAAAAGTGTGCATGTTAAAATGGCAGCCTTTCATCCCGGGCCTAACTGAACCACATGAAAAAGCCAAGGGATAGATTTAAAGTAAAAGCACAGGAAAGGCATTCTGAAACAGAAGGCTTGGCAGGATCTTTTTTTCTTTTTTAAACACATTTTAATTGGTTTTCTTTACATCCAAAGAGGTCGTGAATCATGAAGAAATGCAAGCGGTTTCGGTTACATGCCCCATCTAAGTGATAGTCGTCGACTATCACGCAACTTAATAAAGGCTCAAACATATCATCAGACAATGGTGCATATCAATTTCCGAACAAACTTATTAAGACCCGAAAAAAGGTGCCGGGCCTTAATACTTAATCAAAGGGGAACAATGCACACCCCGTGGGGTGCCCAACCCAATAGCCTGGGCGGAGCCCATTAGTAAGCCATGTGCCAGTGTTCGGAATCAATTATAGACTAAATGTGAACCCCGACTCCCCCCCTCACTCCCCACCCTCCCAGGCGTGTCACTAAAGTGCTGATATCACAGGAGCTAGGGAGTCATAACCTCAATAGGGGCAACTTGTTAGAGTGAGGGTTAATGTAATGGGAAACAGATAGATACAGGGCAGGTGCCACTACCCTTCTCGGGGAGTCAAAAACAGTAAGGGTGCCCAGTCTACTCCGGGCTAATCTGCCGCTGCCACTGGGCCAATCGCAGGTGCTTCATCGTCAGTATTGTCAGGGGTTTTTAGCGCCACTACAAGCAGTTCCAAAGCTCTCGCCCTTTCCATCGCCTTATGGCAGGATCTTATGACAGGATCTTATGGAAGGATCTTATGGCAGGATCTTATGACTGCCTCTGCCTCCAGAACCAGTGCTAGGTTTTGGGAGATTGCGGACCGCACCTTACTTAATCCGGATTCAGGTAGTCCACTATCACAACACATTATAGATGAATCATGGATCAAACATTTTAAAGCTATCTATCACACGCCCTATTTAACTGCTGGCTCTATATAGTTCTATCATGTTTTGACAATTGACAGAATCTTCTCTCTATCTTTTGATTGGGAAGAAGTTAGAGATGCTATCCTTACTTTCCCAGCAATAAGGCCCCTGGCCCAAACCGGGTTCTGATGGACCTATTCAAGTCCAATGTATCTCTGTTGGCACCAATATTAAATATCTATCTTAATGTGGTCCTCAAATATAGTTTACCTTGTTTCTGGTCTAATTCAGTCATCGTATCCATATATAAAAAGCATTTGCAATGCATTCGGTCTCGCCCTTGGGACCTTATATGTATTTAACTATGCAGCACATTAGCCTGGGTGCTGAAACATCTACTGTTAAAAGGAGGGAAAGTAAGCTCCAAACTGCGTGACATGCCAGGTATGGGAACAAATGGAGAGAAATATTGCCTTTCAGTGGGAAATGGTATAGTCCAAAGCTCTGTTTTTAATATAAAAGCAGGGCCTTCAGTGGTCATATCACTGAAAATACAAGATTTGAAAAATATATTATTGTTTACGGGTGCTCGTGGAAGACAATTTCTATGGACTGGAATCTAGAGAATGCTAAAGAGATTCTGGTATTTTACTGACCTCTGCTGGTCGTTTTCTATCAAGAAAGTTAAATAGAGGCAGTTGCCAGAAAAATAAAAAAAGAAAGTCCCTCACCAGAAAGCAATTCTGGTATTTTACTGACCTCTGCTGGTCGTTTTCTATAAAGACAGTGAAATAGAGGAAGTTGAACAGAAAAAAAATCCCTAACCGGAAGCAGACAAGTCCTAGGGCTGATCTCCAGAGCCCACAAAGTACATACACCAATAAGTATATACTCAAGTATATAATAAAGTATATATACTTAAGTTTATACTAAAGTATTTACAAGGGATCGAGAGATGATCTTCGGTGTTATCGCCCAATCTCTTTGATAGACTCTGAGGTAAATTGATAGGAAAAATGCTTTTATCAAGACTAATAACCTGATCTAATGACCGCAGATTGCTTTCTGATGTCCAATATGGGTTTAGGCCCTGTAAGGGTAAAGCGGATTAATCCCCCTTTTGATTAACGAGTACACTGTAGCCAGACCTGGAGCCATACACTTGGTCTTTCTGGACTGAAGCTCCACTTTTGATAGGGTTAACAGAGAAACATTGTGGCCCATAATGCATGATTTGGGTATTGACAAAAATATAGTCCTTTTTCTAAGTGATCTACATCTCCATTTGAGTGCCTCTGTTTGGTATGGCTCGTTGGGAGAACACACTGAGCACTTTTCACTCAACAGGGGAGTCTGGCAAGGTTGACTGTGGCATCCATTTTATTTACTCTTTATGTCAACAAGTTGGAGCAGATTTTAGTAGCTGGTGGATGTGATCTGCCTATTTTAGACAGTCAGCCTGTTCTAACACTTTTATACGCTGAAAATACTGTTTTAATTTCTAGGACAGCTCAAGGCCTCCAAGTTTTATTAGACCTTTTTTGTAACTATATGGATTCCCTTGTCTTAAGAACCCTGGGCCACATTAGCAAGGAACGGCGATAACATTATCGCTGCTTTAGCGCGAGGAAACTGCCGCTAAAGCGGCGATAATGGGCTTGATAATATGCCCTTGTGAATTCCCATAGAAGCCCAGGTTCTGGTGTGAACCTGGGCTTCTATGGGAATTCACAAGGGCATATTATCAAGCCCATTTTCACCGCTTTAGCTGCAGTTTCCTGCCGCTAAAGCGGCGATAATGTTATTTCCGTTCCTTGATAATATGGCCCCAACTCCATTAAATCTCGTACTATGAGTAATTGCCCCAGAATCACAAAATACAGGACCCACCTATATAATGGACATATACTTACCAAAGTCAAAACCTTTCCTTACCTTGGCATTTTGTTTGAGTCTCCCATTACCTGGTCACCAGTGATTGGGGAAAGGAGGCATGTATTTGCCTGCAGTATTGCCGCATTTTTAGGTCTCGCCTAGGCACCGCACATGCGCTGTTCTAGGAGGGCCTTTAGCCATCGGTCTGCTCTTTTTCAAGCACACTCGTGCATGTGCTGGCATCCACCTTTGCGGGAGCGAGAAGCGGCGCGCATTCTAGTTGAAAACATATGGCTTTGGCGCTGCCGCTGCTCGCTCCCGCAAGGCAGAGGCCAGCACAAGCACGACTGTGCTTTAAAAGAGATGCTGCTTGTTTGCGTTCCAGCATTAATCATTCACAGTGTTTAAACACAGCACGGGCTGCGCTTTTTGTTTTTTCATTCCCCCTCTCTATTTCTCTTTCGCTTGCACGCTCTCTCTTGCTCTCTCTCTTTATTGTCGCAGGTCGCATGTCGCACAGAGACAGGAATTCGTCTTACAATGTTCTTTGTAACGACATTTAACAATAGCCTCAATATAAGGCAGGCACTACTGAGCCATAAAATATCACATTATAAGTTTTCTCTCGTGCACGTCTCTCTCTCCAAAGTGTCTCATCACATTCCATTTAACAAGTTTTTCAGTGTTTCCTTCATTACGATTACGGAGACCGAGGGACACAGTCTAGGGTCAAGTGAAATTTTCACAAATACATCCCACTTTTGTATGTATGGACAATGAATACAGCAATGTAGATTCATATGTACACAGGGTTAGAACAATCACTGATATTGAAAAAACTTGCTATGAAAATAAAATGTTCATGTTTGTTATTGAGCTATATATCTGTGCTCTGGAATCAAGTCTATGGCACACAGGGGACTTTTTTCCCAATCTTTTGCAATTATTCAGGCATTTTCTTCTGAACTTCTGGTGGAGATAACGGCGGGTAGGAGGAAGAATCATGGAGTAGCTTTTTATTATTGTCAAAAGCCAGTGACTGATTAAAGGAAAAATACACCTCCCCAAGAATTCATCCATTTTCTTTGATGGAAATGTGCTCGCTGCAGCCCAGAAGGAAGCTTCCTACTTCTATTTTTGCTACTCTTGTATCCCAGCTTGCATTTTTTCAAAATTCCATTTTTAGAAGTGCTACTGAAAGGGTAAAGTTAGTTCTCAATCTTGTCCTTGGTGGCTGGATGTACAGAGGAGTACAGCCAAGCATAAATATGCATGCAGACATAACTATCAATAGATATGACCGTTTTATTAGTCATGTCCCAGTTGAAATACAGATCATACATTTCAAGTTCCTTACCCCTCTCATTAATAGAAACATGAAAGTAATTGCTTGAAAGTCCGCTCGTTGGCCCTCGGAAAAGCAAATGTTAAGAACCGCTGGCAGGCGATGCCGCACAAAGCGCCTCGGTGGTCCTGTTACATTAAACAACGCGGCCGTGCACATGGAGGGGGTGGGGGCCTATGTCGGGGGTGTTAAATCATCAGTTCGTATGCATTCTGATATTATCTTTTTTATTTATATTAAACTCTGTGCCCATCTTTCCACACTAACACGTGATGCATTGCATCATTGTGGCGCACTGCATATAACATTAGGGGGTACATAATCCCTATCTGCAACCGAACTGTACAAAAACAGAGCATAGGCCCATAACAAAAAAAACATGCATTCGCATAGCCAATAGGTCTCACATTTGGGACCTTATAAGTGTTTAGTTATCCAGCACAATATTCATGGTGAAACAACATCAAGTGTTGCATGGCTAAACACTTATGAATGAATGAATGAATGAATGAATGAATGAATGAATGAATGAATGAATGAATGAATGAATTGAATTCTTGTTGAGCGCAGCTGCCACCCCAAGGGTATCCTGGCGCTTGACCTTCAATAATTCATCAGATCTAATGCACTACATTGGTTTTGAAAAGAGAAAGGTCTTCAACTCTTTTTTAAAGGAGGTTAGTTCTTGCTTACTCCTTAGCAGCAAAGGAAGAGTGTTCCACAACTTAGCTGCTGCATAGCCAAAAGCGCGTCCGCCCATCCTCACTCTGGCGATTTTAGGAACTTTTATCAAAAAAGCCGAGGAGGATCTTAAGGGTCTGGCAGCCTGATACCAAATGAAAAGGTTTTGGAGTGGCAGAGGTCCTAGACCGTGCAATGCCCTGAACTCAATACAAGCGGCCTTAAAGAGAATACGCTGCTGGACAGGCAGCCAATGGAGATCAGATAAAGCTGCTGAAGACGACGCGGAGCGTGGTCGGGTTAGTGCCAGTTTGGCTGCCATGTTTTGGATCCTCTGCAACCTAGACACCAAAGACTTAGGAGCCCCCAGAAGCAGTGCGTTACAGTAGTCTAGTCTACTGAGTATAGTACTACGCACCACCTCTGCTCGAGCTTCCAAGGGAAGCAACGGCAAGATTTTATGTAGGGCTCGGAGTAAGCCCATGCACGTTGCTATGGTCTTATTTACTGAGGTGTCTAGCTGCAGACTAGGTTCAAACATGATCCCCAAGTTACGAGCCGACTCAGCAGCTGTCACATAACCCATAATGGAAGCCGGACAGAAATCCTCTGGTAACGGGCGGGAGGTCCCAAAGGCGAGACCTATTGGCTATGCCAATGCTTGTTTGACTTTGCTGCCAGATTAGGGCAAAAGTCGGTGGGTGCTATGCTTAAGCTTTATAAAGTTAAATGTGTGCCTATAGCATCCTATGGCTGTGACATATGAGGGAATGGCAATTTACCTGTCCTAAAATGTGTTGGGAAATATTCAGGAGAAGGCTTGTTGCAGTTCCTATCAGCCCATCTACTTTTGTTATCTATGAAGAGCTGGGGTAGGGCTTTTTGTGTGATACAATTCGACTCAGACTTCTCATTTAATGGATGTCTATTTGGCTCAAACCTGAGTTTGGAGCTCAATAGGACATTTTTAAAGGACTGCCTAGGACTGAACCAATGCTTTACGCATACCTTGGGTTTCTTATGTTAGGAAGAGCTTCTTTAAACTAGGTCAACCCTCCCCTTTTAGTAAACCCAAGAGCATTACAAAAAAGATATCATTTGGATAAAGAATGCTTTCCTTACTCAGTTACAGGAGGAGAGAGTATCCCTCGCTTTTCCCAAGGTTTCAAATAGGTCACATATACTAGTGCAGACAACTTTCTGGAGCCCCATCTGCCATATGACATGTCTAACGCTTACCGTTACCTATTAACACGTTTTAGGCTAAATATGGCTGCTATTCTTTTAGGTTTTCCAAAGGGCTGGTCTAATGACGCGGATCATCCGCCTTGCATTTGTGATTCAACATCTAAACAAGAAATTTACAAGCACCTTAGAATGTGCTTCTTAAGGCCACTTTTGGTGGGAAGAAATATCCCTCAGGCCAGGCCTGCTTTGTTTCTGCAGTTACTAAGTTGACCTTTTACTGGTCTGTTGCCTGTGTTTTTTTAATTGTGCTGTTAGACTTAAGAGTTCTATGATTAATGCTCAGTGATGTAATGTTTTATAATGTTTTATTGGTGCACTGCTTGATATATATTATTTGCAAATGTGTTTTATGATTTTGGAATGTCAAACCAAATAAAGGATTTAGATTGATTGATTGATTGACTCTATTCGACTACAGGACACTTACTTATCCAGTTCAAATCTAGATAAGCAAAGGAAAGACCCATTTCAACCAACCAATAGTTCAGCAGAGGACTGCTGAAAATAAAAATCGCATTACCACTGGAATAACAGTTGCAATAAATGCTATTTGAATGGGATGAGATCCATTGTGCTGAAAGTAGTGGGGCTACCACGAAGCCAAAAGAGTTCAAATAAGCCTAATTTGCAAGGCATATCAGCAAATCACCAAATAGTATCATATATTCTCAGCTTTATAGCAGAGCTTACTAATCCCGAAGTCTTGAAAAATACCTCAGGGCAACTGCACAACATTACACTGATGTTCTTTGAATTAGAAATTACAGAATCCATTAGCCAATTACAAATCTTCTCACTGTCACTCTATCTCCATAGGCTGCTTATTTGGCAATTATTCAAGGGGAATAGGAAAAAGTAACAAAGCTATTATAAAAGCATCCAATGTGTTGGTGGAAACATGCTAGGCCATCTGCATGAAATAAATCACAACACTTGCTCTGGATCAAGTGCTCATGATAAATACATCCAACACAGAAGCAACTTTCCCTCAACAACTAAAGCATGCCATCATTATCCCTTTACTGAAGATCCTATCAGTGGACAGATCAATACTGGCCAATTATCTTTCAATCTCCACTATTCCATGCCTCAGTAAAATCCTGGAAAGCAGGTAACATGAATAGTACAAACTAATATGTAACAAGATGTCATTATTCATGGCCACTGGTCAGAGTTTGGGACCAAGAGACATAACAAAATGGAATTGACTAATATCAGAGAGCACTTTCTTACCACCATACCAATACCACTGAAGCTGCCACTGCATATGACAAGCCTGACCAATCAGCTCTACAGAACAGGCTTCAAACAGGGTCATGGAGAAAAGGGAGAGCTCTGGAACAGATTGTCTTCTTTCTCTACTGCCATGACCAAAGAGTGTGAGTTGGATTCTAAAGGTGTCTTGAAGTGAAATTTAAGGAGTAACTATGCTGTCAAATGTCTGCAGAGCTAATTCACAAATCGTCATAAAGTCCTTGATACGAGGAATAGGACTACACTTTGAAAATATGTAGAATTTCTCGTTGATTACACTTTCAGTCATACGTGTGAGGTCGCTTTAAGCTTAGGAACTTACTCATGGACATGCATGTTATTCACCTACTTTTCTAGGGTGTACCTGTTTCTCCCAACCTTACATTTATTGAATCCCTGCATTTTGGAGAATGTCTATGTGTACAGTTGGGGGATGACGTTCATTTTACAAATATATATTTTTCCACTTAATTGACAAGAGAAATGATTTTGTATTTAAAATCCATTCTTCCCCTAAATTGATGTAAAATGTGGGAGGTGTACTGTCTCACACTTGTCCCTGAATCACAGGAGTGTAGCTTAAAATTGCTGATATGTGTTGGAAATGTTTTGCAAATGTTTGTGAACACTCACAAACTTAGAACTGTGTGGATCCTCCTTTTATTTACATTGTGTTTTTTCCAAGCACTCCATCACCATCCCACTTCCTAAAACATCTGCCCCACACCGTGCAGAAAATACGTAGGCTTAGCAGATCTTCTGCATAAGTAAGCACCACCTTTGTATGCAAAACTGGCTTTACAATTAGCAAAGATGTTTGTTATTGAGAGTTTATGATTTTTTCCATTTGTAAGTCTGGCTTATTTGTAAAAAAAAAGCTTCCCAAAAGTAGGCCAAAGACAGTAAGATGTGGTTCTAAAAGATGCAAGATAGTGGGAGAGTCTCTCACACACTGAGGTTGGAGGTTTTGAAAATATCTGAAATACAAGCTTAAAACATTGCTGACCAAAATCATCATTGCCATCCCAAACGTTAAAAACACAGATTGTTGCCAGCTATGGTTAGCTAAGCTAAAACCGCACCTCCTAATTCAGTACTCCTGCATCAGACATGCATTCCACATGGTACCATTGCACTGCTTACAGTAATCGCTGGGTACCGCTGTATTCAACCCAAATCAAATCAAAACAGGATTTATAAAGCATGGCCAATAACCCACGAGGGTATCCAGGCGCTGAGAGCCTTGTAGCTTTGGGTGGATTAAGTTGAACAGCCAGGTCTTGAGTCCATTCCTGAATTCCAAAAGGGAGGGTGCAGTCGGGAGTTGGAGGAAAAGGTCATTTCAGGACTTCGCAGCGGGGTAGGAGAAGGAGCATCCTCCACTTGTGCTTCTGCATATGCAGGGGGTGCGCAAGGGAGAGGGAGGTTGAGCGCATTCTGGACTATCTGAAGCCTATTAAGATGTTGATTTTGGGCATTCAGATAAATGCCATTACAGTAGTCTAGGCATGACATTACAATGACTGTGACTACTGTCCTAAAGTCCATTTGAGAAAGAAAGGGTTTAATCTTCCTCAAAATTCGCAAAATCAAGAAGCAGGAGGAAACTACTGAGCTTATGTGATCATTGAAAGTCAGTCTATTGTCCACAATGACCCCTAAGTTTTTTACTTTCAGAGTTGGAATAGGCTGATTTCCCAACTCTAAGGGACACGAATCCGGGGTCCAAATATGAGGGTTGTTACCAAATACAATCACCTCAGTCTTGTTTGAATTCAGCTTTAAATAATTTAAAGCCATCCAACCTACTATGCCTTGCATACAATCATGGAAGTGAGCTCCAGACTCCTAATGTAATGTTTTATTCAAATACATACAGTCAAATGGCTTGTTCTGACCAGCAATGGATAATTTTTTTAACACACCATTTACTCTTCGTTTCCTCGACTCAAAATGAAGCCATTTTATAACTTGACCCTAGGTACACTCTTGATGGGATGTAGGAGACTGTGCAAGGAGAAGGCTGCAGTGTGTCAAAGTGTTATAACACACGTGTAAATAAAACATCGGCTTGGGTTACAAACTGAGGCCCAGATTTATCAAGGTGTCGCGCAATGCGATGCAACAAGACAACTTGCTGCGCTCTGCTGCGTGAAAGGGAGAGGTCAGGAATGAATATAGCATGTTACAATGCATGCTATAACATTGCGTACTAATACAACGCAGTCGTTACAATGACCCCATTGTTGGTACACGATGCATTTACATCGCAAGTCATTACAATGACTTGCACTAGGGGGCGCGCTGGACTTAGGAATAGTATTAATTACTATTCCTACTCCAGTTTGCGAAACAATAGGGAAGGTGTTGGATTGTATTTCCAATACCTGCGCGCCCCATAGTGCAAGTCGTTGTAAGGACTTGCGATGTAAATGCATTGCGTACTAATAACGCGGTCGTTGTAACGACTGTGTTGTAATGGTAGCGCGATGCAATGACAGCGTTGTAAACGCTGTTTCCCGCCAGGAATGCACCATATTTACCAATGTCTGGCACATTACTGCTCTCTACATGCGCAGGTGCACAATCTGCTGCCTAGCACCAGCGCAGGCCCCCCTGTTGTCATGGTGCAAATGTGTCTGCGGTGCAGCAGGATTGTTTTTGTGTAGGAAGGGACACCTTCTAGCATGAAAACAATCCTCTGAGGCTTTTTCCTCTTTCTACGTGTGCTAAAGAATGCAACACCCTTGGAAAGAGGACACAACGGGGAGAAATAAAGATATTTCTCCTCGTTGCACCTCCACTGGGAAGACGCAGAATTTTGACGCATTCCCAGGTCTACCAGTGTTGGGAAACCTGGGATTGCACCAAAACCATGGGTGGGTGCATGGTAACACCCACACTCCATCCATGTAATGCCCTACCCGGTGCAAAGTTACACAAGGCAGCAACTTGTGCTGCCCTGCGTTACTACAGATTTGCAAAGCCACGCAAGGTGGCCTTGCATGGCATCGTAAATCTGACTTACAGATTGTGCTGCCCTTTCAACACCCGGCATGATGCAAGGGCAACGCAATTCCTTGATGAATCTGGCCCTAAACTTTATCAAATGTTTTACAATTATCTGCACCGACCCACGGTATGTGAGGAGGTGTTGCCGCACCCAGTAAATAGAACTGTGGGGCATTATTTACCCTGTTTGTTATTACCTACCCATTGCAAGTTCTACACCATAAAACGAGGGTTAATATTTAATAACACATTTTTTCAGCTGTTCCAAACAACAAATTCAGAATATTGTGGTATTTCCCCATACAAAATCTGCCAGATTTGACCTGACAGAATGGTGCCTGGGGAAAGCCTGGCATTATCGCAGGAGTTGGAATCTTGATCCAAGTGCAAACTTCAGAAGAATAATGTAGACTCTGCATTATAGACATATATTATTTGTTGACATGTGCTCCAAAATATACCAAACAACCTCATATTCGTCTGTCCTGGCACTAAACGGGGATCCTTCATTAAATACGGTTGCTCTGTAAGAAGCATTTTTGGGAATTCTAAGAATCGTATGCCTTCAGTGAGCCAATGTTGCTGACCAGCACCACTCTCAAAACTATTCAAACACCATTGACCCCACCGCCACAAATCGCATGTTGTGTTCCATGGAAAGTTTGATGTGTTCCAACTAGGCAAAACCTGCAGTCGAACATAGCTTAATTTATAAGATAAAGAGCAGGAGCAGGGCGTGAGTCGGGGGAACACGCGGGTGGACGGTGTCCACCCACTTATTTCACAGGGTGGACGCCGTCCACCCTGCCAAGAAAATGGCCCCAGTGAAAAAGATGCTGAATTCGTCCCGGTGTAATTTCCAAACACCTGGACACTTTCAGCAGCGCCTGCGAGTTGTTATCTGCTTTCGATCGCAACAAGCAACAACGTGCAGGCGCAGACAGGGCTTTCTTATTTCTGACTCCTGCTGGGCCCAAAACAATGACCTATTCTGAGGGGTCATCAGGCCTCCTTCTGTTTGAGTCTTCTGGCTGGCAGCAGTCAGGAGCCTCACACCTGGAAGCAAATGGCGCAGATGGGAAACAAAGGCTCACACCTTGTTAGCACTTCATAAATACGTAAGAGAGGCATCTTTTCACTTTGTTCACTTTGTTAGGAGATATGCATGCACTGTAAGAACGTCAGATGTGTCCATCTTTCCCAGTATTTGCACAAAATAAGTAGCATTTATATAGCGCATACTACCCCTGAGGAGGAGGTGTAATAATTGTATTGTATTGTATTGTATAAAGTTCTTCTAAAGCGCTTTCTGTCGCCCTACGGGCATCCTGGCGCTAAGAGACTAAAGAAGAAAACCTGAGACAGTAGGAACGTTTGCCGTTGTGCCAAGAATGTTACACTCTAATCTCTGCCAAAGAGCCATGTTTTAAGATTCTTCCTAAAGCTCAGCAATGATGTGGCTTGGCGTAGATCTTGGGGGATTTGATTCCAGAGGCGGGCTGCCGCCGTACTGAAGGCCCTGCCTCCCATCTTAGTGCGTTTAACTCTGGTAACCACTGCCAGACTTTGGTTGGTGGACCGAAGAAGTCTTTTTGGTTCGTACCATGAGAATCTATCGCACAGAGGAGGAGGACCGATTTTGTGGAGGGCTCTGTATACCATGACCAATGATTTAAACTCGATCCTTTTATTGATCGGGAGCCAGTGAAGGTCCCTCAATGCCAATGCTGTTGAGGAGTCACGTTGTCTTCCCAAGGCCAGTTTGGCTGCGGCGGACTGTATTCTTTGCAGTCCCTGTACAGTGTACCGAGAGGCACCCAGGAACAGTGAATTACAGTAATCGAGCCTACTTAGGATCACGCTCTGGACCACCAGAGATCTGGTCTCAATAGGGAGGAGCGGAAGGATTTGGCGCAAAGCTCTAATTTAAATATCACTATTTTTTCTTTTAAAGCACTATGGGTAGAGAAAGCTTTAGCTGACAAAAGGCAACATTGGTTTATGTGAAGCTTACAAAAGTGTGAATCTTCTGCCTAAATCATGCGAGTTTGCAAGTATACTCGAAATGTGCTCAAATGCACTCATGATAGACCTGCTAAACATATATGTGAGGGCTTAAGATCTGATGCCACTTCTTGTGATGCCCCTCCCTGTGATGTCACGTGCTGTGATGTCACGCGCCTTACGTGCCCCGATGTCACGCGCCGTGATGTCACTTGCATACTGATTAATCAGGTTAGTACCCCCACTTCTTTATTAGGTCTCAGCTAGCGAAGGCTACGCTTGCGCAGTCTCACTTGCGAGATTTAACGTTTTTCAGTAGTGGGGCTTGAACCCGCCCTTCTTCTCCATTGGCTGGCCTCTTAAATGCTGGTCAGCCATTGGAGAAGAGCTTTGTCTGTCGAAACAAGCCCCGTCTTTTTCGGATTCAGGGGTGTGTTTTTTCGCTTCTTTCTCTTTTTTAAGCCCGTCCCTTTTACACTGGTGGGCGTGTTTTTATTATTTTACAGGGACCTTCTCGTGTTTATTAGGTCTCGGCTACCGAAGGCTGCGCTTGTTGATCCTTCTGATCGAGTTCGCGCTATATAAATATGCACACAAAAAAATAGGTGGCTTTGGAGAACACTTTTCGTGTCCTTTTGTTGGCGGGGAGTGCTTTGGTTCTGTTCTCATGGCGGCTCCCTCGGTCACAGGATGGGCGCACAGTTGATCGAGCCAAAGCCCACTGTGCCGAAGCCCGGCTTGAGAACGTCGAGGTCACGCTAACGCACGGGTAAGTGAAAGCGGCCCGCCACCACCCACAACAACCTCCTAATAATAGGGGCTGTTGTTTTTAATTTTGTGCTGCCGCTCCAGTCCTGTATCTGTTGCTCAGCCAGCGGCTTCCTCCGTCCACTGTCCGCAGACCACCCCTTCTATTGTCCACAATTTGCAGTTCCCAGTCACACACCCTTTTCCGTCCCCCGGCAGACCCCAGACCTTCCCGCCTGCTGTTCTCTGGTAGCCTCTCATAGGTGGCTTTGGAGAACGCTATTCGTGTCCTTTTGTTGGTGGAGAGTGCTTTGGTTCTGTTCTCACGGCGGCTCCCTCGGTCACAGGACGGGCGCACAGTTGATCGAGCCGAAGCCCACTGTGCCGAAGCTGGCTTGAGAACGTCGAGGTCACAGTAACACACGGGTAAGTGAAAGCGGCCCGCCCCCACCCACAACAACCTCCTAATTATAGGGGCTGTTGTTTTTAGTTTTGTGCTACCGCTCCAGTCCTGTATCTGTTGCTCAGCCAGCGGCTTCCTCTGTCCACTGTCCGCAGACCACCCCTTTTATTGTCCACAATTTGCAGTTCCCAGTCACACACCCTTTTCCATCCCTCGGCAGACCCCAGACCTTCCCGTCTGCTGTTCTCTGGTAGCCTCTCTTCTCACTAACTCTGTACTCATCTCCTCTCACTGCCCACAGCAGATCTCCCTCCCATCCTCTTCAATGGGATCCTCCTGATCTCCTTTCCAGCATCTTCTCACTAACTCTGTGCTCAGCCCACAGACCACAGATCTCTCACCCATCCTCTTCTAAGCCTCTCTTCACAGTCCACAGATCTCCTTCCCTCTGCTGACAAGCCACTCCGGAGCCCGCAGGTCTCTCTTCTCACTCAGGATCTCTCTCAGCCCATCATCTGCCTCTGCTCACAGACCGCAGATCTCTCCCTTCCATTCTCACTCCACAGTCGGCAGATCTTCCGCCCCGACTCGCACCTTCGGAGCCTGTTGACCTCTCTCACATCTCACTCGGTGTCTGTCTACTCTGCCCCTCGTCTTCTGCCTCAGTCCACAGACCTCAGATCTCTCACCCATCCTCTCTCCGCAGTCCTCAGATCTCTCTCCCATCCTCTTTCCAGCCTCTCTCCACCGTCCCCAGTCGCCCCTGCTCTGTTACCCTCCCTCCCAGCCTGACCGCTTCCCCGTCGTCCACACATTCCCCCAACATCTTCCACTTTTTGGAGTTTTTTTTTGTTGTTGTTGCATATTTATATAGCGCGAACTCGACCCGAAGGTATTGGAGCGCTTTACACGAGCACCGTATTTACATTACACATTCAGGCACGGGGAGATTAAGTGATTTGCCCAGTATCACAGGATGTGGACGTGACCCCGAGTCTCAAACCCTGGTTTCCAACACCAAAGTCGGCAGTCTAGCCGACTGACCTCATCCCCTCCACTTTCAATCTCTCTCTCGGTTCCTGCTGGTCCTCACCAGGCCCCGCTCGTGGGGGTCAGCCCCACTGACAGGCGTGTCTCGCTCCTCGTGCAATGGCGTCTATCCTCTCATAGAAGAGCTGGGTTCAGTTTAAGCCACCAAGTTTGGTCACCTAGGGGCTAAAAGCATGTACAGATCAGAGAGCAACATCCCTCCCCCCCCCTCTCCAGCCACCACAACCGTGTGGCGGTTTCCGAAGTGCCAGTACAAGTTAAGGGGATACTGGTCGAGGAACTCAAAACCATACACTTTGGGGGAACGTGTAACAGGGCCCCGCATTTGCATGGAAAAAGGATGTTCGCTAGCTATATTGTCAGCAATACTTTATTTTTATTTTTAAAGCAAAATTAATCTAATACATCTTTCAATAATAATGTTCATTTGTTGACAGTAAAAGGTTCCCAAACAATCTTAAAACGGTGTCCCTTTGACAAGTGGATCACGTATTCCCACACTGTGCACGCGGTGAATTTCCTCTCACAACAGTCATAGTTCCGGGAAAAATATGACACTTTATTATCTGTGACACAGCAGCAGCGTGTGTGGGTTGCTCTATGTGAATAGCTCTGTGTAGGTGGCTCTGTGTGGGTGGCTCTGTGTGTGTGGGTGGCTTTGTGTGTGTGGGCTGTGTGTGGGTGCAAATGCAATAGGTCTCGCATTTGAGAGAGATTAAGCTATTGCCATTGTAAATAACAATGCTGTTTCTTTAAATGTTTTAAAAACAAAAACATAAACAAAAATAATGTCATGTGCAATGCCAATAGCTCTAACTTTAACAATGCCGAGACCACTGCATTGTAAATGCTTGTTTAGGACTTGTGCCCTGAGCAGGAGCAATATTTTAATTCGGAGTCCTCTGGCAGCGCTTCCGAAGTAAGGGTTGGCAAATACCAACTTAGCCCAGTTACAATTCCACCTCATGCCACTTTTTATCCACCATCCTACAAGTCCTGCCTCTTTACTTCAGGCTACAAGCTTAGTTATCCTTCTTTCTTTGTTTATTTTTCCGGTGTTCCTTCTTTCAATTCCTCCTTCTTTCTAGTCTTTGTCTCTCTTGCTCTGAATCAGTCTGCTGAGAAAAAATAAAACCAGCCACAGCCACAAATTAAACACTGTATTCAGATACTTGTAGTTTTGATCTCCCCTTATTGCGCAGGATCCCAAGTGCCAGATGCAAAGAAGGGAGGGAGGAAGGACTGGGATTCATGCCCCTCCCCTTTCGTACAGACAGCTGTGACAGCCTATCACTTGCGTGGTGCGAGCAGCAGCTCATCACATCTGTCTGCTCGCCGAGGACTACGCGCCCTAGCTGCTGAAGCGCGGGGCAGGGGGCTCGTGTTACAGCCCTCCTCCCCGGCCCTGCTCACATTCTGGGCCTGCCCAGACACCCCTAGCAACGCACCAAAATGGAGGCCCTCCCGACTCTTCCACTGAAGCACTCCATCCCCAAAGCCAGGATGTTCCTGGTTCTCCTCTCCATGCTGCTGTGCACGGCGCTACTGTGCCTGCTGCAGCTCAAGTTCTCGAAGCCGAAAAGGAAGGATTTTTATTCTTTTGAAGTGAAGGATCTGAAAGGACGGATCGTCTCTCTGGAGCGGTATCGGGGCAAAGTAAGTCGTTTCCATCTGAGGCTGAGAGCTGCTAAACGCGCATCTGTTTAACGTCACTTGTGTTGGAAAGCCAAGCGCTTGATATAACTATCCGATGTACGCAGTGGACAAAGTAAAAGCCCAGCCGTGGTTCCTTTTACCTCCAGTTTTCGTGATATGAAAAAAAAATCTGACACGTAGCACTTTCGGAGAAGATGGGGTTCCATCGGACAGGGGTAGAGTGTGATTCCGTATGTGCTTGAAATATCTCTTAAAAGCAAATAATAAAGGAAATTGAATGAATGCACTTGGGATAATGCTGATAAACTTTTTCTACAATGCTGTCAGTTTAGTAGGTTTTATAAAGTTACCCTGTAAATAAAACAGAACGTCTCGCTGGTAGCATTGTCTATGTGAAGATTAAATCGTATCGTAATTGCATTTATATAGCGCTTCGCTACTCCTGACATGGTGTTAAAGCGCTTGATTAGAAAACTTTGCCTCCATAGCATTAAGCTATAGAACTTTACAACTGCATTTTCAGTTATGTATGTTTAGCTGTGTGTGTTCGCTTTACAGCCCGAGGTGGGGTATGATGTTCATGAGTTTCTCTAGAGTTACTAACCCCGTTCTTTCCCCCCAGGCCTCCCTGGTTGTAAACGTGGCTAGCAAATGTCAGCACACAGAAAGGAGCTACAGGGAGCTGCAGGAGCTGCACAGAGAGCTCGGCCCCTCCCACTTTACAGTCCTGGCCTTTCCCTGCAATCAGTTTGGAGAGTCGGAGCCAGGCTCGAACCAGCAGATCGCAGCTTTCGCCTCCGGGAACCACGCGGCCACCTTTCCCATCTTCAGCAAGATTAAGATTCTGGGGACGGAAGCCGAGCCGGCCTTCAGATTCCTTACAGGTAACTGACTCCAAACACACCACCTGCTTCCGGTTAATATCCTACATGTGTCCGAATCGTGCAAGCCCCACACGTGTGTTTTCTGATATATTTTAAAAGGGAAAAATACTAGTTTATTCACATTTTTGTTACTAAGAATTAATTTGGAAAACAATTGCACGCTTCTTTTAGTGATTGCTTACACAGAGTTTGAACATGTGTGCTGGAAGTCCACGGAGCCATCATATCAGCTTGGCTGTACGCGCCTGTTTAAGGCCCTCATTCAAAGTTTGGTGAGGTAGATGCCAGATGGCAGCAGTGGCATTATTTAGCTGAAAGATGGCGCAAGGTTCATCGTGTCAAGACAGCATGGTGGAACTGCTGTCAGTCACTTATGTCAATCAATCAATCAGGTGACTTATAAAGCGCAACTGCTCACTGTTAGACCTGCCACCATTGGCGTGGGTCTCCCATTTTTTTTGCTGTTGCCTCCTGTGTTTTTGCTGTATGTTTTGCTGGTCTAAATGCTTTTGGGCACTGTGCCTCTGCTATTCAAGGCCACAGTGCAAGTGCTCCCTATTGTAAATTGTTGTATTGGATTAGTGACTCCATCATTGGCTTATTTGATTTACTTGTCAGCCCCTAGTACAGTGCACCATGTGTGCCCAGGGCCTGTAAATCAAATGCTGCTGGTGGGCTTGTGCCACCCACAGAAGCAGCTTGTAAAATGTGGCTCAGGCCTGCCATTGCAGACCCTGTGTGCAGTCGAGTACTGCCATGTTGACTTGGTAAGTGCACCCACTTACCAGGCCCTAAACCTTCCATTTTCTATGTTTTAGTCACCCCTAAAGTAGGCCCAAGGGCAGGGTGCATTGTATGTAAACGGTAGGACATTCCCTGATGTGTGTGACATGTCCTGATAGTGAATTACAGCCATTTTCGTTTTTCACTATTGCATGGCTACCTGTCCCCATAGGCCAGAATGGGCAGTTTGATTATAACATCTTATAATCCTAACTGACCCAGGGAACATGGTAGAAAAACAAATGTAGTATGCCTGAACACAGAATGATAAAATACATCTTTTAGTAAAGTTGGTTTTAACATTCTGTGTTTGAAATTACCACTTTTAGATAGTAGATATTTTCTTGCCTAACCATCCAAGCATGCCTCTGCTAGGTTGTGTATTCCATGTCTGGTTTGTGAGTGACAGGGGCTGGGTGGCTCCAGGAGACAGGTTGAGTCAGCACAAGGCTGAATAGACCTGTCTGCATGAGGAGTGGTGGGAGGAGTAGCACCTGGGCCTGAATAGGGCTGTGCCTGCCTTCCACAATGCTGGCTCTACCTCCTGTGGTGCGTCTGATGGCCCTGGCCCACACTGACAAAGGAAGAAGTTGTGCACTGGCAGAATGCTCTCAGAAGTGGTTTGGACTAGGTACAGACACTCTCTGCCTTCAGAGACAAATGATTTGTGTGTATAAAAAGGGGAACCCAGACCCCAGAACTTTAGATCACTTCTGGGAATCAAGACAACCCTTTGCCAAGGAAATGAGAAAAGGAACTTTGTGTGTACTTTTGCAATCTTGAAGAAGAATCTCCAAGGGCTTGAACTGTGTTTGCCTCCTGCCTGAAGCCTCAGGGATACAAGGCTTCACCATCAGCTCCCATGAATTCCTTTGCTGGGAATTCTACCTGCACAGAGGTGCCTACTGTTGTTTGGGCCTCTGAGAAGACTGCGTGTCGCTGGGAGCTGGAAGCGCGATTCAATGAGGAGAAGCATGTCGCCGCCGCAGCAGTTGCCGTCTCATCGCCGAAGAAGCATGTCGCCAACGCATCTGTTCGCTGTCGCATCATCGACGAAGTGTGTCGCATCACCGGAGAAGTGTGTCACTGCCGCAGAGGTCGCCGTCGCATCACTGAAGAAGCGTGTCGCAGGGCCTGTCGCAGCTCAGAAGTTACCAAGTTTGCCGCACATCTGTCAGGCATGCACGCATCACATCCAACGTTGTCGCATCGCATCAAGACGCCATTTTGTCGCATAGCACCGGATCGCAGTAAGAAACCGACGCTTCACCTCCTCTCCGGTAAGGAACCGACGCATCACCTCCCCTGTGCTGTAGTAAGGAACTGCCGCATCACCTACCCCGAAGCAAGGAACCGACGCATCACCTTCCCTGCGACCCTCTTGTTTGTATTGCGTGGCGCATCCAAGGTACTTTGGGCCATATGTAGGTGGCATACAATTTACCGATTCTTAAGTACCGAATTTTACCGATTCGGTATTTAAGAATCGGTAAATTGTATGTAGGTAATAATTCGGTAAATGTTACCGATTCAGAGAAATTCGGTAATTACCAAATCGGTATTTACCGATTCGGTAATGAGGCATACCTTCCCATTGATTCCTATGGGCCTGGAGGCCCATAGGAATCAATGGGAAGGTATGCCTCATTACCGAATCGGTAAATACCGATTCGGTAATGGGGGGAGCACATTCAAGGGTGGCAGGGTGTCACATTGACACCCTGTTGCACCCCTGATTCCTGCATGTGTGCACATGTGGCGGACATACATGCCCTAAGGGCATGTATGTCTGCCACATGGCACTCTTATTTCAGCAAAATATTGCTTTTTGCAATGTATTCGGTATTTATCACCAACCTATATTTGGTGGTAAATACCGAATTCTAATTCCTACACAACACTCATTAGAGTGTTTCCTACATCTCATTTCAGGATTCGGTAATTACCGAATCAGTAATTTTACCGATTCGGTAATTTTACCGATTCGGTAATTTTACTGAATCCTGAAATATGCCCCCTACATAGCAAATGCCTAAATACCGGTCGGTAACGGGATATTTACCAAAAATCGGTCGTTACCGACCGGTATTTGGCTTCCTACATATGGCCCTAGGAGAGTAAAGTGTTGCATTCACCATCTACATTGAACTAAGCTACTTCTGCCATTTTAAAGTCTATTTTTGATTACAGTATTGTGGATGTTTGTCGTTTGGTCTTGTGCTAAATCTAGTAAAGATTACTTATTTCTCTAAACTGGTGTGGTGTCCATTTGTAGTGTTTTCACTGTATTACTGTATGTGTTCACAAATGCTTTACACACTGCCTCTGAGATAAGCCTGTCTGCTTGTGCCAAGCTACCAAGGGGGTGAGCAGGGGTTATTTTAGAAGTGTAGCCCCTTACCCTGACTAGAAGCAAGGGTCCCTATTTGGTCAAAGGTATCCACCTCTGCCAACTAGAGACCCCCAGTTCTAACATTGGTGGTCAGCGGTGAGGATTTAGACTTGCATTTGTGACTCATATACAATGATTGGTGTACACTACTAGTGAGTGCAGACCATAACGCGACCACATACCTTTTGGTAGAATTTTCCTTGGAACTTCTTTTTGCTTTTTGAGAACTACCAACTGTTTTCACCATGAGCAAAGCAGCATCTAACGCATCTATGGATCTACAGTTTGAAGAAGATAGGGTAGATACCTACACTGTGCTACAGCTTAAAACCTTCTGCAAAAGATTTAAAATCCCTCTGAAAGGCATCACAAAGAAGGAAGAGTTCCAAAATGCGCTGAGGGCCTAGTTGGAATCAAGAAATGCTATTGAGCATCCTGAAGAGCCTAGGGAGGAGGCAGAGAATGCAGATGGGCAGCTGGATGGGCCATTGGGCCTGACCGGGGAGAAAGTACCTTCAAGGCCAGGCAGCAGTGTTTCTTCAAATGGCCTGTCCCCAGAGGAGCTGGAGGACAGGGAAAGAGATAGAATGCATAAGATGGAACTAGCCAAGCTCAAGAAGGGTGGTCAGATGGAGTTAGAGAATAAGAAGTTAGCCTTGGAGGAAAAGAGGATGCATTTAGAGCATGAGAGGATGTTGAGGGAGTTGGAATTGAAAGCCAAGAGTTTAGAAATTACTCCCTCTCGTGGCAGCACACCATCCGTGCTTGTAGAAACAAGAGTGTTCATTCCCAAGGATGTTATTAAGGAGTTTTATAAGAATGAAGATATTTGGCAATGGTTCAAGGCCTATGAGGTAGCTATGACCTCCCACCGGGTCCCTGAGAAGGATTGGGCAGCGGGGTTGTGGGGGCAGTTCCTAAGTGATGGGCGGGACACCTTATTAAATTTGCATTCTGAAAATCAGAATTCTTATGTACACATGAAAGAGGCCTTAATGTCCAGATATGGGTTGACCCCTGAGCTTTATAGACAAAGGTTTAGGAATTGTAAGAAACTGGAGTCTAGCACTTGGGTAGAATATGTTTCTTTCTTTGGCAGAGCATTGGATGGTTGGGTGAAGGGTAGCAAAGTGAATGATTTTGAAGCGCTCTATGATTTGATTGCATGGGAGCAGTGGTCAAATACTTGTTTTCCAGAGCTACACCAGCACCTTATTGATAGCAAGCTGACTAACCCTAGGAAGGCGGACCGCTGAGTGAGTACCCGGGTCCACAAGGGTCACGTGGGAGACTTCACCAAAGGTGGGCAGGGTCACTAGCAGAAGAGTGGGGGGACAAGGGTAAACAGAGGGAGTTCCAGAAAGGGCCCCAAATGAATCCTCAAGGGAACTAAAGGAAGGGTTTCCAGCCTACCCCACAGTTCCCATGGTCCAGGAGGAGGCAGACCTTGAGGGGGATGCCCTGGAACCTACAGGTGAGCAGGTAGCTGAACTGGGGGACCTGCCTGAGCTGACCCATTGGCAGCAGAAAGGACCCTCCAGGGAAGAGTTCTGTGAGGAGCAAAATAAAAATCCCCTTCTCTTGTGGGTTTGCGGCAACAGGCTGCAAACCAGGCAGCAAGTGATAAGTCTGGATCACATTGGATCTACTGGGAGAATGGTCTCCTGTATAGTGAGCCTAAGGTTGCTGAGCCTGGGTCAGCCCGTGTGCTGGTGGTACCCCAGCGCTTCAGAGCCTTCCTACTGGGGCTGGCTCATGTTGTACCTTTAGCATGACATTTGGAGTAGGAGAAGACCTTTGAAAGGCTTGTCACCCACTTTTATTGGCCCCAAATGTGCAAGAGTTCAGACACTTATTGCAGGACCTGTCAGACTTGCCAGGCAAGTGGGAACAGTGGGAGGAAGCACAAGGCTCCTCTCCAGCCATTCCCTGTGGTCAGCACCCCCTTTGAAAGGGTGGGTATTGACATTGTGGGGCCTCTGGATCCCAAGACAGACATGGGCAACAGGTTCCTCCTGGTCTTGGTGGACCATGCCACCCAGTACCCGGAAGCCATCCCTCTCCGGTCGGTGACGTCCCCCATGGTGGGTCGTGCGTTGATGGGGATTTTCTCCCGTGTGGGGTTCCCCAGAGAGGTGGTGTCAGACCGTGATGCAAACTTCATTTCCAAGTATATGAAGTCCCTGTGGCAGGATTGTGGGGTAACTTATAAGTTCACCACTCCTTACCACCCCCAAGGTAATGGGCTGGTTGAGAGATTCAACCGAACCCTCAAAGGCATGATTATGGGTCTTGAGGAACCTATGAGGCATAAGTGGGATGTCCTCTTGCCATGCCTTCTCTTTGCTTACAGAGAGGTGCCATAGAAGTCCTTAGGGTTCAGCCCCTTTGAACTACTCTATGGTCACCCTGTAAGAGGACCTCCGAGTTTGATAAAGGAAGGCTGGGAGCAGGCTCCCAGGAAACCTCCCCAGGATGTATATAGTTACATGCTGGCCTTCAGAAACCAAACACGGCGTTTCAGGCAACTCGCCCAGGCGAATCTGGAAGCCAGCCAGGAAGAGATGAAGCGATGGTACGATCAGAATGCCACTCTGATTGAGCTTCAACATGGTCAGAAAGTTTGGGTCATGGCCCCCGTGGAGCCCTGTGCGATCCAGGATAAGTGGACCAGACCATTTAAGGTGGTGGAACGCAAGAGTGATGTCACCTACTTGGTAGACTTGTGGTCTCCAAGAAACCCTTTGCAGGTCCTACATGTCAACCGCTTAAAGCCCCACTTAGAGAGATCCGAAGTGGGCATGCTCCTAGCGACAGATGATGGAATGGAGGAGGAGACCGAGCCTCTTCCTGACCTCATGTCTGCAACAGAGTAAGATGGGTCAGTGGATGGTGTAAACCTCTCTTCCACCCTGACACCTGAGCAGCTGAATGACTGACGACAGTTGTTGGGACAGTTTTCTGATTTGTTCTCCCGGATTCCCAGTGTCACCGATTGGTGTGTCCATGATGTAGACACTGGAGACAGTCCTCCTGTTAAGCACAAAACTTACAGAGTGACTGACAGGGTGAGAGCTTGCATCAAGGAGGAGGTGTCCAAGATGCTTGCCTTAGGGGTAATTGAGTCCTCTTGACAGTCCTTGGGCCAGCCCAGTGGACGTGGTCCCGAAGGCTACCGCACCGGGTGCCACGCCAGAACTCCAGTTCTGTGTGGACTACCGAGGGCTGAATTCAGTCACCAGGACAGATGCACACCCCATCCCCAGAGCTGATAAGCTCATTGATCGGTTAGGGGCTGCCCAGTATCTCAGCACGTTTGATCTAACGTCTGGGTACTCGCATATCACCTTAACTGATGGGGCAAGAGAGAGGTCAGTATTCTCCATACCAGATGGGCACTACCAATTCTGGGTTATGCCCTTTGGGATGAAGAATGCCCCTGCCACCTTTCAGAGGTTGGTCAACCAGATGTTGGCTGGACTGGAGGATTTCAGCGCCACCTACCTGGATGACATTGCAGTGTTCAGCGCCAGTTGGGAAGAACATCTGCGCCACCTCTGGGAAGTGTTGATGGCACTGCAGAGAGCAGGCCTCACGATCAAGGCGAGTAAGTGCCAGATCGGGCAGGGTTCCATGGTGTACTTGGGACACCAGGTTGGGAGCGGCCAGGTGGCGCCCCTACAGCCCAAAATTGAGACCATCCTGGCTTGGGAACCCCCCAAGACCCAGACAGAGGTGAAAGCCTTTTTAGGACTCACTGGGTACTACAGGAGGTTTGTCAAGGGGTATGGCAGCATTGTTGCACCCTTGACAGAGCTGACTTCCAGGAAGCAGCCCAAGAAAGTGAACTGGACTGACACCTGTCAGAAAGCTTTTGATGCCCTGAAGACTGCCATGTGCACGGCACCCGTGCTTCTGGTGCCCAACTTCTCTAAAGAGTACATTGTACAGACAGACGCTTCAGAGCATGGTGTAGGGGCTGTTCTTTCACAGATAAATGAGGAGGGCCTCGACCAACCTGTAGCCTTCATCAGTAGGAGGTTACTTCCACAGGAACAGAGGTGGAGTGAGATTGAGCGTGAGGCATTTGCTGTGGTCTGGGCACTGAAGAAGTTGAGACCATACTTGTTTGGGACTCACTTCCGGGTTCAGACAGACCACAGGCCCCTCAGATGGTTGATGCAGATGAAGGGTGGGAATCCAAAGCTGTTGAGGTGGTCCATTTCCCTACATGGGATGGACTTCACGGTGGAACACCGCCCTGGTACAGAGCTCGCCAATGATGATGGTCTGTCCAGATTTTCTGCCTTGGTGAAGAGAACTCCCAAGGGGTGGGTAGTTCTCCCCACATTTCAGCTAGAAGGGACACGTGATAGACCTGGCACCATTGGGTTGTAGCGAAAGAGTGAAAGAGTAGATTTGAGAAGGGGACTTGAAGCCTCACCCCTCATTTTGATTAGCTGACATCACTGTTTTTGCTAAACGGTAGGCTGCCATTGAAAATGAGGGTTTTTTGTTGCCGCCTTTTCGTCCAGCCTTTCCGGACAGGGTCGTCTGCTTTGCAGCTGTCGCAAAGCAAATTCTTATCTTTGTCGGGCCATCTGGTTATAATTAGCAGTCTCAGGTTACTTGTCTTGTTTTCGTTCCGAGTCTGCGCACGCAGGGGCCATCTGTTTTTTCGCATCCATGTAATGCTTGTATTAGGTAGGCAGCGCTGCAGCTTGTTTTTAGGCCTCGCCTACGCAGCGCGCATGCGCTACATAGGAAGGAGACCTTTAGCAATCGATTCGCCTTTTCAGCCAAAAACGTACACACTTTGCATCGCCTTCAATGGCAACGTGTGCACGTTTGACGATTCCCTTGCGGGAGCGAGCTTTGACAGATGGTTCCTTCTCGCTCCTGCAAGGGAAACCGGCGCAGGCCCCCTCCTCTCTACCCTCTCCCTGCTGCCGCGCCAGGCGCGCGCGCTTGTTATTTATACACTGAAGTGATCTTCAAGCTGCATAAAGCCCCTACACCTCGCCTTTGGGAACTTATAAGTGTTTAGTTATCCAGCACAATATCCACGGTGCAACAACATCAAGTGTTGCATGGCTAAACACTTATAAGGTCCCAAAGGCAAGACCTATTGGCTATGCCAATGCTTGTTTTAAATGGAAGTGTTTAGGGTTTCACGATTGTTACTAAAATGATCTTGTAAAATAAAAGCTTGTTATCTCTTTGTCTACTCTTGTCATCTCTTGCCTCTTCTTCCTGTTTTCCCCCCTCTCTCCATAGCACTATCCCAGCTCATCGCCACCTTCTCATCTCTCTTACTGTCTTTTCAACCCCATTCTCTCTTCCAGCACACACCCTTTCTTCTCTTTCTCGCTCTGTTGTATATCGCCCTTTTCCACGCGCCGTCTCGTCATTCTATTTTTATTCTCTCGCTTTCCTCTTCCTCGTATTCCCTCACACATATCCCTCCATCTCCTCTCCTCGCGTTCTCCCATCTTTATATTCCACCCTCTATCACACCCATCGTGCACTCTTTGCGTTCTGTCATCCCTCTCCACCTAACTCCCCTCTCCCCGCTCTTCCCTTGCGCACACCCTTCCCTCCGCATCTCTGCACATCTCCCCATCTCATGCTTAACTTCCTGTGTCACTCCTGCCCTGTTGTGTGGCAGTCGCGCTGTCCTCTGCGTGCTCAGCTGCCACTAGGCTGCTCTGTGGCTTTGCGCTGTCCTCCATGTGCTCAGCTGTCAGCAGACATATGTCGTGATTTGTGAACGGGGTGAATTTGCCTGTGGACCAGTCTCTCTGTTGACAGCTGTGTAAAGGTGGCCCTATGACAGAACGTCACTCTCCAAAGCAGCTGTGTGGAGGCTTCCGTGTGACAGCCTTTGGTCCCCAAGTTTAACTGTTTCCAGCCTCCTCTGTTGCAGTCTTGTTGCCCTTTCCTTGTGTGTCAGACTTCATGCCGCTTTGTGGCTGTCGCATTTAGCTTTCTGTGTGCTGAGACTGGGGTACTTTTTTTGTGCAATCTCAGTGTCCTCCGTGTAGGGAGGTGTCAGAAGGTTTGGCAGTTGCAGCCTTGCTGCCCTCTGTGTAGGTGCTGTCAGTGGGCTGAGCTGTTGCAGTACCACTCTCTTCCCTGTGGACAGCTCCTGAAGGTTGCTCCCGGCAGTCTCACAGACCTCTCCGGGTGGCATGTCTGCAGCATTTTTTTGGGCAGTCTGACTGCACCTCCAGTGGGCACCTTTGTGAGGTCTGTTCTGTTGGAGCCTGAGCCTCACCCCCTCCATTGCAGGGTGATGCTGGCAGTATTATTGTCCTCACAACGGATGTCTGATAACACACAGAACAGAAGCACTGCGTTTTTATATTGATGGAAGAGCAGTCCAATATCAGCAGTCACATTCCGCATTCGGGGAAATCTGGTTGGCTGTCCCTGTTTCTGCATTCTGTATAATATGTTAATATTTAATGACATGCCTAGTGATTTCACGATGGTATTACACCCATTGTCTGAGTTCAGTGAGTGAAATAAACATTCATATTCGGCAAAAAAAACACTATGGTGTGTGTTGTGTTGGTAACTGATTTTGTTCTCTTATGCAAGGGGAAAGGTTAAGGCCTTCAAATGGTTGCTGTTTTTTTCTAGCCTGCCTTAGCCAGGCCTTAACTATTTCAGTGTGTCCATCTTTGAAATGGTGACTAATTGTTTACCAATTCGGTACATCATCATGCATAATAACATCTTAGTTGAAGACCTTGTACAATAAATCGAGCCATGTTGGAAAACATTGATTAGAGTGTGGGGTGACAAGAGTCTACCTTCCTTTACCCTGTACTTTTGCACCCCTGTCAGGCATTCAGCCGCACATACTTCCTGATGAGCTTGTAGTAATTGAGTTCAACTTTAGAGGCAGTGATTGAGATGCCTGTGCCCGGGTTACTAGCAATTAAAGTTGACATGCTTGTATTTATCTTGTTCTATTGAAGTACTCAGCGTTCCTTTTTAGCGAGACTATTGTAAGGGGGTTTGAAAAGTGCTCCCAAAAAGCAGATTGCATGGCTAGCAGGCACACAATCACGCGCATCGTGCCACCATGCAATCCGCCTTTTGGGAGCACTTCAAAGGGTCCGCTCCCCCGCCCCCACCAAGCGCGCACGCAGCGGCACGCAGGCTGGCAGCTGCAGTCCTCTCCTCGTCGAGTCCTCTCAGGTTACACAGCACAGTGCCATGAGGAATTACCCCGCCTTGTTTTCTCTGTCCTTCCCTTTCAGTTTAGAATTGTTTTCTCTTTCAGTGCATCATTTTCGTTTCCTTTTGGAGCAGTCGGTATGTCAACTGCTGTGTATGCTGCCTTCTCCCATTTTCACTTGTAATGGTTATTACAATTGCCACATATTGTTTTGTATTCTAATTGCATTTATAAAGCATTTACTCCCTCTGACGAGGCTCTGATGCGCTTTATGTGACCATCACTCTGTTTGCTGAGCAGAGAGTCCAAGGACTGAATGAGCATGTGGTTCAACACGTTTATGACCCACTGACACTCACTCTGAAAAACTTGCACTGCCTTTAACCTCAACCTCAGAGCTCTCAATAATACCATCTCATGAACATCTGATACCCACAACCTGAACTCAACTTGAGACATAGTTCACAATATGCGTGACACACGAGCCCTATCTCGTGTGGAAAAATCTACATAAACACCACATGTGGAAAAGCAAAAACTGTTAGGAAAGGCTTTATGAAGTAACACATGCAAAATGTAAACAGGTATTTCATCGCTGACATGCATTACCTTTCTGTTTTTCCCCCTTAAATAATTGTTGAGAAATCGATCCTTTTTTTTCCAACGATGTGAGGGGGCATGGACAGTGGGGCTGGAAGGGACCAGTTGGAAAGCTAGTTTGTAATAATTACCGGCTCTTCGATTTGGCAGGAGCGGCCCTACTGAATGAAAGTCGTGCTCTCCGATGTGTACGTGGCACAATGTGCCTTTAGTGTATCATGGCGCCACCTTTGGTAATCTTAGGGTGACTTTTCCAAGAGTTCCATGGCAGACCCGAATCTGATTGGGCCTGTGAAGATGCGTCATCTTACGCATCACATAGGATCATAGACATGCTCAGTGTCTGGCAGACATTAATCTTAGTAAGATAGTTCACATTGTGACATCCTAACCAACATAAATACTGTGAAACTGAGGGCTTCTGAGGAGGGGTGAGCTTTACTTGGCCTGTTTTGTACTGTTACTGTTGTTTAAGAAAAGAATAAAAACGAATTAAAAAAAAAACAACAGTGTGACTAATTCAGGATTCTTTTGGCCTGAACCCGTTATGGCATGAGCGATATTTTTTATGTTAAACTACATATATCCTGCAGGCCAAAACACCAGAAATCCTGCGGTTAATTACGTATATCATTTTAAACTAAATGCCCCATCAAACACTGAAAACCTATTTCAAAATTCAACTGGCATGTTATTCCAAGTCTTTCTGTAGTTGGAAACCCACGTACCACAAGCACGACTGCGTAGAAGCCACTTGAAACTGGGGAACTACAATTTCCACCAGGGAGCTCTTCCATCACAACTGAATGTGATAGTCCTCATTTTGTAAATTGTATGTGGCCAGGCCGCGCTGCCAACTCCGGGTCTGGTGGCTTAGTGGACTATTGGCGTCCTCTGTAGGGGCCTGTGTTTGACCTCAGGGTCACAGGGTCAAATCCTGGCAGGTCCAATTAGCCTTCCATCCTTCTGAGGTCGATTAAATGAGTACCATTGAGTTGGGTAACAATAAACATCTGTTATTCAGTGCCAAGATACTCTTCTGGGTGAACACGTGCTTTACAAACACACACATTATGTTAAATGCCAGGTTGTGCAGTGTTGTTTTGGGGCACGGGCTAGATGTATTTAGGGGCCCCCTGTTTGTTCAAGTGCGAACTTTGAAGCCTACATGATGCCAAACAAACTTTCAGAAACAGTCTACACACAAAAGCAGTTGAAATTGTCTTTCCTCCCAGGGCCCCCAAAAATCCTTAAGATGTCACTGGGCAAAGTGAAACCAAGAGGGAGAGGTGCGGATAGGCAGCGATGGTATGGAAGTAGAAACAGGTGAGTTAGTAGAGAAAAAGTTTACTTTCCATGGGGGACCCCTGGGAAGGTGGGAGCTCTGGGCTGTTGTCCAATTTGACCATACTTAAAACATCTCTGACTGGCTGCGACCTCTGCTTGTGCTCTTTGCACTTGTAAGACACTGTAACTCTTTTTGCCCTGCGAATCCACTGCCGCTGCTGCCAGCCATTGTACAAATGCTCAGCCTTTCAACAGCGGTATAGATGCAGCGAGGATGTAACAAAAGTTTACCGCAAGACTTAAGACTCCTAGTGCAGGCATAGCATTTGAGTTTTTCGGTAGATATTGTGGCCCATTCCCATAAAGGGATTTGTGGACCAAACAAAGAAGTTTAAATCATGATTGCTTTTTTAAGGGCAGCCAGTAGAGGCTTCTGAGAATGGGTTCTTAGGGCGACTGAGGTAGAAGGTGACAAACTAACCATGGCGCAGTATTTTGGACAACCTGACGTTTTGCGAACAGTCCTTCATTCATAGAAGCCAGTAGTGCATTCCCATAGTCCAGATGACTAATTATTAGGGCCTAGACTAGGGATTTTCATGATTGGAGCGATAGCCACTGATATTACTTTTCTTAGGGTGCACGATTACAAAACATGAACCCGTGATGTAGTTCACATGTTTCTTCATTGAAAGGGTCTCATCAACCATTATTCCCAGGTTTCTCACCACTACTTTCGGAGTTGGGGCTATGCCTAAGCTATGCGGCCACCAGTCCTCGGACCATATCAAGTGGGCCTTCCCAAACAGTACAATCTCTGTTTTGCTTTCATTAAGTTGCAGCCAATTCTGCTGCATGTGGCGATATTATCCATGCAGTCTCAGTATCATACTTTAGGGGACTTCGGATTTGGTCCCATTGCTGACAAGCTGGGTGTCATCTACATAAGCGAAGACCTAAAAACGATAGGATTTTATCACTTGTGCCAGTGGTGCTACATAGATGTTAAAGAGATTGGGACTTAATGCAGATCCCTGTGGCACTCACCTGTATAATGAGTATGGTTGAGGAGACAAAGGACTCTAGCTGCACTGCGTGAGTGAGATCACTCTGGAAATTCTTCAGCCAACCCAAGGCTTTCCTATCAAAACCAATCTCTTCCAGTCTTTTGAGAGATGGTGTCAAATGCTGATGACAGATCCAATAAAATCAGCATTGCTGTGTGTCCATCATCCAGGGAAAGTCTTATGTTGTCTAAGATCTCTACCAGTGGCGTCTACGTGCTAAACAGTGCGCGGAAACCTGACTTTGAAGGGTCGAGCAGGTGGTGGCTTTCTTAGAATAAAACACCAAAAGAGGCAAAAGAAGGTTTAAATATCAGCAGGGGTTGTCTCCCCAAATCAGAACCAATAAACACAAAAGAAACCCTGAGTCTAGAGGAATAGAACAATGCTAATGCAGTGGCATACCACTCCAACCAATGCTTTTGTATTTAATATTATTTCTTTTCTTTTTCACACTTGGTTACGCACACTTGTAGTAACATTCACAAGGTTCTGAAAAAGGCTGCCACACCTCTTATGAGGATATTAGGCTGAAACATGTCGCCCTATGACAGTTACTGCACTCTATGACAGATTTAACCCCTTGCTGTCATAGCTTGTTTTTAGGTCGAGCCTGGCCAGCGCATGCGCTGCGAGGCATGCTATATTGAGTTAGGGATTTGAAGCTCTGCCCATTCTCCTCCCATAGTTTTCATTGGCTTGTGTCATTGTCCTTTGTAAATGCTGGCTTCTGAATCCTTAATCACCTTGTTAGTCTCTACTTAGTACCGCCTTGTCTTCGTTTTAAACCTCCCATGAGGACTGGCCCTTTTACTTCTGTTGCTGCAGGGTATGTTTTATTTCGTCTGTAAGTACTATTTCTTTAATGGGTTTTGCCCTACTGCAGGCACGACGTGCTTTCCTTATATTCAGCGCGCCATGCATGCTTTCACTTTCCAAGCAGCCGGGACAATGGCGCCAGCTTCTTTGCAATGCAATAGGTCTCGCATTTAGGAGAGTTTGAGCTATTGGCATTGTAAATGGCAATAGCTTAAACTCTCGCAAATGCAAGACCTATTGCATTGCAAATATTTTCTTTTGTCAAAGTCCCATGCCATACTTTCACGTGCATGAAGACCGTGCCATTTTCTTTACAAGAGCTGTGTCTAAGAAAAGGTGTGCAGCTGCTATTAAAGTGAAACCCAAGTATGCAGGTTTTTACAAAAAAAAGCATTTGTTTGACAAGCAGATGCATTTTTTTTGTTAAAGCACCCATGTCACGGTTTCACTTTAATAGCGCACCTTTTGTTAGACACAGCTTTTTTAAAGAAAGGGGCATGGGCCTTCCGCATGTGAAAGTGCGGCATGGGGGCTTTGACAACAAAAAAAATATTTGCAATGCAATAGTTCTCGCATTTGCAAGAGTTTATGCTGTCTGCATTTACAATGTCAATAGCTCAAGCTCTCGTAAATGTGAGACCTATTGCATTGCAAATGCTTGTTTTATCAACCCATTTGCATTCTGGATTTATTAGATCTTTCCTAATTATCTAAATTATATAGTATAGCGCTTTCATGTCCATTTGGGCCTTGGACAAGCTTTTTGCATTTTCTAAATAAATATCAGCACGTTTCCGAAGCCAGGTAGTTCAGCCATTGTGATGCTCATCCATCCCTCATCAAGCACAGCCACAGACACGTGCTTTCTCACATAAGTACATTCTCCACCACCCAAACCCATCACACACCACCACCTATCATACCACACAACCATACCAAACTATACACCCCAAACCAAAATATACGCAACTGTGCCTCCCCAAACTCGCCACACCCTGAGCAGAATACTGTCTTCTCCGTGCCTTATTCTCCAAGGGCTTGAACTGTGCTTGCATCCTGCCTGAAGTCTCAGGGATACCGACTCCCCCACCAGCTCCCCTAAACTCCCTTGCTGGGAATTCTACCTGCACAGAGGTGCCTACTGTTGTTTGGGCCCTCTGAGAAGACTGTGTGTTGCTGGGAGCTGGAAGCGCTACGCAACGAGGAGAAGCGTGTCGCCGCAGCAGCAGTTGCCGTCTCATCAACGAAGAAGCGTGCCGCCGCCGCAGCTGTTCACTGTCGCATCATCGAACCGTGTCGCATCACATGAGAAGCGTGTCACCGCTGCAGAGGTCGCCGTCGCATCACTGAAAAAGCATGTCGCAGGGCCTGTCGCGGCTCAGGAGTTACAGAGTTCGCCGCATGGCCGTCAGGTGTGCACGCATCACATCCAACGTTGTCGCATCACATCAAGACGCCATTTTGTCACATCGCACCGGATCGTCACATCGCACTGAAGCGCCATCTTGTCGCATGGCACCGGATCATAGTAAGAAACCAACGCTTCATCTCCTCTCCGGTAAGGAACCAACGCATCACCTCCCCTGCGCTGCAGTAAGGTACCGACGCATCACCTCCTCCAAAGCAAGGAACCGACGCATCACCTTCCCTGCAACCCTTTTGTTTGTATTGCGTGACGCATCCAAGGTACTTTGAGAGTAAAGTGTTGCATTTACCATCTACATTGAACTAAGCTATTTCTGCCATTTTAAAGTCTATTTTTGATCTCAGTATTGTGGATTTGTGTTGTTTTTGTCTTGTGTTAAGTCTAGTAAAGAGTACTTATTTTTCTAAAATGGTGTGGTGTCCATTTGTAGTGTTTCCACTGTATTACTGTATGTGTTCACAACTGCTTTACACACTGCCTCTGAGATAAGCCTGTCTGCTCGTGCCAAGCTACCAAGGGGGTGAGCAGGGGTTATTTTAGAAGTGTAGCCCCTTACCCTGACTAGAAGCAAGGGTCCCTATTTGGTCAAAGGTACCTACCTCTGCCAACTAGAGACCCCCAGTTCTAACACTCACCCGTAAGGGTCTCAAGGTGCTGGGGGGGGGAGGGGTGCTGATCTGCCGAAGGCACTGTGGTTCAGTTGATGAGCCAGGTCTTGAGGTCCTTCCTGGTTGACTTCTAATTTCTGGATCTCTTTCCGTCCCTGCAGCATTTTCTCCAACATTCTTCAACATTCTCCAGAACTTTAAAAAAATGGCATTGTGGGACTACCATGGGTTCAATGGCAGTCTCAACCAGAAGGGACACCAGTGGATATGGCATTCTAAGTGCCGCCCTGCCTTTGAGCGGCACATTCAATGCCATCTATGTTGGTATCAGACCAATGCCAAGGTGGAGCCATGTATGTATGGTAGTGTCCAAACTATAGAAAACTCACACTACAGCTGCTCTGTAAATTGGGGTGGTAGCATGGGGAGGAGGGCAGGTGGGACATCACTATTTTTGGAAGAAGTCTCTCTATTGCCCTCCTGTAATTGATCCCCGAAGTAATGCAAAATTATCTTTGTTCTTAAGTTGCAGAGATACTGGATTTTGTTATCTGACAATTTCTTAAACTAGCATTCTGTTGAATCTTCACATATTTGACGGTGTTTGCCATAATATGTGAAGAAATGTGCTTGTTTGTAGCTCATGTTAAGACCTGGAAACTTCTGAACACCATTACTGATGACAACTGTATCTGAATTTTAATACAGTCAGAGCAGTATTTTTAATTTGTTCACATATTGAGGCCAATATCTTCCCTAGAAGTGAGTCACTTTTAGGTCCGACATTAGCCGAGACCTTTTAATATTAGTCAAATTATATATGTAATATTGTATTGTATTGTAATTGCATTTATATAGCTCAAGTTACCCCTGATGGGGTGTTGAAGCGCTTTTTCAGCGAGTAGCACGCTACTAAGGAACCCATAAAGGATTAGTGATGAATTAGTATAGTGAAATATTAAAGTAATTTGAGTCGTGGATATTAGTCAGTTATTTGGGTTGAGAAGGATAGCGGAGGGATAGAAGAGGGTAAAAGGTTTGCGTTTATATAGTGCTTGCTACCCCTGATGGGGTTTTGAAGCCTTTTTTTTGGCAAGTAGCACGCTACTTCGGAACCCATAAAGGATTAGTGGTGAATTAGTATAGTGAAATATGAAACTAATTTGAGTGGTGGATATGTTAGTCAGTTATTTGAATTGAGAAGGGTAGCGGAGGGATAGAAGAGGGAAAAACGTTTGCATTTATATAGCGCTTGCTACCTCTGATGGGGTGTTGAAGCGCTTTATTTGCGAGTAGCACGCTACTCCGGAATCCATAAAGGTGGTGAATTAGTATAGTGAAATATTAATTTAATTTGAGAGGTGGACATGTTAGTTTGTTATTTGGATTGAAAACTCCGGCATACGGCCGAACAGAGGTGTGTAAAGAAATAAATAAATAAATAAATAAAACAAATTACATTGTGCGCACTGCATCGATCATAAAGTGGCCCTAGTCCTGGTTGTTGATGGCTCCGGCTTTGTTACTGAACAAATATTACATCCTTACCTGCAAAAGCCTGATAAACACAGAACGCTTAAGCTGCAACTATTTGCCTGCATTCCACTTTTGGAGACTTGATGAATACTGATTTGTTCATTTCACCGGAATCCCAAGATACCATTCTAGAACCATAATTTAGGTTATCTATTATATATCTTTTATATTAAGTGTAATATAAAGCTCTTTAGACTTAACCTTTGTTGAAATCTATAATTCACAGGGATGAAGACAGCACATTGAACCACCATTATCAATTCATACATATTAGATAATTCTGTTGAATTATCAGTTTTAAACAACAGCTGCTTATGCAGTGACTAAGGAAGGGATGCACTTTAATGATATAATATGCTCATATCTTCCTTCTGCCCCAACCATGAAGGAAAAGCTGGAGGAAACCTAAGAGATGGTGGGTGGTCCTTTCAAAATTCTTTGTATCACACCGGCCTTTTTTCATAGGAGACTTCACAAGAGGATTTAAAGAGTCTTCTTACACCCTTTCTCTTAAAAAATGTAAAAAGAAAATGTTGATGTGAAAATCTTTGCTTCCTAATTAGTGTCAAGAATTAACACAATTTGGCCATTATTGATCGCAGGTTACCAGTCTGAGTTTGTGCGCCATAGACAGACACAGGGCTATACCGGCTTGCCGCTAAAACTAAAACTGTCTCTCGCTGGATGCAAGGAAGGCATTTGATAAGGTTGATTGGCAATATCTTAGAATAGTCTTTTCAAAAACAGAAATAAATAACATACTTTTTGGCTATTTATGTGTCTTGTCACCTACCACAAGAATGAAGGTCAATGGAGACTGGTCTTCAGCTCAAGGGGACACAACAGTATTGTCTACTTTCACCCTTGGTGTTTGCCCTGATGATGGAGCCGCAGGCTGACAAGATCAATAGCAAGGCATTCAGGTGATTATGGTGGATAGAGAACACAATAAGCTGCAACTAATTGCAAATGATTTGCTGTAGTCTATAACATGCGCAGACGCCCACATGCCCAGATTCTTCTTTACCGCCCCACTTAGAGGAACTTAAACAGTTCAAAGTGGACTCAGCCTTCTGCATCAACTACAAAAAATCAAGAGGAATAGGGGTGGCGGATCCAACAAACAGTTGTGGGATGGTTTAAACATATCTGGTGTGTGGTAGGCAGGCACTTCAGCACAACCTCCTGTTTAAATATTAATTAAACAAATCTCTATTTGCAACCCCCAGTGACTGCCTAGAAACACAGGAAGGTGGCCTGAAAGGAACAGCAACCCACCATCCCTGTGTCTGCAGTCTCAAATGGAAAACAGTTTTTTAAAATAAAACGTTTCCCCTTTGATCCTCCGGACCACTGCCTGCCCCACTCGAGGTCACCTGACACTACTCACTAAAGGGAAGGTGTTCCAAAGGGATATCTCCCCCTCTGCAAATTAGTTCCCACCTCCTTTGAGGTGTCGTTAACTGATCAATAGTTTGCAATTGCAACCGCGCTTGCAAATATATTGAAACATGCCATATCAAATCACGATTAGGAGGGGATGTTGATGACAGAAATAAACTGTGATTAGTACAAACACTAGTGAAAACTAGGCAGGCCACTGTTAAACAGCAAGAAGTACTATGGCTGTGGAAGAGACCCTTGTGTCAGCGGTATAACTAAACCAGAGGGGTTCCTGCTACAAAGTATGTGGAACGGCCCCCTCACTCCCAGATAAACTTTCAATTTTTAGGTCTCGCCTAGCTATTGCGTTTACGCAATCGCATTGTGAGACTCTAGTAAGAGGGGCATTTCAAAGTGCTCCCAAAAGTGGATTGCATTGCGAGCACGCGCATAATCACGTGCATCGTGCCGCCATGCAATCCGTTTGGGGAAGCGCTTCAGCCCACTGGTGCCCTCAGCATCATACTTCAAAGGGTCCGCTTCCCCGCCTGGAATGCGCTCCCCCGCCCCCGCCAAGCGCGCGCGCCACCGGACCCTTTAGAAGCCGGGCTTGTCTTGTTTTCTTTTCACAGGGGCTCCTGTAACGAGCCTTCTCTAGCTCATGCTGGAGCGCCGAGGGAACCACATATTTGCCGGCTGTGGTATGGCTTCCTCGGAAGGGTCAATGTGTAGAAGTAGACATGTTACAGCTTTCTCTGCTCACTGTGACACCGGCCCCCTCTGTCCATGCCCGAGGCACGCCTCCTGGACTGCCCTTGCAGCGTCACTCCATCCCTCTGTTCATAGCCTGACTCCTGCCTCTTGGTTCTCCGTTAGCACATTCTCATCTCTCGAACGTTCTTCTGTTCTTCTCTCTCGTGTCCTCTTTCATCTGCTTCTCCCCTCTCAGCGCCATCTTCCGCTTCTCACTCAATCATCCCTTGCTTTCATTCTGCCTCCGCCACTACTTGTAGCTCTCCATGCTTCTCTTCCTCTACACTGCTATCTCCCGCCATCCTCTGGTTTCTCCTCTTTCTCCCATACATGTTTCTTGGTCTCCTCTCGTGTACCCTCCTTTTTGTGCATCTTGCCTTGTTTTCCCTCTCTTCTCCAGCTTCTCCTTCCCTCTCTCTCCAGGCTCTTCTTATAAACATGTCTCTCCCTCAGGCTCTTCTCTTTTCTCCCGTCTCCTCCTCTAAAGTCTCCTTTCCTTTCTTTGTTTCTCATTTCTCCCTTTATTCTTCTCCCGCTTGTTCCTTTCTCATTCCCACGATCCCCTTCTTCTCACCCACTCTCCCTTTACCCCTCTCTCCCCCCCCCCCGTGGTTCTCGCAATGTCCCTCCCTGCCTCCTTCTCCTATTTTTCTTTCTCCTCCTCTACTTCCTGCCTCCCCTTTCTCATCTCCCTAGACCTCCTCTCCTCAATTTCTCGTTTCCTATTTCCCTCCTTCCTCTCCTATGGATTGCCCCCTTCCTTCTGCCCCTTATTTTCTCACTTCTCTTCCTCTTTCTTCTCTCCCCCTTTCCCTCTCTCCTCAGTAGCTCCTGTTTCTCTCCCTCTCGCCTTCTCCCAGGTCCACTCCCCACTCCCGGTTTTACAGAATAAAAAAAAGGTTCAGATTTCTGTTGTGATGTCAGCAGAACTTTGCATCAGGCCGCAGGGTTGTTTGTGGCTGCCCACACTACGGGTCCAGTGGGTGTGAGTGCACGTGTTATGGTGCTAGTGTGGCTACCGGACACTTGTCGTTCATCCTTGTAATCCTGCTCGCGGAGATACAAATCTCTGCAAGATGACTTCTTTCGAAGTTTTGCGCCAAAATAATTAATTCACGTACGAGAAATGCTCAAAATAATATGTTGGTAGAGCATGCTGTATCCAGTTATTCTTCTCGTCCTTTGATCGCAGAGGTCTCCTTCCCTCGCCACGCCACAAAAGTGCTGCCGTTTAAAATGTCGAAGAAACGGTTTGCTGAGACACGACCCCTTTAATATTTTAATGTTCCACTCGTAGACGTGTTGTAAAATAAGTCCTCCGGCTCAGCTTTTCATCCTTTCTTCCTAGTCTAAAAGTGTGGCTTTTGAGTTGGTTGGACTTCGTTTTCCATCTCAAAGTTTAATTCTCCTCTCTCAATTAAATCTGAAGAAAATTTTAAAATGAGTTGGAATCCCATTGCCCTCTGCCTTTCACCTTGATAAAATGAGTACCAATATCTCCTTTAATATTTCGGGGATCGCACGGCTCATTTTAAAAGCTCAAGAAATACAGTGATGTATTATGTATGTATCTATAGATGTTTAAGTGCACGGCACTTGAATGCACACTTTTTGGCGCTACAAATGATGCGAGGTTATTGTGTTAGCGCTATAGCTGCTGCAAACTCGTTTTCTCCTTCGAATGAAAGGCTTGTGTGAGGGCCCCAGGAGCCTGGGTCATGCCTAGCGCACCTCTAGCGGTGTTAAAGGTATAATTTGACGGACTACTGTCTGTTGGACCCGGCCTCGCAGAACGGCCCTCCGTGCACCCGCACCACCGAAACCTGGTACCTGCAGCCCCAACCACCCGGCCCAGCCGGTCCTTCCTACCAGAACACCCGCACCCGGCCCGGACATCCTCGTCCATGGCCTCTCTCCTTTCGGCCACCCCGGGCCCGCATGCCCCCTTCATGCGTCAAGATGGCCGCCCGGCCCCAGCGCGACCCTGGCCTAGAGGCGCCACTCCGGCTGGAGGACATCACACTTCCAGGGGGATGAGAGAGGGAGGAGCAGTTTCTATCGCACCTCTGGACTCCCCTGGGACGATGGGTTTCGATCGGCCCTCCGGCCTCCCTGAGAGCTGGCTCCACGCCTGCTGGGTGTCTGGGACTCCTCCCGCCCCGGCCCTGAACGAGATCAAAAGACAATAGCAGGAAACCCCGACAAGCGACCCCCAGGTGACAAGACCCCTGCCTCCACCGACCCCGGACATCAAAGAGGGGTCGACCTATAACAAGGGGTGCTCTGGGTCGGTCCGGCAGATTCGACGCTGGAACAACGTAAGCCTGCTGAGTGACTCGCGGCTCCTGGAAGATCGTAACACCTCTGAACTTGTGTCTAAGCCTGCTGAGTGACTCGCGGCTCCTGGAAGATCGTAACACCTCTGAACTTGTGCCTAAGCCTGCTGAGTGACTCGCGGCTCCTGGAAGATCGTAACACCTCCGAACTTGTGCCTAAGCCTGCTGAGTGACTCGCGGCTCCTGGAAGATCGTAACACCTCCGACTTTGCGCCTAAGCCTGCTGAGTGACTCGCGGCTCCTGGAAGATCGTAACATCTCCGAACTGGTGCCTAAGCCTGCTGAGAGACTCGCGGCTCCTTGAAGATCGTACACCTCTGAACCTGTACCTGAGCCCGCTGAGTGACTCGCGGCTCCCCCAGACTCTCACGGTCCTGCCGGACCCCGACTACGACCCCGTATCCCCCGGCTCGAGGATTGTGAGCTGTGCGCCGGATACGTCCCTGCTTGAACTTTTGCCAAAGACTGTCCCGCTACCCCCCTACCTTTCCGAGACTCTTGAGCCTGTGCACATCTTGTACATATTTGCCGTGATAACCTACTTGATAAAGATTGTTTCTGAGAATAACCGGTGTGGTTACTCTGTGTCGTGTGGTGCCAGAAGTACGATCCTAGCTGCGAGATTCCTCCCCCTGGGGAGTCTCCCGCCAGTGCCCGGCTACGATACTTCGAGGGTGGGTCTCAGGGTAGTCAGGACCCCCTTCCGGGCTCCTCTGAGGTCACCGTCTAACATTGGTGGCAAGCGACGGGATTCGGGCCCATCACCTAGAGATCGTACCGTGAACAACGGACGCACTACCGACAGGGATGGCAGAAGGAAGCGCCATGAGCCCCGCAGAAACCAACGCCAACAGGGTGTTCCAGGTGGAGCATCTAGAAGAATATACACACAAGGAGCTGAAGCAATTTTGCAAAGAACTTAAAATCGCTACCACTGGTCTCAACACGAAGGAAGATTTGCAGAAAGCACTGAAAACTTGGGTGGAGACCGGGGCCTCCCGCCCGGAAGGCACGGGGGAGCGCCCCGACGAAACCGAACCTCCCCAAAGTGAAAGCAGCAGCAATCAGGTGCGAGGAGGCGTACCAGACGGGGGCTTCTCCCCAGAAGAACTCGCGGACAGAGAGAGAAGCCGCAATCATGAACTAGAGCTGGCCAAACTCAAAATTGAGGGCGAATTGAAGTTAGCGGAAAAAAAGCTAGCGGTAGAACAAATGCGTGTACAAGGCGAACTGGAGGAGAAAAAGCTCCAACGGGAGCACGAAGGAAGGAAGCTCCAGCTGGAGCACGAACGCAGCTTAAAGGAACTCGAGCTCAAGGCCCGAAACGAGGAAGGGAGGCCCCCAAGTAACCAAGAGACGGCCTCCCCAGCGGAACAGAAGGTCCACATCCCGAAGGATGTGGTCAAGGAATATTATAAAAACGATGACATTCAGCAATGGTTTCGGGCCTACGAGGTCGCCATGACCTCCCATCGGATCCCGCAGAAGGACTGGGGGGCGGGGCTGTGGGGGCGGTTTCTGAGCGAAGGAAGGGACACCCTGCTCGACCTACCCCTCTCCCTGCAGACCTCCTACAGCCACATGAAAGAGGCTCTACTCACAAGATACGGCCTCACCCCAGAAATGTACCGTCAACGGTTCCGGGACTGCAGGAAGATCCCGGGCACCACCTGGGTGGAATATGTAAACTTTTTCAGTCGGGCCTTCGATGGGTGGACCAAGGGCAGCAAGGTCACCACCCTGGCCGAACTCACTGATCTCATGTTGTGGGAACATCTAGCTGCGAACTGCTTCGTAGAACTACGTCAGCATCTGCTGGACAGTAAGCTCACAGATCCCCGGAAGCTGGCTGTGGAGGCCGACCGCTGGACCAACACCCGGGTCTCCCGGGGCATGGTAGGAGAGTACCCCCGAACCAGTCAGGGACCACCCCGCCAGAGAGGAGGAGGGAACCAGGGAGGGCCGAGAGAGTCCCAGCCTAGCCCCCCGAAGACACCACCTCCACCTTTCCCGGCGCCCCCTCCACCAGTAACCGGGCCCCCTGGGAAACGGGGACACCGGGTGACCGTCACATGTTTTCGCTGCCAGAAACCCGGGCACTACGCCAATGACCCAGAGTGCCCCATGGCCACCCAAGTCCCCCCGACGAGACAGATAGCCAACGTAGCCCTGGGGGAGGGGGTGGAGGAAGCCGAAGAGTGGGAACCCGCAGCAATGGCCCTAGTATCCCTGGGAGATAGGGAGATGATCCCTGGTAGCCTCCTCCCCTCCAACACCCAGAAGTATGGGCAGCTTGTCAAAATCAATGGCCACCAGGTAGAGGCCCTGCGAGACACCGGGGCCAGTATCACCGGTGTCCTCAGGCACCTAGTCCCCGAAGAGCAGATCCTCCCCAACGTCTTTTGCCCTGTAATATCCGCAGACAATAGAGAGAGCATGTGCCAGGTAGCCCTGGTGCCGTTTGAGTGGGGAGGGGTGATAGGCAAACTCAAGGTGGCCGTAAGAACCTCCCAGCCGGTCGACTGCCTTTTAGGGAACGACCTAGAGAGTTCCCCATGGAAGCACGTAGAGCGTAAGGCCCACCTGGGAATGATGGGACTCCCCGAGTGGGTGTGCGCCACCACCCGATCTATGTCCGCCCGACTCACTCCCCAGAGGGAAGTCGAGAGCACCCCGATCGAAGAGATCAGAACAGTCCCCGCCGAGGGTCCTTCCGTCCCCCCATCAGAAGGGTCCGTCGCTAGCGATGAACCCACACCATCCGACCCTGACCCGGTCCCTGAGTTAGGCGATCTACCCGAGTTGGCCCAATGGCGCCACGAGGGCGGACCCACTCGGGAGGAGTTTTGCAGGGAGCAAGCCACTTGTCCTTCCCTGGTCGGGCTGCGGCGCCAAGCCGAGGGCCAAGCCGCAGGTGACCAGACCGGGACGCACCGAATATATTGGGAGAATAGCATCCTGTACAGTGAGCAGAAGTCGGTGGAGCTGGGATCTGGACGGGTACTGGTGGTACCCCTCCGCTTCCGAGATTTCCTCCTGGGTTTAGCCCACGACGTCCCCCTCGCCGGTCACCTGGGACAGGACAAGACTTACAACCGTCTTGTGACCCATTTTTACTGGCCTAAGATGAGAGCAGCGGTAGAGGCCCATTGCAAGTCCTGCCCCACGTGCCAGGCTAGTGGAAAGAGTGGAGGGAAACTCAAGGCTCCCCTCCAACCCTTCCCGGTCGTCAGTACCCCCTTCGAACGGGTCGGGATCGACATCGTGGGACCACTGGACCCCCCCACCTCCCAAGGCCACCGGTTTATCTTGGTCCTAGTGGACCACGCCACCCGCTACCCGGAGGCTATCCCCCTGCGCACCATTACGGCCCCTGTGGTGGGCCGGGCCCTGATGGGGATCTTTTCCAGGGTGGGGTTTCCCCGCGAGGTCGTGAGCGATCGCGGCACTAATTTTATCTCAAGGTATATGACGTCCCTGTGGCAACAATGTGGGGTGTCCTATAAGTTCACCACCCCATACCATCCCCAAGGAAACGGCCTAGTAGAAAGGTTTAATAGGACTTTGAAAGGGATGATCGCTGGCCTAGAAGAACCCCTCCGGCGGAAGTGGGACGTCCTGCTCCCTTGCCTATTGTTCGCGTATAGAGAGGTCCCCCAGAAGTCCCTAGGATTCAGCCCGTTTGAGTTACTCTATGGGCACCCCGTCCGAGGTCCCCTCAGTTTGGTAAAGGAAGAGTGGGAGGCGGCACCCCAGACCACCCCCCGAGATGTGTTCCAATACGTCTTGGCCCTCCGGAACCAGACCAGGAAGTTCCGAGAACTGGCCGAGGCCAACCTGGAGGCGAGTCAAGAAGAGATGAAACGCTGGTACGACCAGAATGCCACTCTGGTTGAGTTCCAGCCGGGCCAGCAGGTGTGGGTCATGGCCCCCGTGAAGCCTGGCGCCCTCCAGGACCGATGGACTGGGCCTTACAAGGTGGTTGAGCGAAAGAGTCCAGTTACGTACTTGGTGGACGTCCAGTCGCCCCGGGACCCCCTCCGGGTCCTGCATGTGAACCGACTCAAGCCTCACTTCGTGCGGACAGAACTGAGCCTCCTGCTGGCCACCGATGACGGGGCCGAAGATGAGTCGGATCCCCTCCCGGACCTCCTGTGTGTCAAGGAGCAGGATGGCTCCGTGGAGGGAGTGAACCTTTCCCCAGCCCTCACTGCCCAGCAACAAGCGGACTGCCGCCAGCTCCTAAGACAATTTGCCGACCTCTTCTCTCTGACCCCCCGGGTCACCAACTGGTGTGTTCATGACGTGGACACCGGGGACAGCCCGCCGGTGAGACACCGAGCCTACCGGGTTCCTGACCGGGTCCGGTCCTACATTCAAGATGAAGTCTCGAAGATGCTGACCCTGGGGGTGATTGAGCCCTCTGACAGTCCCTGGGCCAGCCCCGTGGTCCTGGTCCCGAAGGCAGCGGCCCCCGGTGTCGCCCCCGAGCTCCGATTCTGCGTGGATTACCGGGGGCTCAATGACGTTACCCGAGCCGATGCCCACCCCATTCCACGAGCCGACGAACTCATTGACCGACTAGGGGCAGCCCGGTTCCTCAGCACATTCGACCTCACCTGCGGATACTGGCAGATTGCGCTCACCGAAGGGGCCAAGGAGCGGTCCGCTTTCTCCACCCCCGACGGGCACTACCGCTTCCGCGTGATGCCCTTCGGGATGAAAAATGCCCCGGCCACTTTCCAGCGACTGGTGAATAAGGTCCTGGCCGGGTTGGAACAGTTCAGCGCGGCATATCTAGACGATATCGCCGTCTTCAGTTCAGAGTGGAGTGAGCACCTCCAGCACCTCCGGAGGGTGCTAACCGCCCTGCGCCAGGCAGGCCTCACAGTAAAAGCTAGCAAGTGCCAGATCGGGCAAGGCTCCGTAGTCTACCTGGGGCACCGGGTCGGGAGCGGCCAGGTAGCCCCTCTACAGCCAAAGATCGACGCCATCCTGGCCTGGGAACCACCCATCACCCAGACGGAGGTCCGAGCCTTCCTGGGACTCACAGGATACTACCGACGCTTCATTCGGGGATATGGCAGCCTGGTCGGCCCTCTCACCGAACTCACATCTAAAAAACAGCCAAAGAAGGTGCAGTGGACGGCTGCCTGCCAGGAGGCTTTCGATGCTCTAAAAAAGGCCATGTGCACTGCTCCCGTCCTCCAGGCTCCCGACTATGCCAAGGAGTTCCTAGTCCAGACCGATGCCTCCGAACATGGCATTGGGGCCGTCCTGTCCCAAGTGAATGACCAAGGCCTAGACCAGCCCGTCGCCTTCCTCAGTCGGCGGCTGCTGCCCCGAGAGCAGAGGTGGAGCACCATAGAGCGCGAAGCCTTTGCCGTGGTCTGGGCACTCAAAAAGCTACGACCCTACCTGTTCGGCACGCATTTCAGAGTCCAAACTGACCATCGGCCCTTGCGGTGGCTCATGCAGATGCGAGGGGAAAACCCCAAGCTACTGCGGTGGTCAATCTCCCTCCAGGGGATGGATTTCACCGTAGAACACCGCCCTGGTACGGACCACGCCAACGCTGACGGCCTCTCCCGGTTCTTCCGCCTCAGCGAAGAGAACCCCCCAAGATGATGGGCAGTTCTCTCCGGCTTTCAGCTGGGGGGGACGCGTGTTGGACCCGGCCTCGCAGAACGGCCCTCCGTGCACCCGCACCACCGAAACCTGGTACCTGCAGCCCCAACCACCCGGCCCAGCCGGTCCTTCCTACCAGAACACCCGCACCCGGCCCGGACATCCTCGTCCATGGCCTCTCTCCTTTCGGCCACCCCGGGCCCGCATGCCCCCTTCATGCGTCAAGATGGCCGCCCGGCCCCAGCGCGACCCTGGCCTAGAGGCGCCACTCCGGCTGGAGGACATCACACTTCCAGGGGGATGAGAGAGGGAGGAGCAGTTTCTATCGCACCTCTGGACTCCCCTGGGACGATGGGTTTCGATCGGCCCTCCGGCCTCCCTGAGAGCTGGCTCCACGCCTGCTGGGTGTCTGGGACTCCTCCCGCCCCGGCCCTGAACGAGATCAAAAGACAATAGCAGGAAACCCCGACAAGCGACCCCCAGGTGACAAGACCCCTGCCTCCACCGACCCCGGACATCAAAGAGGGGTCGACCTATAACAAGGGGTGCTCTGGGTCGGTCCGGCAGATTCGACGCTGGAACAACGTAAGCCTGCTGAGTGACTCGCGGCTCCTGGAAGATCGTAACACCTCTGAACTTGTGTCTAAGCCTGCTGAGTGACTCGCGGCTCCTGGAAGATCGTAACACCTCTGAACTTGTGCCTAAGCCTGCTGAGTGACTCGCGGCTCCTGGAAGATCGTAACACCTCCGAACTTGTGCCTAAGCCTGCTGAGTGACTCGCGGCTCCTGGAAGATCGTAACACCTCCGACTTTGCGCCTAAGCCTGCTGAGTGACTCGCGGCTCCTGGAAGATCGTAACATCTCCGAACTGGTGCCTAAGCCTGCTGAGAGACTCGCGGCTCCTTGAAGATCGTACACCTCTGAACCTGTACCTGAGCCCGCTGAGTGACTCGCGGCTCCCCCAGACTCTCACGGTCCTGCCGGACCCCGACTACGACCCCGTATCCCCCGGCTCGAGGATTGTGAGCTGTGCGCCGGATACGTCCCTGCTTGAACTTTTGCCAAAGACTGTCCCGCTACCCCCCTACCTTTCCGAGACTCTTGAGCCTGTGCACATCTTGTACATATTTGCCGTGATAACCTACTTGATAAAGATTGTTTCTGAGAATAACCGGTGTGGTTACTCTGTGTCGTGTGGTGCCAGAAGTACGATCCTAGCTGCGAGATTCCTCCCCCTGGGGAGTCTCCCGCCAGTGCCCGGCTACGATACTTCGAGGGTGGGTCTCAGGGTAGTCAGGACCCCCTTCCGGGCTCCTCTGAGGTCACCGTCTAACACTGTCCAAAATGGATTTCAGAACCCAGCCCCCATCCTTTTTAGGTCGGTAAATTCAGCTCCATTAAAGTGGGCGATTATAATACCTGAACAATTCCAGCGCCTAAAAATGACAGACGCATACTATGAAGCGCTCCACTGTGTGTATTGCTGTATTATAGTCTAAATGCTTATAAGGTCCCAAAGGCGAGACCTATTGGCTATGCCAATGCTTGTTCAAGTTGATAACAAGTGGTTGAGGGAGACCCCTCCTCTGCTTCCCCCCCAGAACCAGGAACTCAATGGCCCCCCTGCACTGCGGGAAATGTGGAGCTCTGTTACGCCCCTGCATTGTGACAAAGCATCTCATAACCCTCTTAGTTAATCTATGAGAGTATCTTGTATCTGGTATCCAGTCTTGCTGGATATAATCTGAACATAATCTGTGAGTAGGCCGCTAGAAGGGACCTCTCGTCCCGCTTACTTAATACTCTTGGAGACATTTAAAATGGGTATGTTTTTTTTTTTAGTTTTATATATCGTGAACTAGACCCGAGGGTATCAGAGCACTTTACATGAATACCATCTGCGTTACAGATAGATGCATTACATTTTTTTATTTAATTTTGTTAGGCACGGGGAAATTAAGTGATTTACCCAGAATCACAGAATCCTGCCAAGACTTGAACCCGGTTCCCCAGTTCCCCAGTTTTCAACTTCACCTATGATGCTCTTCATTTCCAATTTGAATGTAATACAAGTTAGATGAACTCATTGTCCTTCTATAAGAACTACCACAGTTTACACATATATACTTGATAAATTCTAACATAATTCTAGCTCAATATTTTCTACATCATGCTTAGAACATTGAATGAATGAAACTAATTTGCCTTGGCTTGCCTGAATTTGCTTGCTTGCCACGTTGTGATACATATACTCAATAATCTGCCTAGTGAGCCTAAATTCAAAATATTTGCAATCAGCTATCCACTAGGCATACGTTTATTGAAGTTGCTGGTGCTTTCAGACCTAGTATTTCATAGTTTCTACAATCATTGATACACTGGGGAAAATGTACTCACATGATGTAGTATGCAGCAAAGCAACCAAAGTTGCTGCCATGTGCTGTGTCAAAGAGAGAGAAAAACAATGCCATTTCTACCCCATGCTGGTGTGTTTTATGCTACCATGCTCCAACGCGCACACCCTTGCAACAAAGTACAAGAGTGGGTGCATTCTATCATGCATACATGTTTTACTGGCGCGATATCCTTCCAGTACAAAGTGCTATGCTTTCACAACGTGTAACACTTTTCCAGTACAAAATGCTATGCTTTCACATAGTTTAACACTTTTCACACTTTGTTAGTGTGCTGTACAGTGCAGAAGAAATGTAAAGTTGGAATAGTTAAATGACTTTTTAAACTTGTTCCACCTCTTCGTATGCCTCCAGGAGGCAAAATGTTTTTGTGAACACCCCTATATACACATTGCATCAAAACCCATGAGTGTTTGCATGGGAACACCCATATACCACCTATGGACTGCCCTCTTGATGCAAAGTGGTGCATAGCATTTGTTCAGGTTCCTAGTCATGTGGAAAGTAAATGTCAAGCATGGTCCTTTAAATTTTTATTTCCTCTGACAACTGATATGTTCTTAAGTACCTGCAACTAGTCTTCTGTGTAATTTTTAAGGTGGATCACATGCAACAGGCCGTTTCAACTCTGTTCAGAGTTTCCTGCACAACATTTGATAAACAATGCCTTTTATAAAGACTGAAAGCATTCAATTCAATGTTAATTGCTCAAGATAAGTGTTTGCTTTTCTTCCGAAACTAAGCATTATCTTTTACTTTCATAAACATTGCGTATGTGTTTTATGTATACTCCATGTATAAAAGGCATTTACCCGGAAGCAGTAAACATAAAATACTACAACAAAATGAAGTGAAACTTATAGTTGGAGTACCCACAGCATGGGCACAATTAAGTTTGATATCTTTATGAAACAGCAATCAGGGTCCGAAAAGGACAGGCTTTCCTAGAAACTTTCTCTTCTTGAAAAACAGAAACTGCAGTCCCACCCTCCACTCCTGTTGTCTACCAACTAACAGTGCTCAGGAAAAGTAATCTGCAACTCCCAGTTAAACAAAAGGCCTTCTAGAATTTCGGATGGTAGCCGTGTCTCACCCTCCTCACTTCATTGTCTGGGTCTTCTCCCTTTAGCTACAGGATGCATGCAATACACTTCCACTGTCTGGGAAGCTATCCTCACCCCCATCCTGTGCCACGTTAAACCAGGGGCATCCAAAAAGACCCCAATTTGCTTTGGTAATTCAAAATTCAAGAAACTGTGTTCAAAATTTGAGAAAATGCATTCCCTTAACACACAACGCATTTCACCTTAGTACATCAGTTTAAAAAGTATAGCCCTGATGGCAATGCTAATAGTGAACCAAGGCAAGTCAGCTGTCCTCTATACCTTAAACGTTGTCTAGATTAATTCACTGGATGGGGTAACATCACAGGCTATTAAATCAAACCCAAGATAGGTTTTTGTACAGAGCAATTCTGAACTCGCGAATTTGAAGGTACTTTCATAGGCTATAATGCACAAACAGGAGACACAATGAAACACAGTATTTGTCTAGGATCACACAATTTGGTCAAGCTGTGATTGATGCAGATTATGCACTTTTACCCTGTGCAGATCAGCCACTAGATGGATATCTCTTTCTGACATCAAAGGATAATTTTCTGCCTTCATTCTTAGAGGATGAGAATATATCGTGGGTGACAGGCAAAATCCACATTCCACAGTTTTACATAGAGCGAACCTTGCCTAAAGTCATTAGAACTCTTCCTAACAGACACAGATCGCTTTACACTTTTTTGTGACACAGTGAGATTTGCCAAAATTCATAGGATGCTAAACGAAGTCTGGGATTCGAACCTGGTTCCCCATGTCACATGAATGGCAGTTGTGGCCACTCTGCTACACCGCCTCCATGAAAGCTATACTTGTTTTATGCTTCCGGTTCCAAGAGGACCTTGAGCTGAACCAAAAACAGACACCGGGCTTAAGCCTGGCTCGAGCTTTAAGTGGCTTGCCCCTCTATCTGTATTTATGCTGCTGCCTGCAAGCCAGACTACAATTGGATCTGATTCCAAAGAGAATGTCTGATCTTTTTTCCATTTCCTGATGAGAATGCTAGTTAAGGAATGAGCAATTGAAAATCTTAGCAGTGTGATTTGGGGCTGTCATTATCTTTTGAGACTAAGTAGGCAGCAAGGAGTAAATCAGAGTGCAAGTAGGCATCCAAATGAATAAAATCTAAATTTCCCAGGAGTGATATTCAAATCAGGGTGAGACTAGCGCTTGCATTGGATGAAATCGGTATTTCACATGAAATATACCATATTCGGAAAATAACATCCTCTATCTGCGAAACAAGGTTTTTAAAGCATTGCTTCATGTGCTTTAGAAGCTCACACCATGCAACATGTAATGATAATAAGACACTTTCAGTCAGTCACAAATGGGAAACAGCATTTACAATGCTGTCGGTACAACACGGTTCCTTTACAACGCGGTCAGTACAACGACCGCATTGTTACCATGTGTACAATTACATCGCAAGTTGTTTCAATGTACAATTACATCGCAAGTTGTTTCAATGACTTGCTGTAGGGGGCGCGCTGGTGTTGAATTTATAATCCAACACCTTCCCTTCTGATGCACAAACTGGAGTAGGAATAGTAAATAATACCATTACCTAAGTCCAGCGGTCCCCCCCACAGCAAGTCGTTGAAATGACTTGCGATGTAATGGTTCGCGTTGAAACAACGCGGTCGTTGTAACAACCGTCTTGTAATGGAATACGTGAAAAGCGCATTCGTTGTGTAAAGAGTCCTTTTCGTCACAAACCAATGCATAACAAAACAAATAAATACGAATTTATGTATCTATGATTGGCAACAAAATTGGGTAAGTAAACAAGAGGAGCCGGTAGCTCAAACCTCTCCAGGATATAATTATTATGTTTACCTAAAATCAAAATGAGGTTGCAACAGTACCACATCTGTTGTTGTGTGATGGTATCTAATGCACACATAGACACAGCCACACACCCACTAACAAAGACCACTATCAGCAGTGAGGTAGGAACATCTAAAGTAAGGAGGGGCTGTTTTATGTTAACTACCATATAGTATTAGGAGCATAGTCGGAGAATATCACTAGCACTGGATGCCTGATGGAAACATATATCACAGAGGAATGATTTAAGAACAGAAAGGAGAAATAAACAGCCCATACTTTAAATACAATTCCCTCAAAGTTACTGCAATTGTTAAACGCCCTGAAACAAATAATAATTTAAGTAGATTTCATGCGCAATATAATGCTAGCCTATCTTCATGAAATACATCATTAGGATTTAAACTACTAAACAAAGACAATTAAAACACATAGGTCCAAACCTTCTAATGCTATGCACCTTTAGATGAGCTGAAAATCACTAAACCCCTTATTCAAGAAGAAAGGTAACCGATGACAGATCCAAGGGATCATTGCTTGTGCCCAATAGCAAGATAACATGGATCGTCCATCATCTTTCAACTCACTGTTGACGACCAGAAGAGTGTGAGGGCTCATTTCAAACATTTGTTTATTGTAAATATTTCAGGAAAAGTTGCCAACAATCAACCTCTACAATTTATGGGAGAGCACAATCCCCTGGGTGAAGGTCCGCCATAGGACTTTTATGTAAAAGGTGCCAACATAACTCTCTTATACTGGAGCTCATTCGGGTTGCAGATTCAGAACATCTATCGTATTCTTGGACATATCCACACATTTTGTTCCTTCAAATCATACTCTCCTTTCATACAGACCTATAACAGCAGTGGGAGACTTAACCACAGCAGGGTTGGGTGCTAATGTTAATCTCTGCCTAATTTGTAATGTTAACTGTTTCTGCACCAGACCCATCACATTCTGCCAGAATCTATGTGTTTGAACGTCCCCAGAATCAAGCCAGTTGCACTACTGTCCACTGCTTTTCTAGATTGGTCTCTCTCTTAGAAGCCTGCTGTTAGACCTGAGATCCTTGATGTAATATTTCCGCAAATGTTTTGCCTTCACTCGCCTGTTTCGCTGAACTCGTTTTTGTTTGCATTAGGACTCTGTGCACTTTACCCCTGCTAATCAGTGTGCTCAATCATTTAAACATGGTAAAATACGCCTACACCTAATTGGCACCTTAAATTTACTTATAGGTCCTTAGCAAATGGTACTACATGTACCTAGGGCCTGTAGAGTAAAGGCTGCTAGTGGGCTGTTTTAGTACTCATTAAAGTAGCAATGCAAAACATGTCTCAGACCTGCCATTGCAGCCTTTAGAGTAGTTTTAAACTGCCATTTCGACCAAGCACAATAAACCTTTTGCCATGCCTAAACTTTCCTTTTTAATATTTGTAAGTCGCTCCTAAGGTAGGCCCAAAATGCTCATAGAGAAGAGTGCATGGTATTTAAAATGTAGGACATGTATGCTTAAGTTTTACATGTCCTGGCAAAGGAATCTCTTAAAGTAATTTTTCTCATACCAAAGGGGATGATGGACAGAGCGTTTGACTAAATCAAACACTCACCCCCAGTCAACTGATCTGGGTTTAATCCATCATCATTCTTTAGCTCACTCCACCACCCCAGTTCAGACACGGCCATATGCAAATCAGTCTGACCCTGTGCCTCATGGGAATGAGGGTTATGAACCCGAAACCTGTCCCAGGATGCTTGTTTCCGGTCCAGGGAAGACATGGCTTGGCAGTTCGGGCTGGACTGTTCCCGTGAGGCAAAGGGTCAGACTGATTTGCATGCGGCCATGTCTGAACTGGGGTGGCGGAGTGAGCTAAAGAATGATGGGTGAGTGCTTGCAATGTTCAACACTCCGTCCATCATCCCCTTTGGTTTTGGTAAGACTATCTCTACCATAGACAAAGATTGGGTAACCTTGTTACAGTTAATAGGTGATAACTTCATTTTGGGAGCAGATAGAGAAATGCTGTTTCCACTCTAATTAATTGCAATTTAAAATCCTGTTTAATGGTAAAATTAGATTTCAAGTTACTATTCTGAAAATGCCATTTTTCAAAAGTCAGCATTTTTCTACCTAAACCAAACTCATCTCGGGAGATTAGCAATTTCTAAAATGGTTATGCTCCCGTGTTTACTCCACTTCTTGACTAACCTTCCAGTAGTAGTCCCGAGAGCAGTCTTTACAACACTGAATACACTCCTCACTAGCTTAATATGGGGCATGGGCCACAGACGCTTGAGCTTAGCAAAGTTACTTCCAGCCAACACTGGGGGGATGGTGGCCCCGGATTTTTATTCGTACTGTTTATCATCGCAATTCCAGTGGCTCTCGTATTGGCTAGCAGGCCGGAATCTACAGGAAATAGCTTACTCTGAGCACATGCTGGCTCAGGGCACACTACACAACTGCTCTACCCTGGTAGTCCCATACCACACACTACAGGAGTACTTATCAGCACTGCACTCACATACTGGAAGCGGGCATTAAATTACACAAATAGCCTCCCCACGTATGCCCCCAATATACCGTTGTTGGGCATTTCCACCAATCTAGGAACACTTACCAACCGCAACTTAGAACCTTGGTTGCAGTAGTGACAACAGTTGGTGACTTATTTGGGTACAAACTGTTGCTCCCACACATGGATTTCACGAATGAGTGGGGGGTCTCGGAGACACTGTTCTTGACTCATGCAAGTCTGACACATTATGTTAAAAGACACGGGGCACCTGATGGGGCAGAACCAATTACGCACAAGTTGGTACATTTGATATACCTTATGGGGACGGGTAGCCACCTAAACCGCTGGCTTTATAGGGGCACGCATGCGTACTGTCCTTCTCCACTAACTGCAACACTCACTAAATGGGAACAGGACATAGGCAGACCATTAACAGACAAAGAACGGGCAACAACTTTAGAATACCCAAAACTAATATACCGCAATACCCGTTTTAAGTTCATCCAGTATATGGTGATGCAGAGAGCGTACCTAATTCCGCACAGACTACATGGCATCTTTCCCGCCATCCTTCCGTCCTGCCCTAGATGTCCTGACTAGGATGCAGATCTGTTACACATACTTTGGTCTTGCCCTAGACTAGGGAGATACTGGGGTGGAATATCTGCTATCTTAAAGGACGTAGTGGGTGACATGGGATAGCACATAGTAGATACAAGTATACTGGGTCCATACAGTAGGCGTAAAGAGGATAAAGTGCAAACCAAATTTGCAGATCTGACTTTGCTCCTTGCTAAGTGAGGTATCACTAGGAGGTGGAAATCCCCCGTGGCCCCAACACTGATCAGCTGGAAGGAAGAGGTGGAAAAATGGGGGCTGGCTGAAAGCGTAGCTATCCGGCGTGATGAAAAAAGAGGCCTGAGAAAGGAACCAATCGCTATGAGTTGGGACCTCCTGCTGGAAGCTTTCAAAGCAGCCGACATCCTCACTCCCTGAAGGAGGATGTCTCTACACTTCTCCTCCACTCTCCTGCCTGAATGGGGGCCTCCACTATTGTAGTTGTAATAAGGGGATTACCGGGCTTGAGATGTACTCTGGTCTCCAATTCCTCTCAATTCAGAAAGTACCTACCCACCCACTGGGACATCCACCCCACTTTCAGCTTCTTACAAGCTAAGTTTTAGTTACACCCCTATAGATTTTGGTTTCCAAAACGCAGGAGCGGCCTGTCAGCAGGGGAGGAGGGTGGGGAGTTTACAAAAATGTGTATTATTTGTTAAACCTGGAACCAAGAAGCTGGTACACTTGATATGATAGCAGGATGGGAAGAGTTGCCATATTAGGACATAGACCCTATAGCCGAGTCCCAACAGAATTGAGATTACCAGGGTGGCACACGGTCAAGTTGTGTAGTAATCGTAAGCAATTTATTTTACCACCTTGTGATTTATTTTACCACCCTGGATATATGTGATATCCTGCTACACAGATAGTAATCACTCAAATGTTCTCTTTTCTTGTACTGTAATTGGAGAAAATTAATAAAATATGTTTTTCAAAAACCAAACCCATCTCTCTGCCAGGGTCATATGACTGTTAATGCCTCTCCTGTGGTGTTTTGTGTGTTCTCCATTGAGACATGGAGACAAAGGGGCTTTGGGTGTGGGGAAGGGTGTCGCTCTCCTGAGCAGAATGTAATAGGGATGTACTCAGACCTCCTGAGCTGCAAAGGGTAGTCTTAGGGCTTGCCCATCCTCTTCCTGACTTCTACGGGTTGTCTGTCCTGTCACTGACAAATGCAGCTCACACCTATGCCTATCTGCTCCTTGTTACCAGAGACAGCTTGGAATCAAACCCAGGGATGGTGGAAGGTTGGGCAAAGGGGGCATCGACCAGCCACAGGGTGCATTGAGCACCTTCAGAACCTCTCATCAGAACACTCCTGGACCTGTGGAATATTCAAAAGGAGTGCCCTGCTGTTTGGAGAAGGGAGATTGGACTTGCTAGCCTTGAATCCAGGCTCCACAGAGGTGAATCTAAGGTCAGTTGCCTGACCCCCTGTTTCAGCTACAGGGACACAACAAGATTCCAGAGGCATCCTTGCAACTGCCTAGCTGACCAGCACCAACTGGACCTGGCTGAGCCGATGCTGCTGGTCTCTATTGAAGTGAGCCTTGATCCCCAAAAGGTGCCCCCCAGGTCCTGGACCTTTGGTTGTTATCAGAGTGAACTTCTCCTGAAGCAGAGGTGAAGATATAGATGTTTTCGGCTCCTCGTGACTCTTTATGCCGAGAAATTACCACCCACAATGACTGCCAATGCGAAGCTCCAACAGGACCTGCACTATATGGCAACAGCGACCGTTACCCTGAAGGCTGTGAGACCTGTTATTCACGCTGACAGCGATATTCCGTGTCGACGTCCAACATGATTTTCCAGTGACGACTGGGTCTTTGCACTACAACAGCGGCCAACCGTGGTGCCGGACCTGCTTCTCACGCTAACAATGACCTCATTGCAGCCCCTCTAATGCAAACAGCAGCTTCTCGCGGGGACTTGAGAAGGTAACACTTCAGCAGCACAAACCTAGTCCCTGTATCCTATATGTGCTCTGTAGTAGCACCAATACCATGGAATCCCTAATATCACGTTCAGTCTTACCGCCCCGAGAGGCCACTTATGTTAAGGACCTGCTGTGCCCATTTTACAAGCATTGTTTCTACTGCCCCACTCTTGTGTGTACCTGCTACCAAGCCAGAGTTGTCCAATCTCACCATTATACTAACCTTGTGAGACTATGAAGGATTATTGTGGCTTGTGTTACAGCAGCAATGCTTGCAGTCCTTGCAAATGTCACACACATGGGGTTACAATGCTGCATTTACAGACTGTCGCCGCAATACTGCAATAGTGGGAGAATGTCACGCCAATCAGTTGCACTGAAAAGCATACATGCCAACATTTGGAAAGCGGAAAGAGGGAGAATTTAACAAAGTAATCCGGGTAATTATTTTCCCCATTGACTTGTATTGAAGTGAGGACAATTTCAGCCAGGAGAAAGCTAAATTAAACCCACTTTTTAGCATTAAAAATGGGAAGTCTTCTGCCTGAATTGGGTCTGTTAGCATGTATGGAAAGGCAAGCTAAAAGCCTGTTTTCCCTGCCTTCTCTTTTTTAGTTTAGTGTAGGCTCACAGCCAATCAGAAGGCTGCTTACAGAACGGCTCGTCTTCTGTGAGCCAGAGCCTGTCCCTGATTGGAGCCAGTGGGTGTGTGTGCTGTTAACTTGGACCTGCACCTGTCCTCCATGAAGTGTCTCCTTGTGGGCGGCATTGTCTGGTGGGTACAGTACAAGTACTGCTTTTTTGACACAAAGCGAAGCTGAGGATGCTTATCGGTCACAGCTTGATGTGCTTTTGCTCCAACGCACCCTGGGCAGGAATCAAATGTGGCCCCCTTTTCCTTGCCCGCATTTTATCCAAGCTGATGCCTACAACTTGAAGATACACAAAGTGCAAACCATTAACTGCATTGACTTTTAAAATATGTTTTTTGCATCATGGTACTTTTAGTCTTGTATTTATAGTGAGGAAAATCAAAACTACAAGTACTAGATTGCGAAGAGACAGTGACATACCTAATAAAATACTACTAAACAACTAATGCTCATTTTGTACTCACAAACATTATTTCCCCAGGAAAAGGAAGATTTTCATGTTTAGAGAACAATAACTAGAGGTTGGGGTGTTCCTGACTGAGACCTTGACTGCCTGGCTTCCTTCTGTCCTGTACGACCAGGTCTTCCTCTCTGCTCCTGAGTAAAATATGACAGCAGGAATGGTGGTTGGGGGGGTCGATGGGGGGGGGATTGTATTTATTAGCTAGGCCATGGCAGATTGTGCAAACTTCCCCACTCTTCCCCTGCCCTCATTTGATTCATCCATGTCTCAGCTTATTCCTGCAGGCGCCAAATTGTAGGTGAGGGGCCTAGAGGGTAAAGGTGTGAAGAAGATGAGAGGAATGAGAATCTTAAACAAGGGTGCCTGCAGCGTTTGTATAAAAATAGTATGATTACTTGCAGTATGGACTTAATTAACACTGGAGCCAGGTCAGAGGTAGAGCGCTGAATGATTTGAATGCAGAGCGATCTATGTGCCTCTCGCACATGCTAAAAGCTGGCCCTGAATGTGAACAAAGTGTGTGCTACGGTACACTGACAGAATTAAAGGGTGTTTCAGTGCTTAATCTGTGAAAAAAAATAAGTGCCAGGGCCCTTGTCAGGACGGGACTGGAGCTTGCGCCACCCATTGCCGCTTCCATTGCTGTCAATGACAGAACCAACATGACTATTAACCATCAGATTCCAACAAGTGAGACAATTCACACTATTCTAGGCCCCAAAAGCTATAAGAATGGCATGGGTGGCAGGTATTAGTCATTATTAATGTATGTTGAATTAATAAACAACAGTTTTTAACCTCTAAATTTGACTAACAGTGCCGCCATGTGGTAAACTGTTATAAGTACCGGTGTTGACAATTAAGTGCCGGTGCTGAGCACCGGAACCACCGGCTCAAATTAAGTACTAAACCATGTGCTGAAAAAATTGGCAGATGCCGGAATTCATTCTTGTGTGAGCCCTTCTACTGCTGTGTAAACACAAGCTGTAATGAACCTATTCGAGACACACTAACTTTGTTCTGTTTCATTTTCTGACTATAAACTATGCAGTCAGCCAAAGTCATAACATTTTTGCGATCTTGCCAAACTGTTGTTTTGAAGGCAAGTGTACTGGTTGTGCAGTTAAAGTAAGGCTCCTTTCAGTATGTGCATAGGTGCAGGCTGCACTTGTGAGACAACACTTTTTTTTTATTAGATTCATGAATTCTCAGTGTATCTCAATCACAGCTCAGGTTTGTTATATTTTTCTCCAGATAAGTCGCACATCTCAGTACAGTGTATGCAGGTCTGTTTTTAGGTCAAGCCTAGACAGCGCATGCGCTGTCGCAAGACCTGTAGTAAATAGAATATTGAGGGTAATTTCTCCTGCCACTTGCCATTGGTTAACTCTGGCATTGCTCTTCTTATCTCATTTATTGTCGGCTGGTGATCCGATACGTCACTTCTGTTTTTGTAGGAAGCAGCACCTACCAACTACAGTTTAGTTATGCGGCTGGGCTGTTATCTTTTGATTCAGAGACTACTTCCTTGTTTTCTATTGCAGAGTGCATGTGCACGCTGCTCGTGTTATACTGTCTGTGCCCAGCCGTAAATCTCCCACTCTGTTTGTTCCACCCCCTCCCTAGCCTCTCTCTCACCATTCTTTCACGTCTCGCTCCGTTTGTTCTACCCTCTCCCTGGCCTCTCTCCCGCCATGCTTTCTTGCCCTCCCAGTCCCCATGCACATGAGACGCCGCGCTTCACATAGTATTTTTTTAATTATTATTGACATTGAGCACTTCTTGAAATGCCTGCACCTGCACTGCGCTTCAAGCAATGCCCTCTTTGTCTTGCTTCTGGGAAAGTAGATGTAGAGCCTGGCCTAAGCGTGTCTCGCCTCTCGCTCTCTGCGGGGCTTGGTCTCGGTATGTGGCTCTTGTCATCCTCTGCTGGGCTCAGCCTCAGTGTGTCTCCCCTCTTACTATGTGCAGATATTCACCTCATTATGTTGTTTTTGTCACCCTCTGCTGGGCTCAGCCCCAGTGGTGTCGCTGGAGGAGCGAGGGGGTGGGGAAGAGATGGAGTTGGGTTGGGTACCTGGTGGGGTCGATGCTGCATCTGTAATTATCCTGCTCCCCCTTCTGCCCTACCACCAGGAAACAACTGCAGCAAGCAAAACAAGTCATCTCTCCAGTGTGCAATTCCCCCTCACAGAACCCAGGAAAGAATGGACCGCTCCCCAGCCCTCAGATCACACTCACTGTAGTTATATTTCCATCTGAGTTCTCTTGTTCAATTCAGTGACGTACTGTACCCTAAGGGAAGCCTACTACTCCTAAGATGGCCCCTCTGCACGCTTGCAGCCTCCAGTCCGCCCTTCCTGCAGTTTCGCTTCCACTCTCTTCACTGTACCAGTCCTTTTTTAGGTCTCGCCTAGCGTTGCTGTGCATGCGCTGCTCGCTCGGCGAGACCTATAGTGAGAGAGGAGATTTTAGACCTACAGACCTTATTTTAACAGCATCCTGAAGACTACCTAGTGCGCGCTACTTGCACTGCTTTGTGCATTCGATAGATCTTTGCGCGTGTTAGCGCTTTAACTTTTTAAAAACTACCCGTTTTGCCTATTTTATTTTATTTTTGTTCTTAGCCCCTGGTTTTATTGTATGCCCCTCACACGCACTGTAAATTGGAGACTCACCGCATTTTGCGGGCCCTCGTCCCCATAGATCGTTTTGGCGGCCATCTTAGGTGAGTGGTACACCTGACGGCGCCTATTCGCATTACGGTCTAGACGTCACTCGGACGGTCGACCTCTATTTAAGGGGAATTAATCAGGTGTTTGGTCACCTACAGACCTTATTTTAACAGCATCCTGAAGACTACCTAGTGCGCGCTACTTGCTCTGCTTTGTGCATTCGATAGATCTTTGCGCGTGTTAGCGCTTTAACTTTTTAAAAACTACCCGTTTTGCCTATTTTATTTTATTTTTGTTCTTAGCCCCTGGTTTTATTGTATGCCCCTCACACGCACTGTAAATTGGAGACTCACCGCATTTTGCGGGCCCTCGTCCCCATAGATCGTTTTGGCGGCCATCTTAGGTGAGTGGTACACCTGACGGCGCCTATTCACATTACGGTCTAGACGTCACTCGGACGCTCGACCTCTATTTAAGGGGAATTAATCAGGTGTTTGGTCACCTACAGACCTTATTTTAACAGCATCCTGAAGACTACCTAGTGCGCGCTACTTGCACTGCTTTGTGCATTCGATAGATCTTTGCGCGTGTTAGCGCTTTAACTTTTTAAAAACTACCCGTTTTGCCTATTTTATTTTATTTTTGTTCTTAGCCCCTGGTTTTATTGTATGCCCCTCACACGCACTGTAAATTGGAGACTCACCGCATTTTGCGGGCCCTCGTCCCCATAGATCGTTTTGGCGGCCATCTTAGGTGAGTGGTACACCTGATGGCGCCTATTCGCATTACGGTCTAGACGTCACTCCGACGCTCGACCTCTACATAAGGGGTTATTCCCCGCGCAGCGGATACGCGCAGTGGATCGCCGTACTTTCGCCGGAGTTTCCGCCTGAGTTTAGCCCGTCTGTGCCCGTCCGTGCCAGACCGGGCCATAAGGGGCCATGACTCCCACAAGTAATGCAACTGGTTTCCTATCGTACTCAGGTGAGGTGTTGGAATCCTTGCGGTCAATTCCTCGTAAATATTGCACTATTTGTTCTCTTCCCACTCATAATAATCACTGTGCCGGTTGTAGTTTTACCACTGGTCGAATGTCACTTTGTAATGTTACACGCCGCTCTCAACCTCGTGGCAGTCGGAGGAGATCATTGACATACTCAAAGAAGTCGACACTCCTTTTTTGGAGTATTAACTGCCGATCCCTCCCCAAACATAAGTATCATATACACGATTTCATTACCGAGGAGCAGCCTGACGCGTTGTTCCTCACAGAGACTTGGCTCCAGGACTGCTCTGGCCCTGATGTGGCCATTGCTGTCCCTAGCAACTATGCAATTGTGAGGCTGGACAGAAGTTCTGGAAAGGGGGGGGAATTGCCATAATGTTTAAATCTTCTTATACGTGTAAGTTTGCAGCCCTTCCGATGCCTGGAAGTGAGACTGCTCTTTTTAAATTGGTCATAAATCCTCAACTCACTTTATCTGGCCTTTTAATTTATCGCCCCCCTGGAAATGCCCTTCCCTGGACATCCTCATTAGCGAACATCATTTCCCCCTTACTGCTTAAGGCTGCCAATTTTACCATTCTTGGTGACATTAATCTGCATCTTGAAGACTCGCAGTGCACCATCAGCAAACGTTTTCTATCTGATCTAGAACCCTTAATCTCTCCTTGCTTAATGTTGGCCCAACTCACTCCACCGGACATCAATTGGATCCTATTTTATCTAATCTCCCCTTTAATTGTTCTCGGAGTGCTAGCCCTTTGGAGTGGTCTGACCACTTCGCTGTTTCATTTTCTCTACTTCACATTAAGAATCAGGAAACTTGTGTTTCTGACAAAGGTGTACCAATTCATCGTTGGGATGAACTTAACATTGATATATTAAATCAACACCTTTTAAACACCCGTCCTGATGTAGGTGAGGCTTCTGTCCCGGAATTGAATACTGCTGTTTCTCATTGGCTTGCTAATGCCGTCACTACCCTCTTACCTCCGACTTTAAAACATTCTAGGCCCCATCGCTCCCCAGCACCTTGGTTTTCTGCTGATCTGAAGGTCTTGCGGGTCAAATGCAAGGCCTTAGAGCGTAAATGGAGGCATACATATTCAGTCTCTCAGAAGACTGTATACAAAGAGGCATTAAAAGAATATCATTCTAAATGTAAATCTGCGAGAGCTGCCTACACTGTGGAAACAGTTACACGAGCTCAGAACTGCCCTCGTACTCTTTTCTCTGTCATTAAGAAACTGACAGGTGCAGATACTACTCCTATCCCTCCAGCATTAGATGAGGCCCAATGCAATTCTATTGCAAAAAATTTTATTGCCAAAGTTGAGCGCATATATGATTCTATGAGCCCTCCTTTGAATGTAGCTGCATCTTATTTGGGACGGAGTGCTGGGACTGAACTGCCTTCCCCTTTGGTGCAGCTGACGCACTGGCAACCTTTCGATGACGCTTCGTTTTTTACTTGTTTAAACAGCATAAGATCCGGCTCACCTCTTGACCCTATACCCGCCAAAATTCTTAAGCAGTTTGATCTTGAATCCCGGCGAGTTCTCATGAGGCTCTTAAATGCCTCTTTACTTGAGTCCAATGTGCCACAGGACTGGAAGCATGCTATGGTTGTCCCCCTTTTAAAAAAAGCTGGAGCTGATATGTCTAATCTTGCTAATTTTAGACCAATATCTTTGCTGCCTATACTCTCTAAAGTGCTGGAAAGGCATGTTAACACTCAATTATACCATCTCGTGGAATCTTCGGGATTTCTACACCCATCCCAGTCCGGCTTTCGCGCCCACTATTCCACAGAAACCACCCTTCTGGGAGTAACGGAAAGTCTGAGACACGCTATCGATCGTGGGGAAACCTCTGCGCTCATCCTTCTGGATTTGAGCGCGGCTTTCGATACCGTGTCCCACTCCATTCTTTTGGACTCTCTGTGTTCCCTAGGAATAGATGGCCCTGCGTTGGCCTGGATTGCCTCCTTTTTAAGTGAGCGCTCTTTCCAGGTCTTCTCCGCGAAAGCCACCTCTTCCACATGTTCTTCGGCGTATGGTGTCCCCCAGGGGTCTATACTGAGCCCTTTGTTGTTCAACATATACATTAGACCCCTGGCGTCTATTGCTGAGGACGCAGGGCTAACTATCTTTTCATACGCCGACGACACTCAGATTGTCTTCTCCCTTTCCAGCTGCGAGAGTAATGACATATCAGCTCTGAAAGTCGGGTTGTCACGTATAGCGGAGTGGATGCAAAGCCATCTTCTTAAACTAAACGGTGACAAAACCGAAATTCTTATCCTAGGAAAGCATAAGGATTTATGGGGCCCTCAACATTGGCCTGAGGAAATGGGATCCCTTCCCCAGCCATCTTCTGTGGTTCGTAATCTGGGCTTTATCATTGACGACCAACTTTCCATGCGACAGCAGGCCACTAAGGTGGCCGCCATCTGCTTTGCCATCTTGCGATGGCTCCAGAAAATTCTCTGGATGCTGCCTTCTTCCACCAGACGAACCGTTGTCCAGGCGTTAGTCACATCTCGCCTGGACTACGGAAATGTCCTTTATCTTGGTGCTGATGTGGCCACTGTTAACAGACTTCAGGTGGTCCAAAATTCAGCGGCCAGGCTTCTTTGTAACATTCCGAGAAGACAATCGGCCACTCAGGCGCTGCGTGATCTACACTGGCTTCGGATCCCTAGTCGCATCAATTTTAAAGCCTTATGCTATCTTTTTAAAATCAAGCAAGGCTCTGCACCAAGATATCTACAAAGTTTGGTCCACTCTTATAGGCCCAGTCGCACTCTCAGATCCTCTGCCAATTGCGATTTTGTTATCCCTCGTTTTAAGCTTACAAGAATGGGGGGACGGGCCTTTTCACATCTTGCCCCCAAATATTGGAATACCCTACCCATTTCTCTAAAAATGGAAACTAATTATTTTGCTTTCAGAAAAAAGTTGAAAACTATACTTTTTCAATGATCTGTGCTGCTTTGAGGTTTAAGGTGTTGTTTCTCATATGGTCTGCTTTCTTCTTGAGTCTATCCCTTGCGCTGGGAAACCCATTGAGGGTAGCTGTTGCGCGTTATAAATTTCAATAAATAAATAAATAAATAGAAGGGGGCTGCCATTGGAAATGGGGTTTTGTAGTCGCTGGCCCTTTCTCCTTTTCAGACGGCCCACCCAGACAGGATCGTCTGCTTCACGGCTGTCGTGAAGCAGCTTCTTATCTTAAGTGGGGCCATCTGTTTAAGAATCAGCAGCGTCAGGTTACTTCAGCTGTGTGTTTATTTTTGCATAGTGCTTTCACTTCACGTGAAAGAGCGATGCAAAGATAAACAAGTGGCTGCGAGCGCTTGTTCTAATTTTACTATCATTTACTGAAGCCCCCACACCCGAGAATCAGAAACAGGAGACACTGCTCATCATTGCACAGAAGATTCAAGTTCCCATTCTATTTAGGACTTCCATGGATTGAGTAATACCTTTTTCCATTATGGACAGGCACAGTGTTGCAACAGAGTGCACAGCGCATCCACTAACAAAGTGTGTTTCCTTGCGAGGGCCATTAATTACATCTTGAGTTAGTGGATAGGGCTATGAATTGCACCTAGGTCAAGAAACTGTCTGCTTCTGTTGAGGATCACCGGTGAAAACGGACCTAGGTGGGAGCAGGGACACTCAGCTTCCAAATAAACCCCATATAACCTTGCGTACTTCTTCCGACACCGGTTTGCCATTAGGGACAGGGGAGAAACACATTCATTTTCAGTCCGGCAGTGGGTAGGGTACAACATTATGTTCTGGGTAACTAACTTTACTGCTGATAGTAGCCACTGATTTGCTCACTCTTGCAAGTCTTCAAACTAACCAGCGACGGCCGAAGCAGCCTCCAATCAGAGCAGCGGCCTCGTCTTCAATGTCATACGGAGTTCATTAAGAATCAGGGAATAGCGGATGCATTGGCACAGCAATGCTGAAGTGCAGCGAGAGGAGCGCGTGCATATAATTAATTGAAGGCGCCATTGTTCACATCCGGTCTCTGCATGTGGAATACTAGGCACACATCCCGAAGCGAGGACAACGGCAGACACCGTGAAAGTAGCCGGTTAAGGGCGCTGTTTCACACTACATCAGTCACTGAGCATAAATACTGACTGCCCAACAACATCTAGTACAAGTAAAACCTATGACGGGAACAACCACCGTAATGTACGGATAGAATGCGCACATCAGACTGACTGACATGTTTTGCTGACAGTACATGTATCTACACGCTGTGATTACTGCTCAGCCCTATATGGTTTCGACTCCTTTCGAAAAAACAGACTTTTTAAAATACTCAGGACATGCTTTACGTTTTAGCTGTATCTCACTGTGCACGCTCCCTTTGCTCGCCCACTAAGCAGTTTTCTGATCTAGTTGGTGTTGAAAGCGATCCTCAAAGGTTGTTCGACTCTCTTATTGTCGAGCCAGGGTGTAAACAGAGATGCCATCACTGTAGAATGTAAAGGTTGACAGGCTTGCAATGGTTGCCTGCTGCCAGACACCGAAAGCTATGAAGAGGAAGGGGCCGTTCTCTGTCCTGTCACGTTGACGCTTTCTCCTTTAGCCATGAACGAACAAACGAGCTGGGAAGAGGTAACTTTTAGACTCTATGGTCAGTGGTACGTCAGCTATCGGGTTTTGTGGCATTGTGGTGCTCTGTGTGTGTGCTCAGCCTTCTTTTGAATTCAGATGCTCCCCCTTCAGGCGAGCGCTTTTCTTTGGAGATGGCATAGAGGCTACTCTGTTCCTTTTTTTTTTTTTACTGAGTGTAAGGCTTCATATTTGTTGTAGGACTAAAATACTCTGTCTCCTCAACAAGGCACATGTTTCTGTGTGGAATTCTAAATTGTCAACCTATTTATATGGAGCTGACCCCAACCGCCCTTACCCGCCTAGCGTAAGATCCTGTTTATTAATGGAACACACGTATCTAGTTCACACCCTGGCGCTTCCTTGTCATCCTTAACGAGTCACGGATGAAAAACATTCCAGAGGGTTGAGACGTTTCAAATTTGAAGAATGTCTACTCTCTAACCTCCTTTTCTCCTCAGTCTTCACCTATCTTTATTTAACTGTTTGCCTAGAGAAGTGCTAGGAAAAATGTAGGCTTATTTTACTTTCCGAGTAAGAGTCGCATTACTGAGCACTCAGTCTTTTATCCTTTCTCTCCCCTATCGCCACCCACGCTCAATACTTCCATATGTGAGTGGTATTTTAAATTATTAAGAAGGCCAAGGAGAAAAATTTATCTGTGCTATCGACACGCTGTACATAAAGGACGCTGGTGGCTTAGCCCCATTTTGTTGGCCCGATCCATCACCAGCGTACCATTAGATTATGCAGTCCGGGGCGGCATAAGCAGTCGCTAGCCGGCCTCATATTATGCACAATCCAAATTGAAGCTTGGAATTTATTGCTGCTTCCACTCGCTCCAGTTATCCCGCTGCCTGATATCGTGCAACACTTCTAGAAGCTGCCCCCTCTCCCGACACTGGTTAATACGTTTATGTTAAACACTATTCGCTTTGCATACCGATTTGCTCGCTGCATTGAAGAGCCCAGAGCAGGTAAGGGCAGAGAGACAAACCAATTGTTGACCGCTTTCCTAAACTCTGCCTCATTTGCGTCTTTTTGTTTTTAAATTGGCAGCGAAAACCGTGTTCACCAGAAAAATGTGACCCTTCAAATGCATTTCCCCCTTGATCTCCATCCCCATCAGTGCCTTGATGGCACTGTTATTACTATTTTTAGCGCGCTGCTCACTTGCGAGGCATGCTGTAGTAGTGTATGCTACTGGAAATGTTTCTAATGTTTTATGGTGACCATCCGATCCCAAGCACCTTAATGAGCATTAATTAGCAACTCATTGAGGTGTCCTCCGAGCGGCGCAGATGGGTGTCTGCCGCCCCCCAGCACCCCCCAGGCGCTCTCAGTGCAGCCCTGACGAGTGGGGGCTCGCCCTCTAACTGGCAGCTTTTTGTGCCACTTTGGAGGAATTTATGTCGCCTCTGTCATATTAAACATCTTTTTTATCTACTCCTAAATCAGGGTTTTCTCTCGTTCGGGAGGGGGGTTGGTTAATTAATTGTCAGATGTCAACCTCAACATTTGTGTTTAACCCCTTCGATGCGTGTGACGGAGCGGTTCCGTCATGTGCGTCGGTCGCGCTGTGCGCATGACGGAACCGCTCCGTCACGGCCCCACCCGCGCAACGAACCTTCAGCACGGCGCGGTAATCCGCGCCGCGCTGAAGGGGTTAAAGAACGTTTTTACAAGCTCAGATAGTGAGCGGATAAGAGCTCGGAGTTACTTAAATGCATTTTGGGAGAAGGGCAAATGTTGGGGGTGGTGGCAGAGAAGGATGTGTGGGGAGGACTGCAGAAGAGCTCCTGTGTGGGTGTGAAAAGAAAGTAAAACAAGCATTGGCATAGCCAATAGGTCTCACCTTTGGGACCTTATAAGTGTTTAGTCATGCAACAGTTGATGTTGTTGCACCAAGGATATTGTGCTGCATAACTAAAAACTTATAAGTTCCCAAAAGCAAGACCTATTAGCTATGCCATTGGTCTCTTACCCCCTAGGCGCTGTCTTCACGGACACCGTGCTATGCAATGCAATAGGTGTTGCTTTTGGTATTGTAAATAACAATGCCTTTTAATTTTTTTACAATGTCAATAGCTCAAAATAAAGTCATTGCGAGACCTAATGCATTGCAAATGCTTGTTCTATGTTGGCCCTAAGTTCAATTACACAGTCAGTGACTGGATCTGACATCGACTCCCCGGGGGCCATAGCTTGCAGTATTAGTGTGAGCAACGGGGCAGGGCCATAAAGTTGATATCACATCAGGGCTAAAGTTGGGGCAGCGGAACACTGACATGAACCCAGCACACAACGAGCAGATAAGATGACCAGATAAGGTCAGTACTGGTAAACTGCTTACTTGTCTCTAAACAAATCATATTAAAATACAAAATTGAAAATGTCGTTTTTTTCTTCCAAAATGTCAGTCCTGAGCAGCTTATTTAACCCTAATAACACTCAGTGCTCCTGGAGGGGTGTATCACACAGCACTCCCCCAAGACGCATATCACATCAACAATTGGGCACAATCCAATTCAAAATCAGAACAACAGATCCTTTCACCTATTGGAAGTGCCCTAAATGCTGGCTTCATTTGAAAGCATCTGAATGTACACATCAGTTATGCATGTAACACCTTAGTCTTCCATCACCAGATATTTACCTAACAGTTGGCCATTGTTGCATTGTTCGAAAAATTAAATGTGCTAATTTGAGAAAGAAAGGTAACATTAGACAATATAGGTAAAGAACATTGTCATTTTTTAAATGGCAATTACTACAGTTTCAACAGTTTATCACACAAAATCCTCCAGGAAATTTTGCGGGACAAAAAAGAAAATTTTGCAGTGTACTAATGCGTTTTTTGCTGCAGTTTTGCAGCACTTCATGTTAGTCACATGGAGTATTTCTGTAACCTTTTATCTTGTGATGGGTAGAAAGCAGTATATATGGTTGAACTATTCTTCCCATTTTAGTTTTTAAAAAAGCAAGCATTTGCAATGCAATAGGTATCGCATTTGTGAGAGTTTGAGCTATTGGCATTGTAAATGAGAATGCCTTTTATTTATGTCTTGGTTTTGAAAACAGATAAATAAAAGGCATTGTCATTTAAAATGCCAATAGCTTAAACTCTAGCAAATGAGAGGCCTATTGCATTGAAAATGCTTGTTAATAGTGGAAATCTTGATCCTATAAACTTTCACTGAGTGAGAAATAGATTTAGGATTAAAGTACATTTCCAGAGCAGGTCTGTGTGATCCTCAGGACTGCGATCTATTAACGAAATATGAGCAGCTGGAAAAAATATTAATAAAATTGTTAAAGCCGGGATTGCAGCAGATCATAATAGAAGCAGTTTACTGTTTGAAATATTGCACACTGCTTTCCTATTATGGGGTAAAACTGTGCATTGTTTTTAATGATTAAGGAAAACAATGCATTGCTTTTCATTACTGAACAAACTGCACATTATTGCCATTTCTGGAGCAAAAATCGTATGTTTCTGTTTTTTAGTTCTGGCTTGAGAGCACAGCTGTCACTTTACCTTATGTGATCAACCTAAAAAAAGAGCTTTCAGGGATACTACTAAGAGAGGATTTGACTCTGCCACATGTTTTGATTGGTCAGAAGTTGTATGCTTCTACAGAAAAAGTGCTTCACCTCCATACACTGATGATTATATTGTTTGTTTATCCAGCAGCACGATAGACCACAGCACAATGGCTGCCCTAAGAAGACCCACTAACACACATAAAGTATCAAGCTTTTAATGGGATAGAGCTTGAGTTTTCAGGGGAACGCACATGGCAATGCTTTTAGAGTGTCTTAGATAAGTAGATCATTTACAGTGTTTGTTTTTCTCTGGCAGCATCAGAGATTTTCTTCCCTTTTCATTATAGATTTTTGACTGAGAGCAGTATGGGATGCCTCAGGCTGAACTCATCTACAGCCATTTTTAGGTCTGCATTGACAGAAAAGCTGTTGCTAGGCCATATGTGATTACACACAAAGAGCTTACAGAGTACTACTGATAGAGGGGCTTAGGCTCCAACCACATGTTGGTTTTCCTGAGTAAATAATCAAGGGAGGGGAAAGGAGCGATTCTTTAAAGAGTTCCAGCACCCATGCTCCTCCAAGAACAACGATAAACACACAGGGGTGCATTTCCTCAGTCTCAAGGAAGGGTGAAACTCCAACGGGTTGATCAAGAAAAGGTCTGATATGAGGTATTCCGGGATGGGGGGATCAGAGTGATCAGATCAAGGTGCCCTCACACACCCAGAAGGGTGTTATGCTTCATCAGTGGGTGCTTCTCGTCAGACCGGCACTGCAATGCCTGACGGGCCACAAAATGTGGTCTCTTTGGCAGATTACTTTTGATCTGAAAGCCGTATGATGAGTGTGGGTGAAGGATTGTGGGTGTAGGGTGGTGCAGATCCTAAGGGATCCCTAAAGGAGTTTTAGTGTGATTCCCATAACAAAGTAAAAACAGGGGAGCTATCATGGGTAACAATGTACTATGATAGCTTCAGTGCGTGATGAGAGAGGTCAACATGTTTCATGCCTAAATACGTGGAGGGTCAGTGGCATTTAATCAGGACCAGGTAAGTACCTACCCTACTGTGAAGTGTGGCCCGGAGAAAGAGTGAAGAACCTCCACTACAAAGGTCAATACTGCACCTGCTACGGTGCAGAAAGGGATATCTAACCTGTTAGCAACAAATGGGGGACAGCCATAAAGAGTCTGCTGCTATAACAATAGTATTACAATATGCCAGCAAAGATGCAAAGTTTATACAAAGGTTGCGTTTCACTGCCCATCGGTGCAGCCAGAGCCCAAGGAGAGCGAAATGGGGTTTCATGGGTTTCAGGCTGGCCGAGTGGGCCGGTAGAAGTGATTGCAGATGTGCTCTGTAAAGCATGTCATATTTGACAAGATCCCATTGTGGCCTGCCCAGGAATGAATAAAGTGCGTGACAGCTGCAGGGTTGTCAGGAAGGCCGAGAGGGCCAATGAAATTGATCACAGGTGCGTTCTGTGAAGCGCATCATATTGGTAAACAGCACAACAAAGTGGTGGCTGTCGTTATGTATATGTGAGAATTAAACTGCCTCAATGTACCTGGATCACCCCGATGGCCTGGGACTGATGCGACTGCGCGTGTGGGTCATGTGACTTACAAATGGTGCCCCCGCGAGTGCACATCATGTTGGGGCTCATATTGGAATGGTGACTGCTCCGTGTAATATGAGTGGCAATAACCCCGTATATGGACAGTGCTCCTATCAACCCAGAGGGGATGCCTTAAAGGATGCAGAGTGAGACATCACTCCTACAACTTGTGGGTAAGTTTATCCCTTTCTAATTTATTTTCTCTCTTTCCTTATGGGACCATTTTCGTTCCTTGTTACTTTCAAGGTCTTGCGTGCCATTTTCTGTGGTGCTTGATTACTGCTACTAATCTTGTTGAACAGTCTATTTCAATTTTCAAACATGCGCAAGTGTCATGATATTGTATGGCATGGGTATGTCTGTAAATGTTCTGTTACTTACCTGTTGAAAGTATTTCGCTCTTCTCAAGCTTTGGCTGCACTAGTGGGCAGTGAGACACAGTCTTTGCATAATCTTTTTACCTCTGCTAGCGTTCTGGAATACAATTGTTACAGCAGCAGGCTTTTCCTTGCTGTCCTCTATTTATTTCTTACAGGTTGAATTCCTCCTTCTGCACCGTAGCAGGTGCAGTAACCCTTTCTAGTAGAGGCTCTTCACTCTTTCTCTGGGCCCCACTTCACAGTAGGGTAGGTAATTACCTGGTCCTGATGAAATGCCACTGACCCTTCAGGCATTTAGGCATGAAACATGTTGAACTCAATTCAATTTCTTTATTCGATAATTTTTCAATCATAAAAGAGACACATATAAAAACATTATATAAAACCATGTGTACCACACTTTATAAATTCGATTATTAAAAAAAGATTAATTAATTATATTTTTAAAAAAAGATTAAAAAGGAAACATTTTACATTCATTGCAAAGCACAATTATATCAAAAAGGTGAGCCACATAAAAGAAAAGACAATATTCCCACATGTCCATCAGAGGAGAACCATCCAGCATAATATTATTCACTTCATCAATGCAAAATGGAGCCTGCATTAGCAACCAAACTACTTCTTCTAAGGGCCCATGCCCAGCTCAAAAATGTTGCCATAGCTATGACTACAGGTTCCCTTGTATCTGTCTTTAGAATACGCAATGCTATTTGGGATGATCTTGTGCCAATGTTACGGCAAATCGGCTTAATCCATTTATTACGGGGACCCTTATACGCGGGGCACACAAACAATACATGGAGTATGGACTCATCCTGAGATGTACACACAGTACATTTTGTGTCTCCATCTCCCCACTTTGCCGAAAAAGTTTTAAGGGGGAGGGTACCCACTCTAAATTGGTGATACAGTTTCCTGTCACCGGGTCTCGTAATGACATCCCAATAGGCCTCAAACTAATGTTCATACTTATGATCTAAAAAGAGGCCTGTCAGGGATGCACTATCCACCAGTGACAGGGACTTAAGACAGACCATGTCCCAATAAAGAGATTTAAAATAATTTTTAGACGGAAACTGATTCCCTTCTGGGTCCTCCCACAAGTGCCTGAGCCCCATATCGACCAGCGTGCTTTTGATTTTTTTCAGCCAAATGATTTTTGAAGACATGTCAGCTTCTCTGATGTACTTAACTGCTTTGTCATATGGTACTAACTCAGAGGTTGTCCAAAGCCGTCTCCAATACGCGAGGGGTCTAAAGCCCGCTGCCTCCTCAATGGAAGTGCACGCCAGATCTAAAAATAGGGGTTTGAGGGTGGATGATTGGGGAAGGCCAGTCAAAGATCTCAAAAACTTATTTTGGGCCAGGACTAAGGGGCCTAGATTATCGAAGCCCCAAAGTTCTGCACCATAAATTATGGAAGCCCTGATTTTCCCATTGTATATGGCAAGTGCTGGACCTACCTGTTTGGTGTAAGACAGCCGGTGCTCTTTTAGAAGGGCCCCTGCTAACTGATTATGCTTAAGGGTTAGCAAATCTAACTGAGGCTTCCAATTCATCCTCTTACTCATCGTTACGCCCAGGTACGTAAAGGTGGCAGTTTGTTCCAATGTTGCACCATTCATTACAACTCTGCCTTTCAATTTTTTATGTTTATGCAGCACCATGAACTTAGTCTTATCAACATTAACTATAAGTTCATGGTCATTGCAAAATAAAGTGAATCTATCGAGGGCTCGTTGCAGACCTGTTTGTGTTTTAGATAAAATTAAAGTATCGTCTGCAAACATTAAAAGTGGAACCCTCACACCAGCAAGAGTAGGGGCATCAGTTGGATATTCAGAGAAGTATGAGATAACATTATTTATAAACAAAGAAAAGAGGGTGGGGGCCAAAACACAGCCCTGCCGTACCACTTTAGTCACAGGAAACCAATCTGTTATTTCTCCCTGTCGACCCCACCGAACCCGGGCATAATTAGACTCATGAAGTTTAATGATGAAATTTAAAGTCGCAGGGGCCATCCCTACTTCCTTAAGGGAGTCCCACAGCTTAGAGCGGGGCACCAAATCAAATGCTGACTTTAGATCTATAAATGCAGCATAGAGAGCCCCCCCTGTTAAAACCACAGTGTTCCAATAAATCATCATGAATCTAAAAACTTGCTCAATAGTACTGACATGAGGGCGGAAGCCAGCTTGAAACGTGGATAGAATTTCTTGGTCATCTATCCAGGTATTTACCCTGCTCAGCACAAGTCTGGCCACAATCTTTTGCATGTTATCTATGAGACTTATGGGCCTGTAGTTACTTGGGCAGGCACAATCCCCTTTTTTATAAATAGGGATGATCTCTGCCCCGCGCCAGGATTCTGGCAAGGGAGCACCTCTTGCAAGTCCATTGGCCATATGATATATATATTTGAGCCAGTTTTTCTTATCATATTTAAAAATATCCGCTGGGATGCAGTCCGGACCTGGAGCCCTACCTGCTGCCACGCTATCCAAGGCTCTCTCAATTTTCCCTATATCAAAAGTTAGGATAGTGTCACACATTAATCGTGGATAATGGCTTAAACTACTATTCATTGAAGCAAACTGGGTCTGATAGTGCATAACCCATGCTCTAGGAGGGACATTATTAGTTGGTAATGGACCTATATCACCACTACCGCATTTCACTGTCTGCCAGAAGCGCACCCAGTTTTTCCCATTACTTGCATTTAATAAATCCTGCCATCTTTTTTCATCGAAGGTCTTCTTTGCCCTTCGCTGAATTTCCTTATATGCAACCCTAGCTTCCCTAACTTCTCGCGGGAATCCTGACCTAACAGCTTGAGAGAGGTGACTAAAAGCAGCCCTGCATGCCCCATCATACCATTTTGCAGATTTCTGTATGGCCTGCTTGGAGCTCCTATAATTTCTTGTAAAAAATGCTTTCAACTTTATGAATAGCTCCTCATGAACCTTTGTGAGGGCTGGAAGAGAGGCCTCATGCAGATCAAGCTGTGAAAGGACTAATAAGGAATCTTCAAGGGTTAGCTTTATCAGGTCCATAGTACCCTCATCCTCTGAGACCAATGCCAATTTTAATCTACAGCAATCGTTGGACATAGTCACTTCAGCTGTGACTATTTCAGTATCTACCCTTGCCATAGGTTACCCAATAATTTTAAGTGTTAAAATTAGGGGGTCATGGTCACTTTCTGCTCTATTCTGGACCTTCATATCCTCTAGCCTTACCCACAAGTCCAGATTGATAAAGAAGTAGTCTATTCTGCTACTTCTTATCCCATTATTAAAAGTATGGGTACCCTCAAAGTCTGATTTTGACCTTCCATTTACAGCCCTCAGGCCCATTTCCAGGGATAAACTTTTTAACTGGAGGACCGCTTCTGACCATTTATTAATCAGGGAGAGCTCCAGCGATGGTATGCCCCAGGTCACATCCTCATCCCTGGACAGGCTTCCATCTTCTAAACCCATGGGCTCGAATGTACAATTAAAATCACCCGCTACTACTAGATGGTTTGCCCCTTTTAATGGTTTGATGAATGAATCAAGTTTAGAGATTGTAGGAGAGGCTTTCCCTCCTACTTGCCCTCTTACGTAGACGTTGGCAAAAATTAGATCTAGCCCGTGTTCAAAACGAATTTTAATAACCAGGATGTCAGGGTTATCTACTGTTAGATCTTCCACCTGGTAGCACGCCTGCTGTCTAACCCATGTATGCAAACCCCCAGATGGTCTCCCTTTATGACTGGCAGTGGCCGATTTACCAAAAGCCAAATACCCAGGACGAAAAATCCTATTCAGTGACCAGGTCTCCTGGAACATAATGATGTCTTGATTCTCTATAAAGCACGACCACTCGCTAGAGTTAGTTTTTGTTTCTAGACCAGCAATGTTCCATGACATTATATTTAATAAGGAGGGAGCAATGCTAACACTCCTATCTGAAAAAGACCTAATCAAACTGCTCTCGGGAGATGGTAGTATAGCTCGCTGAAGACTCATAGCATTCACAAAGGGAGATGCGGACCGAACAGCAGTGTTCTCTAACAGGGGCAAGTTTGCAATTGGTAGTCAGTCACATGTATCTAAGCCAGAGAGAGGAGCAAATCTATTAGCTGAATTTAAGTTAGGTGGTCTATGTGGGATTCTGTGGGGTGCCCTTGGGTGGCTTACTGTACGCGAAATCGCCCAGTCCATCTTAAGGGTATGACGGGGTCTATAAAAGAACCCTAGGGCAGGAGAGATATTTTCATTGTATGAAACTCTAGATTGATGCTACCTAGATGGTCTAGAAGAAATCTAACGACATTCTCGTTATTAAAGTTAACAACTATACAATCCCCTCTCCCATCCTTCATAGAGTGACCTATCCATGGAGATCGTCTGACCATGATTATCTGGTTACAGACATCCCAATCCCATACCCCAACCTCCTTCAGTTTTGTTGTAAGCCAATGCATGGTTTTAGCCATCAATTGATCGGTGGTTTCGATCTGACCTTCCTGTAATACTGGGACATTCTTCAAAACCACCACCAAAGGGGCTGCGGCCGGGGGAAGGTGTAAGACTCGAGAACCTTCTAAAACTGGGCTATTTTCCAATCCCTCGTGCATTTGTGGGTACCCTCGTTCACAAGGCCCTAGTATAGGGCTATCCCGGTATGCTGGTACACGGGAAATTGGCTGTTGTACTTTTTCACCTACTAGCCCTATACATGGTCTAGTTTCCTGTCCTCCCCGAACTTCCTGATTAACTAGACTATAACCACTAGGCACATTCTCTGTCTCACCCACTTCCCTTCCCACATTTGTTACTCCAACTTCATGGTTAGTAGACACAGTACCATTTTTCCCTGGCAGCAATGACATCAGCCCGGTTAACGGTGGATTTGGCGGTTTGGAATTGGTTTCTACCGCATTTCTCAGCTCTTTAGATGTAGATAATCTGTTGGCTTGTGTCAGTAAACCCTCTATAGTACCTTGATTTATCATGACCTTCAATTCGAAATTATTGAGTCTCTCCTCGATCTTAGTCAATCTGTGGATAATAGGAGTTGAAGATGTTATAATTAAATCCCCCAGTTTATTCCACATAGCCTCATTAGCCTCAGCAGAGGAAACATCTGTAGTCCCTGAGGTCAAAATTCCAGGGACACTAAGAGCCGAGTCCCCCGTCGCTACCATTGCTGAAGTAGTACCTCCTCCATTAGTGTTTGTCCTTTAAATTTTCGCCAGTTTCTGTCTCTGGGGCCCCCCTCCCCGCTTTCTTTTAAGTGCTGGATCTGAAATTGGAGCAGGAACTTTATTTTTACATTTGGGTGCTGACCTTGTAACAACACGTGGAGGTAGGGTGCTTTGGGTAGGTGCTGCATCCGTCTGGACCGACTCCACATGATAGAGTATGTTATCAGTGACCGACGATGCAGAGGTTTCCAATGGCCCATTAGCAAACTGACCAGCATCACTTGCCTTATCAGGGGAGTCAGAGTCCACAACCAAAGAACAGTCAGGAGTACGTGCAGATGCTATTGCGCCCAACGATGATCGTTTAGACAATTGGGGATCAAGAGATAGACGACGCTCCGTCAATGCTATCTCATGAGCAAGGACCGAGCTAGATCTAATTAAAAACTGGTCCAAAGTCCCCACCGTACTTCCTGCAGGCAGCCCAATTCTCCCCTTACCCTCTCGTAGGTTCATCCTGAGATGTCTATTTAAGTCAAATTGAAAGTAGAAGTGAACAGAACACAGCTAGCTCTTTATGTGTATTCCTCTAATTAACACCAGTATACTGGCAAGGACTAACCTTGTGGGATGTGCAGTCACAGAGAGTAGTCCCAGCCCGGCCTCGTTCGGTCTCTGTAACGGGCTCAAACGGGCCCGCCCTGGCCCGGGCTTCGCCCGGCGCACGCCCGCGTGCGTTCCGCGAAGCGGGAGCGGCGAGCGGTAAAATAGTGGATGGCAAGCTCAGGTGCGGGCAATCAGCAGCAGGCCCCCTGGGATTTGCAGTCCTTGTCACCTCCTCCAAGCACGAAGCGGGAGCGGCGAGCGGTAAAATAGTGGATGGGAAGCTCAGGTGCGGGCAATCGGCAGCAGGCCCCCTGGGATTTGCAGTCCTTGTCACCTCCTCCAAGCACGAAGCGGCTCCCACGAAGCGGGAGCGGCAAGCGGTAAAATAATGGATGGCAAGCTCAGGTGCAGGCAATCAGCAGCAGGCCCCCTGGGATTTGCAGTCCTTGTCACCTCCTCCAAGCACGAAGCGGCTCCCGCAAAGCGGGAGCGGCGAGCGGTAAAATAGTGGATGGCAAGCTCAGGTGCGGGCAATCAGCAGCAGGCCCCCTGGTACTTGCAGTCCTTGTCACCTCCTCCAAGCACGAAGTGGCTTGAACTCACTCAACTGTCACTGAAGCTATCACAGTACATTGTTACCCACAATAGCTCTCATGTTTTTACTGTGTCTAGGGAACCACAATCCCATTAAAACTCCTATAGGGATCCCTTAGACTCTTTTAAAACACCTCTGCACCACCTAACTCCCACAACCCCTCACCCACAGTAATCATACGGCTTTAAGATCAAAAGATCTCTGCCAAAAAACCTCCATTGAGGAGCCTGTCGAGCACTGCAGCACTGGCCCAACAAAGAGTGTCCTATGATGAAGCATGACACCCTTCAGGGTGTGTGAGGGCTCCTTAATCTGATCACTCGAATCCCCCCATGCCAGGATCCCTGTGATTAGACCTTTTCTTGATCAACCTGTTGGGGTTTCCCCCTTCCTTGAGATTGAGGAACCGCACCCATGTGTTTTTATCATGGTTTCTCTGAGTAGACAATTTGATTGGGCCGAAGTTGTGTGTTTCCACTAGAAAGAGTGGTTTATTGCACTATTTGGCCTATGGCAAAGGACCTGGCCTGGCAGTTTGGCCTGGACTATTCCCATCGGAGTAGGGTCAAGACTAATTTGCATATGGCTGGGTCTAAACTGAGGTGGCATGGTGTGCAGAATAACGATGGACTGATATGTGGCCTTGAGTAATTTCCAGTGGCTGAGATTAATTCAAGCATTCCATCCATCATTTTTTTTTTAGACTTTTGTATGTTGGTTATAGTTAGGGCCACTACAATAATGTGATTCTGAGGCTGTGGCGTTTTCCGCATAATTATATATTTGCCGCATTTGCCACTTAATCCATCAGCTTCTGCATAAATTGCAATTCATACAAAAAATGGTTTGCCCCTCAAACAGATCAAACGTTACTAAACACGTGGCAAAACCTAATGTCACACAGGTGAAGCCCTTTCTTAAAAGTTGACTGGTCACCTTTCAATAGCCTATTGCTGTATTTGAGTGTTAAACTGCTACTTATGAAGTGTAACCTTTGCCAAAACAGTTTACCAAGCGTAAAAATAATGAAGTAATAATGTCACAAAATATGCCGAATTACGTCGCATAATTTCACTTTTCTTGACGGATAATTTAGTAAACTCTACTGTGTAATGTGTTTCTTTACTGTCGCATAATTCCAGTGGACCACATTATGGTGTCAAGCCAGTGGTAAAAGCTATACACCTTATTGGTTCAAAGGGAACAGTTATATCAGATTCTTTAGGAATGATCTCTTTATAATGAAAAGTTATGACAAAGCAATAGGCCTAACTTACTTATTGTGAAATGCATGTGTTAAAGACAATGGCTTTTAAGTGTGGATTGTTTTACACTGTTCTAAAACCAGTGCTTAATTTGAGTGGTTAGTTGCTGGTAAGGCCTACCGGCATTCACTTTCAGGGACCAACGCTTAATTTTAATCTTCAGACTTTCACCCAGAATAAGAGAGAGAAGGGCAGAAAAGTGGAAATAAAGGAGGAAGAGAGTGAATGAAAAACAGTGACAGAGGTAGAAAGTGGAGATGAAAAAGAACCTGCAAGAGTGTGATAAAGAGACAGGGAGTATCCTGTGGTGGATGAAAGAGGCATGAGGTGGAATCGAGATTAGACTTCCTTGGCATTCTGCATTGAACAGCGCCAGCCACAGGCTTCTGAGAAAAGCTTTGGGCACCGACACTTATTATATACAAATTAAGCATTGGCTAAAAAGCCTGTAGGCACATTGGGGCATATCAACAAGGGCTTTATCTCTGCTTTTTTGGCTTTAAAAGCCAAAAAAGGAGCGATAAAACTAGCGCCCTATCAACAACAGGGTGCTAACATGCAAATTTGCATGTTAGCACCCTTTTACTCTACGCTTCCCCTTGCATCTCTAATGAGATGCAAAGGGGGCGTTCCAGAGTAAAATAATAGGAGAAATGTCACTAAGCGACATTTCTCCTATTATCAAGAATGTCGCTAACCCTGTTAGAGACAAAAAAAGCAGCGCTAACCGCGGGTAACGCTGCTTTTTTACGTGTGGTATTTTTCTGACTTAGCCATGATATCCTATGGAAGGAGGATATCATGGCTAAGTTTGCCTGTCCCTATCAACAAGGTAATGTGAGATTATCGCTGGGTTTCCAGCGATAATCTCACGTCAGCCTGTTAGCGTGAGGATTTTTATCGCTGATGAGATAAGCGTTGCTAATAGCACGCTATCTCAGCGATAAAAATTCACGCTAGCCGGCGATAATTATCCTAGCGCTAAGTGCGCTTAGAGATAATTATCGCCGGTTGTTGTTGATATGCCCCTTATTTTGTAAGGGGTGTGAAATTCACATAAGTTGATTTTGTGTATTCACGTGAAGTTTCAGGAAAATTACCAATAATTATACAAACATCTGTCATTAAGCACTATAGTTTATTGTGAAATGCAACCACTCGTCAATTTTTGATGCACAGATACATTTAATACCAAAACATTAGCGCAAAAAAACAAAAGTGCCAGGAACACCAGGTGATTGCTTTCTGGTTGTTTGTGTTGTTCCCGTACTCCTGCGTTTATAATTTTGCCTTCCACTGCGATGCATTTACGTGATGTGGCATAGTGCCATAATTTTGGGAATTTCGAATTTAGAGCTTAACGCAAAATTCACAAAATTAAACCAGTGTAATCAAGATTGCGTTTGGGTCTGTTATTTTGTACAAAACCTTGCAGGTTTATATAGTGGGCGAGGGTTTGGGGGAGCAGACCAAACCATGGGGATAAAAAATTTGCATTATTGTTATGGTAGTCTTTATTATGCTGTATTAGCAGAGATTTTATGTTGGTTTGACAACTTTAATATTATACATATTTGTAAAATTATTACAGTGTAGCTGATGGATGCCTTGTGGGAAGACTTATGACCAACACAGTAGGTCTACATCGGTTATGGTGATAAGTCAGTGATAAAGGTCATAGTCCTGATTGTTTATAATGAAAAGAAAAAATATGAAAAAGGCATGAGGCTTGACATATTGATTCTAAAAGGCATAATTTAGTCACTAGGACTAGACAAATTGGATTGTTATTACTCTGTATTAAAGCCTACAAAAAGGTATTTTGCTACACAAAATCCCACAGATTAGGGGGCACGGCCAGCAACATGGCCGAATAGGATGAGCCTCGCAAGAGCTCCAGCCGGAGCGGCTAAGTCCATGTAAAATCCTGCTGTTTGGAACCGCTAACCAATATCCTACCTATCCTACTTAGAATATCTCTCCCTCCAACCAAGACAAATTGGCCGTCAAAGCCGAACCAACAAAGAAAGGGACTGAGAAGAAAGACCGGGCCTTGCGCACGGCCAAGAGGTGGGTGACGGTGGTGAGCTGAGACAGGCTCAAGTAACCGATCAAGTTGCTGGCGGGCTCCAGAGACTAGGGCCCCGTGGCCGTCACCCTCCGCCCCTGCAGCTCCGAGAAACAGCGGCTAGGACGGGAAACCCACGGGCGCAACACGAAGAGAGGTGCAGCATCGAGGGCCATGGGCGAGATGGGCCGCGCTGTCACGAGGCTCAAACGTGGCCTCTCTGAAACGGGTCGGCGGAGCGGGCTGCTAGATGAGCTGGCAGGACCGGAGGATCGCCCCTCCCAGGGCCAGAGGTCCGGGTCGGCTCAAGAGAGCATGCTGGCACTGGAGGCCCAGAGTATGGGGAAAGCCGCACTCGACATCTGCCTTGAGACCAGAGAAAATTGCGTGCCCCCACGGGGGTGGGAGGGTGAGCGCGGGTAGTGAAAGATCCTAACCCAGGGAGACGACTATGCTAACACAGCTTGGCGGACAGGTCCAAAATTAGCTCTGGAGAAGGCCCGGTCCACCTCACTCCATACAGAGGGAAAAATATTATGTAACATGGATGGCAAAGGGTGCGCCATATATCGGGCTGGATGCGGGACCAGAAGGCAACAAAAAAGTGACTTTTTTTATATATCCTTATCATGGCACCCCTAGGAAAGCAAGACAATTACAGGATTGGCCTCAGTCTGAGTACATGATCCTTCCCCAATCAGGTCTGCCACAGACTCTGCCTTTATAATTGTCAGTAGTGGCAACCAAGTGCCAACGAGACTCCTACCTTACTTTCTAAACGAACCAAGCAAAACTCACCTCAACCCCAGAAACAGGGAACGGTGCCAGGTGAGAGGTAGGAAAGAGGCAATTGCGGCTGGGCTGGGACAATCTGTTTGGCCCATCTAGCAACAAAGAACGGAGAGGAGGGGTGCCTTATACCAAGTAGATAAAACCACGAGAAGACAAACCCCGTCAGCACGCACAGAGAGACAGAAAGACCCGTACTAGGAACATTGGGAGGCTTGGGATGCCGCATTGGGACGGCAAGAGAGGACATGCTGGACACTCAAGAGACACACTCCAACCAGGGGAGGGTCCCCACTGACATCCCCACTCGCATTCAATTATGGGAAAGGACAATGATCCCAAACGTTCCAGATAAGGGAACCTCCTAAGCCCACATCTGCTGAACCTCTTCCAGGATGCCTATGATGAAGGGGCGCTACCACCGGACCTACGTATGGCCACAATAGTTACATTACGCAAGGAGGACAAACCGAGGGATAGTTGCAAGTCCTACCATCCGATATCCCTCCTGAAGGTAGAGATGAAGGTCCTCGCGACCATTCTTGCCACAAGACTGAAGCAGGTTATAACAACATTGGTGCATTGGGGCCAGTCAGGATTTATGCCTAGTAGGAACCTCTGCAGAACCCACAACTGGCTAATGGAGTCTAAAGACTGAGACGCCCCCCCACCCACATATATATTCTTGACACTTGACGCAGAGAAAGCCTTTGACACTGTGCATTAACCCTTCTTGGAATCTACCTTGACTAAGTTTGGACTCTGTGCAAAGTTCAGAAAGTGGGTGGCACTGCTGTACAATTCCCACCGGGCGACAATAAGGGGGAATGGTAGAATATTACAGAACTTCCCCATCGAACACTGGACCAGACAGGGCGGCCCATTGACCCCACTGTTGTTCGCACTGACGATAGAGACATTAGCATGTCGCGTTAGATAACAACCAGAGATCCAGGGCTTTAGGGTCTCTCAGAGAGACACAAAATATTTCTCTACGCAGATTAATTTTACTAGTCCAAGATGACCAACATGTTGACTCTAAATGTGACGCCCATGCTGGAACTTTAAAAGAACAAAAGACTATACAGAATACCACTGTAAGACAGATACTTGTTGCTATGTTCAGTTTTCTTATTGCAAGCGTGTGTGTGTGTGTGTGTGTGTGTGTGTGCATGTGTGTACGCGTGTGCGTGCATTATTATGGTTTCTTCAGAGCATGAAATCAAGAATGAGTCAGTGGATGAACAAATGAATGCATGAGTGCAACGATGAGTGACAGAGTGCATGCATTGGGGATTTTCTGCATGTCTAAACCCATCACTGACACTAAAGACACTTTCATTCATAGGCCAAATCGATTGGCATTGCCAATGCTTGTTTCACTGAGGAATAATCCAAGCCACTGCACATTCCATTCCTACACGCTCTCAGGCAGGCCCCATTGAGAGCTCTCAGGTTTGCTATTTCATCCATAAATTAGCTCATCCAGCCAAGGTTTTTCTTTCCATTCTGATATTTGTAGTTCTGAAGTTGTCATTGCAAAGTAAGAGTGTATCTACCAGAGTGTGGCGAAACAACCTGCACCACATGAGCTACTCACACATGAAACCAGAAGAGCTTGCGCAATGAAGTGCAAGGTGGTGTTAAGAGTCACACTCTTGATGTCACTGGTATCATGTACCTGCCTGTAGAAGGGCCTGTGGGATCTGGTGACCTTGTGCGAAGACATAAATGCTGGGTAATTGTGATCGCTGGCCTCCAGTCATGACAACAGCAGGGTTGTTTCATGCACGGCACTGTTTAGCTTAGGTGGGGAATACCCTAGGAGGTGAAGGCCACTGCCTACATTATGGCCAGGACCTTCCTAAAAAGTGCAGCCAAGTGACTCAGCCCTGCAAGTGAGCCTGTGGGCAGGGCTGTCTTTATGGAAGAGCGACTGGTGCGGCCGCACTGGACACAGACCTGGAGAGGGGGGACCTGACCTCAGGGGGAGCGCTGTGTTTAGAATCACTTACGATTTAAAAACACCTGCTACAGAGTTCCTTGTGTGTCCAGCTTGCAGGCAGCAATAAAAATGTCAAGATAACTCTTGTGATTAATGTTCCTGTAGAGAGAAAGATCAGAGTTTTGTCTATTTGCCCTAAAGTAGCGCATAGGGTTAACATGCCTGCTGCAAAGAACGTGTACTGTGCAGATTACAGATCTGCATTTTGTGTGGATAGCTGAGTGGATTACTGCTTTTGTCACAGAGATTATTTTGTTACTGCAGCTCATAAGATGCAACCATATTATAAAACAGTGACTGTTAACGAACTATCATCAAAGAGCTGATGGCAAACTGCATAAAATAGGACGTTTTCCACAGTTTTTCATTATCTGTTCCTATTGATGCTGAAAATGATTTGTTTAGGTAGATATACATTCTTCTCAGTAAAGCAAGCCTTTACCAGTGCTTTAAACCAAATTAAATGTATGTGAGAGGAGCTATGAAGAGATGACGGGCACATTTATCCAGTGATAGCTAGGGAAGAAATCAGAGGAGGAGGTCATGGGTTCAGGGGCACCAAAAAATAGTTGTCGCACCGGGCGCCACCAGCTAAAGCTGGACCTGCCTGTGAGCCTGCGTGACAGTAGCGGCCGGCATGGATCGGGAGTGGCGAGGCGGGAGGGGGGGAAGAGATGGAGGGGAGAGAGAGGATCGCCAATCTAAAAAAAAGTGAAAAAACGTACCTGCGCGCCGCTTTCCCGCTCTCTCCTGCATCTCAGTCTCTTCTCTCCAAGGCCGGAAGAGGCAGCAGCCGTGCTCCCTCCCCTAAGCCAATCACATTGCTGCAATGCAGCGTTGTGTTTGGTCTGAGCGCCGTGGATCGACGCTCAGCCAGGGAATGGGGGCCTGGCCATGTTTTCCACAAAGGCTATAATGCAGCCTGAGTGGAGAACATGCAAAGTGTGCATGACTGTTTTGGATGGCCCCAGAGGGCAGGCCAAGCAGTCATTGCGCACTTGGAGTGGGCAAACCACTCCTCCCCGTCTCTGAGAGCAGAGCAGCCACGCCCGCACCACAAAGCTGCACAGCAGGAACAAATACAATGATAATAACCCCGAGTTATTATCATTGTATTCGTTCTTTCTTTCACTGCTTTGCAGCAGTGGGGCAACGCTTCTCCGCCTTAGATGAGGAACCGTCACTACTGCGTGACCGAATTTTCAAAGGAATAAAGGTGGGTTTGTGATGTTGCATAAGCCCTTGGAGTGCTTTACAGCTGTTTCAAGGATGTTACTGGTCCATCAAAATGCACAAAGTGGGCAATATCCGTAATTGTACCTCATTATACAAGCATAACTTCTATGTTGTAGTTAAGATGACTTGTTTCTCAAAGTGTCACACTTAAGGCATTGGATCGTCACGTAGCATACTGAAAGCATGAAAACGCCACACACAAACAAGCTGAGAACTTGGCAGCTGTGTGATCGCCTTTGACAGAAGTGAACCTGATCGCCTCAGCAGACAGCAGGCTGCTCTCTGGTGCACGCCCATGTACCTCGTTAGCGCGAGCCTCCCGCCTCGTGCCCACCCCTCCAGCTGCTAGCCAAGGGCTCGTGCTCTCAGCCGTGACTCCGTTGAACCGCCCCTTGGAAAGCACGGCCCTCGGGCGGCGGGGCGCCACCTTTCCAAGAGAAAAATACCGGCATTTGTTGTTTTAAGAATCTGCAAAGGTCCGGACAAGATACTAAATGGGACTTTAAAGAAAATCGCATGAATCCCTTTGTAGCATTACTGTTTTGCCTTTGTTTACTTTAATTATTAGTTAGAAATCTTCAACACAGCACTACAACACATTTAAAGTGCCTTTTTCTGTTTATATTTGCTGTTTGAAGTACGTACTGATAAGGGCTCAAATTGCCGGCTTGTGGTGATTTCGCTTATTTTTGTACCGGCCAGGACATGACAATAGGTGGTACTGGTAGAGACGGTAAACCGGTGAGGTGGCACCCCTGCTGGGAGGGGCAGACGGCAGTGAGGAGCACAAGAGGGGGCAATGAAGGCGAGGATACTATTACTCTGCAACAAGGAGATCTCCTCTCATGGGGCTAATACACATGGCGGCTGGCCGCTACTCGCGACACTGAAATGTCACAAGCAGACATGTGTTAGTTAGAACATTCGAGCAAAGCTGCAGAAAGCAAAGCGAACGTCGGCATGTATTCCTGATGTGACGAGTGGATTAAGATACGTGAAGTACCTGACGACACAAGCATGCCTGTTTTACAACACACAATAAAATGTCAACAGACTTGCATGACTTTCACCATGCGAGTAAGAATCACCATGCGAGTAAGAATCCAGATCTTCATCCTTCTGAGGTCGATGCATTTTGCTTGTTGTAATAATGAAAATATGAAGCATAATTTTTCCTGTGCTTGATATATGTATCCTTGTTATAAATAAATGCCAGCAAAGATAAAGTGTACAAAGTTTGGTTGTGTATGAAAGCAAATACACTGCATTTTTGCATCTGTGAATTTAATACCTTCAGCGCCTGACCACCAGCAGTTTGTTTCTCGAATAGGAAGGCTACAAAATTGAGGGATCTACTGTCATTGTGTTGTACATATATGTTTAGAAAAGCACGTACTGTATGTACCCTGCTCACAGCTGCTGTCCAACACGATGCCCCTTATTAGGAGTTCTGCAGATTTTTTTGCTGCAGGGAGCCTGAATTCCTGATTCTGGGAGATATTTCAGCATCAAAATCCGCCGCCTGCACGTTTTCTCCCTTGAATGGGAGTAGCTGCCTCGATCCAGGAATTATCGGGTCTTTGCACAGAAATATTCTCTGGTCAGGAGTCGAAAACGCTGCAACTTCCCTCTTTTTCTGAAAAGGCGTAAATTGTCCCTAGGAGGAACAGGGGCATATTAGCAAGGAATTGCGATATTTATCACAAAACGCGCGTAGCGCATTTATTGTTATCGTTGCCTATCGCTGGATATGTTAGCGGGGAAGAAATGCTATTAGCAACGTTTATCTCCATTGTGCTAATATATCCAGCGATAGCGGCGAAATGCCTGAATATCGCCGGAAATCCAGCGATATTCACGCATTAACGCCAATGGGGACTTAACCTGACAATCCACCTCCCATTGATGACACAGGTAAGTCATGTTTTGAGCAGGCGATAATTGCGCTTAGCGTGACTTTTTTTATCACACAGCCTGCGTTGCTAATAGGCGATAGCTGTGTTAGCGACTGCTTTCAGTCGCTAATAGTTTGGGTACGCCCACTTTGCATGTCATTAGCGATAAATATCGCTGACATGCAAAGCCCCAAACCGTTCGCTACCGCCTGAAAGCTGTCGCTAAATGCTGTTAGCGACAGCTTGCTAATAGGGCGATAAAAAAATCACCGCTTTAGCGGCAAAAAGTGCCGCTAAAGCGGCGATGAAGCCCTTGCTAATATGCCCCGAACAGTGACGGGTGAGGTAGCGCACACTGAGGGGGTCAGGGAAATTTCTGCATGTCCAGGTTGTGGTGCTGCCTAGAGCCCCCCCCCCCCCCCCACTGCAGCTTCTGGCAGGTCCGGTATCTCCCGTCCAGAATGATCCGGTCTGGAATTTAAGGACCCGGTCAATTCTTGGCCCGGAGGCAGTGCTGGAATGAAGGGGTAACCAGCAGGAGCCCCGATCTGGCAGCTATTATTCAGCCAGATCAGAGATCCTTCTAGCCCAGTGAAATATGCTGAATTGATTGTGTAATTTTCCAGTATCGGGACACAATCGAGCAGCGCCAGCATGTTGTCTATTTTATGTTCACTGCAGCAGTGTGCAGGCTGTGAGGGGGCTTTCTTCATTTTCTATGCTAGCTTGACCCCAAAACAAATGGTGAATTTAAAGGGCCATCAGCACTCTTTTTGTTAGAATAGCATACGGCTGGGAGCTATTTGCACCATGACACCTATACACCAATGCAATGGGAAAACAAAGGTGCACAGCTTATCACTTGACAAATACTTGAAAGAAACTACGACGTATATGTAAGTGATGTACATGCACTGTAAGAATATTAGATGTATCAGCATGTGCAAGTATTACACAAATAACAAATTAAATAGCACTTGCGAAAAAGTGTATTTAATACTGTTATAGCACTACTCATTCCACTGTAGGGTGTCGGAGCGCTTCACATCACAGAATACACCTTGACAATAAATTATACAAGTGTGCAGTGTAAATCAATTTACATGAAGTGCCTCAAGGTTTAGGGGTCACACATTGTATTTACTGGTAGGGATTATATGCTAAGATTGATTAGTTGAGAGAAACACAAAGTCAGGATTTAAAATGTACCACAGTGCTTGGGATTGTCATTTATTACTACCCAAAGAAACCCTTTTTAGCAGCCTTATAATAGACTGAGAAGAAACAATGAGGTTCTAAACCCATTTCTTGCAGTTTGCATGCCAGTCCCTGATGCCGGTTTATAGCTCATTATGCTATATTAGAAGGATTGCAATGTATGACCTGCAAGTAATAAAAGGATCTCTGTGCCAAAAGCAGTGACCTACATACCTATGTACATAACATAATAATCTGTCATCTACATATTACACGATGTGCTTTCCAGGAGATACATTAACCCTCTATACTACTTTGTGAGTCAAAACTGTGAGTAGATAAAACACAGATCTCTAGCAAATGCTTTAACCACCAGAGTTACCTTACCATTATTATAATTCCCTGAGATTTACTGGGTACATAAAGCTCTCTGCAGCAGGAGCTTTAACCCCATAAGATATTTTAAAATGCAAACTTTGCTACCAATTAAGCTAGAACAGATTTGCTGTCACATTTATCCTTGGTGCCAATTTCTTTGTGATAGAGTTTTTAAAAAAAATGTATAACTTGACTGTCAGACTGCTTTTCATGACTCCGCCCCTTGTGACTCCACCCCTTTTTTGTTACTCATCTTGACCTTCAATATATGGGTTCCCAGAGTAAAGTGTTTTCAATTCCAGCACTGCCTGGGACACTTGTAATTGTGGGTCACAGAATTCCACCTGGAGTTATGGTCCCGGGTAAAATTCTAAACCACGTAATTAGGCCAGATGTCTAGAAGACAGATATATTTTAAAATTGATGCCTTCTTACTGTAGGTGACTACAGCTAAAAGAATAGGTTTTCAGGTGGCCACGATGGATGTCTTTCAAGTGATCATTTACCTTTATCTTACCATCATCTTTATGAAAGGAGTCCATGCAAACAGGCTTAAGGAAACTTCCAGAGTTTAAACAAAAATCCTTGGTTTTGCAGCACACACAAACACAATGTGGGGTACATGGCGCTCCATTCCAAGGTCTTAAGGTCTAATGTGCAAGTAATGAAGTGCAGGGCTGCAGCCACACCCTCAAAAACACAGCATGGAAACCACAACGGCAGCTCACACCTGAGGGTATTAAGCAATTAAACGGAGCTTCACTTCAAAACGTAAAATGCAATTGTGCTTATTTTTAAACCCCTTTACTCCGCCGTTGCATCACTTTTTGTGATTCTATGGCGGCGTAAAATATGCGCCACACCGCCATATTTACAAAGTGATGCATCTAGGCAGATGCGTCACTTTGTAAACCCCTGCGCTACATTATACCTACGACAGGTATAATGTATGTTGGGTGGGCGTTCCGGCGCAGAAAAGGCTTGTAGAAGTGTTGCAGTGATATCTATGAGATTTCACTGGGACACTTCTAGGATGACACTGCGTAAAATCTTTACGCTTGCCTCACAGAAGGCGTAAAGAGTGACGCAGGACCTTTCACACGGGGCTTGCCCCATGTGAAAGGACACATTGCTGGAGATGCGTTTGTTTTCAGACACACCCAAGCAATGTGCCTCTTTTGCGCCTACAGATGTCAGGAATACTGACGTATCTGTAAATTCTTGCAACAAGGAGTGCTGTACAGTAAATACAGCGCATTCATGGTGTCGCAAGGAGGGCACATTGAAAAGTGTTACATCGCTGTTTTCACGCAACGAAGCTACACGTTTCATAAATGAGGCCCAATCTGTCCTAAAAGCTGATCGCATTGTACACAAAAGAAGCAACAGACAGCATGAAAAATAACTAAACTGACTGAATACTAATCAATGCAGGAGAGTGGGTGCCTCATCCCAAGAGCAATTATCCAATCGGCAAATTAAAATGCAGCATTTGAACCGCCAATAAGCACACAAGTATCAATTAGAGGTAATGACGTATAGTATTGACGGCAAGGGAATGAATTACTGTATTCTGACTTGACTACATCCTTTTTGTAAGACTTGTTCCCCCACCCCCAAAAAAAATATCAGCCCTTTGCCTCAAGTGTGCGTTCCTATGAGTCTGCTTGTTCCCTCATACAGGATGTGGCAAAATAGTGAAAGCTTGGAGTGGTGATGCTGCCATGAAATTGATTATTTCTTTCATTTCTGTAGAGTCTACAAAGAAGGAGCCACGGTGGAACTTCTGGAAGTACCTGGTCAACCCCGAAGGCCAAGTGGTGAAGTTCTGGAGACCAGAGGAGCCCATTGAGAGCATCAAGCCGGACGTAATGGCTTTAGTGCGAGCAATCATCGTGAAAAGGAAGGAAGACCTCTGAAAAGGCCCTCAGAACAGGGAGAGGACCTTATGGAGTCAAGAACCCTGGCAGCGAAGGCTGGCCTTTAAAGACATTTCCCTGAAAGCTTCTGCCCTAATGAGTGTTGTATCGTTGTGTGCATTTTTCTGCCACACAGCAGAGTTTCCACAATTGGGAATCTGCCTGCAGTGTACAGGCCTACATACATGAACTTAAATCCGGGATACTTCAGGACAGCGCCAGAAAGATTTTTTCCCATCTCTGGCTAAAATGCATTGGAGGAATTGATTTTTTTCAGACAAAAAGTATGACATTCATACAATGTGGAAGGGGGAAAGTAGTGAAAACAGAAAATAGGAGAATTGACATGTGGGGGCATATGTACGAGGGGATTGAGCAACAGGAACGTAACTTTTACCAATGTTCCAATGCCCTGCACCATATTTACAAAGTGCAGTTAAGCCACTTTTTGTGGCTTATCACTGCTTTGTATGTATGGTACCCTTTCATGCAGTTTTCTGCCCGAAAGGGGCATGAAATGGGTGTTGCTGTGGGCGTTCCACCACAACACCCATTGCTTTTTGATGCTGCCCCAGATTTACAAGGATCTGTAAATCTGAAGCAGCGCCAAAAACTAACATCATGCAGTAGCAGGCGTTAGAATGGCACAACGTGGAGAAATATTTTTATTTCTCCTCGTTTTTGGTTTTTCTATGTGTGCTGCATTCTGCAGCACACATAGACAGAGCAAAACACCATTAATGATTGTTTATGTGCAGAATGGTGCCCCTTCCTGGACATAAAAAATCATTAAATAATGACGATTTGCTACTTCGATGTGTGTAGCAGAATGCAACACACATAGAAGTTACAAATTGGCATTGTCGATTGATTATGTGCAGGAAGGTATCCTTTCCCTGCAACGCAGACATCCTTGCACTATGGCGCAAGGGTGTCTGTGTTGATGTGAGGTAGCTATTTTTAGCGCTAGGGAAAACACAGGGGTGCACCGTATTGTTGTAAATATGGCGCATCCCTGCATTTTGGAAATGGCGGAGCGAGGTGTTGCGAAATGTGCCTCAGCACACCGCCATTTCCTTGTAAAAATGCCCCATGGTCCTGGTTATGCATCCTCCCCCTGACTTTGTAGGTTTAGTGTGATACTCCCTGTTAGCACCAGATTGATAGTACTAATGGAATCGCACAAATTGTAATCGCTGTATCGTGTTAATCTAAACATGCATACATCTTTAAACACAAGCACACCCTCTCTTTCAAAATCAGCTCATGCATAGTAGTCTGTGTACAAACATAGGGGCATATTATCAAGCCAGGCGATAAAATTATCGCCGCTTTAGCGGCAGAAAACTGCCGCTAAAACGGCGATAATGGGCTTGATAATATGCTCTATGGAATTCCAATTGAAGCCCATGTTAAATGTGAAGGACGTCTAACATGGGCTTCAATTGGAATTCCATAGAGCATATTATCAAGCCCATTATCGCCGTTTTAGCGGCAGTTTTCTGCCGCTAAAGCGGCGATAATTTTATCGCCTGGCTTGATAATATGCCCCATACTGTTCTGCACTAACAGAAACACAAAGATACTCTATGCTTTTCAACTCACACCTTCATGCACACACATCAATTTTGTTGTTCACTAATCACTGCTTTGAGTACACATTTACTGCTCTGGCCATACATCTTGCACATGTGCACAAAGACCATATCAGTAAGTTTACACACATATGAACATAACTACTTCTCCATATACATCCATGCTCTTTTCCACTTACTCATACTTGTACTCATGCTCCCACACATATTTTTAAGAACACTGTTTTTTCTAGGCGCACACACACACACACACCAGTGCTTAATTTGTATACAAAAGAAGTGTCAGGGCTCTCGTCAGGAGGCCACTACAGCTTGCCCCTGCTATGCTGCCAACAATAGTAACAATACAAGTGATAACCATCACACTCCTACAAGTGTGACAGTTCAGACTATTTCAGGCCCACAAAGCTTTAAGAATGGCTTAGGCGGCAGGTAATAGTAATTTTTAATGTTTATAGAAATAATAACTAACTGTTTTGTGACCATCTCTAAATTGGCCAGACAACGCCACCTTGTGGCAAACTCTCACAAGAGCTGATGTTGACAATTAATTGCCAGTGCCGAGCTCCAGAAACCACCGGCTCAAATTAAGCACTGCATGGACAGTTCTAGAGGAGGGCAATTGTAAGCAACTGTATGGGGTGGCAACGAAGGCTAAGCAGTGGGGGTGTCCTGGAGGTTGGTGGGGAGGAGGGATGTTAACCCTAATTCATCTAAGAGCACCAAATGTCTACACGTTACTAGTAGCAAAAACATAATTATTTGCAAAGGGCACCAAAAATCCTGACACCAGCCCTGATTCTCTACAGACACCTATGTACACTGTTCTTTACACAGCCATATGCATCCATACACACACATACATACATTCTCTTGTATGTTACTGCTGTGCACTACCTTTATAGAGGGTGCTTAGTAATTTGGACGTAGAGTTCGCCGTAGACCAGCGTCAGTATGGTCGGTGCGGTGTCCTTGTTTCTCAGAGTATCACTGTGTCTCCCTGTCTCTTTGTTCCCTGCATGTTCCCGTTACATTTTCTGTCCATGTCCGTGTCTCCCTCGTGACACACTCACATAACCCACCTGTACAGGCAGGTTAAAATCATACACAGAATTAAGCAACCCAGTCAGATAGACAAACCCAACCCATTTGCAGACACTAATACACACCTCTACCAATTACAAGATCCATTCATATGTATTGTACTTTGTATATAAATTGAAAACTAGGGATGATCCGAGTGTTTAGTTTACAAAGCAAAAGCTGCACTCTAAAATTGAAACCTCAGCACAGTTGCCATGTGACAAGGTCAGCACTAAAGGCAGTAAATGATCATGATTACTTAAACATTGCCAGTTGCATGCCCTGTGATTACTCAATGGCACGCTATACTGCTCTCCTTTCCAGAGAATACAAAATACGTGTTCTCAATTAATGAACAAACCACTGACCTAGGAGTATGAAAAGGAAACTGTGCAATACATGTTTTTTAAAGAGGTGAACTGTGGAAATTGTCGTTTTTTTGTGCCTTTGTCTTCAGACCGCCCTCATCCAGACACCCACTCTCTGGTAGTAAGCTTCATCCTGTATTTTTAGCTGGGGTTACCTCCTAGTACAGACATTTACAAAACATGTTGTGGAAACAAGATGCATATAGATGTACAAATAGAAGAGGGTCTGAGAGGTGGGAATAGATGTATAAGGAGTACAAGAGTCTATATATACATTAAGGAACAATCTTGCGTTGCTAACCGTCACCTACAACAGGCATTCTAGAATGTTTCTTTGATGAAGTCTGCCTGGGTTTTAAGATCTATTGTGACATCATTCACCAAATGGGCCCTATCAGAATAAGAGGCAGCATTTCTCAGATTTGCGATGTATAAAAGACGATGGTTTGTTTTCACTTTTTTTTACCTTTTATGTCTTCATTATCATACGGTGTGTGTTTATTTATTATGCACAATGCATAAAATACTGTCGGTGTCATTGATTGGTTCTCCTCCCACCTTTCCAACTGGCACCTCTTTATAACCAAAGATGTAGTCTTGTAGTTTACAAAAGGAGTAGGTTTATTAGATTTAGATCAGGTTACAGGTAAATCAAGTAAAGTCCCACCAGGAGCAGCATCCTGCTGCTCAGCCCTTCTCAATCCGACTGTCCACTCATCCAAGCACACACACTGTCAACATTCCACCCATCCAATGACCTCACTCAGTGGCTGAGCAGCAGGGAACATCAAGACTGTGGTGAGAATGCATAAGATAGCAAGAGGGCAGAACACACCAGTTTGTTCACATGGGCACCTCCAGTTCCCAAAAGAGCCCCATCACCTGCTGAGTCTCCCAGGGTTCCAAACTGTCTTCTGTCATCTTCAGCCTATGCATGGAGCCACTTGGTGATCTACTCACAGATAACAGCATCAAGATTCACCAGTATTACAATGATACAAAACTCTACTTGAAAGTCAACTCTGCTTCAGACATCCAATGCCCTAAACACTGCCTGCACACTATGGATGTCCAGTGCCTACATGAAGCTTAACTCAGCCAAGACTGAATTCCTATTATTTGCCAAGAACAACAAATAAAATACAGTACAAACAAGGTTCAATGACATGAACAATGACTGCTTCCAACCCCAACGTTCACCGAATGTCAAGTCACTTGGATTAACCCTAAACATGAACCTCACCCTCAAGGAACACAATGACACAAAAAAATACAATGATGGCCTGGTACCATCTCTCGCTTCTAAAAAAAGGTGAAAACATTGCTTCCAAAAAGTGACATCAGAACTGCTGTTCAAAGCCTCATACTCTTGCATCTGGATGGTGGTAACACCCTGCTCAGTGGCTTTGGGCATCCTGCACGCCACAGCATGTCTCATCCACGACTTAAAGACTTCGGATCACATCACCTCCATCCTGATGGAACTCCATTGGCTCCCCTAGCTGGCCTGAATTAGCTTCAAAATCAGCTGCATCATTAACAAAGACATCATGATTAATGCCCCCGCTTATCTTTCAGATGAGATCACCATCTGGTGGTTCTCAGCACACCCGCAGCCAGGGCACCATCAAACTTCAGACTAAGTGTAACAAGCATTTGCAATGCATTAGCTCTCACATTACTGAAAGTTTGAGCTATTGGCGTTGCTTATAATAATGCAACGCCAATAGCTCAAACTTTCAGTAATGTGAGAGCTATTGCACTGCAAAGCAATTGCGACACTTGCGCCTCAGCTTTAAACATCTTAAGCTAAAGCACGGGTGTCGCAATTCCTTCAAGAGTAAAGAAATAGACACAAAAAAATGCTATTTCTTTACATTTGAAGCAACCCCAGTACCCGCGCTTTAACTTAAAATGTTAAAACTAGGGCACGGTGCTACGATTGTAAAAAAAGTAAACAAATAGAAAAAAAAGGCATGCAGCCGCTTCCGCAATCGCAATTAACAAACAAAAGGTGCGGCGCCATTATTCCAGCCGAGGCGTTGCGGCTGGTAAAGTCATTTAACAAAATAGTGCTCCAAGGCTGTAATTACGCATGTAACAGGGGGTGTCCTCATGGGAGGTTACAAGAAGAGAAAAGGCAGTACTAAGGCGGGACTACTAAGCCTATTGGCCAATGAAAAGCCACCATTTACAAAGGACAGTGACACAAGCCAACTAAACAGATGGGCGGAAAATGGGCTGAGCTTCATGCCCATATCCTGAATACCTAGAAAACCAATAAGGGGTTCTGGCTCGTATGGCAGCAAGGCCAAACCAATTATGATAGAAAAACCGAAAGAAAAAGCCAATGCTGCGTGTAAATTTGCCTAAACTTTACCAGTGGCCTGAATGAAACAGAGACACTAACAACCAATTGTTCCGTTGGATTTAATCCTGTAAATATTTTTATTTCACATTTGGAAACATTTTCAATTAGCAATACATATTCATTACAAAAACATGAAAACACTTAACTCAACAATATAAACATTTGAAAAATTGGACACCACTATACTCATTAATACACTCACCCATGAGAACAGCATTCATACTACTCATACATCCTCACTCACCAACGTACAACATGAGACAATGATACTCAATAAATAAATCTTTACACAAAGGCCATCAAAACACGACTGTGCATAGTAATGAAGCTTAATGCTATATTTTCCGCAAGATTGGCCGTAGAAGAAAAAAGGTCCTTTTTTCTTCTACGGCCAATCTTGCGGAAAATATAGCATTAAGCTTCATTACTATGCACAGTCGTGTTTTGATGGCCTTTGTGTAAAGATTTATTTATTGAGTATCATTGTCTCATGTTGTACGTTGGTGAGTGAGGATGTATGAGTAGTATGAATGCTGTTCTCATGGGTGAGTGTATTAATGAGTATAGTGGTGTCCAATTTTTAAAATGTTTATATTGTTGAGTTAAGTGTTTTCATGTTTTTGTAATGAATATGTATTGCTAATTGAAAATGTTTCCAAATGTGAACTAAAAATATTTACAGGATTAAATCCAACGGAACAATTGGTTGTTAGTGTCTCTGTTTCATTCAGGCCACTGGTAAAGTTTAGGCAAATTTACACGCAGCATTGGCATATCCTGAATACAGCATGTCTAGAAAAGAGAGTGCAAGCGCTACCTAGGCGACAACTAAAAAGGATAAAACAAGGCATCAGGCCTTTTCCATGTATGCACCCATGTTCTGGAATAACATCCCCATATTCATTATTACCGCCAAAGCGCTACTCCACTTTTGGAAATAACACCAAATCACAATGCTTTAATCTTCCACAACCCCATTACCTCGCTTATCGCTCATTGACTTTATGCATCTCTTCGATTGTGTACAGCGCTCCTGTTACTTTGGCTTAGTTTGCGGTACGGAAATTCCATATGCATATACATATGTATGCATCACACTCGAATTCATGGAGCCTCAAATATGGGAACCGTTGAGTTACATTAGAAAACAATTGCTCCAAACATCACCAATGTCAAGTCTGAATCAAAAGCCTTAAAACTTCTGCCTTATTGTCGTGCCACTGTGTTGTTAACTAGCACATGTATAGCGGACATTACAACATATTGGGGCAGATTTACAAGTCCCTTGCGTGACTTTTGCGCTGCAGTTGTGTCACTTTTTTGACGCAACAGTGGTGCAAACAATGCGGCCTATTTACAACGTGACGCATCTAGGGAGATGCGTCATGTTGTAAAGCCCTGTGTCACATTATACCTGCGTCAGGTATAATGTATGCAGGGTGGGCGTTCCCACGCAGGAAGGCCTCCTAAAAGTGACTCAGTGAAATCTACAAGATTTCACTGCGCCACTTTTAGGACGCCACTGCGTCAAAATCTTACGCCTGCTTCAAGCAGGCATAAGTAGTGACGCAGTGTAGTGGGAATAGGCCTCAACACGCATTTCTGGAGTTGCGTCATGCTTGCGACACGACTCCAGCAATGCGTGACTTTTCCGCCATCAGATGCGTCAGAATTTCTGACGCATCTGTCAATCCTTGCGCCATAGTGCGCCGTATTGTAAATACGGCGCATCTATGGTGGCACAAGGGTTTCTAAGGGTGGCGCAGGGAAAGTGACGCATCTGTACAGATGCGTCACTTTCTTGTAAATCTGCCCCATTGTCTTCCAGTAATCTGGGGTGTGACTGTTTAAACATTTCCATTGCAAACTAGAGTCTAATTTGATTTTGTGGCTGGGTCTCGTCAGTAGACCGCGTATATTGGTTTTAGTTAATTGTGACTGCATTATGTAAGTGGGTGACACCAGGGGCTATACCAAATTGCTTACTTATTTTGTCGGTTGGTAAAGGTGCCCATTACCTGCTATTGTATGTGTGGAAAAATGCCAGTTTTAGCAATTATCGGTGGTTGTTTTAATAGCCTGTTAACTGCCTATTCATAAAGTGCTGAGTACATGCTCAGAGATTATCATCTATGTGCTGGTCTTAGGTGATGTGTGGGATGACTTGGGGGCATATTATCAAGCCAGGCGATAAAATTATCGCCGCTTTAGCGGCAGAAAACTGCCGCTAAAACGGCGATAATGGGCTTGATAATATGCTCTATGGAATTCCAATTGAAGCCATGTTAGATGTGAAGGACATCTAACATGGGCTTCTATTGGAATTCCATAGAGCATATTATCAAGCCCATTATTGCCGTTTTAGCGGCAGTTTTCTGCCTCTAAAGCGGCGATAATTTTATCGCCTGTCTTGATAATATGCCGCTTGGTGAGAAGTGGCAGCGTATATGGCTTTTCTGTGCTCTGTGGCTTGTTTGTAAACCGTTCAGGATAATGTTTTACATGTATGGTTGTGTTATTGCGCAGGGTTTTTGAAACCACGTGAGGGGCATTTACATCCTATTTGGGCTTTATTGGGTGCTTGTGCTTAGATTTATTATAAACTGGGCCACAAACTTCGTTTCGTGTCTCCCCTGCCGTGGGTGGTTTTGAGAGTCCAGTCCAGTCTCCAGATGAAATAATGGAGAGGGCCAGGCGTCAAGCCAAAAGGTACATAAAAAGTGAAACAGGAAAAGAGAGCAGCGCTGCATTTTTCTGTAAACGTATGGCGAAGCCTTTTAAAGCGAAACTCCTGGGAAGGTCACCTGTCACGGGTAAAGAGCAACTGTGCTTTGCCAGTGCTTAACTTGTAAAATAATAAGTGAAAGGGCCCAAGGCTTTTCGCATGAAACCACAGTCCATGCTGCCGAATACTGTGGCTGCCAAATATTAGAGATGCCTAGTTTTGACTTCACCTCATCCCTCTTTTTTAACTCCACCCTATACTTCCTGGGGCATATTTACAAGGAACTTTTCCCTGTGCCACCATAGATAAATACGGCGCACCATGGCGCAAGGATTGACAGATGCGTCAGAAATTCTGAAGCATCTGTTGACGTAAAAGTCATGCATTGCTACAGTCGTGTCGCAAGCATGACGCAACTCCAGCATTGCATGTTGAGACCTATCCTCATTCACTCATCACTCCTTATGCCTGCTTCAAGCAGGCGTATGGTTTTGACACAGTGGTGTCCTAGAAGTGGCGTAGTGAAATCTTGTAGATTTCACTGCGTCACTTTTGCAAGGCTTTCCTGTGTGGAAACGCCCACCCCGCATATATTATACCTGATGCAGTTATAACGTGACACAGGGGTTTACAAGGTGACGCATATCCCTAGATGTTTCACGCTGTAAATGGGCCGCATTTTTACGGCGGTGCTGCGTCACAAAATATGATGCAACAGCGGTGCAAAAATGACGCAAGAGGCTTGTAAATCTGCCCCCTGTCTCTTTATCTCACTCTTGCAGGTTTTTTCGATCTCTGTTTTCTCCCTTTGTCACTGTTTTCCTATCTTTTTCTCTTTTTTCCTCCGCTTTCTGCCTTGCTCTCTCTTGCTCTAGGACAAAATTTGATGATGAAAATCAATTCCAACTCCCTAAAAATGAGTGCCACTACCAAACACCAGCAATTACTGGCTCACATTACGCACAGGAAGGAGTAAGGCTATTTGCATTCAGATCAGAGTTCAATGACCCAAATGCCATTTGCCAAGCAGTGCATTGTTACATTGCAGACTACTTCTCATTGGATAGAAAGGCTTTCAAATTGTACTACTTTTGTTTAGTAAGATATGAGCGAAGTTGTTTCTCTTTAAAACTATGAGGCATATTTACTAGGAAGTGGCGGAGTGCGGCGTTAACCACCTTGGCTTAATGCCACGCTCTGCTACTTCCAAAAGGCAGGGCTGCACCATATTTAAAAGGATACGGTGCAGCCCTGCGTTTCCCCCTGTGCTAGCGCTAACACAGACACCCTTGCACAATGGTGCAAGGGTGCCTGCGTTGTAGGGGAAGATTGTTAATGCGCTGGCAGAAATCATTATCAATGGGTGTTGCGGTGGAACGCCCAACACAACACCCCTTGCCCGCCCCTTTCACACTAAGGATAGCGTAAAAGGGGGCCCTATTTACAAGCCAGCGTTAAGCGACGCTAAGTGGTTTAACGCTACCTTGTAAATAAGGCGAAGTCCATATCGCCACAGGAACGTCACTAAAAGTGACGTTCCTGTGGCGATAGGGGCTTGTAAATATGCCCCTACGTGTTATTACATTCATTTTGTGATCACAATGTTCATATAAGTAAAGCTCTCATCATGTAATGCATTCCAAATCTCTCTCAATATCCCATTATTGGATGAAGTTGTATCCCAGTACTGAAACATCCATAGAGCTCTCCCAAAATACCTCTATTCCGATTGGCATTTTATGGAACAATTTTATTAAAGCCTGTAAAGCTTGATACACATCTATACGCCTACAACCATTGGTCGGCAATGGTAAAAGATATGTAACACAGGGAACACAGCTGATTGCCTCAAACCTGGGGCCAGCAGTGAAAGTCACGCAAATGTATAACAGAGAGAAAATAAAAAAAGTTTAAAAAACACAAACCCCCACACCCTTCCCTGCTCCTCCGTACTTAGCTTTCATAACTATGTGTCATGGGCCCCTTGATCCAATACTGCCAGAGGAAGGAGAATATAGCTGCATGTTCAGCAGTGATTTAGTCTGCATTCAGGATTTCGTGGGGGATCAGTCAAAGTGGTTGCAGATAGGTTGGACCTGCTAATGCTCTAAATTCAGAGGATAGAATCTAAATAAAGGGTGCCCATACTTCGGGATAGGAGATGCTGCTGGGATCCACAGACATGGACCGCTCACCATCCCCAGGATGAACCACAGCTTGTGCAACTATGAGGCATGGTTAGGAATCTTGGGGCAGATTTACAAGCCCCTTGCGCCACTTTTGCGTCACTTTTCCCATGTTAAAAGTGACGCAAAAGTGGCGCAACGGGCTTGGAAATCTGCCCCCTTATTGGTAACCCAGATTGATAGGATCCCTTGATGCGCCGCCCCCAATGCTGGTGCCATTTGTCTTCCTCGAATGGAGCATAGGGGGTAGGTCAAGGGATTCGCCAGTCCTAAAATAGTGCATGCTGGGGACCTTGGAATGGAAGTGTTGAAAGCAGTGTCAACGTCAGTTAGCACTTGTTCGCAATACTGGGTGCGTTTTGGACAATGCCATAGGAGGTGGAGAAGAGTACCAGTGAGTCTGCATCCCCACCAAATTACTTGGAGCGCTCTGGGTTCCACCTATGGAGTCGAGCAGGGGTCAGATACCAATAGGAGACAATCTTATAGGCAGTCACAGTGCTGGCCATGTTATGTGCCATGTGGCGTGCTCTATTAAAAAAAACTCCCATTCTTTTGTTGTTAGGGCCTGCCCTATGTCTCCCCCCCCCCCCCCCCCATCATGCCTGCCCTTTGGTCTTTACTGTGGGACCCGCCCTGGTCAGAAGGGCCCGAACTGCAGTTTAAAGTTGTATCCTAGCAATTTAGACATCAACAGACCTCTTACAATGCACCTACATCTTGGTCAACTCTATGCGATTCTCCCCCAGCACTGAGGCAGCCGGAGAGCTCTGGCAGGACACCTTTAGCCGAGGGGCCTGCGCACTTGTACCACAGTTCTGAGACATCCAAAGAAGGAGAGGTGGGACCGATAGGTTTGCTTGTGGGACTATAGCCGGCTGCTGTACAGGGTGCATACCTGCCCTCTCACCTTGGATTGCAGTACTGATAAATTGGCAGAGGTCTTGCAATGCATTTCGATCACAGCCTGCAGTATGTGTTTCTACTCCAGTACTTAAATGTCCACTGAACTCTCAGAATGTTCCTGTGTCCTGATGTTCCTCATGCCTTAGTGCCCCAGTATTGAGTTGTCCACAGAGCTCTCACAGTGCACCTGTAGCTGGGAGTTAATAGCATGTGCTTGTAGCTCAGTGCTGAGACATCAATGCCGCTCTTGCAAAGCACTTCTCTCTTGACTTTTAGTAAGTACATGTCTCCCAGAGTCGAACTCATACAGGTCCAACAATGGCCTCCACATGACCCGCTGTTTGCTCCTGACTAAAACTTTTGAAAAAAATACCTACTTCTCATGATGTGCTTAAGCATGACAAGTGTAAGCACCAGTACTGCAGTACTGAGCCGCCTTCGGATTTTGAACGTCATATCTGTATATTATCTTGCAGAAGACACATGTACCACAGTACTGAGCTAGCCACAGAGCTTGCACCTCATAACTATATATGATCTTGCAGAAGACATGTATACCGCAGTACTGAGCCAGCCACAGAGCTTGCACCTCATAACTATATATTATCTTGCAGAAGACACATGTACCGCAGTACTGAGCCAGCCACAGAGCTTGCGCTTCACATCTATATATGATCTTGCAGAAGACAGATGTACCGCAGTACTGAGCCAGCCACAGAGCTTGCACCTCATAACTATATATTATCTTGCAGAAGACACATGTACCGCAGTACTGAGCCAGCCACAGAGCTTGCACCTCATAACTATATATTATCTTGCAGAAGACACATGTACCACAGTACTGAGCCAGCCACAGAGCTTGCACTTCATAACTATATATTATCTTGCAGAAGACACATGTACTGCAGTACTGAGCCGGCCACAGAGCTTGCACCTCACATCTATATATGATCTTGCAGAAGACAGATGTACCGCAGTACTGAGCCAGCCACAGAGCTTGCACATCACATCTATATATGATCTTGCAGAAGACAGATGAACCGCAGTACTGAGCCAGCCACAGAGCTTGCACTTCACATCTATATATGATCTTGCAGAAGACAGATTTACGGCAGTACTGAGCTAGCCACAGAGCTTGCACCTCACATCTATATATGATCTTGCAGAAAACAGAGACATCAATGCCGCTCTTGCAAAGCACTTCTCTCTTGACTTTTAGTAAGTACATGTCTCCCAGAGTCGAACTCATACAGGTCCAACAATGGCCTCCACATGACCCGCTGTTTGCTCCTGACTAAAACTTTTGAAAAAAATACCTACTTCTCATGATGTGCTTAAGCATGACAAGTGTAAGCACCAGTACTGCAGTACTGAGCCGCCTTCGGATTTTGAACGTCATATCTGTATATTATCTTGCAGAAGACACATGTACCACAGTACTGAGCTAGCCACAGAGCTTGCACCTCATAACTATATATGATCTTGCAGAAGACATGTATACCGCAGTACTGAGCCAGCCACAGAGCTTGCACCTCATAACTATATATTATCTTGCAGAAGACACATGTACCGCAGTACTGAGCCAGCCACAGAGCTTGCGCTTCACATCTATATATGATCTTGCAGAAGACAGATGTACCGCAGTACTGAGCCAGCCACAGAGCTTGCACCTCATAACTATATATTATCTTGCAGAAGACACATGTACCGCAGTACTGAGCCAGCCACAGAGCTTGCACCTCATAACTATATATTATCTTGCAGAAGACACATGTACCACAGTACTGAGCCAGCCACAGAGCTTGCACTTCATAACTATATATTATCTTGCAGAAGACACATGTACTGCAGTACTGAGCCGGCCACAGAGCTTGCACCTCACATCTATATATGATCTTGCAGAAGACAGATGTACCGCAGTACTGAGCCAGCCACAGAGCTTGCACATCACATCTATATATGATCTTGCAGAAGACAGATGAACCGCAGTACTGAGCCAGCCACAGAGCTTGCACTTCACATCTATATATGATCTTGCAGAAGACAGATGTACCGCAGTACTGAGCCAGCCACAGAGCTTGCACATCACATCTATATATGATCTTGCAGAAAACAGATGAACCGCAGTACTGAGCCAGCCACAGAGCTTGCACTTCACATCTATATATGATCTTGCAGAAGACAGATGTACCGCAGTACTGAGCTAGCCACAGTGCTTGCACCTCACATCTATATATGATCTTGCAGAAAACAGATGTACCGCAGTACTGAGCCAGCCACAGAGCTTGCACCTCATAACTATATATTATCTTGCAGAAGACACATGTACCACAGTACTGAGCCAGCCACAGAGCTTGCACTTCAGAACTATATAATATCTTGCAGAAGATACATGTACTGCAGTACTGAGCCAGCCACAGAGCTTGCACCTCACATCTATATATGATCTTGCAGAAGACAGATGTACCGCAGTACTGAGCCAGCCACTGAGCTTGCACCTCACATCTATATATGATCTTGCAGAAATGAAATGAAATGAAATGAAAAGTGAATTTATAAAGCGCAAATTGCTGCCCTGAGGCGTCCAAGCGCTACCTGAAGAGTGAGGTAGGAATAACCGGATTGGTTCGATGAAGTTAGTTTTGGGGGGTGAAGAGAAAGGTCTTTAGATGTTTTCGAAAAGAGGGAAGGTTGGGATTGGATCTAAGCTGAGAGGGTAGGAGGTTCCACAGCTTGGCGGCGTTGTGTGAGAACATCCTGCCGCCAGCTCTTGTTCTCCTAATTCTGGGAACTGTTGCTAGAAAAGCCTGGCCGGAGCGAAGTTGTTTCCTAGGATGGTAGTGAGTGATAAGGTTACGGCAGATTGCCGGTCCTTTGTCCCAGAAGGCCTGATGGGCAATACACAGTGCCTTAAAGGAGATTCTTTGCCAGACCGGTAGCCAGTGCAGGCTCCTCAGTCCGGGTTTGGCTGATAATCTCCGTAGCAGCTGTAATAGTGTGCGAGCGGCACAATTTTGAACAGTCTGCAACTTACGAAGTGTATAATCAGGGGCACCGAGGTACAAAGAGTTGCCAAAGTCCAGTCGAGACTGGATCAGACCTTGAACAGCAACTTGCTTGGCCTCCATAGGTAAAAGTGGGAGCACTTTTCTAAGCATCCTAAGGAGGCCAAAGCAGGTCGCAGACAGCCTAGTAGCCTGGGTGTAGAAAGTTAAGGCTTTGTCTAACCATATTCCCAGACTTTTTATATTGTCCTTAGATGCAGGCGGAATGCCTAAGCAGGGGGGCCAGAGAGCGTCAAAAGACGTTGGAGCAGCGGGCCCCAGGAGCATCAGCTCAGTTTTATCCCCGTTAAGTTTGAGGAAAGATCTCGTCATCCATCCTTTCACGTCCTCCAGACATTGCCTTAGTCCCCTTTGCGCGAACGGCTATCCTCCTGTGCCAGGGAAACCACTAGCTGAGTGTCGTCCGCATAGGAGACAATCTTAATACCAAATGGGCGGACAACCTCAGCCAGTGGTCGCGTGTAGATATTAAATAGCGCAGGGCTTAATGATGAGCCCTGCGGGACCCCACAGCTCAGGGGTTTGCTAGAGGAAACAATATCACCCTCAAAGATCTGGAAGGATCTATTGCTTAGGAAGGATTTAAGCCAGCATAATGCCTTGCCTGAGATTCCCATTTCAGAGAGGCGACAGAGAAGCATATCATGGCCAACTGTGTCAAAAGCTGCGCTTAGATCAAGGAGGATCACTGCCACTGATCCGCCTTGATCCAAGATCCTTCTAGTTTTCTCGGTTACTGCCAATAAGGCAGTCTCCGTCCCATGTTTTGGTCGGAAACCTGTTTGGGTGATATCCAGCAGCTGATTGGACTCCAGAAAAGCCGTCAGATGTATATTAATGTGTTTCTCCAGGATCTTACTTACCCAGGGGAGCAGGGAGATAGGGCGATAGTTGCTAAAATCGCCAGGATCCAAGTTGGGTTTTTTCAGTAAGGCACGGACCATTGCCTGCTTCCAGAGTGGTGGAACTATGCCGGAGGTAATAGAAGCATTGAGGAGGTTCTTGATGGTAGGGAGAACCACCTGGATTACCGAGACCAAAGCCTTTGGAGGGGCTGGGTCACAAGGTGACCCTGATTTCACTTGCCGCACTAGAGTCTCCAGAGAGTCCTGTTCCAACAGAGGAAAACATTCCAAGATAGCCATGGGTTGAGAAGGGAATTCCACCTGACAGGGCAATGCCTGAGAAACAAGATGAGAATCAGTGTCAGAAAAAGAGGAATATATTTGGAGAACTTTTTGGTGGAAGAAGGCTGCCAGGTTGTTACAGTGAGCTAGCGATTTACAAGGTAGCGTGGACGGCGGTGGGGGTTTTGTGAGATTCTTCACTATTTGAAAAATTTCCTTGGGTTTTGATTTGGCCCGCAAGATTTGGGTGGAAAAGTAAGTTGCTTGGGCGAGTTTAACCTCGATTTTGTAGGCTCTGATTGCCTCTCTGTAAAGAGCTTTATCACCTAAGGAAAAGTCAAGGCGCCACCGTCTTTCCAATTTCCTACAGTGCCTCTTTTTTATCCTGAGTTGCTCAGAGAACCAAGGGGCGTTTTTTTGTGAATGCTTCGTGGTCATTTTTCGAAAAGGGAGAGTAATCTCTAGAGAGTGCGAAATCCACTCTTCGTACTCCTGATTGGCCATGTCAGGATCCGTGTTGGGGAGAGGGCGGGAGCTGATAAGGCTGTTGGACCAGGATTCCACAGAGAGTCTCGCCCAGTTTCTAAAGTTCTTCTCGCTGTGGATTAGGCGGGGTGGTTTGCAGATAGACCATGAGAGAGGGACAAGAAGATGGTCAGTCCATGGAAGATCAATGGGACGTCCAGCCTTAAGGTCAGAAGAGTTGCTGAACACAGGGTCCAATAAATGGCCCTTGGAGTGAGTGGCAGAGTCGACCAGCTGTTCCAATTGTAAAGCCGCTAGGTCGTTCGCTAACTCAGTAGCGATATGATCATGGGCGGCATCAAAGTGAAGATTGAGATCGCCTAGCAATGTATAGTTCGAAAGCGTTGTAACAGCTTCGGCTAAAATCGAGGGTAGGACCTTATGAAACTGCCTCGGGGGCCCTGGAGGTCGATAAATCAAGGTGCCTGAGAAACAGTTGTTAGGGGAGAAGTTAATGCTGAAAGCGAGGCTTTCGCAGTCAGGGATAGAGCTAGCAATGCATCGGCAAGAATATTGTTCTTTATATACTATTGCCAGGCCGCCTCCTCTCCCAACAGACCGATCCTTCCGTAGAATTTGAAAACCCGGGGGCAGAGCTGGTACGATGTCTGGGTCAGAGTCTGGCGTCAGCCAGGTTTCTGTTAGGAAAGTTACATCAGGCCTGTATTCCTCCAGCATAAGAGCGATTTCAGTCCTGTGCTTAGGTAGAGATCTGCAATTTAAAAGTAGTAGATTGAAATCCAGTTTCTTGGGAGGTGGCTGGGTAGTATGGAACTCATGTTGTTTCACATATACCACGGTGTGTAGGTAGTCTCACATTATATCTTTGGTCCTGATGAATTGCCATAGACCCGGTAGGGCTGTCAAGGCAAGAAACATGTTGACCTATTGGAGTAGAGTGCCACTTTGTTCTGATTCATTATGTCAGACAAAACCGCCTCTCCTTTTTCTTTTAATCAGGTAGGAACCAGAGTTAAATAAATTATATTGGTTACCTAACCTGTTTTAACTTTCACTCTTCACACACACCCACACTTTCTAGGCCCCTCACTCACACCTCACTAATTGGCAAGGAACAAAAGATCTCCGCAAAAGAGCCCCTCATTGGGAGCCCGTTGGGTATTGCAGCGCCAACCCAATGAGGAGTAGGCCCAATGATGAAGCATGACACCTAGCTGGCTGGGTGTGTGAGGGCCCTAGTTCCGAAAAAGGGAATTCCCCTTAGGACCCACATTACTGGTTTGAGGTGACGGGTAGAACTGTCCTCTCGGTATGCATTCACTTATATCTCTCTCTTTTCTCTTATCAATTTAACCCTTGAGGAACAGCATACTCCTTTCTTGTGGATGGGTAGTATGGAACTCATGTTTGCACGAAGGGCAGACCGCGGGCAGGTCCAGCGCATGAAAAAAGTCCAAACCATCTGTTTTCCTAGTATAGCGTAGACTTAATAGATAATCAGCGCTGTAGAGCCCTATGTGGCAGGGCAGGGAGACAGGGGTCTTGGCCCCTGGTCCCGAACGGTCGTGGACGGGCGCAGACGGGCTTGCCTTTGGCGCGCCTTCGGCGCGCTGGTGGTGCGCCCGCTGCGCGCGCGCGCTGGCATGCGAATTTATGAGCCCGGTCCTCTGAGTGACTAGAGCGCTGTCCGCCCCCCCCCCCCCACCCAAGATGTCAGCCAAAAATCACACTGCTAGTCCTCCTTCACCGCGTTCACAGGAGCGGTGTGGATCCGGACAGCGGTGGCGTGGCGAGAGTGAGGTCAGGAGAGGTATGGCCCCAATGTGCAAGCGTGAGGAGTAGCACGAAAGAAGACAGGCAAGTAATGCACAGAATGAATGAATTAAAAGTAAGATTTTAAAAATCTAACAGAACCTCCCGGCTTCCGCCTCAGGAGAGCTTCAAGTGTCAGAAGACAGATGAACCGCAGTACTGAGCCAGCCACAGAGCTTGCACTTCACATCTATATATGATCTTGCAGAAGACAGATGTACCGCAGTACTGAGCTAGCCACAGAGCTTGCACCTCACATCTATATATGATCTTGCAGAAAACAGATGTACCGCAGTACTGAGCCAGCCACAGAGCTTGCACCTCACAACTATATATTATCTTGCAGAAGACACATGTACCGCAGTACTGAGCGAGCCACAGAGCTTGCACTTCATAACTATATATTATCTTGCAGAAGACACATGTACCGCAGTACTGAGTCAGCCACAGAGCTTGCACCTCATAACTATATATTATCTTGCAGAAGGCACATGTACCGCAGTACTGAGCCAGCCACAGAGCTTGCACCTCACATCTATATATGATCTTGCAGAAAACAGATGTACCACAGTACTGAGCCAGCCACCGAGCTTGCACCTCATAACTATATATTATCTTGCAGAAGGCACATGTACCGCAGTACTGAGCCAGCCACAGAGCTTGCACCTCACAACTATATATTATCTTGCAGAAGACAGATGTACCGCAGTACTGAGCGAGCCACAGAGCTTGCACTTCATAACTATATATTATCTTGCAGAAGACACATGTACCGCAGTACTGAGTCAGCCACAGAGCTTGCACCTCATAACTATATATTATCTTGCAGAAGACACATGTACCGCAGTACTGAGCCAGCCACCGAGCTTGCACTTCACAGAAGACATGTGTACTCCAGTATTGAGATGTCACCAGAGCTTCACAATGCACGTCTGCGCTGACTGAAATCATGTACTGGGACATTTACAGAGAGCTTGGATCCTAGTACTGATTCCTAAGACTCTCGCAATGCACCTCTGTTTTAACCTGCAGCATGCACCGTTTCTCAGCACTGACATTCCCACAGAGCTCCTCTTCACGTCCACCTCTAGCCTTATCTGGGCACCCACAAACCCTGTAGCGTACAGCTGTGAACATTTATCCTAGTACTGAGATACCTGCAAAGCTCTTGCCATCCACCTCTATCCTTATCGGCAGTATTCTCTTGTGTTCCAGAACTGAGGCACCCACAAACCTTGTACAGTATATGTGTGAACCTATATCCTAGTACTTAGATACCTGCAAAGCTCTTGCCGTCCCCTCTAGCCTTATCTGCAGTATTCACTTGTATTCCAGTCCTGAGGCACCCACAAACCATGTACAGTATATGAGTGAACCTATATCCTAGTACTTAGATACCTGCAAAGCTCTTGCCATCCACCTCTATCCTTATCGGCAGTATTCTCTTGTGTTCCAGTACTGAGGCACCCACAAACCATGTACAGTATATGAGTGAACCGATATCCTAGTACTGAGATACCTGCAAAGCTCTTGCCGTCCCCTCTAGCCTTATCTGCAGTATTCTCTTGGGTTCCAGTACTGAGGCATCCACAAACCTGTTATGGTGCATGTGTGAACGTTTATCCTAGTTTTGAGAGACCTGTAAAGCTCTCGCCGTCCACATCTAGTATTATCTGCAGATTTCATATGTATTCCAGTACTGAAGCACCCATAAACCGTGTACAGTGTATGTGTGAATACATTTCCTAGTACTGAGATATGTGCAAAGCTCTCGCCGTCCACCTCTAGCCTTATCTGCAGTATTCACCTGTATTCCAGTACTGGGGCATAAACAGAGCACTCAAAATCCACCTTAATCTGCACCATGCACCACAATCCCAAGTACTGACTACTACAGTACGACGGTTTCCCGGTGCTTTCATGCAGCTCCTTACTCTGATCTGTAATGCACTTGATCCCAGTACGAAGACCCCCACGGACTCTTCCCATGCCCCACTTCTACCACCCACGCAATTTTATCACTGATCTGCTAAGCTCTTAGGGGCATATTAACAAGGCGAGGCGATAGAATTATTGCCGCTTTAGCGTCCGTTCTCAGACGAAAAGCGGCAATAATTTTATCGCCCTATTAGCATGGACACGCTAACGCGTGAATCCATGCCTTAGCGCCTGTTTACTGAACGCCCAGCTTTGCATCTCTAATGAGATGCAAAGAGGGCGTTCCTTCCCGAAATAACTGGAGGAATGTCGCTAACCGACATTTCTCCAATTATCAAGGGAATCGCTAAGAAGCATAGTGATAAGAAAAGTAGCGCTAACCATAGTTATCGCTACTTTCTTTATGCCTGCTTTTGTTCTGACTTAGCCATGTAATCCAATGGGAGGTGGATTACATGGCTAAGACCGCCCTGCCCTATCAGCAAGGTATCGCAGGTCACAGTGCGATTATCGCTGGATTTCCAGCGATGATCACACTGTTTTCCAGCTAACGCTTGCATATCAATCGCTTTGGAGATAAGCGTTGCTGATAGCACGCTATCTCCGCGATAGAAAGCAGCGATAGCCGGCGATAATTATCCTAGCTCGAAGTGCGCTTAGCGATAATTATCGCCGGCCCTTGCTGATATGCCCCTGTAAGTGCAGATCTATCCATGTTTGTGCAGGTGCTCAAAATACACTTCAGTCCTGACCTGCAAAATCACTTTTGTCCCAGTAGGGAGGCCTCTGCAGAGCTCTCATGAGGCCCTGCTGTCTGACCAGCATCAAAGTGCGAGCCCTGTACTGAGGCTACCACAAAGCTCTCAGATTCAGAATGCACCTCTGTCCTGACTCGCAGTATCCAGTAGTCTATCACTACTCAGGTACTAACCATACCCTTGCTTGTATAATGAACACTGCATGTAATGTGATGAAAGCTGTACAACCCTTGCAGAACATGATGACCTCTGTGAAACGCATGAAAACACTTCGGGCATATTTATGAGGAAGTGGCAGAGTGTGTTGTTAGCCTCCTTAGCTTAACGCCGTGTTCCACCACTTCTGAAACGCAGGGCTGCACCATATTTACATGTATACGGTGCAGCCCTATGTTTCCCTCTGCGCTGTCGCTAATTTAGCCGCCTAGCGCCAATGCAGACACTAATGTGCAAGGGTGTCTGCGATGCAGGGGAACATTGTTTATGTGCATGAAGGTCCCCTTACTACACACAAACAATCTTTAAATGGCATTTTGTAACTTCTATGTGTGCTGCTTAATGCAGCACACATAAAAGGTACAAAACGTTTTTTTTTTTTTTTTTAAGATTGTTTATGTGCAGGAAGGTGTACCTTCCGGCACATAAACAATCAATGGCATTTTGCTGTTTCTATGTGTGCTGCACAACGCACACATGGAAACAGCAAAAGCAACGCGAAATTAAACATTTCTCCTTGTGTCAAGGTAAGACCAGGCTTTTTCTGGTCTTAATTTTGACGCTGCCCAATATTTATGCCACCCTTGTAAATATGGAGCAGCGTCAAAATCAATGCGTGTTGCGGTGGAACGCCCACTGCAACGCCCATTGCACTCCCCTTTCATGCTAAGTATAGAGTGAAAGGGTGCCTTATTTACAAGGCCGCGTTAAACCACGTTAAGTTGTGAAAAGTGACATTTTGGTGCTGATATGTGCTTGTAAATATGCCCCTCCATTCAATCGAGCAAATGCAGCAATTTGCGTGTAACCTGAATATCATATGGTGTGTACTTAGTAGGATAGCTCAGGGGGTGCAAGTCTGCTACTGAGATCTGAGTGTAACCTGCAGGTCAAAGGATTCAAATTAGAAAGGCCTGTGGGTTAATGCACCTGCTGTAGAGATCCAGATGTAACCTAGAAGACGCAGTTGCTTACTGTAATAGGATAGCCTGCTAGGGTGTGTATGTGTGCAGCCCATACAGGTTACAGGGTCTCGTCCCCTTAAGCTCAGGTAGGACGTGTACTTGTTACAGAGCTTTGTATTTAACTTGCATTTCACATGTTTAAATCCTGACAGCCCCAACTCAGACATTTACATGTATATGGACGGCAAAAGGCGAATCAATGAATTGGGCGATGGCCTGATATTTTACAACACATCTTGGACACTTCTGTGTTTGATAAATTTATAAAAAAGCAGTTCGAATTATTATCAAAAAATGTATTTTATACTTACAAGCATTAACTTACTAGAACCTGCAGCATTTCAATACACAATCCTAGATTATGGATGTTTTAACAATTGCTATCATTCTGCATTATAAAACTACATCTTGTTAGGAAACACAAGGAACTGAATACACCTTCACTTTCAAATGAGAGACCTCCGCAGTCTAGTACATATTAACAGCACACATTACATACTTTTCTTCTCTTGCAAACACGCTGTTAAAAGGCCAAGCTGCAGACAGAAAGTAGTTCAGTCACCGTCACTAATATTAAATTTATGATAATTTACCTGCTCTTGCAGTGGCCATTTTGTATTATGACATCACATGCCTAAAATGGGGTGGGGGCAGATTTTTTAGGTCAATCAGAAGTCAATGTTCATATGACTACCTAACACTGTGCCAAGTGCCATATTAGTATCACATTTTTCACGCATCTGGTGGTTTTTGACTCCCACCTACCTCACTACAATACCTCCAAGCCGGGGCTACCACGCAACACGGGCTGCATGCAACGCTAACCCTGGGCAGCAGGTTTAGATGCAGGGTCGTGTGCCGATGTGGAAGTGCATGTAGCTGCTGGAATTTGAGTAAACAGCAACTAACAATACACTGCCTAATCACCACAGACTTTAGAGGCCACCTTTATTCGGTGCTGCCTGCACGTGCCTGTGAGCTCGTGACACGAAATCACAGATACAACATACAGACACCATTGAATAAAGGGCTGCTGCGTTCTTATCCCAAGTCACCCCACACAGAAAGACACAATCGTGAGTTACAGGAAAGAAAAGCATCATGCAGGTACATTCATTTAGTTATTCCAAAAAGCAAAACATGCAGTAGTGTACACTAGCACATGCTGCTTGTGTGGTACAGCTCAGTACAATACTATTTAATAAGTCCGTGATCAATTTGCTTTGAAGAGCAGGAAATATCAACATAACACATGAAAGCCTGCAATCCTTGTAAAAAACCTGTCTCGATCTCTCTTAGTGCAGTCGAATTGGAAAATCACTAAGTACATGTAGCAAGAAAATAATAGCACTACGTTACTGTAACAGTGTATTACAGTTGAGTTGTAACATCACACTGCCTGTAGTGGAGGGCAACAATCTATCTGCATGCTTCTCACCCACTGAAAAAAACAGTACTGTTTATACACATGAAAGCAGTTCTTTAATTGGGCAGGTGCTGTCGGGTACTGAGTACTTGCACTTCTTTAAATTTGTAAGATAAGAGTATTATCACTTCTCAGACAGGGTTGTAACACTTTTAACGGAAGAGTGTCAGCATTTCTGAATAGTAAGCACTGCATTAAACTGTTCAAAGGTGTGTGTCTGCAAGGAATTAGAAACGGATTGTGTATGTGTTCACTTACAAACCACATGTTCCAGGTGTATTACACATTATCTCTACCCAGAAAATGTCTTTGATTACAAGAAGTGAGAAAATATAATCTCTACTATCAAAAGTAAAACAGGTATTAGAACTCACGTGGAAGTTCTGTCACTTCATAATACAACACATTCCTCTATTTCGTCACTGAGATTCTCAGGCCTGCTGCATCCTTATAACGCACAGGAGTAAGTTAAGCATGTACATAAAATAAAAGTCTATATAAGGCGGTCAAAGAGCGCGAGGCCCCTTCAATCTGCCTTCTTCACTGTCCATGCCTAAAGAGTTGATCTTTCCATTTCGACTGGCTCACCAGTAGGACCCTTTTGATATCGTACCCACGCACTGGACGTTCCCGGTGAGTGATGGCGAACGCGTGTGCGTTTGGATGGCAGGTGCAAGTGGACTGGTGTCCTTGAGGTGTCAACCAGCTAACGTACACTGCCTTCCCACCACACACGAAGCACTGCGAGCACAGTGCAACCAAGCGTGCTGCTGCCGGGCCAGGAGCGGAGGGCGACAGATGAGTAGGCCTGCAGCAGGCGGCAGGGTAGTAGCGACTGCTGAATTCATAGCGAGCAGCCAGCTAACAATACACTGCCTGCATGACACAGGCGGCGCGCTAACAGCCCAGCTTCGTGATCAGAGAGGCAATATTACTGAGAACGCAATCTCAGAAAACAAGCATGCGCTTGCTGTGCCCATTTAACCCAATGAACTCCCAGGGTCGATAAGACGTATCCATACAGTATAAATTGGAGCGCATGTGATATCAACAGTAGTCCACCAGATGGCGATGTTGCTCTTCATTCGATGATCCCAAATGCATCAATGTGGAGTGCAACCAGCAGCTGCTGAAGCCTTAAGCAAGGAGCAGCCAGCTAGCAATGCACTGCCTAGTCGACACAACATATACTGCCACACAGTTAACTTGCTTCAAAAGGCATCCTTGACGTTTTTCCAAAGCCCTAATATATTGGTATTATGCTTTAGCTTGACCAGGATCTACGACATGGCACATTCCATTCTCCATTGGAATATAATATTCCGCTAATTTAATACAGCCAGTGTTGCATCGGCTGTGAACCAGCACACACATAGCCAGTTTTTGTACAGAAAAGTATGTTTTTATTCGGTTTCTTGTTTATCCTATGTTCTTACCGCATGGATTCTGGAAACATAAATTACAACATGAAATAGCCTTGCAGAACAGTATTGTACACGTCCACTATCTATTATTCAAAGGATTGAAGATAAAAAGATACGCGCAGCGATTGTTAATAACTCTGAGCGCCATACTGAGATAACTTCTGCTTTGCAAATAAGGTTATGTAAATATTAATTTGCACGAACAGCGTAACAAAGCATTTTTATGACAAAGATAATATTATGTTTAAATCAAGGTTGAATTACATTTTACTACACAGGACTTTCGTTTCCTGATGAAGACAAAAGTCGTCCCCATAGTTCATGAAATTAAAACCATATTGGCAAACTTTTCACCTCATTAAAGCCTGGATAACTGGACACGAATGTCACAGGTTGTGCTACAAAAGCTGCGTTTGCTAACCGAAAATGCTACAAACTTTGCCTTTCCTTGCCACATATTTGACTCAGTCGTCCACATAAATGTATTATCTATTGCCACATAAATCCAGCGGACTTGATTATAGTGCTAAACTGCCCAGCAAACGGGCTAGTCAAATCGTATATGTACACGATAGTGTTGTCAATGAAATTAGTTTTAAGATACACCCACTTTGAAGATCTTAAATAAAAATAATTTAAATCGATCTTTCTTTGCTGTTATGTGTAATTGTTCTTGTTCTGTGTATATTTTTTTTCTTATTTCGGTATGCATTTCATTCACACTGGCTGTTCGTGCACTCTGCTCTCGTTATTTAGGTTCGGATTGTTAACTCGGGCTGTATTAATATTTTTGTATATAAAACAATTATCTTATATGGGTGTGCTTATTTTGTATATCCCGATGATTCGTTTGAGTTCTGACAATCAACTGGAACCGTTACAATATTCATCTATTTTGTACTTGCGGCATGAGGTTGTCATGTGTGCAAGAAGTGCACGCTGCCTCGGCATCACCATTTATGGCGCTTTCTCTCTCTGCACGGATTTTACAGTTACCAGGGATTCACGGGTCGGGGTCAGCACCACAGGACGTACCTTGGTTCCTTTCTGGGAGCTCAGCCTTCGGTTCTTTTTCAGATCTCTGTCCAGTGTCTTCATGATGTTCTCCTTAGGAAAAAAACGGAAATTTAGTAATGACGTGTAACATCTCCAAAAATAATACAGTAGCACTCTGCACGACGCTCCCAACCACACGGCATTGCTCAGGGTGCATGTCCTATCGTGTCACTTGTAATGCATGCCACTGTCACCCAGATATAAGCAGCACTAATGAAGGTGGCATTTACCCACAGCATGTCTTCGTCTGTTTTGATTCGGCGAGAGGCGAGCCTTTGCAGCTTCCACTCCATCCGTAATTCAATGATAGTGAGTGCTAGGTATGTGGGGTAGCTGCACGTTTGGAGTGCAGACTGCAGAGGTAAGTCCTGTTGTAAGAGTGCCCGCTGTTCAATGCTTCTCTGCAGCCTGCTGTTGTGATACTGCCCTGAATGGGGATGGCGGGGCCCCAGGCTTCTCACGGCTGCTCCACCTGCTCCCTCGCCCACTGATGCTCCCAGAGGGGCCAGCCCTGCATTTAAAGAGACTGTGTCGGCGGCTGGAGGAGCGGGAAGCAGGTCGCTTCAACCCGATTGGCCAGAATGAGTCTTGTGCCGTCACTTGCAGGGGTGTGGCTGGCGTTTCTGTCAGATTATTGTGGCATGTTGTGGGGCAGAGTCCTGGTGCCGGCAAGAAACCCAGGAGCGCCTACGGGTCTCACTGAAAGAGACGAGCGCTTTGAAAGGAAGGAAAGTGTCTTTCTGACGTATAGATACCGTCCGAGTACATGGCCGGCCCGCTGCTACCCTGTGATTTTCATAGTACCGTATCCAAAACTTTTCATGTGAAATGTGCCCGCTTAGCTTAATGCGGATTGTGGACTCCGACTCACTTATACATTGACATATGATTTGAGGTAGAGAAAAAGCTGACTGGCATTAAAGGAACCGTCCCTGGTTTTCCCGCAGAGAACTTTGCGGTTTCAACGGAAGACACGAAGTCAAACTCGCATACGCCACGCACTCAGTTATAGTTTAAAAAGCAATAGTTATTTTATAAATGGAACTGATTCTTGACTTAGAGTTCAAAGGAGTGTAAACGATTTACCAATTTCTAAATCTCTCAAGAACTTGTCATTTCAATAAACCGCTTGCTGAAAAAGTCAAAACTTTGGCAAGCATTACACTTTTTTTAATATGACTCTATATACACTGTTTTATCCTAAATTCCCGAATAGGAATACCATTAAAATAGAACTGGCCCTTTGTAGACTGCCTTGTTATCAGAACGGTTCCTCGGTAGCTAGCAACGAGCGCTGTCCTAAAATGGCCGAACTATAATCCGCTCAGCCGTACACCGTAGTCTGTCTTTTGTGTCCACAGTATTGTTTACAGAACTCCGTAATCAAGGCAGCAAACTCCTGCCCCCCTTTCTCCTCCCTTCCCGGTCAGCTGAGCGGCAAAGTAGACGCAGAGCGGTGGCACACGCGGCGGGCAAATAGGCGGCACACGCTCCAACTGCCAACACCTAGAACTGACGTGATGTGTAATTATAAAATGGCAAACACACAGGTCTGGCAGGGGCCGCACTCAAGGGAAGAGACGCTCAACCAACGGACTTCTTAAAGACGCTCAGTAAACAGTGTCGCGAGGCAGAGTGCAGCAACGGGGAATCTCCCTGGGGAAAAAAACAGTATACTGGCAGCAGGCATGAACCGGGTGTATACGAGCAGTCTTCTTTTATTAAATGTTTGTTCTAGTTCTCAATTTATCATTCGCATGATTTTAGGAAGTCGTATTTTCTCGCGATCTTAATTTTGGCTGTCAGGTTACACAACAACAGATACTTACCAGGTGAGTAATACAGTATCGTAAAAGAGAAACGTCTCCTATATGCTTCGAGTTTTTAAACACTACTAATTTAACAGGAAAATAGTTTCATAGCACACCTTAGAATAAAACGCAATTACAATACTCAATATTCCTTACACACTACGTCCAGATAACTACATATCCACGGTCAGAGGCGCAATTAGAGCCAAATTTCAGGGTGAGCTAAGAAAATATTTCGGGGGGGGGCGGAATCTTTAAGCAATAGGCAGAGTGGAGCTGCAGGGGCTCTTAGAAGGGGTGAAACAACAGCGAGGCCTCATTAACATGCAAATGGTCTTTTAAAGACCTGTGAAGTGCTCGGGTGCGGCTGTGTGGTGCCGGGGAAGCTGTCTCATCCCGGGCTGCCACACACGACGGGGGGGGGGGGGGGGGGCGGGCTGAAGCCCTGTGAGTCCAATGGGTGTTGCGCGCCTGTCCACGGTTACAATTTGTATTACATTAAAGAGTTCTCATAACTTGCGATCTGAGTTTTATTATGCTATGAATAGTGTTGGCTCCTTTCAATACATTAACAGAGAAAGCGCGAGCCGAGCCAGGGTCCGGCTTGACTGTAAGAACCAATCACTGTATTTTGAGGCATTTATTACAAATTGACATTTAAAACATGGATTGAGAAAATTGCATGCCCTCCCATATTCCACACATGAATGCCATTACTTGACTAAGCAGCGACTCGGCTGTCATGTGCACCGCTTATGTGGCCTAGATTTCTTATACATTGAGCAACATTGAAGCTTATTAATTTACCCTCAACTCACATATTTCATGATGCTTTTTATGCAGTAATGAAAAGAGAGGTACGATTAAATACAATATTTGAGTATGTTTTTATATCTCAATGTTTACACCAAAGACTAATGCTTTGCCTTTAATTCTTGGTACACGAGGTCAGAACGTGAGTGGCAGAACAGAAGCCACATGAAGTCTCGGCTCGTTTTGGGCTCGAGGGATTAAAAGAACCTCGAGCTGAGCCAGGGACATGCATCTGGCCCGAACCTTCAGTGGCTCACCCACATCTGTTTATGTAGAACATGCTCTCAAATCACCAGGAGTATGAGAGCAGCGCTGGCCTCTGTGTGTGCGTAAAATGGGTTACATGACGACTGCACAGGGACCGGTGGAAATATCGAACCATCCGGTGCCTGCGTCGAGACCCCGCTCCATTAGTCATAATTAACGTATTGCCCTAGGTCGACTGTGTGTCTTTTTAAAAACTTACAACCGTTTATCTATTTTGCGAGAATCAATCCGTGTCGTTGTAAGGGTGTAGTACCACGATTAGAGTTCATTTCCACGCATCATTTCTATATAAATATAAAGCCATGTCTCACAAGCATTGATGCTACTGGTCTGTTTACCCAATGCAAATACCAGTTGAACAGTTGCAAATGGTTTAGAAGTTTAAGAATCTATATAATTAACATATGTATTTACTATTCTTGTTCATTTCTAGTAGATCTATATATGGGACATACGTTTTCAGACTTGACTATGTATATTCAGAACGGATAAAATCTAGTGGTTACATAAGAATATACCCGGGAATCGGTAGATAGCGCCAGCCGTTGATGACAAGCTCGCGGGCTGAAAAAAATAAGCAGGACCTTTCGCCTTTTAACAGGCTTTTATTAGGTGCCAGAGGTGTATATGCCGAAACTGGATTCACCCGGGCATTTTAATGATCGTTGAACTGTAAGGCACTCAGAAACTTAACAGAGAGAGGATACATTGCTTTGTTGTGAAATAAAGTAAAAAATAAAACATTTGCATCACTTGGTTTCCCCGGCATTTATTTCTAACTACAGACGCGACAAGAGAATAAATGAACACAGCCAAAGTAACAGTGTTTATTAGACCTGCAAGTATGAACTTTTTTTTTTATTCCTCAAATTCCTTCAACTGTTTAAACGAATATATTATCCAACGAAGCGTAAGAATGTATATTCGCGGCTAATGCATCGACTTGATAATGTTTGGCCGAGGTAAATAGGAAATTTGGTGGCGTGTTCCACTTCCACGGTGCGGACAACTCGCTCCTATTTCCCATTTCAGTAAGATGGATGGACGGACGGATGAAGGGCTGGATGGGTGGGTTTCACGGGTTTTATGGACGCATGTGTGGGTGGAAGGATGAACAGACAAAACGGCGAGTGAATGAACCAGGAAACGAATATCGCTCCTAGACCACGAGTTTGCAATGACGGCAGCAACGCATATGATTTGCACGTGCTGTGATTTGCAGAGTAAAGGGAGGCATGCGCAGCACTGCCCGTTTCGAAAAGAATGGCTAGGCAGAAAGCCACCCTCGTTTTACGAATTAGGACTTGTAGTTCATTGGTTTATTTAATCTCCGCGGCTGCTACAAGAGGGACCCGTTTTCCAATAAAGCTCTCCATTATATCCAGTTGAACAATATACTTTTCATTCAATGAATTATCAGCAAATGCAGCTCCAGATCATGTACTACCGACTCACACTTTAAACAGCTGCAGGTCTGACAGATGTCCACCAGAGGCCGCCCTGCCCACACTTTTATGAAGGGGTACGGGTTCCTTAAACGGCTAATGCTCAAAACAAAGGACTCCTCCTTCACAGGCCTGTGGCACGTGCTGGAGAGGTGGCTTCGCGTCCTGTCACTTGATATTTGCTTTGCTACCGGGAATGACTTAGATTGATTTTATTTATTTATTTTATTTATTTAAGCTTGTACCGCGCACAGCTACCCACAATGGGTTTCCCGGCGCCAGGGATAGACTGTAGAAGAAAAGAGAATGTCACCTTGACTTAAGGCCTCTGCCGACTATTGGTCACGCTTAGTAAAGAGCAGGGTCTTCAAAGCCTTACGGAAGCGGAGTAAGTTGGTCTCAGATTTTAATGCCAATGGGAGGGAGTTCCAGTATTTAGGACCAAGAGTGGAAAAGGAGCGGCCTCCCATTTTTGCCAGCTTCCATCTTGGTACTGTGAAATTGCCAATGTCCGATGACCTTAATGAGCGCAGGGGTCTATAGGGTTTTACCAGCCCCTGAACATATACTGGGGCGCTACCCTGCTTAGCCTTGAACATATAGCAGAGTGCCTTGAATTTAACGCGTTCTGGGATGCTCAACCAATGGAGGTCACGCAAAGCGGCAGTGGCTGAGGTGCGTCTGGGGACATTCTTTAGCAGGCGCGCGGCCGCATTTTGCACCACCTGCAGCACATGTATAGTAGCTTTATCTGCGCCCAAATAGAGAATGTTGCCATAGTCCAGGCGTGATGTTACAAGTGCCTGGACTACAGTTCTGCGAGAGGAGAGGGGGAGCATCCACAAAATCTTGTGAAGCCATCGCAAGGTTGAAAAGCAGATGGCTGAGACCTTAGTAGCCTGTTGTCTCATAGTTAGCCTGTCGTCAATAATGACGCCCAGGTTGCGAACTGCAGTAGATGGTGTAGGCGCATTTCCCAGTTCGATGGGCCAATGGCGAGGACCCCAAAGATGTTTGTTCTGTCCCAGAATGACCACCTCGGTCTTCTCCCCATTCAGCTTGAGACAATTTCTCCGCATCCAGTCGGCCACAAGAGTGAGGCCCGACTTGAGTGCGGAGATGTTGTTTACGTCACTCCCTGACAAGGAGAAGACAATCTGGGTGTCATCTGCGTAGGAAAACAGGGTTAGCCCAGCTTGTTCGACTATGGTTGCCAAGGGTTTAACATAAATATTAAATAGTAAAGGGCTAAGAATTGAGCCCTGGGGGACGCCACGGGTGGAAGGACAAATGGCGGAGGCAGCTTTAGAAGAAAACACTTGGAAGCTTCGGTCACTAAGGAAAGACGCCAGCCAGGCCAAGGCCTGGCCTGCCACACCTAGAGATTTCAGAGAGTCAATGAGGATGGAATGTGACACGGTGTCGAAAGCTGCGCTCAAATCCAGCAGGATGAGCGCCATGGTGTTTCCCTGATCGACACCGTGCCTAAGACTCTCTGTCACCCCCAGGAGGGCTGTCTCGGTTGAGTGCCTAGGCCGAAAGCCCGACTGAGAAGGATGGAGAAATCCAGTGTTTTCAACCAGTTTGGAGAGCTGAGAATTTATATGTCTCTCCAATATCTTTGAGAAAATTGGCAACAAAGATATAGGGCGAAAGTTAGCAGGATTTGAAGGATCTGCACCCTGTTTTTTTTAATAACGGTACAACCATGGCGTGTTTCCAAGGTTGTGGGACATGGGCCTCGCTCAGAGAAGCGTTGAGTAATTTAATGATGGGGGGATGAGTGAGGGGGTCTAATTGTTTTAATATTTTGGCCGGGAGAGCGTCCTGTGGAGAGCCCGATCTCACACTATTTAAACAGGAGAGGAAAGAAATGGCGTCTAAGGGCTGCCAAGTAGTGACTACTGCATCAGTGTCATTGTTTTCCAATTTTTGGACTATGTCAAGGGCAGTGTACATAGTACCTGGAGGTGTAGTGAAATTTTCATAGATAAGATCAACTTTATCTATGAAGTAATCCGCTAAGGACTGACACTGAGTGCCATCAAGTGCCGGGGGAGGAGGGATCGAGTTAGCACCAGTCAATTTTTTGACAACAGAGAATAGCACCTTTGGGCAGTTTTGTGCATCAGTCACAGTTTTCCTTGTGTAGTCTGCTTTAGCAGTTTTACAACTGTAGTGGTATTTTTTTAAGGCTTCTTTATATGTGGCTTTACGTGAAGGAGAATAGCCTTGTCTCCATTTACGCTCCAAGGTCTTACAATGTGAGCGGAGGCTTTTAAGTTGTTCCGAATACCATGGAGCAGGAGGGTGGTGTGAAAATGCGGGCTTTGATGTCATTGGAAGCGCTGTATTGACTGCAGTGGTTAGCCAGAGTTCAGTGGCGCAATTGAGAGCGGCAGTTGGTAGTTCAACACATGGAAGTGTTTTGATCAGTAGTTTATTGAGTTCTGGCAAGTTAATCTTCCCCCAATTCCGAACTGGCCGCGTAGTTTCCACCTCAGGTCTTATTACTGTATCAGCCATGTCATAAGAGAAGGGGACAGCTAAGTGGTCGGACCAGGTGATTTGTAGGGCTTCACGAGAACAGTCTAGGGACAGGTTAGATAGGATCGGGTCCAGTAAGTGACCGGCACAATGAGTGGGACCTGTGTTTAGAAGTTGAAGGTTAAAAGCTTCCAGAATAGGGAGAAGCTGATTCCTATTAGGGCACTCATGGTCGTCTAAATGTATGTTTAGGTCCCCTAAGATTGTGAAATTAGGCGCTTTAAGCAGTACTGGGGCTAGGAAGTCCGGTAACGATGTTATCCAAGGGCTCGCTGTCCCAGGGGGACGGTATACCAGTAGCCCTGACAGCGTAAATTGGGGGGTAATGGATAATTTAAAAAGGGCTGATTCACAATCTTTTTGAGTGGTGTCTACCAATTTACAAGTGTATACATTTTTGTAAATAATTGCAATTCCTCCACCCCTACCGGAAACTCTATCCTGACGAAGAATGGCGTAGTTAGAGGGAATGGCGTCTGCCACATCCGGGCCCGAGCAGTCTCTAAGCCACGTCTCGGTCAGGAATATAGCATCAGGTTGATTTTGATCTAGAAAATCGTGGATATTGTATCTATGTTGTGGTAAGGATCGGCAATTTATGCTCCAAAATTTTAAGAGGGGGCGAGTGGAAGTTGTCCTAGAGCATACCTGTCTCTTTCGTCTGCCTTGATGTTGGAGGGATCTGCACGTGGTAGGGGTTTTTAGTGAAAAGTTGCAGCGAGGACAGCTGAACTTGTGAGGCGGGAAAGGGTAGGTGGAGCAGTTATTATTGGGAGCACCACGTAGCGCAAATAACTCTTCGGAGGAGTATGTAAGAGTCATGATGGATATAGTGGCTTTACTCACCAATAAAGGGTATGCCAGAGCCCAGAGCCCAGCCTAGCGCGGACGAGCGCAGACGGGCAGGACTCTGGCTGGACTCCGGCGCGACTATGGCGCGCCCGCTGTGCGCGTTCGCTGCGCGAAGCAATGGGCGTCTGTTTTTATACTGTCCCTATCCAAAATGGCCGCCGCCGTCTGCTCGAGCGTGGCCCTCCTGAGTCAGCCCTGAATCGGCTGTACACCCAGGGAAGGAGGCAGGTGAGCGAAAGTGCAGCGCTCCCTCCAGAGAGTAAGCTCAGTATTTTAAATCGCCTGAGCGGTAAATAGATCGAGCAGCGCGGAATTCCGTGACTGCTTGCAGGGGGGGGTAGGACACAAAGGATAATCACAGTAACAAGTTAAAATCTGAATCAGAGCGTTTTTTAAAAGCTAGCAGCCCGGCTCAAGCCTCAGGCAATAGTGAAGGTAATTGATGGTCATTTTATTTACATTATATGGCTATGTTAACCGAAAGTATCTAGAACTAGATAGCAATGGTTCTTAACCTATGGTCTTGGGTCCTCCTGGGGCATATATATATTTTTTTAGAGTTTTATATCGTGCGGACTACACACGAGACATCGGGTATCAGAGCGCTTTACATGATCACCAGTTCCGTTACAAAAGGACACATTCATTTTTTGTTGTTGAAAGTGGGAGAATTTAAAAAAAGAATCGGGAGAATGTATTTCTCCCATTGGCTTCAATGGAAGTATAGGTAATTTCAGGTGAAAGAGGCCGACAAATAAAGCAATTATCGACGTAAAAAAATTGGGGATCTACTGCCTGAATTGGGTCTATTGGCATGCATACTGGAGGGCTGCGATGCACACTCAGGGGTTCCGCGACTGCTTAGAAAATTAAATAATATTAATAAATTAAGAGTGTGTGTGTGTGTGTATATATGTGATCAAGGCCTTTGGAAGGCCGAAACGTGTACTGGCGGTTGGTGCAGGGCACACAGTGAAATATAGCACCAGCAAATCGCGTCCGCATCGTCTTTTTCCTGAGTCAAGGGACGCGTGTGTGAGACGAGGAACTTGGAATACATATATATATGTCATGTGATCAAGGCTCGGAGGAGCCGAAACGTTATGGCGGCAGAAAGGCACAAAATAAAATAATCAGCACTCAACTTTGGTCCGTGTCCGTTTATGCTGTGACGGTGTGGAGTGGCATTCGCAGCAAGCTCACGGATTTACTTATATATATATATATCCCGCTCAACTGCACCTGAGAAGCGCGGCACACTAAAGGCGGGTGCTTCAAATGCGGAGGTGCCCCGCAATCTCTATTCACGCTCCATGACTCCTTCAGATTTACAAGAAAGGATCGAGCACTCACGGGTAAGTAGTGTAGCAGCTTCGTTTAATTCGGAGAAGTAAACAACAGACGCGTTTCGGAGCTAGTCCTTCCTCAGTGTTGTTACTAAGTTCATTACAAGCTATTTCTTATATACATCATTCAAAATTAAACATAGAAGAGGTCGGAGGGAACAGCGGTCCGGGATTCTTGGCGCCATCTTTGAAGGGTCAACTTATAAATTAATGGTTCAAATACACAGGTATATAAATGTTTGATTACGGATTGACTGTGAAATTTAACAATTAATGTTTTTTCAAAGCACATCGACATTTCATCAGTTTAAATGCAAAACAAAATTATCACATTGGATATATTTCACAGTACAAGATTGTACTGTGAAATATATCCAATGTGATAATTTTGTTTTGCATTTAAACTGATGAAATGTCGATGTGCTTTGAAAAAACATTAATTGTTAAATTTCACAGTCAATCCGTAATCAAACATTTATATACCTGTGTATTTGAACCATTAATTTATAAGTTGACCCTTCAAAGATGGTTCCCAAGAATCCCGGACCGCTGTTCCCTCCGACCTCTTCTATGTTTAATTTTGAATGATGTATATAAGAAATAGCTTGTAATGAACTTAGTAACAACACTGAGGAAGGACTAGCTTCGAAACGCGTCTGTTGTTTACTTCTCCGAATTAAACGAAGCTGCTACACTACTTACCCGTGAGTGCTCGATCCTTTCTTGTAAATCTGAAGGAGTCATGGAGCGTGAATAGAGATTGCGGGGCACCTCCGCATTTGAAGCACCCGCCTTTAGTGTGCCGCGCTTCTCAGGTGCAGTTGAGCGGGATATTACCAAGCGCTGGCACCGTTTCAAGATTCAGCGAATCTACGATCTACGGGACGAAAATAGACCGGCATACCCACGGCAAACCATCGAGACGAACGAAGGTAAGCCTTGCATACGCAATTGGGACGCCGAATATCTGTAATTGAAGCTAGGCGAAGGGAAGGTAGTAGCAGCTTCGTTTTAAACAGGAGTATTGTGACAACTACCAACATAATGGAGATGTTTAACGAGGCGGATCGGAGGGAGGCGGCAATGGGCATTTTTAAAAAGAAAATGCCGGACACCCAAACGACATCAGTAACGGAATTAGGGGATATCCCAAATACATTACAATCACAATTTACGAAGCTGGAAAGGCTGTACGAGAGAGAAATACGTAAGTGGTGGGAGGCCACATCCCTGCAGAACTATATTGAAGTGGAGAGAGTACCGAGGGGGTTACGCGTTTACACTGTGCCTTCCTATGAGAATCCCGACCCACTTCTCCTCGAGGAATGGGCCTTACATACAGCCGCATTTTGCAAAGGCACGCTGAAGCTTCTGGTAAAGTTCGCGTGGAGCGACAGAGAAAAGGCTTTAAAAAACATCGAGGAACTGGAAACAGAACTCACCAAAGAAACTGATAAAAATCGACTAGATCTATTGCGATCAGCGATGAAAAGAAGACTCTCTGCTTACGAAACCAAGATTAAACAACGTAAACAAGAGAAGTTTCAGCGTGATGAAAGAGACTACGCTTCAGGGAGAGTGTTGACTTTCGCAAAGAAATTTGATCAATCAAGGAAAGAAGTTCAAAAAAGGAAAACTCTGCCTCCGGAAACAACAGTCCAAGTGGTAACCTCAGAATCGGATGTTACCGAAAACGAGTCCTCTGAGGATGACACAGCAGGCTCCTCCGGTGAGCACACTACTCCTTTTCAATTGGAATTCAACATCATACGCCAGACGTGGTTAAGAGGAGGCAAGAGCAAGCCCCCCGAAAAAGAAAACAAACAAGAAGGGGTGGCTGGAAGAGGAAAAACCAGGAATCAAACCCCACGTATAACACAAAGCAAAAGGGGAGGCCGATGGTAGAAGAAACTGACCAACTAACAATAATCAACCTAACTTCCAAAGTCCTGACTCCGACAGAAGAAACAGTTCTGAAATTAGGACTCTCTTTCTGTCCACGAACCCGTCTGGAATACACGCAAACCAGGATTGATATCTTCACACTAGTGCGCAAGTTAAAACTACATAAATTTTTCAAGTTAAAACCTACAACACAGGAAGCCAGATTTCTTAAATCCCAACATAAAGACACTGATCTACTCACAGTAAACGACCTAACCACCTTGGAAGTCTTGGAAAATCTAAGGAAAGAGGGAACCTTAGAAGAAACATCGACATATATGACTTCAACGCAAAGGATTGAAGCAAGCAATGTGACACAGGAAGCACCAACGAGTGGCCTCAAACAACCTTCCAAATTTTTACCCCAAATGCCGATGGACGCTATTGATGTCTTCTCTGAAGGGGTAATCAAAGACCTAACTAAATTACGAGCGAGAACAGGAAATTGCAAAACTGAACAGAATTTGACTCTCAAACAGAAAGAAGCTGTAAAAAATCTACAAGAGGACACCGCCGTGATTATCAAACCCTCTGACAAAGGGGGCAACATTGTACTAATACCTCGTGACCAGTACATAAATGAAGCCCTACGACAATTACAGGATGCTAATTGTTATGAACTAACCACTAAGGAAAACTATCTAGAGAGCATTAAGAGATTGCATTCCATCATTAAAAAATGGCACGACACAGCAATGTTGGACTTGGAAGAGTATTTGTTCTTGAGAACAACAAATCCGGTCACGCCCACTTTTTACCATTTACCCAAAATCCATAAGAATGCAACACTACCACCAGGAAGACCAATTGTTTCGTCCATGGGAAGTCTAACGGAAAATTTGTCTAGATTTCTAGATCACTTTCTTTTCGAATTTGTATTGAGACTGCCATCCTATATAAAAGACACGACTGATTTCATTCACCAACTTGCAAAAATCGAGTGGGACTTGTCATTTTGTATGATTGTATTAGACATCACCAGTCTTTATACATGTATTAACCATAACCAAGGGCTAAAGGCTATTGAACATTTTCTCAGGAAAAGAGCTTTGAAATTTGCAACCCATAACAAAATGTTATTGGAACTCATTGAATTCTGTCTTTATAATAATATTTTTCTCTTTCAAGGAGAATATTTTAGACAGATCTCCGGAACCGCGATGGGCACCTGCTTCGCCCCCAGCTATGCAAATCTGTTCGTAGGCTGGTGGGAGGAGCAGGTGGTCTGGAGCGCGGAAAATTCGGAATGGACAAAGGAGATAGTATCCTGGCATCGATACATCGATGACCTTTTTATAATCTGGAGAGGTTCCACGGGTAAAGCAAATGATTTCATCCAACATCTTAACGAGAATACCGCAAATCTACACTTTTCAGGGGAGATTAGTTTAGTGGCAGTAAACTATCTAGATTTGAAGGTGGAAGTTAAAGAAGGGAAACTAACAACTGACCTTTATCGCAAACCCACAGCAGGGAACAGTATCCTCCATGCTTCTAGTGCTCATCCTGAAAAATTAAAAAATAGCATTCCATATGGCGAGTTCCTTAGATTGAAACGAAATTGCTCAAGACAGTGCGATTTTGAATTAGCAGCAGAGAGCAGTCTCAGACGATTCGAGATGAGAGGTTATAACACGAATCTTCTAGAGAACACTCTTGCACGAATCAGAAAAATACCAAGGGAACAAATCTTACAACCAAAACAATCTGAAAGAGCGTTGGAGGGCCAATTTCGGCTGATTACAACTTACTCCAGCGACACATTCAGGTTGAGGTCTATCCTCGGAAAACACTGGCATGTACTAAAAAATGATCCCATTATCGGGTCTGATGTTTCAATGACCCCCCTAATCACATACAGAAAAGCTCGATCTTTGAAAGATAACCTGGTACATAGCCATTTAGACCCCATTCCCCGCAAACAGGGCACTTTAAAAGAAATGAAGGGCTTTTTTCCCTGTGGGAAGTGCAAAGCCTGCGCCTTTAGCAAAAGAGTTTTTAACTACAATGTTAAGGGCTTACCAAAAGGAAGAGTCATTTCAAAATTTCTGACCTGCCAAACACCATATGTGGTATATTGTTTGAAATGCCCATGCGGACTCATGTATGTGGGGAGTACAGTGAACAGTGTCAAATTCAGAATCTTGGAACACATGCGGGCGATAGCGAAAAAAGATTTTACCTATCCCGTAGCTAGACACTTCGCTATAAAACATAACAGCGACAGGGATCTGTTGCAGTTTTTTGCGATTGACTGTGTCTTTGCACATGCCAGAGGGGGTGACAGAGTAGCAAGATTGAGACGACTGGAGTCAAGATATATAATCGATCTCCAAACTAAGACCCCATATGGGTTGAACTCAGGAGAAGAGCTGATAGTACATCTAGGGACCTAGATAGTAGATACTCCAGAAATCATTGCCACTCTGAAATAATTGACCTACCAAATATCGATTGTAATTATGATTGTGACCCATTGTGTATCATTTGAATATGCTGTTTAGCATTGACTCTCGAAATATGTGTCACATCATCTTTCTTCTGTTCCTAATTTTCCCTTTCCCTTACTTTCTTTCTTGCCTTGCACCTTTCCTCTTTTCTTTAAATTGATTTTCTTTTACCATATGACTTATTAGTCAGCATCAAAAGCCGATACACGGCAAATATAAATAGGTGTATGACTATGGTCAATTGGACAAATTTGGTTGGCACCTTTTGCGGGGTCACAAATCGCCTAATATAGGCGGACTGCCGATCCACGGCTTCATAACTAGGAGATTGTACTGTGAAATATATCCAATGTGATAATTTTGTTTTGCATTTAAACTGATGAAATGTCGATGTGCTTTGAAAAAACATTAATTGTTAAATTTCACAGTCAATCCGTAATCAAACATTTATATACCTGTGTATTTGAACCATTAATTTATAAGTTGACCCTTCAAAGATGGCGCCCAAGAATCCCGGACCGCTGTTCCCTCCGACCTCTTCTATGTTTAATTTTGAATGATGTATATAAGAAATAGCTTGTAATGAACTTAGTAACAACACTGAGGAAGGACTAGCTCCGAAACGTTTCTGTTGTTTACTTCTCCGAATTAAACGAAGCTGCTACACTACTTACCCGTAAGTTCTCGATCCTTTCTTGTAAATCTGAAGCAGTCATGGAGCGTGAATATATATATATATATATATATCCTCAAATCCTCTCAGATAAATGAAAACGTACTTGCAGGATCGTTCATTTCCCAATCTTATTTATTTTCAAAGAAGACTCCCAGGTTGAAGAAACAACCGATGCGTTTCTTTATCACTGATAACTTGTTCACAGTTAGGATGACATGCATTCAATTCAACCAATAAAAACAGTTTTAAACTACATTTCCCACAACACATTGCACAAATCCTGGTTCACATCATGAGTCACATGTTTTGCAAAACAGTTTTTATTGGTTCAAGTGAATGCATGTCATCCTAACCGTGAACAAGTTAACAATGATAACTAAATGCGTCGGTTGTTTCTTCATCCTGGGAGTCTTCTTTGAAAATAAATAAGATTGGGAAATCAACGATCCTGCGAGTACGTTTTCATTTATCCGAGAGGATTTGAGGACATATTTGTGGCGTGGCTCTGCCAAGGAATTCGCACGGAAATGAGAAGCGCCATGGGTCTGGGTGGTGTACGAGCCAGAGATGGTGGAGATATATATATATATATAGACCTGCGTAATAAGTCCGTAGACAGGCTTTGTAAATATAAGGGTTTCCACCATTCTAACATGAATGACATTCTTATGGCTAGAAGAGTAGCGTGGGTTGGTCAGTCTGCCAAGAATATAAACGGTGACTGCATTGTTTTGAATTTTCGCAGACCTCATATGGTTCACCGCTTACTGAATATTTTTGAGCATCACTCCACACAAAATACCTGTATTAGTGCGCTCCCCTTGGGCTATTTTTACAAGCCACCTTTTAAACCAGCTAGGGACACTTACGTCCTCCCTTTGTTAGACAATAGGTTTAATGCACTTTCCAGCTTAGATGCACAGGATTGACAACCATCATTAACGACTGACCTACAGCGTCATCTGCCCTATTTGGCAGACTTTCCTGCTACTATAGTACCAACCCACAACAATAATGAAAAGTCACTCTGAATTAAGATGGTTTCTCCAGCTACTTTGGCATCAACTTATAATGCCAATGATAAGCCATCTTTAATTAAAAGCAGTATTGGAGCAGACTTGAATATCCTAAGTTGGAATGTAGCAAGCCTGCAGTCTAAGTTTGGTTACCAGGATTGGTTGTGCCTAGTTAAGGAACAGGATGTAGTTATGTTCCAGGATACTTGGGCCACACATGACTTGCATATTGAGGGGTTCCATTGCATTAGCATAGCGGCATCCCATCACAAACCGGGCCGCCCTTTGGGGGGACTTTTCATTGGGCTTAACGTAGCAGCTGGAGGGAGCTTTAAGGTCTTACCAACTAATAGTTGTAATTATCAAGTTGTATTTTATAAAAGAAGAGTTTCTTTTTATTTGGTGAATTTTTATAATAATGATTTCCAATCTGTTCCTAATAGAAATTTTATTATGCTTTTTGATTTTATCTCTAAATTAGATTGTCAGCAACACTTGGGCGATACTATCGGGATTATCCTAGGGGGAGATTTTAATGCAAAACTCAAAGATACACATCATGGTGTAGAGACACTTAACCAAGGTTCCTCCTCTCGTAGGGGCGCAGAGTTGGCTGCGTTCCTAAGTTCACATGATTTGGTTAACGTTATGGACCAGATGGGTCCAGCACACTCCATTAACTATCAACCTCTGACATTCAGAGGTAGGGGTCATTCCTCTACAATAGATTTTGTTTTTATTTCTTCTGTGTTTGTGGATTACTTAACGGGCGCAGAGGTTATCGCCACAATCCATGGGGATCACAACCCCATCAAACTAGCATTGAAATTGGCACCTCGACCCGTGTTTCCAGCTGAATGTGGGGCTAAAGACCTAACGCGATCCACCGATAATTTAAGATTAATATGGAGGGGCGTTGATAGTGACAAACTGTTTAAGTTACTAGTGAAGGATAATCTGCCCCTCATTAACTCATGTCTGTTATTCAAAACTCCGCACCTAGAGGTAGTCAATGATTTCTCTAAACTTTGTACGGTCATCAAAACCTTACTGTCGAAGCCCGCTTCTTTGAGGAAGCAGGGCCCCAGATGGTTTGATGACAAATGTTCTTTGGCGATTAGGAGCCTACGTAGGGCCCTTTCAGCCAAACCCAGGTGTGCCCCAGATGTGAAATTGGCAAGGCAGAATTATAATGCAGCGGTTAGCATTAGGAAGGGAGTACTCTTAAACGATCGTTGGGAAACCCTATCTCAGGCAGCCACAAATAAAAAGGGCAAAATGTTTTGGTCTGTAAGGGATCTCCGATCCACAGAGCAGTTACTAACCCCCATCAGCTGGACCATATCCAGTGAATCTTGGGTAAACCACTTTTTCTAATATTTATGCCACTTCTTCATCGGAGATGGACCTGTACGAATTTGACCCATCCGCCGGCATCCAGATAACACTCCCCGAAATAGAGGAATCTATTCATCACAGCATCGGGAATAAGGCCCCCGGCCCAGATGGGTTACCAATAGATTTAATCAAATGGAACCCGGATTTTTGGGCCCCGCTCCTTTTGAATGTTTTTAACAATTTAATGCACGCCCCGCTGCCTAGCACCTAGGCAAAGAGCATTATTGTCCCAATATTTAAAAAGGGGGATCGGTCTCAGCCTCGCAATTATAGGCCGATCTCATTGATTGATAATACCCTTAAAATTTTGGGCAGAGTTTTATACAAAAAGATCCTGGAATGATCAGAGGATTGTAGTATTCTAGAGCCTTGCCAGTTAGGTTTCCGTAGCAAGGTTGATACTAATGAACAATGCCTTAATCTCAACCTTGTAATTGGGAAGTATACTACCGCTCGGAATTCCCCGGTCTATTTGGCCTTTATGGATCTGTCCTCAGCATTTGACCTTGTGAACAGGTCAAGGCTGTGGGCTATCCTACTGGCCTATGGGCTGGATGAGCCACTGGTTCATTTTCTGGCATATCTCCATAAAGACCTTGAGGCTCAGGTGAGGATAGGTAGTGGGGGAGAGGTTTCGGGAGCCATTAAGGTCGGAAGGGGGGTCAGGCAGGGATGTGTCCTGGCCCCCCTCCTTTTTATTATTTATATTAATGGCCTAAATAAGTCACTGGCACCTATGACCCAAGATGTCCCCATGATTCTCAGGACACCTCTTCCTGTACTACTTTACGCAGATGATGCGGTTCTTATAGGCCACACTCCTAATTCTCTACGTATCCTAGTACAGTCCTTTGTTAAATTCATGGATAGTTTGGACTTGTGCGTAAATTAAAAAAAATAATTTTTAATGTCCTGTGGCCCTAGAAAACGCCAGCTTAGTTCTATTGTTGCTGGCAATCAAAAATTGACAAGTACCTGTGAATTCCCTTATCTCGGAGTAGTCTTTGCTGCAAACGGCTCCTGGACTGAGCATCTTACTCACTCCAGGAGCAAGTTCTCAAAGACTATTAATTCTATTTTTAGTTTTCCCCGCCCAAAGAACACCGGTGCTATTTTAGCTATTTTAATCTTTTAAAAATTACAATGTGTCCCTGTGGCTACGTACGGAGCTGAGATTTGGGGCACCGCAGATAGTTCCTGCATTCAACAGGAAGCAAACCGGTTTTGTAGAAAGCTGTTGAGTATCCCAATCTCAACCCCACAATACATTCGCCACAGGGAATTGAATTTAAATTATATATCTGATTTTATACACGCTCGCCCAGCTCTCTTCTGGCTATCAGTCTGGAAGAATCAGGCAGCTACCTTAACTAAAAACATTATAACAGACTGTTTGAAGTGTGAGAAGGGGATGGATATTCCTTGGCTATCTGGAGGGCATCAAAGCTTATGCAGCATCAATAAGGGCTGCATTTTCCTAAATCCTAGTGAAGCAGAAACTGTAAATAAAAGAGAACTTAGAAGCGCTCATTATTCGTTATATAGCACCGTAAGAACTGTGTCGGAATCAAATAAACCTACTGTTTCCAGTTACATGGCTTACGAACGGCACTGCTACCCCCTACCAAATTATCTCACCTTACCTATGAGTTGGTGGGAAAGGAGCCTCTTATTCCGCCTGAGGGCTGGGACAGTTAAATTTGCTTTGTGTTTCCCATTGGGTTATAATCCGAAACTTGATTCGCTACCCTGCTCATGTGACAGGGTGAGTGGCCAATCAATTCAACACTTTTAGTTTTTCTGCAACTATTACATGAAATATATCAAGTGGCTTCTTTTCCAATTTTTAAAAAAGATTAGGCCTATTATTTTGGTTTCTGCTTATTCATGTATGCTTGCCTTTGCTGATGAAGAACTGGTTTTTCGTCTAAGCACATTTTTGAGAATTGCCACCAGGGCGCTTAAGACAATGTCTAATCACTGAGTTTCATTCACGCATGGACAGTTCATAGCCATCGATTGGCATATATTAGTGATTTATTTATTATTGAGGACTCTTATTTTATTCTGTCATCCAAATTTTATGATACTGTGTTTATACAACTGTAACTCTAACTATTATGTATTGTTACTTTTTTCTCTGTCATTTTTAACCATTGTCGTACTTTTATGGATACTATGTTTATCCGAATAAAGTTTTGTTAACTGAACTGATATATGTATATATATATATATATATATATATATATATATATATATATGTGTAAAATTGAACATTTAAAAACGTTGTGTAAATGTGTTTAGGAATTTGAAATAGGAATTTAGATATCCCTTTCCAACAGCCTTTTCATGTGTGAAAGACAGCCATGAAAAGGCTTTCAGAAATGGATTTTGGGTGCCCTAAACAGTTCCCCCTTCCGTCGTAGCCCCCTGTAAAGTGGGCCAGGGGCACATGTAGTGCCCCCACGCACCCCCATACACCGTGTGCCATGGTGCATGGCACACGGTGCACGGAGGTGCGGAATTGCTCCTTTACATGGCGGCTTGTGCTGCAGCCTTTTTCCTTGTTAAAGGAGCACTTTACGACCGCTAACCCGGTGGTCACATCGTACTGCGGAAGTTGGACCGCCGACTGCTTGTCAGGCGATCTCCTGACCACCACAATAGCGGTTAGTGGTCTGTCCTACCTCCATCATAATAAGGCCCTAAGGGGCATATTATCAAGCCAGGCGATAAAATTATCGCCACTTTAGCGGCAGAAAACTGCCTGGAGAATAGTTCTTAAATATTGATATAGTACAAACAACTTTGTCCTTTCCAGGTGATCCCCTTTCGGAGTTTGGTAAAGGTGCCATGGTTGCATTGCCACTGTTGACTAGTCGAGAGGTGTGGTGCTTGCATAGGCTTTCATTTAGGGGCCGATTCTGATCTGGGTCGGAAGGGCACCGAACGCGATCGGGCCAGAAAAAAAATGAGCCGTACGCGTGTTTTCCGGCCGACTCGTACAGCTGTATGAGCGAGCAAGTACGATACGAGCTACGTGAAATTCACCGACCAAGCCGTTTCCGGGTCCGAACCGCTCCGTACGTCTCGGCCGTAAGCTAACCGTGGAGTGCAATGGATGCGATTCATGACCGAGCCAGTACGATGTACGCGTCGGATGGCCTGTGCAAGCCAGGGTGTCCGGCTCGCAAAAGCTCCCAGAGTCGGACTTCGAGGGTCCGCGTCGGACCCCCTAGCACCCACAGCCCTATGACTCGGACACAGGGGGAGATCTATGGGTCTCCCCAACACAGGCATGTATGGTGCGGATGGCACCGAGGCGTACCCACTGTAGGGGGCGCACTTGTTCGAGATATACACATTCAGTCAATGGAAGCGCATGTACGCGTTGTACAACTGGCTCCCATTGACTTCTATGGGAGTCCGACCGAACCGAGTCCGACAGCATACATGCGCATTGTACTCGCTCGGTCGGACTGTAGGGGTCCGGCTCGGTCGGAAAACACTCCGGATCCGACTCGGTCGGAGTGCTTTCGGACCCGGATCGGAATCGGCCCCTAAGTGTTATGAACCTGGATGCACTAATTATGGGGCATATTATCAAGAAACGGTGTTACAATTATCGCCGCTTTAACGGCAGAAAACTGCTGCTAAAGCGGCGATAATGGGCTTGATAATATGCCCTTGAGAATTCCCATAGAAGCCCATGTTCTGGTGTCAACATGGGCTTCTATTGGAATTCTCTGCGGCATATTATCAGGCCCATTATCGCCGCTTTAGCTTTAGCTTTATTAAAGATAATTTTAACGCCATGCTTGATAATATGCCCCTTATTGAATAACCAAAATATTGTTTAAAAAAATATCATGGTACAACACTATTGTCTCAAAAATATTTTCAAGTCAAAAATATCATGGGACAGAATGTAGAAGATAAGAATATAGTTTTTATTATTTATAAAATATTGGTATCTTAAATATTGTATATACTATCATTTATTTTAACATAGTTGTATTAAACATCATTTTCAATTAATTCATTATCTATATTTCAATAGTTTTAAGTATTATTATTATTATGATAATTGTTTCATTTTTTAGTACAGTTTGTAAGTTATAATGTATAATAAAATACTTGTACATTTGTTTAGAAATTTATATTTTTAGGGTTTGTAGGGAGAAACGGGGGAAATTATTTAAATTATGAATTATTGTTTTTTCATTTAAATTATTTTTTGTTTATTAAATATTTAGTGGTTTGATTCAATTGGTAGTTAATTATGTATATTCATTAATCGATATTTAAATTATTTAAGTGTATTTCGTGATTTTTATTATCTAATATAAATTCTCTACAGTTTAATTAGTAATTCATAATTTAGTAGTGAGTTATTGGTTTCATAGGGGAATGGGGTAGGACGTTATTTAAATGATAAATTATTGTTTTTTATTCTTAATTTTTTATGGTAACTAAATATTTAATTAGTCATATGTTAATTATTTACTTTGGTTAACATCAATTTTAATTGTTTAGATATATTTTTTAACTTATTAAAATTTCTAATGTTTAAGTACTAACATATAATTTAGCAGTAGTTTGCTGGGGTTTGTCACAGATTAGGGTGGGAAGTTATTGGAAATATTAACTATGGTCTTCTATTTTCTAGATTAATTGAAAGATTACTTTATAATTATTTATATAAATTATTTAACTATTTCTTCTTTCAATTATTTGTTGTATTTTAATTGATTGTTAATTTCTTTGACAAGTGTATTTAAAAATAAACCTGTTCAAATGAATTCTATATTTATTATCTGTTGTAATTTTGTTTGTTTTATGTAATTAATATTTAAATGTTTTATTCATAATGTAGCAAAACTGGGTGACCAATTCTCATTTTAGCGGATCATCGCAAAGGGTAAGAACCCAGGCACCCCGACCCCTGATCTTAATCTGGATCCAGGCACCTGGCACAGGCACTTTGCCCATTTATACGCCTCCCCAGTTCCTATGACGGGTGGCCACAGTAGTGCCATTGGTAGCCTTATCTCATCATCCATGATTGCCCCATTGTCCTTCAGTATTGAAGATACTAGATTGGCCTTGGATACAATTAAACCCTCAAAAGCCCCGGGTCCCGATAGAATACCAGGCGATCTTCTTAAACACGCACCAGACGTATGGGTACCATATATCAATTTGCTGAGTAACGCAATTGCAGGAGGCCAGCCAATTCCCGAATCCTGGAAGGGACCAGAGATTGTTCCAATATATAAAAAGGGTGGTAGAGATGACCCGGCTAATTACAGACCTATCAGCTTGTTGGACATATTACAAAAAGTCTATGCAAAACAAATTCTGGGAAACTTAAAAGCTTGGATGTCTGCAAATAACATTATTTCTCCCTCCCAAGCAGGCTTCAGGGAACGGACAAGCACCATAGATCAGGTGTTCCGACTGATAGTGATAGCCTGGAAATACACCAGGCTAAGAGACGGCCATTTATATGTGGCCTTCATAGACCTTAAGGCCGCCTTTGATTCCATCCCTAGAGAACTATTGTGGTCAAACCTACTGGACCAGGGAGTTCCTAAAAACATTTTAATCCAGTTGGTCAGGCTACATGAGAATAACTATGCTAGAGTACGTTGGGGTCAGGCGGGTGAACTCACCAAAGAAATCTGTGGTACTTTAAAATTTGGGACCGCGTAGGAGGCATGGCCCTACCCTGCCTATTCCGGTATCAGCGAACCGCGAATGGCCAATGCAGTATGTACAAGTGCTTTGCATAACGTTTCATCGATAAATTCACTTTGTATACGATATTACACATTGACTTCGTGGGTTCCATTTTGGAGCGGTAGCCATCTTATGGTTGCCCTCGCATAGGCTGCGCATTAAGGACATGCACAGGCCTTCGGAACACATGTGCCTTCTATTTGCCTTCTCTGTGACCTGTGCAATTTGGCTCCACCGCCCCAGGCCAGTCCGGTCTGTCGAGCTCCCCGTCCTACGGCCACCTGTGATTAGCATCAGGGTTTGACACACCATAAAGCCTTTTCATCCCACACAAGCCTCCGGCTAATCTCTTTCACACTTGACTCTTCCTGCTTTATGGCTTGTTTTACCAACAGGAGGTGCCTGTGTTTATTGGGGTCTGCAGATATCTGATGAGGGATCTGAGCCTCGCTGGGTAAATAATTGTGGGCTGGCTGAACTGGAATATAGGATGGTCATCATGACTCTGCCTTTTCGTTTGTAATGAATACACATGAATGACCATATCGTAAAACGAGGAATGTGTGCCTGAAGCATGATATTTTGTATATAGGAGAAGCCCGTTTTTGTTAGTTTGAGCAGTCTCCAAAGAACATACCCGTGTGTACTTCTAGGATTGCTGTTACTGGCTGCAGTCAATAATAAAACGATCTTTGACGCCACCGCAAGACTCTGTGTTTCTGTGGTCCAAGACAGGAAGAACTCGAAGTCATAGGGTGCTACCCCTGGCACCGCTGGGTTCCTAAAATCCCCAGTACTTCAGTTGGCGCCCAACTCGGGGCGATTTCAGCGGTACTAGTCCAAGCCAGAGGTTCGTGAGGAGCTTCGTGTGGAAATTCTGGAGGAAGGCCGCCACTTCATCGACCCCTGCATGTCGACGTGGTCCGAAAGTCTTTGCTGCGAGGTTCCCCGCTTGCTGACGGCTACGAAGGACTGCTGCCCTGACTATCGCCCTGTTTTGGACCCTTGATAATTTGGTAGAGCGAAACGATTAACCGAGTCTTCTGGTGACGTCATCGATACCTCAGTTAAGTATAAGTGGAGCGTCTCCTAATTCTTAGTTTGGTTCTTAGTTTTGGTATCCCTTCGGGATCGCTTTGATTTGGAGCTTGCAAGCGCCAAAGCCGAAGGACTCGTGTATTCACGAGACTATCGCGTTTTGATAATCCTTTGAAGTTTGAAACTAGACTAGCGAGCAAAGATGCCTGGTTCTAGTATATTTGATAATTGGTTTTGTTTGGGTTGTAAAAGGGATTCCCAGTTAGAGGACTCGTGTCCGGTTCCTCCAATTGGAACTCCAACTTATGAGCTTTATGTAAAACATGGCGTGGGCCCCATTGCATATAATGAATTATGGATCCGATACACCAGGAAGGACGGTGTTTTAAAATGGCCACAAAATGGTAGTTTCGACACAGATATCTTAGACAATTTGGAAGTTAAATTATTTAAAAAGAAAGCCCGGCCGGCGATGTTTGATTCTTTCCGCCTATGGCGAAAGGAAGCCAAACAGAAGGAAATCAAGTTAGCGAAGAAAAACAAAAGAGAGAGAGGCATGACAGTTATGCAAGCAGCTGTACAATTTAAGGATAATGAGGAGGAACAAATGAATGAGCAGTTACATAGACAGCGTAAACTAGGGATCGATAAATGTTACCCGGTTTTGCAGCACCTTCAACAGGTTGTGTTAAAAGAGAAGGAGAAAGATCCCCTAATGTCACATTTGCTGAGTTCGCCACCTCCGTATGCGCAGAGTGCTACAGCACCTCCACAACCTCTAAATGTACAGCCTCCAGTTAATTTGCCGCAAGCTTTGCCGCAGCCGCCAGCTCCTCCTCAGCTGGCTCCTGTCCCTACAGCGCAGCCCTTTCAAGGGCCGCCAAGTTCGCTACCTGTCTCTTCTGCGCTTCCTGCGACTTCGCCTAGTACATCAGCTGCCTCCCTTGGCGCTCTTCCTGATACTGTCCCTGTACCTGTATCTGCACCCGTTTTTCTTCCCTCTGTCTTTTCCCCCGTTCTTGCCTCAACTTCTCCTTCTGCACGACAACGAATAGCTAGTGTAGTTACTAGTTTAATGTCACCTCTCTTTGGGTCATCTAGTATGACCCCTGGTTCACAACGTAAGCAGTTGCGTAGTCAGCTGCCTGATTCTAGAGAGAAAGAGGTATTAGACCATATGGCACGTAGGTGGATTGTTTTCTCTTCACTCTATGATGTGGAGTCAGTTGTTAATGTTTTTCACCAATGGAAAGCCCCAAAACAGAGGTATGTATTTGAGAAAATGTGTGAATTCCTCTGTGAGGAAATGGAAGATCATGGTAGAGATCCAAGCTCACAGGAGTTGTGTCGAGTGCGATTTGATTTTGGAAAAGGTACGATTGTGGGTCCCGATGTAGATAAAGCAGTTGCGATTTTACTGTCCTTCAGGAATGATGATTGTCATCAGTCATCGTTCGAACAGGAGTTACCCGTAGGAAAAAAGGTAAAAGCATGACAATACCCCATGAGAGAAGTTCCTCCGGTATGGAAGGAAACTGTTGCGGCTGATGCCGCTCGCGGCATTGCTGCTGCTCCAGCTCATTTCCAGCGTGTTTGGGTGCATGTCCCTTGGAAACGATCTGAAGTAATAGCGCTTAAACACACATTGCCTGACCCCCGTAAAAACCCTGCAGGATATTATAAGGAGTTGTCACAGATGGCAGGATCATGTGTCATGAATCTAGCTGACATAGACATGTTGTTTGGAAACGTTGTTCCACGGCCTTTATGGGGATCAATTCGTAATGTAGATCACGATGCAGAACTAGGAGGCACATGGGCTAATATCATTGCTGCAGACACTAGACAAGTTGGTGGTGCGAAACCTGAGCCCCTAGTAGCAGAACTCCCTGGTAGAATTATCACCTACATGAAAACTTTAATGCCCGCGATGCGTGTGAATTGGGATAAACTATCGGCTTGCAAACAAAAGAAGGATGAAATAGTGTCTGATTTCTTTACAAGGTTTGAAGAAACATTTATTGACCACAGTGGTCAAGATATGAGTACTGAAGGTGGCCAACGGCTATTTGTTGATAAGTTTGTGCATAATTTGCTTCCTGAGTTGTGTAAGAAGTTAAAAGATTCAGAGAGTTCTTGGGCTGTTTCCTCATCAGCGCAAATACTGGCTACTGCACAGTATTACGAAAATAGAGATAAGGATGAGAAAGATAAAGCAGACAAGAAAACGAAAGAATTGAAAACGAAGGTTCTGTTACAGCAAGCTTACCCGCCACGTGGTGGCCAGAGTAATTATCAGCAACCGCCACAGTTACAGAGAAACGTGCAAAGGTACGAGTATTCTCAACCGCGCGTTCCTGTAGGCCCTAATCAATGTTCATATTGCAAGGAAGAGGGTCATTTCAAGTATAGTTGTCCTATTCTGTTACAGCGCACTAATGGCGCTTTTAGCACCAGAGGT